>NW_022900924.1:15432374-15483279 GCF_012274545.1 Fukomys damarensis | reverse complement strand
TGTGTGTGTGTGTGTGTGTGTGTGTCTGTGGTTTTGTGTCTTTACTGCTTCTGCTTGATTATCTCCAGTGACTAGGATCTCATGACCTCTCAAAGTAGCATGCTCTCTTTGTGATGGCTCCAGTGGTTGGAAAGCTATTTCTCGCCTTGAACCTGCCTCTCCCTTCCCATCCCATTCACCTGCTGTTGCTGGCTCTGGTGGGGGGGCTGCATTATGAGTGGTCACCCAGGGCACTGGTGTCAAAGGAGAAAATGCTGTACTTCATACCCTGCCTGGCTCCCTGTTCCTGTCTGGTGACCTGAGTCTCAGAAATGGGAGCACCTTCAGGACCTCAGGATGCCGGGTGGCAGCAGATGGAAACTGCCCATCGCACAAAAGAGAGGTGCTGCAGGCTTCTGCGCTGCCAGCCTCTGCAGGACTGAGGTACACACCCTCCAGCAGGGCAAGAGCTCCGGCTCTGATGCCACACACCTGGGACTCCATGTGTGGCCTGGGTGACCTGGGAAGCTGCTCCCCTCTCCAGGCTTGGAGGGACCAGGAGGGGACAGTGAGGGGATGAGGGAGAGAATCAGGAGGAGAAGCTCCCTGACAGTCCTGTCCTGCTGCCCAGCGGGAGGGGCCAGGTGGTACCTGGCACAGCCTCTCCCTGCCTCTCCCTGCCTCTCTCCAGTCTTCTGCCAGGGCCTCCCATTGGAGAAACCCAACCAGCAGCCAAAGGACAGGGGTGCTATGGACACAGCCACTGGGGTCCACCTCCCAGCAGAGCAGGGTGGACAGCAGTAGGCTGCAGCAGCCAGTAGAGCTTCCCAGCACAGCTCTTTGTGCCACTATGTGGCCTCTCTGTTCCTTCTAAAAACAAATTCATATACTTAACACAATATGACTCTTATTTTCCCCAGCATAAAGTAATGCAAAGTGGGGCCAGGATGCTCATTTACGCCAGACGCAGGTCAGAATCCTTGGAGAGTGCACCTGCTACTTACTTGTGTGACCTTGACCAACTGGGGCTTTGACTTTCTCCAGAAAATGAAAATGCTTGGGAGGCTGAGGCAGGAGAATTTCTGAGCCAGACCCTGTCTCAACAACAACAACAAAATGGCCGGGGATATGGCTCAGTGTGAAGACCCTGGGATCAACCCCAGTTCTGAGGGGTACAGTATGATGATATGTCTGATACCTATTTGTGAAAATGTCCCTCCCACATCAGAACCAAAGTTGCTGCCAGAGTTAAGGGGGTAAATGTCCCTGCTCTGAGTAGTAGAGGGACCACAGTGACACTTGTGGTCCCCAGTAAGGTGGTGTGAGATAAGGCCGCAGGTGAGGCAGTGCCGGCTGAAGTCTAATCCAAATGAATTTCACTGCAGCCCAGACCTGAGTGTCAGCCAGACACTAAGCTCCATGGCTTGTTTTGATACGCAGCAGACCCATCTCATCACATGTTTCTGTCTGCAGCCCAGGTGCCTCGTGCGCATACCTGAGGACAGAGCTCAGTCCCGGCTTACCCACTTTTCCTTACCTGCTGCGCTGTAGCCGGGACAGAGAGAAGTTCAGTTAGCCACAGACAAGAGCAAGCTTCTGCTTTATCAAGGGTTTGGACCGTCAGCCCTGCTGTGCCGGGAAAGCATTCACTGCGTCTGCCACGGTCAGCTTGGTGGCTCAGGGCTCAGAGGGGCTCTAATCCAGGAGAGGAGGGAGAGGCTGGGGTTCCCTTTGATTTCCCAATCGAAAACTGAGCTGTGAAGCATGCTGCTTTGAAGGCCCATGTGACATTACACAGGGAACAGCGAAGGTGGGTCCTGGCCCGTAGTAAGCTCAAGCAGACGTGTCTGGTTTTGTTGTGCTAACAAACAGTTTCCAGAGTCTTGGAACTGTTTGTGTGCGGTCTTCCTGGCGGCTTAGCAGGGGGCCGGCTCCCATTTCCCTTTCTGAGGGCCGGCTCCGCACATCCATGGTTTGTCCCTGCAGGGAACAGGGACTGTGCAGACAGCTATGTGGGGGGCTCGCCTGCCTTGGCTCTCTGCAGACAGCACCCCAAGTTTTTCCTTCTGTGGTAAGATTCCCAACAGAACCAATCCCAGTCTGCAGCTCTGGCTTTTTGTGCATTAGCAAAATCTAAGCCTTTTCCAGAACACACACACACACACACACACACACACACACACACACACCCCATGCATACGTGTGACACACACACACACACACACACACACACCCCATGCATACGTGTGGCCTGTTTTTAGAAGAGGAAAGAACTTACTCTTTGTTTTTAATTAATGCCAGCTCTCTCCTCCTGACTTTTAATACTGCTGTCTCATTTGTCTTATTAAGTACTTAGTTTTGCTTTTAATTAGTGTTGTTTATTGTTGCAGAATTTTAATTGTGAGTTGTGGCTCTCAGCATGCCCCAGTGAGGATGGTTTGGAAACTTTTCCTGTCCTCTGAGGAACTCGAGGGGCAGCCCCTCTGAGGTGCAGGAGGGACCAAGAGGGTGGAGTTACCCTCTTGTTCTCTGGGCCTCAAGCAACACTGGTGACTTTGGGATCCCTGTCTGTCCCGGATTAGCTTGGTCTCATCCTGAAGACACCCACAAACTCAGGATGGCTGCAGAGGCAGAAATTCAATTCAAACATGGCTTGAGAAGAGCCTGGGGGTGGGGGGAACCTGTTAACTCACAAGACCTAAAATGGCCAGGACAGATTCAGGTAAGGCTGGATCCAGCATTCTGATATCATCATCAGAAATCAGTCTTTCTCTGTCTCCCAGCTCTGCCTTTTATCCTTTGGTGAGCTTTTCCTGTGTGGTGGCAAAAGTGATCAGTAGCAGCTACAAGCTTCTGTTCTACCATCTTAGTAACTCTCCAATGGAAAGAGAATACCTCTTTCTACAGAATTCCCCCAGAAGTAACAGGGCAAGCTTTTACTGGCCCACATTGGGTCATGTGCCCATCCCTGAACCAATCACAGTGGGCCAAGGAATGCATTACACTGATTGGCCAGGAGAGGGGCCAGGTTTGAGTGAGCCCCACCCAAGTTACCCAGAATGAGGCTGAGAAAGGGATCATTTCCCAGAGGAAAACAGGGGCACTGTTACTCCTAAGAGGCTACCCGGATAACTGCAGTGAGAGCTGTCTGTCCCTCCTCCCCCGCAAGGCCTCACTCAGACCCAAGCAAACCAACCTTTTAGAGCCCAGTCCCTGGCTTCACCCCTCAGTACTGGAGATTGTGTTCTCCTACCTGGCTGATGCTTAGACAGTGTTTTAGAAGCCTGGGCCCTTCACACAGATGAACTCCCCAGCTTTTCCCAGCCACCCTGCAAAAGTAGGAATTATTATATATGCATTGCAGAGAGCATATAAAACTTTCTAGAGTCACTCAAAACAAACAAACAAAAAGAGGGTTGGATTCCAGGACCTAGATCTGAGGGCAGTAATTTACCAACCAAAACAGGCAGTTGTATCAGTCAGTCCTTGCTGCGTAACAAACCACCCCATGTCAGCAGTTTAGAACAGCTACCATTGTTTACCTTTTGATTAGTCAGGTTGCTGATTGGATTGCATCCAGCTTTGTAGTTCTTCTGGTGGATATTGGACTTGGATGACCTTGGTTGGGCTTGATCTTGCCTGTGTAGGAGCTGGGCCAGGTGTGGCCTCCTATCTTGTGGTATCTCCCCCTTCAGTGGGGTACCCTGGGCTTCTCAGATGCCAACAGGCTTTTCAAGCAGCCAGCAAGGCCAACTAATAGAATACCAGATTTTTTAAGCTTTTGATTGCATCACATTCTGTATGGTCCCATTGGTCACAGGCAGTCTTATTGCCGATCAGATTCTGAGGGCAGAGACAAATTTCACCGGTGGATGGGAGGGGCTAACGGGGGCGCGGTCCAGAGAGGGAGCAGTGGGGCTGCTTTGTGACCAACCTACCGGCCTGCTGCGAGCTGACTTCTCTCCTTTCTGAGATGAGACAGCGGGGCCAGATATACTCAGGGAACAAAGGACAGAGGGAGCCGTGGGCACTGGGACAGGGCTGGGGCCACTTCGTGCCTTTCAAGTCCTATAAGCCATGACCCACTTCTGCAGCTGGAGAGGAAGGGTGAGGACAGATGACACTGGTGCTCACTGAGCACCTACTCTGTTCTGTGTCCCAAGTCAGTGGCCTGGCTGGCATCTTCCCCCTCACTCTTCATGCTGCTGGCGGACGGCAGAACTGAGCAAGCAAGAAGTCAAATATTGTACAAATGTCTCCTCTGCCAATCACTTCCCCTGCTAAGCCTCAGTGTTCCCATCTGCAAAACAGAGACAAGGCTACCAGTACCTCTGAAACAGGAAGGCTGTCAGAGGAAAGCTTTCTGGGACCCAGCACCAGGGACCTCTTGTGAAGCCACTGGGATGATGCAGGTTGTGCTGGGACCCCCGCCGGCATTTTACTGACAAGGACCCAGGCCACTGACCAGCAGAGAGCATGCAGGTTGTAAGCAGCCAAGCAGTCTCCTGAGATTGTCCTTGGACTCTGTAGTGGGAGGAGCCATCTGTCACCGCTGTGTGGCATTGGGGGCACCGGGTGGAGGGGACAATGAGTTGATTTGTTTTGAGGCCAAGACCAGAGTTGCTTGTCGCCAGCACCTTGCCGGCCGGCTCCATCTTGGGCAGGTGCAAGTCCTTGTCATTCCAAGTGCGGCCAGGCTCAGGTGAGGCTGAGGAGGTCTCTGCTGCTCTAGGGACAGGGAGAAAGAAGCCAGTGAGCAGCAGCCTGCATCATCCAGGTGTGACTGGTTGTGTGACAGCATCAGGGCTTGGAGAGGGGGGAGGCAGGCTGTGAGCCAAGGGTGCAGAGCTCACCCCAGGGCCTTTGCACTTGCTTTTGCTTCTGTTGAAATGCTCTGCCCCAGATATCCACAAATGGCTCAGTCCTTTTCCCTTTTGGTCTTCTGTCAGACATCATCTCTCAGTGAAAAGCCCCTTAACATCTATTTAAAAAAATCAAACTTCCTTCCCTGTTTTATTTTTCTCCAAGACTCATCACCAGCTGACACATTTCATATCTCACTATCTGTTGTCTGCCTTCCCCACTAGAAGGGAGGCTCCCTGAGGACAGTGACTTTTGTCTTCTGTCTGTTTGACTGCTGTTTCCCCATGCGGGGAACAGCGCTTGACACATAGTAATTGAAGATGTTCTAGAAATTGAGTCTTTCAGCTTTTCCAGAGCAGTTGGCAGTCCACATGTTTTATTAAAGCCTGCACTTTAAAACATATTGGCTTAGTTTTACCTTTCAAAACTGCTGCATGGGCCGAACAGAACAGATTTCTGGCCTGGATCCCGTTCGTTGCACGCGCTGTCCCCTCTCTGCTTTGAGGCCCTTGTGTGTGCCGTTTCCGCCCACCAGGCTGTCCCAGTGAGTTTGTCTGGGTCCAGGACTGAGCAGCGAGGAGCTGGGTGCAGGGGAGGAGAGGCGGGGAAGAACAGGGAGGAGATGGGCCGCGGCTGGGCCACTGCGAGACCCAGACGGCGGCCTCTAACCTCCACGGCAGCTCAGCTCGAGGCCCCCTGCGGCGGTCCCCGCACATCTGCCGCGGCTCTCGAACTCCGGGGTGGGGGGCTTTGAGCTGTTCTGTCTGGGTCCAGAAAGTCCCACTGGTCCTTCACAAACGATTCCAGACGGAGCGCGAAGGCGGGGAGAGGGGCACCCGGAACCTGCTTTTCAGGGTGAGGACGGAGGGTTGCGGTCAGCCCCGAGCCACGCGGGGGGGCTGTGCGGGCAGAGCCGGCGGTCACCTGGAGGTCCGCCGAGAGCCCGCTGCACCCCGGACGGCCTCAGATCCCTTCCTGGTGATCTGGGCCCCACCCTTTGCGCTGACATCTGCCTTGGTGACCCCCCCGCCCGCCGTCCTTTCCCGCTCCCACTCCCGCAGATGTCCCAGTGTGCAGCCATCCGGCTTAGGGTGCTTCACAGAGGAGGTGGGGTGGCGTCCTTAGCCTCTGTGCGACGCGTGGTCCCACCTGCAAGCTGGGATGGGAAGAGCAGGAGCGACCTGGGAGTCTCCGGTGAGAGCGGACAGTGCCGGGCAGCCCAAGCCGTGGCAGTGAATGCCCTGCTCCTTACTTTGGACACTGAAAGCGCCTTAGTGCGCGTGCGGGACCACCCCGTGGGGAAGAGAGGCCCGGGCTCCGGCTTCCCGGAGGGGCGGTTATGTCTGTCCCCGCGCGAACCAAGCTGTGTGACCCCTCAGTCGCCTGGCAGGGCACAGGCTGGGCAGCTCACTGCTTATTCTGAGGCTGAACGGTGGGAATGCGCCAGGGGCCAGAGGGCAGGGGCTGGGTGGTCACCAGTCCCCCCGCGCTCCTCAGAACCCAGCCATCCACAGCCCAGGGAGGGGTGAGCGGCAGTGAACAAGAGGAGTGGATAAGCACCTAGGCTTTGGCGTGGGGGGTTCGGATCCCAGCTCTTCTACTTGGCAGCTGTGTGATGTCAAGCAGGTGCCTTAACCACTCTGAGCTTGTTTTCCTAGCTGTACAGTGAGAATAATCCCATCTGCCTTGAAAAAGGGTTATAGAGATGAATGCAAATGATGAAGGCAGAGAATTTGTCACGTAATAGCTGCTCAAGAAATATGACCCACTATTGTTGTATAAACTATGGGAGGAGGAAAAGGGCATTGCAGCTTTCTAGGATGGACTCCTTCTGGTCACGCTGTGTTGGCTGGGCAATGCTGACTGATTACCTCACACCCCCAACATCCCCTGTTGACCTCATGCAAAGTGAAGGTCCCCGAAGCAGAGCTAGAAGTGAGGATTCCTGTGTGAGTGAGGCTCGGGGTGCTCTGAGGGTAGTGAGTGAGGTGGTTTGAGTGCAAGTCTGGCCCCAGCCTGACCCTCGGGAGCCCCGCATGGCACAGCGTGGCGGGCTGTCCCACCCCGATGCGGGCCGTGCTTCCCCATCTGTGCTCTGTCCCCTCAGTTGGATCCTGGCCCTGGCCACTCCTGGGGTGGCTGCAGCCCCCCAAGTGCCTCTGAGCCCTGTGGCTCCCCTGGGAGAGGGCGGCTCTCTGCAAGGGCCACACGCCAGGAGGCTGGGGAAGGACCGGGCTGTGAGGCCAGCGGCCACGTCTGCTGCCCTCTCCGCCCTGCCTCCGATCCGCCTGTGGATGCACGGCCCCTCCCTGGGCTGTTTCTCCAGACCTCCAGGTCACTTCGATTGCTGAGATCGCTCCAGTCCCAGGAGACTGGGTAACCACTGGATGAGGAGTCCAGTCCAGGGCCATTTAGTGCATTGAGGCCGGAGTGATCCAGCTGACAGAACCAGGGTCATCCAGGCTGGCTCCTGGCTAGAAAGAGCAGTGGCTTCCACTGGGAGTTTGGACTCAGCGTGGAATTCCAGGGGACGTGGGTGACAAGTGCAGAGAAGTTCTGCCTCGAGGGTGGCAGGATTTGGAGACAGAGCCCCTAGGAGGAGACACCACGGGGCTCCCCCGCCCCAACTCTTGCCCCACAGCCTTCTAGGGCCACGTCTGCAGAGCTCCTGGTCACAGGGAGGCTTGTCCCTCCGAGGAGGGCGGAACTCACTCAGGCCGGTGGCTGTGCACCGCAGGGACCGGAAGCCATCCAGGCCCAGGGCAGTAAGGAGACTTCCCTTCCTTCCAGCAGCCTCTCTTCTCACAGGGCCTCCCTTTCTTCCCGTTTTGAAGTGGCAGTGATGAGATGGTCATGTTGGTCTGGGGAGCTCGTGCCGGCCGTGGGAGGGAGGATGGGCTCTGCCAGGGCCTTCCCTCCTGCGCCTCCAGAGATGGGACAGCCCCAAGCTGCAGGGGAGGAAGGCAGCCGGCCTGTGTACATCCCTGCTTCTTCATCTGCTTTGCCTCCCAAGAAACAAGACTGTCGTAACAGCCTGACAGGAGGTCAACACCTACTGGACATTCTGATCCCTTTCTGTCTGCTCTTTAAATAATTCATGTAAACTCCACGGCTTCTTTTTTGGTGAGATACTGGAGGTGAAGGGCAGGTCCACAGAGAACATCAGACTATCTGAGCTGATTGCACTGAGTGTTGGTGGAGACTCATCCCCATATGCAGCACGTATAAAGCGCCTTCTGCATGCCAGACACGACGCTAGGTGTTGGAAATCAAGCAGAAAACCAAAGGTCCGCTAGGGCCTTATATTTTGGTAGGGGGACTCAAACGCTAAGCCAGTGACCAAATATAAATAAACACATTACCTTTGTGAGTAGTAGTGGTAAGAGCTGTGAAGAAAAAGAAATTAGGGGAAAGAGATCCTAGAGGAGATGGAGGATGAGCTGTGTTAACCTGAGTGCTCTGGTGGACCCCAAGTAGGAAATGTACAGGGTGAGGATGGAGAAGGCCTAAGAGACAGCACGAAGACTGTGGTTCACTGTGGCATGTTGCGTGTAGGAGTTTTGCTATATGAGTAAATTATAGCTGCTTTGGCCACAAGTCAACAACAAAAATGGGTAGCTATGGGAGATGATAGGTACGTTCATTTGTTCCATTCTACTGCATCTACATACATAGTTCATGCTGTAGATCTTAAATATGCACATAAATTTTATTTTAAAAAATAAAATTAGGCTGGGCGTCGTGGCGCACGCCTGTAATCACAGCACTCAGGAGGCTGAGGCGGGAGGCTCACTGTGAGTGAGTTCGAGACCAGCCTGGGCTACATAGTGAGTTCCAGGTCCGTCTCAGCTACATAGTGAGACTCTGTCTCAAAAAACAACAACAACAATTAAAATAAACAACCCAAAAAGGGCTGAGGAAGTAGCTCAGTGGCAGAGCACTTGCCTGGCCCTGGGTTCCATCCCCAGCATTGCAATAAGAATAAATCGGTAAATGAACCAATCGACTGGGGAGGCCCTTTCGTGGAGGTGACATTTGAGGACGGACTTGCGTGATGGCAGAGCGTGAGCGGGCTGTGTCTAAGGAAGGGCTCCCGGCAGAGAAGAGCAGCTGGGAAAGTGCCCAGGGTGCCGGAGAAACGTCAGGGGAACAGGACACGAGAGAGCAGGGGGCGGAAACCAGAAGGAAGCCCCCAGGGCGGCTTCGGTTTTAGTCGGGATGCACCGGGAGCCATAGAAGCCTTTTGAACAAGACACTGACATATGCTGGCTTAGTGTTTTGGTGACAGGAAGGAGGAAAAGCACACACGTCGTAAGAGCTTAGCTTAAGGTTTCTGCACATGTCCGTACCTACGTAGTGACCCAGATCGAGACATGGACCGTATTCATGCCACGCAGGTGCCCCATGTCCCTCCCAGTCAGTACCTGTCCCACAGCCGTCAATGTGTTCCGATTCCTGTCACTTAAACCTTCGCCTCTCCAGAACCTTCCTGTCAGCTCTATCGAACAGCGCCTTCTCTTCGGGGCCGGGCTTCTCTCCCTAAACGGGGTCTGTCAGGACTTTGTCTCATCGCCGAGCAGCATTCTGTGGCAGAGGGAGCCAGGACTGATTTATCCAGTCCGCTGCTGAGGGCCCTGGCTGCTTCCCGTTTTCAATGGTGACCGGGACAGGAAGCGGCGCCGAACATCCCCTCCGTCTTAGATCAGAAGCATTTTTCACCCGTCCCTGGGTGAAGTTCTTGGGCCACAGGCTAGATGAACTTCAGGGTTAGTAGAGACTGCAGGCCCATTTTCCTGAGGAGGCTTCGCCATGTTTCCTGCTTGAAGTGTCATTCACATATCTTGCCGTTTGCCCATTTCAAGTGGACAGTTTTGTATACTCAGGGTCAGGCAGCCCTTACTACAGTGGATTTTAAAACAGTTTTATCTGTACCTCTGTAAAGAAACTCTGTACCCCTGAGTCCCCTCCGGTCCTAGGCAACCGATTATCCACTTTTTGTCTCTTACAGATTTATTGATTCCGTTTATTTCATGTAAATGGAAGCATACAATATATGACCTTTCATGGCAATGCTTTATTTCTTTCTGTGGTTGAATAATTTTCAGGGCACAGAGACGCCTCCTGGTTTATTTATTCAAGGGTCGATGAATACTGGTTTCCACTTTGTGGCTGTCGTGAGTGACGTGGCTGTGAGCATTTTATTTGCGTTAGAGTTTGTGTGCCGTGTTTTTATTTCTTGCCAGGAGATTCCTAGGAGCAGAACTGCCAGGGCTGTGGTGACTTTGCGTCTGTCCACTGCGGGGCTGTTGCTGTGAGGTGTGTTTCTCAAGCTCTCCCTGGCCGCTGTGTGGAGCATGAACCGAGAGACCGTATGGGTCAGCTTCACCGTCATGGCTGCCTCTGGGTCACCGTGTGGGGGTTCAGATCCAAGGCATGGCCTGTGCAAGGGCAGTGTGTCATGGGGAAAGCGCGTGACGAGCAAACCACGTGCTCCTTGAGCCAGGAAGCAGAGACCGCATAACCGGGGTTCCCCTGGCTTCAAGAGCACCCCGTTAAAGATCCACAGCCACCCCCTAAGTACCACCCCTGACCAAGCCTTTCACCCATGGACCTGTGGGTAGATTGGGTCTGCGGAACAGCAGAGCAGGCCAAAGCGGCGGATAGATTCCCCATCCACTTTGAAGTAACAGCGGGATTTTCTGATGGCTGGGATGTAGAGTACTGCAGCGGGGAAGGAAATACCCCAGGGTTACTGAGTCAGAGGACAGATTCCAGCAGAAAGGCCCTGGGTTTGAGTCGCGTCCTGCTGGAGCCGAGGGTGGAGAAGCCAGGTGTGGTGGCCCAAGCCTGTAATCCCAGCTGACTGGGAGGCTGAGGTGGGAAGGTCACAAGTTCAAGGCCAGCCAAGACAACTCAATAGAGACACAGTGATGAGCTGTGAATTTAGATTTGCTTTGGGTCCATTTCCTGCCACTAGATGACTGTGGCTTCCAGCAGGGCCTGTCCCCTCTTGCTACTCAAGGTGCCCTGTCTGGAAACGGAGACTCTGGGTGACGCTGCCCTTCTCTACTTCCCTGCAAACGTAGCCAAGAGCAGAGAGAGGAGAGGGCCAGGGAGGGCCAGGGAGGGCCAGGGTGTCCCAGCAGCTGGTGACGTCCTCTCTGGGCTGGTGTCTTCCAGGAGCCAGAGCCCGAGCCTTCCTCCACCATGACCGACACCGTGGTCAGCGGCAGCTCCAGCCGATGGACGTACCCCAGCCAGCGTCCACTGCAGTCCAGGTGAGTCTTGGCCTCCTGGGAGGGCTGGCCTGGCTGCCGGGGGCCCAGCTGCTGTCCTTGAAAGAAGGGAGGAATCCTGAGGAAGCGGGTGGAGGCTCCTCCCCGGGGTGGGGCGGGAACTCCTGGGAACTTCAGTGCTCGGCTGCTCCAAGGGGTTAGAAGAACACGGGGAACAGGGCCAGCGCGGAGCCGGGGGCGAGGGACACACTGGGGTCCGAGCAAACTCACTGTGTGATCCCAGCCCTTCCCCGCTGCAGCCTCGATTTCCTCGGAAGTCAGAGAAGGACACGGAACTCAGACTGAACTCATAAACTGGCGGGCGGCAGGCTGGCTCTGATCTGCAGAAGTGTGCGTTTTGGTTTATGCTTTAATTTGGGGCCAGATCATGTAAGAACTGGGAGTCTTCCTCTAAATCCAAATTCATGGCATCTCTTTAAAAAAAAAAAATACACCAAAGAGCTGATAACTTTGGATCAAAA
Organism: Fukomys damarensis; assembly: GCF_012274545.1. NCBI lineage: Eukaryota > Metazoa > Chordata > Mammalia > Rodentia > Bathyergidae > Fukomys > Fukomys damarensis. The sequence continues at coordinate 15,471,680 of NW_022900924.1, read as the reverse complement.
TTTTTCCATGTCAACATTTCAGGAGCTACTGCTATCTTTACTTTTTATTTTATGGAAAAATAAAGTTTCAGAGCAAAATAGCTCGTACACTGTGTGTTATAACACAAAACATAGACAGAGACTCTCTTCCAAAGAAGGAACAAACAGGTAATAGCACAAAACTTTCTTTTCAGCGAACTAAGAGAAACTAGTGGTATAAATGAGGGCGTGAGATTTCGGGGTCCTCGGTTGCCCCTGTGCCCCGTGGGGTCGGAATGTCCCGTCTGCTCTGTGTGTTTTTGTCACCCACCCACACCTGTTGAATAGACGACCTCTAGTTGCTTTAACGGTGCTCTCCTTGGAGGATCTGTTGATTGGCATGTTAGGCCCCAGTTGTAGACTTTCCATTCTAGGTAGACCAGGTGATAAAATGGTCATGAGGGAGGGAAGGAATAGCCAGGTGGTAGCCCATGCCCGGTCCCCCAGCTACTGAGAGAGCGGAGGCGGGAGGATCGTAAATGCCAGCCCACCCTGGGCATCTGTCTTAACGCCAGCCTGCCTCAGAATAGAACTTTAGGAAGGGGTGGGTTGGAGCTCAGCGGCTTGCCTAGCATGCGAGACTCTGGGTTCAGGCCCCAGAACTGAAGGTAAGAGAGGTGGCGGGTAAATGCTGGGGAGAGGCTCTGGCCTGCCCACGGGCTATGGAGAGGATTCTTGACGGAGACGCTTCCTTACTAGAGTCCTGAGTCTCCCTGAGTGTGGGCCCGCAGGCGTCTTTCACTTTATACCTTGTGTGTGCAGCCCTATTGCTGTGTGCTGTGTCAGCTCACAAAGCAAACCCTGTCACTTAACAAGGAAAGTACAGGTCAGAAGTGGACAAATGCAAATAATGGACCTCTGCCTTCCAGGAACAAAAGATAGCCATAAAATAAATAAACAAAAGAAACAGTGTTATTGCATCTGCCTATATACTTTAGCCTCCCCAAGGCTCCTCCCCAAAGCTCCCAACTGGAGCCTCTAAAGGGTTATGACCAAGGCCCGCATGATGGTGCACACCTGTAATCCCAGTACTGTGGGAGGCTGAGGCAGGAGGATCGCAAGGTCCAGCCCCACCTGGGCAACTTAGCAACTAGTGAGACCCTATCTCAAAAATAAATAAATAAATAGTTGTGGGGAGTTAGCATGAAAGCCCTGCACTCAATCCCCAAATACCACAAAAAAGGGAGTGTATGATTAAAATGTATGTGTGTATGAAAATGTCACAAAGGAAATCTATTATTTTGTACAATTAATATGTGCTAACAGTTATAATAAGACGGTGGGACCCAAGCCACGGGCAAGTGTTAAACACTGATTATCGACAGACTGAGACTTCCTCTTGGAGGTAACTATACGGTTGGGAAGGAGGTCAAAAAAGCAGTGTTCTTCTTTGTGCGTTGTTCAGTTTTACCCCAGCATTGGTACTTTATAAATTTCCGTTCTTATCTTTAGCGGATCATCCTTTCTCACTTCTTGGGCTTATTCTGTCCCTCGCGAACTGCTTCTGCTGTACGTTTAGCTCCTCCCGCCTCCCCTCCTCCACTATTAGTGGCTACACATCCGATGTATAAGACGCTGCATTCAGATTGCCCACGAGCTTCCATAAATTGCATTTTAATGGTTTCCTCCTTCGATGGGCTTTAGCTTGTATCTTAGGGTTTCTTCTGTAACCTAAGGATTATCTAGATGCATACCATATTTTAAAACTTTCTGAGTGTTTGGGGATTGTTAATTGACTAGTGTCTCTGATATTGATCTCCATGTTAACTGCCTTGTGGTCGGAGAGTGTGCTTGGGACGGTTCTGGCTCTGCAGTGTGTTAAGAATACACCCAGAGGCTCTGTGAGAAAACTGCACACTCTCTGATAATTGTAAGATCACTCACACCTATTAGAACAAGCCGAGGGATTGTGTTTGTGACGTTTTTTCCCCTTTACTATTTTTCTATCTGCTTGTGAGTAGAATGTTAAAATCTTCAACAATGGTGGGTTTATCCCCTTCTCCCTGTGACTTTATGAATTTTGCTTTATATATTTTAGGCTTTCTTTTTATTTCTTATTTATTTATTTATTTTTGGTTTTTTGAGACAAGGACTCAGTATGTAGTTGAGACTGACCTGGAACTCACTTTGTAGTCCAGGCTGGTCTCAAACTCATGGTGATCCTCCTGCCTCAGCCTCCCCAGTGCTGGGGTTACAGGCGTGCGCCACCACACCCAGCTAGGCTGTTTTTGTTTGCAGTTATTACCCTGGCCATACACTACTTTGAAGCATAGTAATTTCCCATTGAGCCCCATTCTGCAGTTTTAGGATTTTAACAGTTACACCTGTTATTTCTAAAATTTTTTCTTTTTAGTGTCTTCCTAACCATTTATTTTTCAAGTTTACTGGTCCTTGCTCAGTTTTTACTCCACATTGACCCTTTTACATATAGTAACTTCATGGTGAGTGGATCTGCGCCCCAGGGATTCATTATAACTGTGGTTACGTTTTCAAGAATTTTGCAAGCCGGTTGCTAGCCATTAGTTATTAAACACTAGATTATATTAACTTGTGTTATACGCAAAGGTGACAAGCACTCAAAATGAATCACTTTTAGGTTATTGATGTTCGCTGTACTTGCGTGGCGGAAGTACTGTATAGTGAGTGGCATGATACTGTGTATTTCTCCCTGGCTGTGAATGTGGCCTCCTATTGGTGCTTGAGTTCAGTCCCCGAGGGACTTTTGCCCATGATTTCCCAGCACACCATGGGTGAGAGCCCTTGACAGCCCAGTCTGTCTCAAAGCTCCCTGCAGACTTGGATGCCCAGTGGCTTGCTTCTTTGAATGCCTGGTGATGTGCTCCTGTGAGCTCAGTCTGCGCGGATCCCGGGCACCTACCCCGGGATATTTTTCCTCCAAGAGAGTGCCGTTTGCTCCTGCTGAGATCGCGTTCACTCAGTGTGGGGTCTCAGGCCTGGCTCCCTGTCTTGTCAGGAGGATGAGTCAGACTCTGGGCTGCCTGTTCTGGGTGCAGTTTACTGGATTCTCTTCCTCATTTTTAATGGCCTTACAAAGGTGTAGTCAGCAGACCTTTATCACTGAAAGTACAGCTGGATGAGTTTTAAACATATGTCTATGCTGGGAACCAGCCCAACACTCAAGGTCATGGCCGTGGCCATCAGAGCCTCCCCGTGCCGCTTCCTTGTCCCTCTTTCTTGCCGGGCTCCTCCCTACTTGTCCTTAAGTAATCACTAATCTCTTTTCTGTAACTTTAAATTAATTTGCATCCCCTATACTTTATATAACTGGAATCATACACTATATATACTTTTGGGTGGAAAGGGGAGAGATATCTGCCTCCTTTCACTCAGTGGGATTATTCTGTGATTCAACCCTATGATTTTACGTGTCAGTGGGGTTTTCCTTTTTCATTGCTGTATTGTATTCCTTTGTGTGAATGTGCGATATACGACCATTGATGAGCATTTGTATAGTTTCCAGCTTTCATCTAGCACAAACAAAACTGTTTGTGTATAAAATATAATTTTATTCCTCTTGGGTAATTACCTAGGAGTAGAATGTTTCAGTCACGTGGTAGGTATTGCTTTAACATTCTAAGAAATTACCAAAGTGCTCTCCAAATGGGGTATACCATTTTAAAAATTCCCTCCAGCGGTGCCTGACAGTTCCATCCTCCCCACTACCTCTCCAGCACTTGTTACGCTCAGTCTTTTTATTTTTAACCATTCTAGTATGTGCACAGTTGTATTTCATTGTACTTTATAATTTGCATTTCCCTGATGATTGAAGATGCTGAACATTTTATATAATCTTGCCATTTATCCAACCTCTTTGTTGAAGTATCTGTTCCAATCTGTTGTTCATTTAAAAAATCAGATCATTTCTCTTTTGTAGTTAAATTTTACATGTTTCTCTAATGTTCTAGCTAAAAGTCCTTCGTTAAATAAGCATTTTGCAAATACTTTCTCCCAGTGTGCTGCATGCATTTTCTTCCTCATAACAGAGTTTTTGGAAGAGAAAAAGGTTTGTGTTTTGATGATGTCTATTTTGTTTGTTTTGAAAAGGAACAGAGTCTTAGAAAATTCTGCTCCTTTCCAGCAACCCCTGATGTGTGTTTAGAAAGGTTTGCTTTTTCTTCTCTAGGACCTATTTATATACTGGGGAAAGAGTTTTTGTTTTTACCCACCATGCTTGTGTTTGTGACCTCTACCTTAAACCTTCTCGGGCCCTGAAAGTTTTGGCATTTTGAAGACACTGTGGAACTTGGTAGGTTTCCTTTTACATAGGAAACTTCTAGTTTCCTGAACCCTTCCCATAATGTCTTCTTGGAGCCAAACTGACTTTGCAGATGATATTCTGTCTGCCAAAACGTGTGTCTCTCTAAGATAAACAGTTGCCTGGAGGGTGGATGCGGTAAAATATTTATTTTATTTAAGAAATGTCAGTTAATTAAAATCCCATCCGTCAGAATTTACTTTATTTGATGTGAAGCCAAAAAATCTGCCTTACAAACAGTCTGGATGCTGTTTCATTAAAGTGCTCCTGGGCCCCCACGAAGCATCTCGGCATTCCCAGTGCCTCCGGCTGCCTTGATTGCTACTGTGTTTTCTCCAGGTATTAAAATTATTTTTCAATAAATGCCAGTGGGTGAGTTACAGTCATCACACATGCTGTCTACTGCAGGGGTGATGTGTGAATGCAGGCTGTGCTCATGTCCTTCTCCAGTAAATCAAGGAACCCCAGCTTCGTTAACCACTGGCCAGACACTGTTTTTGTGATTTCCAAATGTCTTCCCCTTGCGGCCTCCTGGAGCCTAGTGATGGTGTCTGAAGTCGGCAGGATGGGATCTGAAAGGCACTGTGCAGCTGCCTCTGGCGTGGTCAGGGCAGTGGCTCAGCTCTCCGAGTTGGGAATTTGTGGGGAGAGACACTGGTAACTGAACGATGGTTCTGTGTAGCGCTCAAGTATGCAGCCAGAGAGGGCCAGAGAGAGGAGGTAGAAACTGAGGCACAGAGGGAGGGCGATCATGCCTAGGAAATGGAAATAATGGTCCCTTCTCAGACAGAACTTGCTTCCCCAGCCTGGGACCTGGTGCAGTCTACCATTTAGGGCCATGGGGCTATTCATGTGCACATGCACACACATCCGGCCTTTGACATAACAGAAACCAGGAGGGTGGCAATCACATTATTATCGAGAGATTTCTCTTTGCTGTCCCCGAGATCCTTATTCAAATATAGGAATGCTCAGTTCATTAATATGCTGAATGGATCGGTCATCTTAATCGTGGATGTGGATTTTGTAGCCCTTCATGGAGGCAGCCCTGTCTTAGATGTGCTGAAATAAGACAATGTCTGAAGAAAAATTGAATTAGATCAATTTGATGATGTCTATTTGAAATTCACATCATTGGGTTGTTGCATCCATTATGTGTTGGCATGATTACAAGATTTCTTATCTAACTTTATTCATTTTTCTTTCTCTCCTTGCTTTGCCTTCCTTCAGTGATAAAGAACAGTGAGTATTTTATGACACTTTTGTTTTTCTCCATTCTGAGTTTTATCCTTTTTCTCATCGAGATGGCTTGCCCTTAAAGGCAGATAGCTGAAAACTAGTGCCTTTTATATGTCTTTCAAAAAGTCAAGTTACTAAAAAATAAACTGAAAACGCCTATCTCAGAGAAAAAAATGTATGAAATCTTTAAAACAAAATGGGAAACGTTCCCAAGAAGTGCTCTCAATAATTCTTTGTAGCAATCCGTGGAGTCACAGAGAGGTTATGGATCATTTGCTGCCCATTTCCGCAGCATTTGGCTGGAAACGCAGTCCTCAGACCAGGAAAACGGTAGCTTCATCACCGCTGCTGGTGAATGGTGAGCGCGTGTGGGCTGCTCCGCGCTGCATCCTCCTCAGCCGCCTCATTGGAGGCTGCCCCGATTTCCCAGGAAAAAACCTGTGGCTCAAGAGCCCCATGTTTTGTGCTTTAAGGGGATTCGCTTCCTAAACATGCATAAGAGATTGGGTGCTGGGCCCAGGAAAAGATTAGCCAGGATGCAAAGCAGCCTGTCTCCGGTTCCTACATGAATTTAGAAACTGTGGAGAGATCGTTGCTCTAATCAGACTCTGGGTCGGTCTGTCCGTGAGGCTTTGGACACTGCCCCCCGCCCCAGTGAGCACTGATTGTATTTTTATGCACTGTGTGTGATCACCCTGCCTGTCCTCCCTCCGTGGGTGGTGGAGGATCGAATGTGAGGCACAGGAAAGCTCTGCAAACTGTAAAGCACCCAGCAAAGCCAGATGAGAGTGAATCACAGCCCTGCTTACTTCAGCTCCACAGGGAGAGCCCCGTGCCATGTGTCACCTCTTTGGACACAAGTAATCACATCCTCAGAGCCCTCTACAGGCTGCCTACACATCATGGCACTTAGCCAACTGACCCCAGGGAAATTCTTCTCCCTGCCCTGTACCCCAGGATCTTCATCTGCTGAACGGGAGATTCAAGCAAGCTATTAAAGACCACCTGAGGGCTCTCTCTCTCTCTCTCTCTCTGTCACTGGCTGGTAGGATGCTCACCAGGCCAGATCTGCTTTTTATGAAATTGTGACTCTGTTGTGAAGACCTGGCAGGGAGAGCTGCAGAGGCCCAGTGAGCTGATAAAGGAGCACCTCGCAGAGAGGCTCCTGACACAGGGGTCCCGACGCCCTCGGAGCCCTCCCGATGCTGCAGGCCGGGAGGTGGAGCGTATGTCTGTCCTCTTCCTCTCCCTACTCCACCACCGCTTCCTCCACTCGCCCCGCACCCCCGCATCTTCCTTCTCGTCTCTCCTTTCTCCTCCCTCTCTCCCTCCCTCTCCTCCTTCCTCCCAAGAATATTTACCAAGCACTTGTTAAACACTGAACACCGTGCGCAGCACCCAGAGATACAGACTTAGCCAAAGCATGAGTGGGTCCAGTGGGAGGCACAAACAGCCAGTGTAAGGAGCTGGTGGTGGTGGGACCATGAGGAGGGCCACCTGGCCCGGACTTGGGGTGACGGTGGGAGAGCTTCCTGGAAACGGGTGTGCGGCCCAACAGGCGACAGAAGAGCATCGTGTGGGGAGCGTCGCCTGCACAGCCCACGCCTTCATGAGAGAGCGGGAGAGTGTGCAGAATTCCAGAAAGGCTGAGCAGGGGTGATCGGGCTGAAAAGTCAGCAGGTCACCCCCCACCTGCCCTGGCCCTGTGAGGGAACACCATCCCTCTGCACCCCTTAATCTGGCCGTGATGCATTTCACCCAAACAGACCCCTGCAGCAGCCAGGCACATGTAGGACGTTTGGAGGTGCAGCCACCCTCCCTCCCCGTCCTCTCCTTCCGGAGGTATCAGACTCATTCACTGAGCTGTAAAGAGACTTCCTGTGACACCTGCCACGTTGGCATCCTGGGGGAAGGGCAGGAGAGAAGAAGAAGGGAAAGCAAAAGGATTAATTTTCTGCACACTGGAAAGCTTCAGAGCCTCTGTGCCCTGACAGCCCTTCCATCATCCCACGCCTTGGGGAGATCTAATTTATTAATAGAGACATCTGGCAGGTATTTATCACGTGACTGTTGTGTCAAGGTAGGAAGCAGGAAAGAGGCGGCAGGCTATCCTTTGCAAGATTTGAGGGACAGACCACTGGAGTCAGGGCTGCCGTCCTTTTGTTCGGCGGCATCTGAGGCCTGCCTTGGGGGGAGCGACCCTTCCAGTCTCTCCAGATGCGCCCAGGCCGGTGCTCCAGGTAACAGATGAAACACATCTGGAAGCCTGGTGTCTCAACACTTCTCAACAACTCTCTTCCCTCTCATGCCTGTCACACATCTGGAAAACAAGTGGGTCAGCTGCAGTGATCTTTAGACCGGTTAGCAGTGAAATTTTTCTTCCAGTAATATTTAATTCCAAAGCTAAATATTTAAGAAAGGTAAAAGTAGAGCTGGATAAAGACCTTGTGTGGCTGAAAGCATTAAAAAATATGGTGAACTTTACACTGCTGTGATTTAAAACAATGCCAATCTGTAAAGTACGTGTAGAGAATCTAAAAAGCTTTGTGTTCCTTTTTCTTTCTTGCCAAAGCAGATATTGTATCAGTTAGCTATTGCTGTGTAACAAATCATCTTAAAAACAACAGTTTATTCAGCTTTCCCTATTGATGGATAACAGTGTTATTTTGAACTTTTCACTATTTTCACCAAAGAATAAAGCCACAAAAATAAACATCCTGTACTGATAGAAATTCCTGCCACTTAAATTCAGGCTAGGTTGCCTGGAAATTTCAATTCATCTGACTCTCTCTCTCTCTCTCTCTCTCTCACACACACACACACACACACACACACACACACACATAACACTTTCTCTTTCTCCTACATGCATTTTTGCACAAATTGATGGGAAATTGAATTTGGGAACTTCTGTCACCAAGGCATTGGAGGGGTCTGCAGATGTCCAAAGATTTCTAACTTTAAAAAGCCAACTCCAGCCGGAGACCTGGCTGCACACTGAGTTATTCTGTTTGGCCCCTCCCATCTTACAATCTGTGAATCATTCTCTTCCTTCTGCTTCTTATTAAAGCACTTACTCATTCATTCACACTCAGAGCCTGCTCCGTGTGCAGCTCTATAAGGTAATTTCCCCCTGAATTGTCACTATGGCCGGGATTTAAGACACACGTCTATGCCCAGATGTTGAAGGAGGAAGACAAGGGGGAGGAAGACATCCAAGCCAACCTTTTTTGAGCATCTGCTAAGTGCTTTACTCGCCTGTTCGCCTGTTCTGGCGAGCCCGCTGTGCGTTCTGGGACACCACTAGCATCTCCTTTGACAGATGTGCAGACTAAGGCTCAGCTGTGTTAAGTAAGCTGCGCTTCAGGTGACACGCCCGGGCAGGACAGAGCCAGGAGAGGGGTCTAGGCTGTGCGGCCCCATCCTCCTCCCTCAGAGCCTCCCTTAGGACATGGCACCCTCACAGAGACTGAGGGACCAAGTTTCTAAGGCTGTCCGTTTCAGCAGCCCCAGGGTAGTTAGTGAGCTCCTCAGCCTGCTCCCAAAGCCCAGCACAGGGGAGGGCTTTGGTTCATTGGTTTGAGTCCACCTCATGCAAGTTTGGGGCACCTCATAGATGAGGAGAATGGTCACAAGAGGTCACAGGATGCCTGCCGCGTGCTATGGTCCCAGTGCGCCTTTCCCATGGATGCCTGCCTGCATCACCCACCTAGTAGGCCGAGCTCCCCATGCGACTGCCAGGGGTGGCAAACCCAGGTGCCAGGCATTGACTCCACCATGTCTGGGAGGCTTGGGCCGGCACACAGTATGTCCTCTGGGCATTTCCTGGATTGGATACACTCCGCCCAGTGGCTTGTCCCAGGAAAGCCACACTTGAGTCAACAGCACTGCTTTTTAAAATTATCCCAACAAACACTGAACTCTGTTCTAAGGACACAGAGCTGACATCCTGGGCTCAGCGGCTCAGGGCAAGGTAGTCACCATCTTATCACGAGAACAAACTCTTGAAGCCGCCATGCCCACAGTGCTCCCAGCCCAGGGGACCCAGACAGGCCCTTTCCCCGGAGATCAAAGTCTTCGGTTTGAAAAACCCTCTCATTTCCGTTTGCTTTTGGAATTAAAACATGAAAATCCACAGGAGGCTTGCAGGATCCCACTGAGACCAATCAGACATTTCCAAACACTGGATGAGCTGTTTGTCACCTGCGAGCTCTGGGGCAGGCAGTGGGGGAAGGGTTGGCGAGCTGCTGGCGGTCTCCAGCGGCCCTCTGCTCCCGCAGCCTGCAGATGACATGGTTACCCTGGGCGGGGCCTTGGGAGCACCCATCCTGCTTCTGTATTTCTGGAGCTGTGAGCATCCAGGAGCCAAAGTCTCCTGCACACATGCAGCCCAGAAAGGTGTGGCCTGCAGCTGACCATGACCATGGCCGTGACTGTGCCCAGACCCGGAGCTGCAGGGACCTGTCCTTGGAGGTCTCCACTGAGCCCGGCCCAGTTCACGGTGGCTCACTGAGCTCTGTTGGAGCAGGAAATCAATGGAGGGAGACTCAAAGAGGACTCACGGGCCAAGGGGAGGGAGCTGCAAGGCGGAAGGACAGGGCAGATGAGACACTTCTCCTGCACGGGGTTGATATGGGTTACGGCTAGGCCACTCCGGGGAGGGTGGGTGGTCTTCATAATGCAGGAGCTTGCTGTATCCCTTAAAAGTAGTGGGGGAGGCATCAGGGTGAGGGGTGCTTGTGCACAGCGGGGAAGAGAGTGAGGCCTCAAACAGGGCAGCTACGGCAGACAGGCTTCAAGGTGAGCCCAATGACCACCTCGCTTCTAAGCGCCAGGATTCAGTGAAGGGCATGGCTGTCACTCTTGGGCTTGTTTTGCATAAGGCTGTTCCCGCTGTCACAAGTCAAACCACCTGCTTGTGGATGTGACACAGGAAGGATCTCCCTTCCGGAGAAGTCCTGATGGTTAGGGATTGCCGGACTGGGTTGGCAGCAAAAAGCCAGGGGCTCCATCCTGCTGCTACAAGCAGATGCCTCTGCCAACCTCCAGATCTGCTCAGAAGCCGATTCTTCCCTCGCGGAGCCACACAGCCCTGCCACACCTCTGCCGGAGCCATGATGCCTCAAGCAGACTCTCAGGGAAGCCAGGCTGACCCTGGCCTGTGAGGCCGGGAGCCCATCACACTGAGGTCTGAAGCTCCAGGGGTGGCAAGAATCCATAATGCAGAGATGGAGCCGAACATAGACCCTGGCAACAGAGCTTCCTGCCCGCCATCTCCGTCCTCAGCCGGGCCACTTTCCAGTTATGCTGCAAACCTAGTGGCTTAAAGCAGACGCCTCTGGCTTCCCATAGGAGGGGTGTACATGGGAGGATGTGGGTAGCAAGAGGCAGAGATCCTTGAGGTCACCTTCAGGATGGCCGTCACCCTGGCCTTTCCCTCTTCAGGCTGCTCTCTGCTCCATGGTTCTGCTGAGACCCCTGTCTGCCAGCCCAACCGTCCCCTTCCTCCTCACCCTCCTTTGGTTCATCTTCCAGGCTTATCAGGACTGGCACTGTGCAGGGCCAGGGGCTTGTATGCTTTAGGGGCCCGCAAGATCAGGGACAAAAATCTCTGACTTTTGCACATTTTCCTAATTGTATGACTGTTACCAGGGCCACCTCGGGGCCTTGGGAGGAACCTGTGAAAACAGTGACTAAGGTTTTGGGGTCACCAGATCACAATGGAGCCCCTTTCATTCTCAGGCAGCTGTCCGAGGTCCCTTGGCTGACCACTTTCTATTTCCTGTATCCGCATGTCACTCATGGACCACAAAGGACCGGGTCCTGTATGAAAGATGATCTTCTGTGCCTGCTCTCAGGTACTGATCTGAATGCCAGGAACACAGTAGAGAACCGGAGACAGACAGGGTCCCCACAGTCCCACAATCTTCACTCCAGTGGGGGAAGATGGGGTCATAAACAGGTAACAAGAAAATGGGGAGACAACCTCATCTAGAGACAGGTGCAAAGGAGAGCATGAACCAGAGCAATGACAGATCAACAACAGCCTCTCTGAGACCAGCCCCAGGCAGACAAGGGGGCAGGTGGACATCTGGGGGGACAGCAAGTGCAAAGGCCCTAGGGCACAAACAAGTTTTTGATGTCCAGGACTATCCAGAAGCCCCTGTGGGTGGATTGTAGTGACCAAGGAAAAGCAAGGACATTGACATGGAGGAAGGGACAGAGCAGGTAGAACTTTACAAATAGGCAAGAAGATGGGGCTTTCCTTTTATTAAGGTAAATGTCCCATTAACCATTTTAAAGAGTCCAGGACTGGGTGTGTAGCTTAGTGGTATGAGATGGCTGGCATGTGCATAGTATGTGCAAGGCTCTGAGTACCACGCGCGCGCACACACACACACACCACAGGACTCCACTCAGCTCAGCTCTGGACTTTATCCTAAGTCATTCAGGTGCCACTGGAGGTTTCAAGTGTGACTGGCATTTGTCATCCCAGAAGCCCCTGCTCCAGGGTCTTACCTGTGTTTCCTCACCCATGTTTCCAGCCATGCCCTCTTCCCTTTCTCACAAGAACACTGGGCTCAAGACATCTGCTTCCCCAGAACAAACCAGTGGAGAGGGGAAGGGGCAGAGAATGAGAGGAGTGATGAGATTTTAATCTCCAGCTCTAGATGTCAAAGCCAGTTTCATGCCTCCTTTGTGACCAGAGCAGGGCATGTGGCCAACGCTGGTGACCACTAGGGCACTGACTTCTGAGGCTTTGGAGAAAGAGAATTTCCCCTGATAGGGACAGGAATTCAAGTGGTGTATGGCCCTGAGGTCCACTCAGCTACTGCAGTTCAGGGCTTGAGGCATGGACCATGGTGCTAGGGGAGGAGATACTGGTTACCCATAGGCCTCAGCGCCAGCTCTGCTCCCAGCAGCCTCTGCTCCTTAGGACCATCTAACTTCTCTTGCCTATCTGCCGCTGCCAAACCAGGATGCTTGACAGTCTGCCTTGTAGGGATGACATGAGAGTTCAGAAAGGTGACCCGGGCACCCAGGTAGTGCTCTAGCAGTGTTTACTTTTTTAAAGGAGCAGGAAGAGCGCAGAGTAGAACCCAAAATGTTACTGGAGACTTTGAAGCCAGAAACATAGATGTTTTTGTGAAGTCAAAGGATCTGTGTAAACCCAGCTGGCAACTAGATTAGATTTATTTTTTTAAATTCTGGGACCCAAGCAAAACATATTTGTGCCAGGCAGGTGCTGGGGTCATCCTGGGACCCAGGGCTTCAGGGTACCTGGCAGAGTTGTTTCCCTTCCAGCTGTGGAAGTCTCCTCCAAGTCGTGCACCTCCTCCAAATGCTATCTGTGGAGTCCCCGCCATGTAGGTTACCAAGCACTTAATACGAATAAATCCAATGGGCACTGGGCATGGTGGTGCATGCCCGTAATCACAGCGCTCAGGAGGCTGAGGCAGGAGGATCACCAAGAGTTCAAGGCCAGCCTGGGCTACAAAACGAGAGTCTGTCTCAAGAAAAATAAATAAATAAAATCCCATCTGTTTTCTGTCCAGCCTCACTCACACCTTCTCAAATTGCCTTTCAGGCTCCAGGCAGGCTGGTCTGTCCACCCCAGTGGCCAGACAGACAGACAGAGGAAGCAGGAGGAGCTGACAGATGAGGAGAAGGAAATCATCAACAGGGTGATCGCTCGGGCTGAGAAAATGGAGGAGATGGAGCAGGAGCGGATTGGGTGAGGCTGACGTTTCTGCCCTTGAAAGCCGCTAAGGCAGGAAGGCTGGGGTGGGCTGCGGGGCCGGGCTGCCTCCGGGCATTGTCCTTTGTGACCCGTCAGAAAGGACCTGGCACCGGACAGACCCGGAGTCCTCGCCGTGGGGGGTGGGGAGAGCAGGCTGGGCTGGAGGTGGGTGTAGAGGTGGCAGTGCCTGAGCTCACCTGCAGGCGCTGGAAGGCTGGGCCTGCTGGGGTATAGAGCACAGTAGTTCCCAGAGCCTGGGAAGGCTGCATGCAGGGTGGCTGGGGAGAGGACGGTTAACGGGCGCAGGGCTGCAGTGGACAGGAGCGATGCCTTCTAATGTTCTCCGGCACAAAAGGACAGCCACAGTTGACGGCAAGTAATTGAATGTTTTAAAATAGCTAGAGGAGGAGATTTTGAATGTTCCCGATACAAAAACATGATACGTATCTAGGGTGATGGGTATGCAAGTTACCTTGGTCTGATTATGCATGTATTGAAATGTCACGTTGTAGCCAGCTGGGTGTGCTGTGCACATCTACAAGGCTGAGGCAGGAGGATACCAAGTTTAGGCAACTTAGTGACTTAGAAAGACCCAATCTTAAAAATAATTTTTTAAAAAATAGCTCTGTGTAAAGGACCTGGGTTCAATCCCCAGCACTGCCCAAAAAAGTCATACTGTACCCTACCACTATATACATGTGTGTGTAGGCGGGGGGGCTGTTGTATGCATGTCATACAGCAGCTGCCTCATCCTGAGGGAGGGAAGGATACGGATGATAATGTAGAAGCTGGAAGCAAGCACTGTACCGCTCTCAGCCCTCTTCCTGCACTGTACTCACCCCCTGTCATATTTTGTACCCTTTCCATTAGCTTGACTATTCGCGTGCCACTCTCGTATGCAAAACTCTTGAAGGTGGGGATTTTTGCCCATTCTGTTCACTGCTGTCAGAGCCTGGTGCAGAGTGGGTGCACAGCACAATAGCAGTTACATGAACGAGTGACGGCGGCCAGTGATGCTGCTGTCCAGTCTCTTCCTGCATCGCTTGTGTCCAAGGGGCTGGAGAGTGTAGAATCCTGTCCGGGATCCCAGGTCCTGGGAAAGTACTCTGATTGGCTGGTTTCTGTCTGGTGTCATCCCTGGTCCAATCAGCCACAGCCAGGGCTGTCAGACCAGGTCAGGCAGATATGGCCCCAGAGACACCGCTGAAGATAAAGTTAAGAGGATTCCTGTGGACGGGGTGGATCCCAGCTTGGACACTCTAGAGTGGGGTTGACAGGGTCCCTGCCTGTCCTCCGTGGCTGACACATTCTCCCACCAACTCGGTGTGGCAGCACAGTGTCCTGCGGAAGAGCTACGGTTCCAAAGTCAGACCAAGTTCAAACCCCAGCTCTGCTACGTGTTCTCTGTGTGACGCGATGCCTCTTGGTACATTTGAAATCTTCTGTACAGAAGATTACTGTGCTGCCTCTCTCGTGTTTCATGAGCGATGGTGACTAACGGTGACTTTTAAAGAAAAGAACAGGCTGTTGACACTGGCCGATGCTCCCGGTCTACAACCGTGCCCGAGACTCTGGTTTGGCGGGCCCTGGAGTTCTCTCGGGCCCTGGCTTCCCCTGAAGGAAGTTTGCCAGGCTTCCAGTGAAGCGGAGCCAAATCTGAGCTGACATGCTGTACTCTGCTGAGATGGAGCGTTTTCTGTGCCTGGCTCCTGGGCGGAGAGGGCAGTCTGGTCCCGGAAGAGTTCTCGCTGCTAGTGTGGCCCGAGGCAAACCCATTTCTATTTGCAGCTCTGAGCTCTGGCCTGCTGCGTTCCTGTTCTACCCACACCTCCCGGCGAGGGGATCAGAGTGGAGTCAGGTGAAAGCCAGGTGCGACATCAGACAGGGAGTGAGCTTGGCAGGAGGGTTGCCGGCTGGGGCTCCCACTGCAGCACCGGAGGCTCTTGGTTAACGAGACTTTAGGATCTCAGTTTCTCTGCTCATCAGATGAGTCTGTGTGAGTCTCAGGATCCCACCTGGGCAGACTTGACAGTATCTGGGGTGTTGATGGGGACCCCGCACAGTGCTGTTGGCTGTGTCTGCAGAGCACGGGAGCTCCTTCTAACTGCTAAAACTGCAGGTGTGTCACATCCCCCTTGCAGGTACCTGTTCCCGTTCGGTCCTGCTGAGTTTCCTACTATCTGAGCGAAAGCCTTCTGGGAGAGGCGTCAAATCACCGTGAATGAGCAGGATAAGTAGTCATCACAATGGGATCCACTTGGCTTTCTATGTGCCCAACCAACCCTGTATTTCAAAACTTTCTCTGAATTAATTCATGAAAGGCTCCTTTCAACCCTGTCAAACCAGTGCTACTGCCATCTCCATTTTGCAGAGGAGGAAACAGGCTTAGAGAGCCCAGGTCACTTGCCAAAGGTCACTGAGAAGCAAGGTATACACCCCTGCCCGCTGACTCTTAAACTTGCTCGTAACTATGAGGTCTTTCCTCAAGATCTATCCCCAAATTTCCAAACCCTACAGCAGGGGTTCCCAGTCCCTGGCCTGTGGACAGCCACTTCTCTTTGCTTGCATTAACACTTAAGTTCCACCTCCTGGCAGATCCGCAGGGACATTAGAGTCTCACAGGGCTGCAAACCCTACTGTGAACTGCGCAGGCGAGAGATCTAGGTTGCACTGTCCTTCGAATCATCTCGAAACCGTCCACTTCCAACCCCCATCCATGGGAAAACTGTCTTCTATGAAACCAGCCTCTGGTGCTAAAAAGGTTGGGGACTGCTGCTCTACAGAACCTGACATCTGGAAGAGCTCAGGTTTGGAAGGGACGCCATGGGATCTGAAGGTTCCTTTGTGCTGGCCCAGTGTTCCTCCCAGCTCATATACGTTAACCCACCGGTGTCTCCCAGTGCTTCCAGAGCTGGCTTGAGTTCCAAGCGACAACAGTCCTCAGGCCTCCCTGAGGCAGTTTTGCAACATTCAGCCTCTCTGAGGGCCTGGGATAAGCAGGAGCCTGTGCCACATAGCAGTCTGGAGCTGCCTCCTTCCTGGAGCCTCTGCTTCTGCCCAGGAGAAGTCTAAGCCATTGCTCCTCGGCCTCCAACCTGTCCCTGTTGTCTTCAGTGTCCTGGGAGGTAGAAATGATGGCCAGGAGAGGGACCCATTAACTGGCCTCATTATGTCCCCACTTTCCTTCTTTAAGCTTGAGGTGAGATCTCAGGGTTTATTCTTCGTGCTGGCCATAACTAACTTTCTGTGTTAGGTGGAACACATTGCTGGCAAGAATTAGGAAACAAAACCCAGCTAGGCTGTCTCAGTCATCCACAGCTGTGTAACAAACTACCCAAAACACATCACATTTTTTTCATGATTTCACTGGTTAAGAATTCAGGTGGGGCTCAGCTGGGCAGGTTTTCTGCTCCATGGGATGTCGAGTATGGTTGCTGCCTTAGCTTTATGCAGCTGGTGGCTGGACCGGGCTGCGTCTGTGCACTGGGACTCTCTGTGTGGCCCTCCTCTCTCTATGTGAGCCTTTCCTCATTCAGTAGGCTGCTCGCTGCTCCTTCACAAGGCAGCTGAAGCCTAGAAAAGCAAAGAATGAAGTTGCCGGGTGTCTTAATATCTACTTCTGGAACCGGCAGGACATCTTTTCACCACCTTCTTCAAGGGGCAGAGAAAAGATCCTACCTCCTTAAAGAAGGAATGATATATGTGCTGGGGAGAGAAGCATTCCTGACAGCTGCCTCTGTAGACATTACCACATTATGCGAAAGGAGAGAATTTAATATTAGGATTCAGAGATATCTCAGAGGACCCAACAACAGGAACATTACCTAGCCTCGTGAAAAGTCTGCTTCTTATCCCACAGTTTAGAAAATACAGCCACGCTATCCCTCTCCAGTTCTATTTTGTTTTGCTTTTGTGGTGCTAAGGGTTGAACCCAGGGCCTCATGCATTCTAGCCAAGTGCTCTACCCCTGAGCTATATCCTCAAAACTTTTTATTTTGAGACAGGACTCACTGAGTTGGGTGAGCCTCAGACTTGCTGGGATTACAGGTGAGCAGCACTGTGCCTGTGCCTCCCCAATTTCTGTGCCTCTTCTTAGTCCTAATTCCAAATTCCCAAAGAAGGAACTCTGATTGGCCTGCTCCCCTGGGTGTGTGACCCTCATCCAATCAGATGTAGGCCAAGGCAAATATGGCTGCTGGGGTTTCTCCTGACCTGGCTGGGCCCTTGGTGAGTTGGAAAGGCATGTATTTTATTGTCTGTATTCTGTTTCTGTCCGGAGCTTCTCAAAGGCATTAGCTCACGGACCCTGCCTGCAAAGGGACTGACAGCTGGATGCTATGTATCAGAGGTCAGCTTCCCTAAACAGATGGGCCCCAAAAAGTAATTAGGATTTGTCATTAACCTTGGTGTCCAGGCACAGTGATGGAGGAGGAAGCCAGCGTCGCAGGGAGACCTGTTGTTGATAGAAGCTGTAGCACTCCGGTCACCTTCCCACCTGGGCTCCAGCATTGCCAGTCTGTCTGGCACAGAATTTTTCCAAAGTATGGACAGACAGAGAAGGAAGTAATAATGCTGGAAACTTGTGACCTCCACCTCCCTCAGGCAGGTGTCTGGAGCTATAGCCATCCTGTAGGTGCACTTCAGGGGCTGGGGGCTTCCAAGATGTATTTATGCTCACGTCCAGAGGAAATATTTGTGGATTTCTTCAGGTCTGGGGGGGACTCTGGATCCCCCCATGCTAAGAACTACTGAACACTGTCTCAATTTCCCCAGGGACTAGACCGGTGCTCTCCAATATCCACCGTACAAGATGAGAATGAATGTCTTCTGAGCTCCTTAATTAGCCCAACAGCTGCCATGAGAGACAGCGTAAAGAAGCATGTGTTGAGTGAACTGTGACCCCAGCCCACTGCCGTGGTGTCACTTTAACCTTGAGGCTTCTCTGACCTCACTCGGAAATGGGAAGTCTGGCTGGGTATCCCCCAGTCCCCGCAGCTCAGAGTTGACTGACCTCAGCACTCGGTGTTTGGGGCAGATGACTCTGCTGTACGGGGTCTCCTGCCTTGTGGGATACCTAGCAGCATTTCTGGTCTCCACCTATAGTCATTCCTCACCAGCTGAGACTGCCTGAATGTCTCCAGACTCTGCCCCAGGGTCCTGTGGGGGGCACAGTCGTCCCTATGTAGGATCACCATCCCTTGCCTTTTTGCTAGTGGTCTCAGGGAGGAAATGAGATGAGAATCGCATTGTAGGAAGATAATCACAGCAGGCCACTCTTACAGAGTGCCATGCACAGGCACACGGCTTTGTGTACGTGGTACTGGGGCCCCACACCAGCCTGCACAGTACGCCATATTCTCATTGTGCCCATTTTACAGATTAGAAAACCGAGGCACAGAGAGGTCACACAACTTACCTAGCATCGCACAGTTAATAAGCAATGGGACCGACACCAGGAGCCCAGGATTCCCGTGTTCCTCCATGGTACATTTCTGCTCTTCCGTGGAGAGACTTTGGCCACCAAGCATCATGGTAGAAACTTTCAAAATAAGCTGCATTTCCTTTTACCTCCATAATAGCCTCGCCGGGAAACAGACTCTTGTCTCTGCTTCACAGCGGAGAGCAGTGACACGTGGTGAGGTCAAGCTGCTTGTCCGGGGGCACACAGCCCTGCTGGGGCCGAACTCCACTTGGCTCTCGAATCGGACTCCCTCTTTCTCCCACTGCTTTCGAGGGGTGCAGGTGGGGATGTCACTGACGTGGGCACCGGGTCTGAGAGAAGTCAGCCGGTCGTTTGCGGGGTGTCTTGGTCAGCCGTCAGGTTGAGTCCACCTCCTCAGCGCCCCAGCTCCCCAGGTGGTGAGAGTCGTAGACAACAGTGAGAATGAAAGCCTGACGGGCACGTTCCCTGCATGCCAGCTGCAAGGCCTCGGGACAGGGTCCTGAGAGACCTGCGCCGGAACCTGTTCACAGCAGGGGTCTCATTTTGACCCCAGAAAGTGCCGCGTTTAATAATCTCAGTGGTCTTATATCCCCACGTTTGGCAGTTAGGGTTGGGGGGAAGAGCCAGGAACGATTCTGGAATTGGTGGTGTGTGTGTGTGTGTGTGTGTGTGAAAGAGAGAGAGAAAGACAGACAGACAGCGACAGAGAGGCAACCTAGCACCCTCCCACTCCCCTGCATCTAAAATATCACTTGTGAAATTGGAGCCAAACGCTGCTTCTAAAGGCAGCTGCCCTGGCTGTTACATCAGGCGGAGGGACCCCGGGTGTTAGCATTTCCCTGCTGATGCGGGGACCAGCACATAAATCCGTCTCACCTGGGCAAGCTGGGCCCGCCACGCCCAGCCCACGTCCCGGGGCAGGGCTGACCGTTTCCTCCTTCCCTCCGGGGCTCATCAAGACATGGCAGCAACAGGAATGCCGAGGCTCAAAAGCAGTTAGCGGCCTTCGTGCTCCCAGCTCCAGCCTGGGCTCTTCCAGGAGCTTAACAAGAAGCAGCTGTCTCCTCGGCTAGGCTTGGCTCTGCTCCTGCTCTGCAGAAGGAAGCCGTGGGGCTGGGCCCCTGTAGAGGGCTGCGCAGGTGTGCATGAGAAGGCGTGTTGTTGCACCAGGTTCTGATCAGACCCGTGTTTCGCATCTGTGTGTGCACACTTTCAGGTGCACAGTCGTGTGCCCCTAGATGTCCATGCCTGTGTGTGCTTAGAAACAGGCATGTGAGTAGTATATATTTCTTGTCACTGCAGATCCTTGAACAGCTTTAGAGGGACAGATTTCATGAATTATAAAAGCCACCGATTTCCACATGAAATGTTGAGCAGAGACTGTTGCTGAGTAGTTACCATGTTCCAGGCTTTTCAGGAGCACAGTTTCTTTTTAGAAGCACAACTTTATTTTAATCTATGCAACAACCCTAGGAGGTAAGGAGCTGGTGTCTCCTAACTTACAGATGAAGAAAGTGAGGCTGGAAGAAACTGGGGTCGCAGCGCTAGGAAGTGGCAAATGCCCACGTGGGGAGGCAGGCAGGGGCGCTCCTGGAGTGGCACCCGAGCCCTGCCTTCGGCCTCCGCTCTAGATTTGACCCGTGTGTCGGGAGATACGTGTGCTGCTTGTGTTGAGGATATGTGCCCAGGTGTGTGCAGGTATCTGTGAGTGTGCAAAGGTGTATATGTGTACAGGTGTGTGTGTGTATGGGTGTGAATGTACGCAGCTTGGTGCATGGATGTTTGTGAATCCAGGCGCGCGTGTGTGTGCGGGTGTACATCATGCAGGTGTGTCTGAAGGTGTGTGGAAGCACTTACACTCACTTGGGACTGGGCATACGTGCCTGGATGAGGTGCTGATCAGGAGCTCACGGAACCTGAAGCTCGGCTTGGCTGACCTCCACGGCCTGGTGGGGAAGGATTGGCCACACCTGGCTCTGGAGAGGGGCCGGAAGTCAGATTTGGACCTGAGCCAGCCTGAAACAGACCCTTGCAGGCTACAGGGCAAGAATGTGGGCATGGTGTGCAGACGAACGGCTCCCAGATGTCCACACTGTGTCGCTGGAACCCATGCTGTGCTACCTCCCATAAAAGGAGCTGGTAGATGTGACTCTGGAGATGGTAAAATGAAGCCAGATTTTCCGGGCAGATGCAGTGATGTCACAGGGTCCTTACAAGAGGGAGGTGGGAGAGTCAGAGTCAGACAGCTGGGGACGTGCCACACTGCTAGCTTTGAAGATGGAGGAGGTGGCCGTGAACCCGGCATTCAGACAGCTTCCAGAGGCTGCAGGAGGCAAGGGAAGAGGTGTAGGCAAAGCCCACAGCCCTGGCTCATGCTTCCTGGAACTGTCCCCGCACCATCTCCCCCTCTTTAGGGTCCTCACTCTTCCCTGTCCCTCTGAGACTCCAGATGTCCCTCCAGCCTCACCTGCCATCCAGCCCAGCCACCGTGCTGGGATCTGTTTCTCTAGCCCTTTGTACTTGTTCCTGCCTTTCCTCCAGGACCGTCCTGAATGTCCCTGTCCGTCCAATGCACTGCCTCATAATGGCCCGTGTTGGTCCCAGAGGGCTCACTGTGACTAGATGGCAGCCAAGTCCCTCTCTTGTATGCCAGCTCCACGGGGCCCTCCCCAGTGGCTCCCGCCTCCCTGGCACACACGGGTGCACCACGTGTCAAATGCACGAGCCACCTGTCTATCTATTTGGAAGCCAAGCCAGACCACTTCCCACCACCTCCAGAGGTCATCTGTTGGTGGCCAGGGAGGGCACATGTTTCTTTCTGGTGTCTCTGGACACATCTGGGGAAGGAGAGGCACCTAGCTGGCTTCCCTGCATCATCAGCACTCAGCCTGCCGAGGGTGTGAAAAGTTGTAAAGTTAATGGGGTGTGGGACATGCAAAGACGTGCCCAGGCAGCAACAGCGACTTACAGTGTCCAGCTAATTAGGCACCTGCTGTGGGGATGGGCTGGAGACCTCCAACAAGCAAATAAAGCCAGGCTGCTGCGGGGGACTGGCCTCCTGGTCACAGAGGGAGCCTCTGGTTCAAAGCAGTAGGGGGATCTTGATGCTCAGCCCCAGGATCTGAGAATCCCTGGCTGCACCCACCCACCCCTACTACCCAGAGGAAGCTTGGGGTGCCGCTCACCTAAAACCCCTCACGGCACAGTCTGGGCAAAGGGGACCCAGAGCCCAGAGGTCTTTCAAGGTCATTTATTCGCTGAGAGGAAGGATTCAAACCTTTGTCTCTCTCTTCAAAGATGTACTTCCTTCTTTAATACAAGGTGATAACGTGTGCATTGTAAGAAAGTAAAGAGGGGTCCAACTAACTGGATGCTTAACGTGGGGAGGGGTGGAGGCATGAAAGGAGGATATGAAAGTTACTCACAATCACACGGCTTGGTGATCATCACTGTGAACATTGTGACGTTTCCTTTCTGATTTTCATTTTGATGTGCACTCACCAGAGTCTTCAGATGAACATGTTCCACCCACAAACTCACTCTCTCCTTGCAGTCCTGCCTCCTTGGCATCTGGGTTTTCCCCTCCAGAACATAAGCAGCAGACTATTTCCCTATGTGACGTGCCTATTGCAGTAACTCTCCAAGTGTAGCCAACAGCCCCTGAGCTGCAGAACAAGACAAGGAGCCCTTTTAAAATGCGGGTTCCTGGGCTGGCCCTCGCCCCAATCCTGTGAAATCATCCTGCGAATGCTGCGCTCTCCCCCAAGGTGATCTACACGTGCCACAGATTTTAGGAACACTCCCGCGCAGGGCCTTGTAGCAGGGCTGCGTGCTTAAATACAGCATCCGGGCATAACCAGGTCCAGCCCTGAGGGGCTGCGTCACACTGATATTTCCTTTGATGCTGGGTGATTGACAAGCAGTCTCCTGTGTAAGTAGACTGCTCTTCCGCCCACGCTAATACAAGCAAATATTTCTTTTTAGGGTAACAAAGCTGAAATGTTTCATCCCAGGATACAGGCCCCTTTGTGGCCCGTGATCTCTTGTAACACAATTTTGATTTAGCTTCCTGCCAAGCTTTATTTCTGAGTTTAAAATCTGTGACTGTTGAGGCCTTCCAAGTCTCAGCCCTAGCTTTTGAAGGTACAGAGGGATGTCCAGACAAACAGGCTGAGAGAAACTTCCTGATCACTTCCGATCTTAGGTAGAAAAGGGAGAGAGACCCATGCGCACCTCACACCGATCCTCTTCATGGGTCCATACCAAATTCCCAAATAACAAAGGCCTGAATAAGGGCCTCATCCCCTTTCCCATTCAGAAAAAGAAGCAGTACAGCTCACTGCCAGCATTCGTTTAATTTCCAGCAGTAGAAAATTACTATATTTTGTAAACAGAACAACTACTAAAAACAGAAGGCTATGAATAAAATGACGTCTTTTGTTTCTAAAGACCATTGATACAGCAGAGTAATGCTAAAATAACAAAAACAAGATATTTCCTGGCAAACTTTGGGGGTCAGGTTGGGGGGTGATCTGCAAGTTATGTCAGGGTAAATGCTGCAGCCCCAAGTGCCACCAGCGAATTCTTTGGGCAAATTAGAACTGTTGGACTCGTGTGCCGTTTGCAGCTTTTGATGGAAGCTGGAGAGAGCCTTTCTGTCCACTGGTGTTAATGGCACCTTTTGGATCGGGGGTGTGGTAAGGGGGGCTGCAGTGTGGGTTTGCAGGTGCTGAACACATCTCTAACCTTCACTGTCCAAGAAGAGGCCAGAGACCCTTGTTTCCCTAACAAATCTCACTGCTGCTCTTACCCCTATGACACGCGCTCTTCCCGCGCCCCCTCAGAGAGCTGGACCTGAGGAACAAAGTCACAAGGCCTTCGTGGAAAGCCAGCATGGTTTCCAGAGCAGAAAACTAGATTCCGGCCCTGGCTGTGTGAGCCAGGAAAGCCTCTTACCCTCCCTGTGCTTTGGGACCGCAGTGATAGCAAGACAAGAACAAAATCTAACTATTCCCTGGCTAGGACAGTGGACGAAGAAGGTGGTGGGGAAGAAAGGACCGCGCGAGAGAAGTGTCTTCTGCACTTCCAAACCCTCCTCTCCAAGTCCACCTTGCTGTCTCAGAGTATTTTATAATCCTCTGGCATCTTGCAGTTCTGAAACTCCAGAAACAACTTTGCAGAGAGAATCTAATCAGCAGCCCAAACAAACAGAGATAAATGCAGCCGTGCTTGGGTGAAGTGGGATGCGGGGGCCCCTCAGGGTCTCCCACCATGCCACACAGTGGAGGGAACTGGGCCAGCCCTTTGGAGCCCAGCGGTGCCAAGAAGCACAGTGTGACAACTACTGATGCAACCCAAAACCCTCTGTTTTCCACATGAGGAAAAAGAAACCCCCAATCTGAAAAATTGGATTTCTTGGCTTAATTTTAAGAGTTCTTTAGAGAAATATGATGAAAGAAGCTGTTGGGTTTCTTCCTTTTCTTTTCCTATACTTCCTTCCTTTACTCTTTCTTTCTCTTTTTATTTCTTTTTCTTTTTTGGTACCTTACATCGAACTCTGGACCTTGTGCTTGCTAGACAGACAGTGGCACCCCTGAGCTAAGTCCCCGGCCCTTTATTTATTTTTCTACTGGGGATTGAACCCAGGGCCTTCACTCGGAGCTACGTTCTCAGCCCCTTTTTTCTTTTTCTGTCAAGACAGGGTCTTGCTAAGTTGCCTGGGCTGGGCTTGGACTTGCAGTTCCCCCAGCTCAGCCTCCTTGAATGCTGGAATTACAGGTGTGGCCACCATGCCCAGCAGCAGTTAAGTTCTTGTCCCCACTGGGGGAACAGAACCAGCGGGATGTGCGTGTGACTCGGTTCAAGCTGGTGACCGAGGGCCCCTTGGGGTGGGAAAGGCAGGAGAACCGGCCAGGGTAGAGATTGAGCTGCTCCAGGGCCCCCTCGGCTCCACTTGGCACGTGGCAGAGTGTAGCACTGAGGACACAAACCCAAGAGCCGGACGTCCTGGGTCTGCATCTTGGTTTTCACTCCTTCTTAACCGTGTGACTTAGGAAATCACTTAACTCTGTGTTTGCGTTGCCTCTTAATAAATGGGTGCTCTCCGTGGAAAACATTCTTATTTGAAAATATGTGGAACACCCTTGACCTGGCACCCAGCACAGCACGCTGTAGAGCCTCAGTTGTTTCCAAGGACCCCACGTGGGGCACTCAACATGGCGAGAGGACCGCGCCACACTCTGCTGGCCCAGCAACCGATCAGAATGCAAAACCCACTGTGCGGTTTCTGCTGGCTGTGTTCCTCTTGGGCACGGGAGTGGAGTCAGAGTACCTCGAGACGGGGATGGCCCGTAGTCCTTGGCTTCTAGTGCAGCTAGGAGGGTTCATTAAGAAAATCGGCTGCATAGCTGCGTGCTTGTCACTCAGTGTTCAGTGAGCAGCTGCCCCGGTGCTGCTGGGATTCCGTGGCCACAGACCGTGGGTTTGCTCCCGGCCGCCGTCTCCCCCCGGCTCCTACGGGAATCATTTTCGGGGAAGAGCCTGGTGGGTGGGGAGATGAGGGGAGCCGTCAGCCCCGCACCCCACCTCCTCCCTGTAGTCTGATCTGGGTCCCGGCAGAGGAGGAGGCAGGGAGCCCGCGAAGCGTCGCTGTGGGGGTGCGGCCGGCACTGCCCAGGCCCTCAGAGGCCGTGACACCCAAGTGCTCCCGCATCGGTTCTCACACACACACAGTGTCCTCCGAGGGACCCGGACTGCAGAGGGGCGCGTGCAGAGTGGGGCTCCACCAGGGTCCGCCAGTTGGGTCTGCGATGGGGCAATAAATTGTCATTGAAGAGAAGGTCAAGGAAGTGACTTCAGAGTGGCAGGAAGTGTTGCAAAAGAAAACAATAGCAAAACGCTGAGCCCGGAGCAGGATGCCTACGGCTGCGAGGGCTACACAGCCACATCACCTCGTCACCCAGAGACCCTGGGCCAGCGGCACCTGTGGCATCCCGGGAGCCTTCTGGAAATGTGGCCCCCAGCTCCCTCACCCCGACCCGGTGTTTCAGAACCTGCTTTCTGACAAGGTCCCGCGTCATCCGTGTGCAGGTTAGTGTGACAAGCTCCGGTGCAGCACACACGAGACTTCTGTTCCAGTTTGGACTCTGTCATTCAGCTTCCCTGTGCCTCACCTTCCTCGCCTGCAAAGGGGCACCATGGCAGTGCCCACCTCCTAGGGGTGGGTGACCAGGCGCTGCAGACCAGGCCACATGTGTAGGGACCTCTGTACAGACAAGCGGTTATTTGGCATCGCCTGGTACCCCGTTCAGCTTTCCCTGGGAACCAGTGTGGGAGTGAGTGGCTGTCATTGTGTGACCCAGGTACAGTGGCACACACCCGTGATCCCCGCACTCTGGGAGGCTGAGGCAGGAGGACCCCAAGTCCGAGCCCAACCTGGACTACGTTGCAAGACCCTGTCTCAAAACAAAAACAAAGCAACTATCATGTACCTGCTCTGCACTGAGCTGGCTCTGAGCACATAAGGGACGGGACAGATAAGATCCCTCGGCTAAAGGAACACCATAATCTAGAGGAAAGCTGGAGATGATGTCAGAATCCGTGAATTATTTTATGATTTCGTCTCCTGGTTGCTTACAAATGTGATCAGCACTGTGCGGAGTCCCCAGTATGTTTTTAGTGTAAATAAAATAGATGGTCAGGGAAGGTTTCTAGGAGGAGGTGAAGTGAGAGGTGGAATCTCAAGGATGAGAACAGAGGCAGGGAAAGTGTAAAAGTGTGTGTGTGCGTGTGTGCGCACGCACTCATACATGTGCAACAAATCGGGAAAAGGTCACACACAGATATCTGTGTGGAGGGGGCATTCCAGGTCCAAGGAACCGAATGAGCAAAGGTCCTGAGGCAGAGAGGAGAACTGCAGTGGGAGAGTGACCAGGTCCCTGGAGCGGTGCCAAGCGGGCACCAGGGTCACCTGAGGGCGTGTGACAGCGCACATCGCTGGGCCCCACCTGGCATTTCTGGGCCCGAGAAGTCACATTTCTACCAAGTTCCCAGGTGTTGCTGATGCAGTCTGGGCACTGCTTGGGGAGCCTCTGCAGACCATTGGTGCAGGCCCAGGAGGGAGAAGGGGATTAGGGTTGCAGCACGGAGGACCACCAAAGCCCCGTGAAATGGCCAGCAGCAGATCCTTTTAGGGGTGAGGGCGACACAAAATGTCACCATGGCTGGGGGTTGGGCACAGGTTGCCGAAGGACGTGAAAGGGCGTTACTACAGCTGTCTGGAAGAAAGATGGTGACGCTGGCCAGAGGAGGGGTCGGGAGGTGGACACAGTGGAACTTGGTGATTGGGTGGGGTCCCTGAATGACCAAGTCTCTGGCTTGGACAGTTAGTGGGTGGCAGTGCTCTCTCCTGAGCTCGGGGAGCAGCTGTGGAGGGGACTTGGCCCGAAAGCACCAGCTTTCCGTGCTGTGTATGAGCACAGCCAGGTACAGACATCGCGTAGTCCCTCAGATATCAGATGTGGAGCACGAGGGCAGCTCCCTGCGGGGTCACTCAGTGAGAAGGTCGGGACGGGATTCTTAGTCTGCAGCCACTAGACTGGAAGGACTGTGAGGGGCGTGGATGCTGAGCAGGGCTTTGGTGCCCTGAATGTGCGTCAGGATTTGAAGCTCCCGGGGCCCCTCTGGGGGAAGGGCCTGCAGCCACCATCGGAGGTTACAGGGCGTACAGCTCAGAGGTTAAGACCCTCACTGTGACCCTGGGGGACATGGTGACGGGGCCTGGCCCTGCGAGGCCCTTACTGCCCTGTCTCCCTCCAGGCGCCTGGTGGATCGCCTGGAGAACATGAGGAGGAACGTGGCTGGGGACGGGGTGAACCACTGCATCCTGTGTGGGGAGCAGCTGGGGATGCTGGGCTCTGCCTGTGTCGTCTGTGAAGACTGCAAGAAGGTACCACTGCCCTCGGGCCTCCGTTCCCGCCGCTGCTTTGGGGGTCTGCACACCTGGGGGATCTGACGGGTTGTTGGCGGGACGTGGGTCCTCCCTGCATGTTCCCATGCCCAACTGTCTCCCTGATCCTGGTTCCTTCCTAGGAGTCACTTGATTCTTATGTTCCCTTAGAACTGACCTCTGACAGGGATGAACTTGGAGCTTGGGCTGGTGGCGCCTGCGAGTGTCCTAGCTGTGGCTACCAAGTGTATTGGTCACCTTCCTATCACTGGCCCCAGCTCCCAATACCCACAACTTAAATTGGGAGAGGTCTTCTTGGCTCACGGTTTCCAAGGGGTTCAGTCCGTGGTCAACTGGCCCCAAGGCAGAAATGCATGGTAGAGGAGTCTGCAGAAGAAAACTGTTCATCCCAGCAGCCAGGAAGCAGAAAGAAGAAAGGACCAGGGAAGGAGATAGACCTTGAAAGGGACAGCCCCTGGGACTCATCTCTTCCAACTGGCCCTGCCTCTCAGCACATCCAGCCATGAGCTCATTTGGCTAAGATTTTAATAGATCTCATTAATGGGTCTCCTTCTAGAGCCCTACCTCTCATTACTTTGGGGGGGGCATTTTACATGCTTTTGGCATTGTCTTCTGTAGGGAATGGGACAAGAGACTCAGAAAGCCTCTCTCCAGCCAAGTTCAAACCCTTGGGCTTTGAGAGCATTCATGCTCGGAGGGGAGTCTCTGAGCTCTCAGCAGCCGCCTCCCCGTTCCCTCTAAACTACCTGTACTTTGCAGTGCTGGGGCAGAGGTACCACTGTCTCTGGGCGTGCCCGATTCCCGGAAAGGGAATGCCGGTGAGCAACCCCGCTGGGGACAGCCTCTCGGCATGTCCTATTCCATTTGGTATTTAGAAAGAAATCTTAGAGTGTATCTTGTCTGAAAATCATATCTGCTGCAGCCAACAGGACAGTGGGAATCTGTGGCCTAGTATGTTTTCCTGTTTGTCCTGACAGCCAGGACACTCAGCCTCAAATATACTGTTCCGCCCCACAGAAATAGCTTTGGACCCAGATAACTTACTTCTCCAGGCAGAGTTGGGCTTCTCATCATGGTCAAGACTGTCTTAGATCCTTTGGGGAAAGAAAGAAAAAGTGAATGAGTAAACAAAATGGATGCATGGTATTTCCTCTTAAAATGATGTTGATGCCCTCCTCGGTGTGGTTGCTGAAAACTCGGACCCTGCAGGGACTCTTAGAGAATCCCTTCATCCCTGCTTATGAAGGACTCGAGCTGTTGTTGCAAATAAGAACTAGATTGGAACTGTATTCTAACCAGAACTGTATTGCTCACAGCTGAAAGGGTGAGGGAGGAAGGGGAGTTCTAGTTCTACCCATCCACCAAGAGATCCTGGGGCTCCACTGCCACCCCTCCAGAGCTCCCAGCCCCTCACATCTCCTCTGAGTCTGCCTTGGGCTGTGCTCTGTCCCCAGAATGTCTGCACCAAGTGTGGGGTGGAGACATCCAACAACCGCCTGCACCCTGTGTGGCTCTGCAAAATCTGCATCGAGCAGAGGGAGGTGAGTGGCCTGGGCCCACGTCTCCCTCCCTTTCCAGCCCTCCTTGCTCCCTGGGACCAGGAAAGTAGGGTAGCCTTTGAAGAGTGGGGTTTTGGGTGGGGACTTGTGTCTATTTTGATTTGTTTCTTTTCGGTTCATTTCATTTTGTTTGAGACAGGGTCTCACTATGTAGGCTAGGCTGGCCTTGAATTCGCTATGTGGCCCAAACTGGCCTCAAACTCATGGCGATCCTCCTGCCTCAGCCTCTCTGAGCACTAGGATTGCAGGTGTGATCCCAGGTGTGTGCTACACCCCCAGCCCCGCAGCAGGCCTTGAATCTTAGGGAAGGAAAGCAACTAGCTCGGCTGAGAACTGGCAGAATGACCTCTGAGTGTTTAGATGAGTCTCCCTCTTCGTGTTCTGCGTCTGCAACCTTCCCTTCCTTGTCTCTTTCCCCTCCTCTGTCCTAATCCATCACTCTTTGGCTTCCTCTCTCACCTCATCCGCATTTCACACCTTCTGTGTCTTCCTCTCCGAACCTCTTTTATTTCTCTTTCCTGCTACCCCACATATCCTATCTTTCCTTTCCTCACACTCCCTCCTTCAAGTAAGGTGCTTCTTTCCCCATCCTCGCTTCCTTCTCTTCGCTCTTCCTCGTCGTCCCAGCCTCCCTCCTTTTCCACACGTTTTCCCTGCTTTTTCTCTTTACTGTGTCTCTGGACCGTTCTCCCACGGGACCCTTCCTTTCCCTAGACTTGCTTTTTGTTACTCATTTGACCCCATTTTCTGATGTTTTTCATCACTCACCCCCTGCTACCACTTTGTGCTTTTAATGTTTTGAGGTATTTTTTGTTTTTTGAGACAGGGCCTCACTATGTAATTCAGGCTGCCCCTGAACTCACTCTGCAGCCCAAACTGGCCTTGAACTTGCAGCAGCTCTCCTGCCTCAGCCTCCCAAGTATTGGGATTACAGGTGTGCCCCACCACACCTGGCCGCTTCCTGCCTTTGAGATGGTTTTGATGAACACAACCTTCTGGGTATCAGTGAAGGGCCAGGCAGGACTCACTCCAACAGGGAAATCAGGGGGAGTCCGATAAAATCTAAGCTGTTTCCAAAGGTAGGGCAGGGTGAAGGGATGTCACAGTGGATGGAGTTGGTAGCAGCTGTTACCACTCTGAGATGGGAGGGAGCCGTCCCCAGCCTGGGAAGTCATTGCCGCCTAGCGTGATGCTGTCACTGTCCAGCTAGCAAGGAGGGGGCCAAGGATGCAGATTCCATGACTCCAGTCTCCTGGCTGGTGAAGTCCTCTGAGAGCCCTCCTTGACCACAGAGCCCTAAAGGCAGAGGTCAAGGGAGCCCACTTCCTGCAGCCTGCGCCGCTCAGCTTCCTGGGCACCAAGCCAGGTGGGGAGTGGTGCAGAATGGACCTCACAGACCACAGAAGATGTTCACTGATGCACTGCCTCAATGTGCTACTGGCACAAAGGCCACGGGTTAGGGAAGCTGCCCCGTTACCACAGCTACTGTAGCGTCACCTGAGGAGATGGAAGACCGAGCTGGGGACAGGGTGGCACACACACCTGTGACCCTACGCTCTCAGGAGGCTGAGGCAGGAGGAGGGTGAGTCTGAGCCCAGCTGGAGCAACTCAGTGAGACTTGGTTTCAAAGTTAAAAAGGAAGAAGGATGTGGACGCAGCTCAGTGTGACGGTCGTGGGTTCAATCCCCAGCACCACAACAAGAAGATGGAGGACCTCCCGCTGTAGGGAGGAAGCGGGCCTAAAAACTGACTCGCAAAGGCAAAAGCAGTCACGGTTGACTGCTGCGTCTTCTCTGCCTCTCTCCCCCCTCAGGTATGGAAGCGTTCAGGAGCGTGGTTCTTCAAAGGCTTCCCCAAACAGGTCCTCCCACAGCCCATGCCTATAAAGAAGACCAAACCCCAGCAGCCTATCACCGAGCCTGCTGGTCTGGAGCAGCCTGCCCCTGAGCCCAAGCACACTGCCAGGGCTCCAGCAAGAGGTAGGACCCTAACCCAATTCCTTCTTCAGCACCAAGGACAGATCCCAGCCAACTGGTCTACCAGGAGGATGCCCGACACATGCCTGTTTCTACAGTTAGTGGACAGTTAGTGGACTGGGGTCTAGGACTGCTCTGTCCCCTTCATGCTGACCATAAACCTTTACCAGGAAGGTAGCGCAGGAAACTCTCCAGCAAAGTCAGGCTGCCAAGAAATCTCCTGTCCTCCCTGGTAGAATGCTTAGAAGTACAAAAGGAGAAATTAAAATACAAATTGAGACAACCTACCTCCCCTCAAATGCACCCTGGAGCCTAAGGGAATTGGGACTTGCTGAGAAAGCCTTCCTGGCCTGCAATGTTTTTTCTGTCAGCTATGTGCAAGTCTGAAATTGGACTAATTAAAAGTGAAAAATGAACTGAAATAAATAGAGTAAAGGAAAAATTATCACTCTATTGATATCACTATTGTACAAGTGTTATTATTAATTTTTAAAATGATAATTAAGAGAGGCAAAACAGCAGTTGAAAAAAAACTTGGTTTGATTGGATTAGACCTCTTGGACTGACCAGATAAAGCTCTTGCAGTAATTTCAATTAACAGTAAGCAATCAGATCTGGTCTCAGTGGCGACTCTGGAGTTGAGCACAGACTGTAATTCTGAAAGCAAGGTTATAGTTGAAGCTCTCAAAAACTGCAGCACCAGCTGGGCATGGTGGCACACACCTGTAATCCCAGCACTCTGGGAGGCTGAGGCAGGAGGATTACAAGTTCAAGCCCAGCCTGGGAAACCTTGTAACTTAGTGAGCAGCTGTATCAAAATTTAAAAAAAACAATTAGACAGAGATTTATCTCAGTGATGCTGTGTCTGCCTGACAAGTGCAGGGTCCTGAGTTCAATCCCCAGTACCAAAAAAAAAGTTTAAAGGGCCAATGATGTAGCTCAGTGTTTAATCCTCAGTGCTGAAGAAACAGAAACAAAACTGAGTACCCAGCTGTGTCTCTCATACGGCGATCTTTCAAGGTGCCTGGCACAATGGGTGCACCCAGAAGGCATTCAACAAATGCTTTCTCCCTGGTGAGGCACCGGCAATCTCCACTCCTTGCAGAACGGCCAAATTGTCCGCAGAAGTGGCATCCAGAGTAGCGCCCACTTTCCGCCTCTAGAGAACCCTCCTTCCTGGGCAAGCGTTACTCCCTCTTGGCTGCAAAGACTACACCAGAGCTACTCTTTTTTTGAAGTCTGTGTGTGCTCAGCGGTGCTTGTGCATGCAAAGGAAATAAAGTAAAACTAAGCATGGGGTAGATTAGAGGAAGGTTGGGAGGGGGCTTACTCTTTGGAATGTTTTTAGGAGAGGTAGAGGAGCCCCTCGGTGGGCCTCGGAAGTAAATGCTGTCCATACACCATCATCCCCCTCCTCTCTCTGCAGGTGACACTGAGGACAGGAGGGGCCCAGCTCAGAAGCCAGGTGGGTTCTGCTGGCTCTGCCTCCAGCTTTGGACGGGAGCCCTCCCGCCCCACTCCTCCACCGCCCTTTCTCTGTTCAATCCCCGCTGCCCTCTGCAGGCCCCGACCCGGCCTCCGCCCCAGGCCGAGGAAGCCACGGGCCTCCCGTGCGCAGAGCCTCCGAGGCGCGAATGAGCTCCGCCACCCGGGACTCCGAGAGCTGGGACCACGGCCATGGTGGGGGCGCAGGAGACGCCAGCCGGAGCCCAGCAGGTGAGATGTGGCGAGTCCAGGTGGGCACTCGAAGAACCCGAAGGAGCTGAGAGAGGAAGGTGTTCATTATGTACTCGCTGGGAGTGAATGGAGCATCCGGTTGTTCCAGACACTGGCTCTGGTCTGTGATAGGGGAAAGACGAGATTCATGAAATTTTGGTTATGTTCTTTTCTTGCCCTTAAAAGGAAAACGTGTACTTTTGCCTCACTTCCCCCAGAAGTTGGGGAGAATGTTGCTTGGCTTTGAGCAAGGTAAGGATGCCTCATTCCAAGGATCCTCCTTCCCTTGGCGAGGGCTCTCAACTGTCCGAGGAGACTGGCGGCTCAGCGTGGCCACCGACCGGTGGCTCACTGGGGCTGGGATTAGAGGCCCTGGCCAGAGTCCTCGGTCTGCGGCCTTCGAAGGGAATGTCTGCTCCGTGGGGAAATCCATGTTCCATGACCCCTTCCTGAGCAGCTTTGTGGCTTTGCCAGGGAAGGGCTGAGTTGGGTCTAAGTCACATTAGCTGAGCGCTGTGGCCCTCGCGTGAAGTCCTGGTTTTTTTCCCTAAGTTGTGGTTCCTTACTGAGCACCTCAGTTCCCAGGGGGGCGCGTGCCATCTGCCACCCAGACCCCTCAGTGAACCCATGGTTCAGACAGACAGGAAGACATGAATTTCTAGGTCTGCAGTGGCACAGAACACTTACTGAGGGCTTCCTGGGCACCAGACCCTGTCCTGAACTCTTAACTTTTATCACCTCCCTGAATCCTTGCCACAACCCCAAAGCCAGGCCTGAGACACGTTATTCCCATTTTGCAAATGGAGAAACTGAGGCTTAGGAGGGGGAGCCACCGCTTGCCCTCGGTCCCCGAGCTGATATTTGGCTAAAATGAGAATTAAACCCCAAAACCTTTACTTTTCTGTTTGCTTTTCTCTCTTAGATGTAAAGTTTTTATTAGCAATGCTTTTTTATTTTTCTGAACTTTCAACTGAAGTTTCCCTTTA
This sequence comes from Fukomys damarensis, assembly GCF_012274545.1. Lineage (NCBI taxonomy): Eukaryota > Metazoa > Chordata > Mammalia > Rodentia > Bathyergidae > Fukomys > Fukomys damarensis. Next base: position 15,437,758 of record NW_022900924.1, on the reverse strand, counting down.
TGTTTTCCTCTTGGAGTTTTATAGTTTCAGCTTTCATGCTTGCGTTCTCCATTAATTTATATCATACTATTTTGATCATTTTATGTATACAACTCAGTGGCCCTCAGTGCACTCTCACTGTTGCGTGACTCCCACCCCACAGTCCACGCCTGAAAGCTTGTCGTCATTCAACACAGAAATGTGTATCTGTGGAACAATAATAACCCATTTCCCGCTCCCTTTCCTCCCTCCCAGTAACCACTACTCTACTTTCTAGCTCTGTGAATTTGACTACTCTAGATGCCACATTTAAGTGGAATCCTATAATATTCGTCTGTGTCTGGCTTATTTCACTCGGCCCAATATCTTTAAGCTTCTATCCACGTTGTAACCTGTGTCCAAATGCCCTCCCTCTTTAGGGCTATGTAATATTCCACCATGTGGATATGCCATGTTACCTAGCCATTCGTCAGCTCGTGGGCATTTGGTTCTTCCCACCTCCTGGCTGTGATGAATGGTGCACATGTGTGGACATGATGCACAGATATCCTTTCAAGTGTGTCGAGTGCATACCTACAGCAGATGGCATCTCCATGTGTGGTTTGTTGACCACCACGCTATTTTCCATAGCGTCTGCACCACTGTCCCACTCCTGCTGACAATGCACAAGGTTTCCAATCTCTTTGCAACCTTACCAACACTTGTTGTTTTCTCGCTTTTATTTGTTTGCCTTTTGTCTTGTTTTTGAATAACACCATTCCCGCGGGTGTGAAGTGGTCTCATTGTGTTCCTGTGGACTTGGGTGCCTTGTCCTAAAGACTAGTGGTGCTGAACATCTTGCCACGTGCCTACTGGCCCTTTGCCTGTCTTCTTTACAGAAACGTATACTTGACTCGCGGACCAATTTTTTTAAGCTGGGTTGTTCTTTGTTGCTGAGTTACATGGGTTCTTTCCGCACTCTGGATATCCATGCCTTGGCAGCTGTGTAATTCATGATACCTCACCCTCTCTGTGAGTTGCTTTCCGTCTTCGATAGTAGCGGCAGTTGGTGCACAGAAGCCCTTGATTCTGATGAAGTCCAATTTATCTCTTTTCTTTTGCTTCCCGTATTTTTAGTGTCATATCTAAGCAATCATTGCCACGATGACTTCCTTTTATGTTTTCTTCTGAGACCTTTATAGTTTTGCTGTTTTGTTTGGGCTTTTCATCCACTTTGAGTTCATTTTTATATATCAAATCCTGTCTTTAATTTCTACATTATTTTGCCTCCTGAGGGAAAAGACGCTCAGGACTTTCCTGAGCCAGACTCGGGTCTCCTGCCCCTCAAGGGTCATGAAAGTGTTCGCCTTCTCTGTGAACCATCTGTTGTCTGCCTCCATCTGTCCTCTGTTCCTTCTTCTAAGTCCCCAGAGCGGTGAGACCTGGCCCTGAGGTAGTGCTTTCCACTGTCCAGAGCACTGGAAGCCTGAATCTCCCTCCCTGATCTAATACCGGCCAGGGGTTTCTCCATGAATTCATTGTGTTTCTAAGCATTTATTGAGCACAAACTACAGTCTTCGCTCTCCCTCCTCTTTTCCAGCCTATTGTAAGATTCCAGTTGGTAATAGGTTCTCAAAGGGTTGCAGACTTGAATGGCTGTTTCTCTTTATTTGTTTTGCCTTTGGATTTTTTTAAAGACAGGATCTCATTATGTAGCTCAGGCTGGCCTCGAACTCACAGTGATCCTCCTGCCTCAGCCTCCCAAGTGCTGGCCTTATAGGCATGTCCTACATGCCCAACACAGAGAGCTTTTCTTTTTTGGTTGTACTGGGGATAGAACCCATGGCCTCACATATGCCGCTGAGCTACACCCCTGCCCGTGAATGAATAGTAATAGTAACTCACACGTCGGAGCACCTACTCTGCCCAGGCGCGGATTAGGCCTTTGCACGTATTATCTTGTTACTCCCACTCACGGTTCTTTCAAGGCAGTTACTATTATCATCGTCCTCCCTTAGTAGGTATGGGGTGGGGCGTCCCAAGGTTACACGGAAGCTGTGCCCCGGCCGGTGTTTGAACCCCGGGCAGTTCACATGCAGAGTCTCACTGCTGTGCTGCAGCTCCCGCTGAGGGGCTGAGAGTTGGTCAGCGGGGAAAATTCCCAGTGAAACCCCTTTGCTCGGGGCTTCTTCCTGGAGTCACGGCGTCTGCCCTCACAGTGTGAAACCCCGTGAGAGGCTGTGTCCACCTGCTGCTCCCTGCCCTCTGTCATGGGCAGCTCACCCCTCCCAAGAGCCTCCTCTGTTGCCGATGGGCTCCAGCTGTCATTTGCTCTGAGGGCCCCGCTCTGGGTTCTTAGGCGGAGACTGCATGAGCCTCTGGCACAGACTCCAGGCACGGGTAAGCGCTGGCCGAATGCTAACTCTGCTGCAGGAGGCAGGCACAGCCATCACCCCAAAGAGGCTGCCAAGGTTCAGAGAGGCCGCACAGCTTACAGAGGAGAAGGCCGGGACCCAGAGCCCAGGCCCCATGCAGACGACCAGGTGGTGTCGGCCCATAATAAAATCGTATCGCGTCTGAGGTGTGTCGAGTGCAAGGGACGGGCGTGCGGCCTGCATTGTACAGCTGTGTCTTCTCCTTGGCCCTCTGGGCAGGTGCTGTTAAACCCATTGGACAGGCGAGGAAACAGGCCCGGAGTAAATAGATCACTGGTGAAAAGTCCCCGAAGGAAGGAGAATCACAGAGCCTGTGATTTTTTGCAAGCAAGCTATGGCTGGGATTTGCCTGCAGAGCCTGAGTACTGAAAAGACAGGAGACAGGGGCGATGGTGCAGGCCTGTAATCCCAGCTACCCTGGAGGCAGAGGCAGGAGGGTCTCAAGTTTGACACCAGCCTGGGTAACCAAGGCCCAGAACAGGGGAGTGGGCGTGTGTGTGTTCACACTCACATGTGCATGCTCATGTGTGGGGCGTGAATCACGACTGCTGTTCGCTGTCTTCGCCTTGCAGGTTTGAGACGCACCAACTCAGTGCAGGCCTCCCGCCCCAGCCCGGCCTCCGGGCCCAGCCCAGCCCCTCCCCAGCCAGGGCCACCAGGTACCTGCACCACCCGCCCGCATGTCCCCAGTCCCTGCCGTCCGCCTTTCACCTGGAAGAGCTGCTGGACCTCAGCACAGGGGCAGGTGCCGCTGAGCCCTTCTGAGATGCTGGGCCGGTGGGGAGGGGTAAATGGAGAGGGACCATCCTGTGGGGCTCCTCTGCCTCCTGTCCTCAGAGGACCTGGAGGTGCGGGAAGGGCCCATGGTGTGGGGTGCAAGCCGGGCCTTTCTGACCCCCGGCCCCCAGCGGGACCACTGCTGTGGCTCAGGTGACCTTCCCATGTCTCCCTTAGCCACGTTCACCCCTGTGAGGGGGGTGGGGGGCACCAGCGCCCTCCCCGTGGCCCACTTCGCTTTCTCTCTCCCCGGCAGGGCCAGCAGGGGGCGGCAGAGCAGTTCCTGGCCCTGCAGGACGCTTTGCAGACCAGAGAGCAGGCGAGTGTGTGCTTTGTCCCTTCCGGGCTTTCCAGGGACAGCAGGGGCGCCTGGGTTCCAAATCCAGCACGCTGACGTTAGATAGGAAATGCCAACCCGAGGTGGCCAAGAGCCCCTGGGGCCGGCTCTGTCCCTGCCTGGGACTAGTCGCTGACTGTCTCGGAGCCTCAGTTTCCCTATCTGTAATGTGGGAAAGACGTGAAGCCCAGCCTCCCGGGGAGTGGGGAGGATTCACATTCTAACCCGCGAAGGACCTCGGCGTTGAGCAGGGAACGTGTACGACCGTCCCTGAGGGGCACCGCCCGCATTGGTCGTCATGGTGATGACTCCGGCTGCAGATCTCAGGTCATTTAAAATAACCCTGCAACTATGGCGGTACGGGCATCACGAGCCCCATTATACTGATGAGGAAACTGAGGCTCAGAGACATTCCAGAACTTTCCTGAGGTCACACAACTGAGTTTCAAACTCAGGCTGTCTGGCTCAAGTCCACTCTGCTGACCGCCCTGTGGAGGCCACATCTGGGTCCGCTCGACCATCAGTCATGGACCCCCAGGCCCCACTGCAGGCCGCTAATTCTGGATGGGCCCGGGAACTGACGTGAAAGCTTTCCCAGTTGCTCCTGGGATTCAGCGCCTCTTCCTTGTCCTCTCCTCTGTCCCTACAGAGGTGGCTACAGGTGACCCTGGATACCCGGGGGCCACTGCCTCACCCCGGGAGGAGAGGACAGCAGGGGCCAGGGAAGAGCGAGCGGCCCCACCGCCAGGACCCTATTCCCAAGCATCTGCCGCCCCCCCGCCGGCCACCTCCAGCCGCCAACCACCCGCGGAGGAGGAGGAGGACGAGGCCAACAGCTACGATTCCGACGAAGCAAGTAGGTGCAGGGCGGGGTGGCCACAGTGTGCAAGAGCGGTCGGCATACTGAAGCCACAAACGTGAACTCGGGTCCACAGGGCAGCATGGGCTTTGTACAGGATGGGGATGAGACGGTATCTTTTTATTGTAGCAAAATATACTGAACATCAAAGTTGCCATTTTGGTCATTTTTGTTTGCCTTGTTGCAGCACTGGGGATTGAACCCAGGGCCTTTGCACAGAGCTACATCCCCAGCTCTTTTTTTAGATTGAGACCAGGTCTCTCCAAATCGCTCAACTTAGTTGGGCTCAAATTTGCAATCCTCCTGCCTCAGCCTCCCAGAGCGCTGGGATTACAGATGTGCACCACCACCACCACCACACCTGGCTCATTTTAATCATCTTAAAGATTTCAGTGAGGCGGCACTGACTGCATTCCCCCCTGCAGTTCCTTGTAAGGCAGAACCCCCATGTGCCCAGTGGCCACACTCCTGGGCACATCTTTTTACAGACAAACACTGCCCAAGGGCTTTAGCGGGTGTCCTCTAAGAATAACGCTTAGCCAGGATTTTAAGTCGCTTGCGGCTGTCCCTTCAGTGATTTATTGAGCATCTACTACGTACTTCTGGGAGACCAGCTGGGAGGCGGGGTTTGCAATTGTGGGATGCAGCATGTGGTCCAGGGTCCAGCTCAGGCGGGGACACTGGAGCCACAGAAGTGGGGCAGAGGCTGGCACAGTGGTCCGGCCTTGGCTCATTGCGTACTGGGAAGGAGATGCTGTCTGGAGGGAAGGCGCTCTGTGGACTGCACACCGTCACCCTTTTTTATTTTATAGTACTGGGCTTGGACCCAAGGCCTCTGCACAGAGCTATGTCCCTGGTCCTTTTTTGTTTTATATTTTAAAAATTTGAGCCAGGAGTGGTGGTGCACCCCTGTAATACAAAACACCCAGGAGGCTGAGGCAGGAGAATGGCTGTGAGTTCAAGGCCAGCCTGGGCTACATGGACAGATCCTGTCTCAAAAAAAAAAAAAAAAAAAAAA
>NW_022900924.1:15404099-15432287 GCF_012274545.1 Fukomys damarensis | reverse complement strand
CAAAAAAAAAAAAAAAAAATCGAGATGGGATCTCATGAAGCCATTGTTTTCACGCAGTGCTCCGGGCCCAGGATGAATGGCTTTTCCCTGATTCCAACACCAGGGTTCTAGTGGGGACATGGGGGGGGCACACCCTGTGCCAGGGTCTCTCCTGAGCCTGCCGTGCGCGTCCGCTCAATGAAGCCCCTGGCAAGGCCAGGATGGGCCGCTCGTTCCCCTCCCTCGTGACAAATGGGGAGGCTCCAGGAAGCCTGGAGCTAGAGGGAGGGACTCACAGCCAGGCCTGGGGTGGTGTCAGCTGTCCCCTGCGTCCCCTGGGCTGCCTCAGGAGACTGTCCCGCCTCGACAGCCAGGGCTGTCCCTGCTCCAGAAATGCACTGGGCCTGTCGTTAACCTAGGCCTGTGATTTCCAATTCGCTTCCCTCCAACCCTGTCCTCCTCATCCTCCACCTCACACCTCTGCAGCAGGTGGGACTTACTGAGCACAAACTAAGCACCTCAAACTGTCCCAGGCACTCAGACACCACAGCAAAAGATGCCAGGCGAGCTGCCTGATCTCCTGCAGCTGGCATTCTAGTGGGAAGATATGATTAACATGGAGCCCATTGCAAATCAAGACAGGAGCCCCTGAAAGGGGATAAAATAAGCTGAGTGACCCTGAGGGCAGCTGCATTAGATGCAGTTTTGGGGAGGACTCCCCTCAGCAGGTGACCTTTAGGCAGAGAAGTGGATAATGAGAAGCTGTTAGCCATGTGAGGATGTAGAGGGAGAGCATTCCAGGCAAGGGGAACAGCAAATGCTAAGTCTCATTTGTCCCCTCAGCAAATAAGGAAGCACCTTCTTTGTGCCCTGAATGTTGCACAGTGGGGACAGAGTTGGCAAGACACACGCTTGCCCTCATGGGGCTCAGTGTGGCAGACAGGAAGTCACCCTCTCAGCAAGCACAGCTAATCCACTGCTACAGAGGAAGGTGTGCTAGGACAGAGTGTCCAGAGCAGAGACGGAGCTTTCCTGTCTTCTCTAGTCTCCATGCCTAGCCCGACATGCACATCATGTGTGTTTGTTGAATGACTAAATGCATGTTCTCTTGGTTCCCATCTTACCTGCTGCAGCCACACTGGGGGCCCTGGAATTCAGCCTTCTCTACGACCAGGACAACAGCTCCCTGCAGTGCACCATCATCAAGGCCAAGGTGGGTGGGGACAGAGCCAGGGCTGCCTCCTGCCTCTCTCTGTCTGACAGCGAGGGCAGCACAGCGGTGTCAGGGCTAAACGCTCCCTCCCGCTCCGTAAAGCAGTGTGAGGCGCTGGCATCTTCCCTCTCAGACCCGGGTCAGCGCGCACAGTGCCTCGATTCCTCTTCACTGAAACCCACGAGGCATGGGTTTTTACGGGCCCCTTCGTACAGATGGGGAAACTGAGGTCTCAGGCGTCAGTGTGAGGTCAGGGCCAGACTCAGGAGTCTCCTCCTCCCCGAGTCCCTCCTTCTCTGTTCCCACCCTAGAAAAACAACCCGGCCTCAATGAGGTGTTTATTGTGTGCCTGGCAGAACTGCATTTAAGCTCAGCATTCTGTGAGGAAAGTATCCTTCTCATTCCCATTTCACAGATGAAGAAACTGAGGCTCAGAGAGGTTAAGAAACTTCCCTAAGGTCACACAGCTCTCTCTTGGGAGCAACATATCTGTAGGTCCTGACTGCCTGAATCTAGCACTCTCCCCAGTACTGCATCTCCCTTCTCTCTCTGGAAGAGGAGACGCACAGGGAAGACCGCCAGGTGGGACAATCAGGGGGGCTGTGCCCTGGCCTATGATGGCAGAGGCGGGAGGCCCTCATGCCCTGGCTGGCTTCCCTTGCAGGGACTGAAGCCCATGGACTCCAATGGCCTGGCCGATCCCTACGTGAAGCTGCACCTCCTGCCGGGAGCCAGCAAGGTACCATATGGGCCACAGCTTCCCGGTCCTGGCCAGCGGCTGGGTTCTCGGCCTGGCGCCCGCACAGCCCATCTGCCCCACGCCGCGCCCGTCCCGGGGCAGAGCTCTCTGTGGCTGAGGGTGGTCGGGGCTCTGCTCCCCCCGCAGCTCTGCAACCCGGGTCCAGGGACTGCCAAGGGCCAGAAAGGGGCACCTCACGCCTGCTCCCGCACCTCCAGGGGCTCCCCAGGCGTCCGACCCACCAGACCCCGCTCAGTCTGCAGAAATGAGCCAGGCAGAGCCCGGGGTTTCAGCTCACCCCGCGCCTGGGGTCGGCCCCGTTCTTCCTGGCCGACCCGGGAGTGTGGCTTCCCAGGCATATCTCTGGCCTTGTCACTCTGCCCTGCTCTCATAAGCGCCCGTTAAATACCTCTGCGGGTGTCAGATGCCCCCATGACACCAAGACACACGCTTGTGTACTTGTGCACACACATGCGTGCACACACACACACACACACACACACTCTCTCTTCCTCTCACTCTTACTTTATTTGGGTCAAAGATAGTCTCTTACCTGCTATGGCCAGCATGTGGATGGTCCCTGCACCCACACCTTCCCGTCAAGACCCTCTCTTCCACCAACTGTGGTACTGAATGCCAGGAATCCCAGCTCTCTCAGAGGCTGAGGCAGGAAGATCACAAGCTTGAGACCAGACTGGGCAATGTAGCAAGACCCCCATCTCCAGTACATAAATAAATAAATAAATAAATAAACAAGCTGGGGATGTGGCTCAGTGCAAAGACTCTAGATTCAATCTCTACTGAAAAATGAAATAAACAGGGCCAGGGATTTAGCTCCCTGGTGCCTCACAAGCACAAGGACCCAAGTTCGATCCTCCATCCCCAGTACCAAAACAAAAGCAAAAACAAAACTACAGAAACAAATAAAAAAGACACTGTTTAGGCAAAGAATCCAACGTGAGTCATTCACGTGTATGAATTAGATTTTCCATCAGGCCTCCTGATCCGGATACAGTTGCATTTCTAGCCTTTCCTTTCACAATAATGAGAAAAACTTTGTCCTCCCTAAAGTATTTCAGGCATGAAGGTCACTGTTTGGGGGAACAGAGGGAACCGCCCCCAAACCTCTCCTGCCTAGGAACGGGAGACTCCTCTCTACCTCCCTGGCCTATAGATGCCGCTTCTCTCTCCTCAGATGGAAGAGCCTGGGGCTCTCTGGGAAAGTGAAGGCGTCGCTGCTGCTTTATTTTAACGGGAGCTCCGGCAGGGGGCAGTGTAGGGCACCCAGTCCTTCGCCTGTAGCCTTTGTCCTAGAGGCCCCACCCCCCGGACTATGCATGGGGCCTCCTGGGGCCCTGACAGGCCTTGGGGAAAGCCGCCCAGCCCAGCGAGAAGGGCTGGAGGACAGGGCTGCGCGCGGCTCCTGGGGAGGCGAGTGAGTCTGACCCTCTCTTGGGGCTCTAGTCCAACAAGCTCCGGACGAAGACTCTGCGGAACACCCGGAACCCCATCTGGAACGAGACCCTCGTGTACCACGGCATCACAGATGAGGACATGCAGAGGAAGACCCTCAGGTGCCCACGGCGGGGCGGCCTGGGAGGCAAGAGGGGGCCCACCCTTTTGAAAACATCGTAAAAAACAGGCATGGTGGCACACACCTGGGAGGCTGAGGCAGGAGGGTCACAAGTTCGAGCCTGGGCAGCTTAGCCAGACTGTGTTCCAGTCAGTCGGGGCTGAGGGTGTAGCTGGTGCAAAGGCCCTGGGCTCGATCTCCAGGAGAAGAAAAAGGCAGAGTTGGGCAGATGTGAAGGTGAACGTCAGACAGGACAAAAGTTCCGCATAGTCAGAGGTCAGGACAGCGGCTGCCTGGGGGGGCAGGTAGTGAGAGGGGAGGACCCTGAGCATCCCTGGGTACAAGAACGCAGTCAGCTGGACTTGAGCAGGGCGCAGACTGGTGTGTGTGCCTGCGCCCCAGTCTGCGCCCCTTGCGGCAGGTGGGTCACACTGCAGCCAAGCCGGGTGCGAGCCCGGCCCAGGATCCAAGTCCACCCCTGTGGTAGGAGTTCAGCATTTGTTGCTCTTTCTCTCCCCGCCCTCGCGTCCCCGGCAGGATCTCTGTCTGTGACGAGGACAAATTTGGCCATAACGAGTTCATCGGTGAAACGAGATTCTCGCTCAAGAAACTGAAACCGAACCAGAGGAAGAACTTCAACATCTGTCTGGAGCGGGTGATCCCGGTGAGCAGCGCCGGCCTCGGGACTGCGGGTCTGCAGCGGGCGGTTGTGCGGGTGTCTGCGCAGAGGAAAGGTGAAGATTCCGGCTTAGGAGGCCACGCCGCGTCCTCCATCTGCCTTCCACCTTCTGGGGTCAGCGTCACCCCTTCCAGCGTTAATCCCGGGTCAGAGCCCAGGCCCGCCACTCGCTGCTCCGTGGCATTGAGCGAGGGAGCCAAAGCCTCTCCTTGGAGCCTCCATTTTCTTTGCAAAATGGTTTCTACGGCGGTGCCTGCTTGTGGGGCGATTGGGTTTCAGACACATCAGAGCAGAGTCTGCTGTGATAAATAAGCATTCCTGAAGGCACAGTGGTTATTACGGGAAATAGCACCGCCTTGTCCCCCATCAGTCACGACACTGTAAGTCCTCAGACAGAGGGGAAGTGTGGCCCATGCAGCCAGGGCCCTGGGTTCGAATCCTGACTCTGCAGATTGAGTCTGGTCTTGGGCAAATCCCTTAACCCCTCTGAGCCTGTTTTCTACTCTGTGAACTGGGATTATGTGGGACCCACCAGAGAGTCTTTTCATGGTTCATTGTTGCACCTACGAGAAGTCACATCACCATCAGAGGTGGTGCGTGACCTCAGGAAAAACAAGGAGTGAGCTGAGCTTCTCCTGCTGGGCTGCACCGGGGGATTTGCACACCAGAGATGTACAGAGACTTGTGCAGGGGCCCTGGAGGTTCCCCCTGAGCAGGGGCGACGGCGTCTTTTGAGATAACCCAGCCTGCCCGATGTGTGCCCGCCCTGAGGGCAGGCTGGCTGGTCGCCCGGCCCTGTTCTCACAGCTCACGCAAAGGAAGTGGACCCCAGAGAGAAGCTTCGGGGAAGGCAGAGGCTGCCTACCACACTCCTCCTCGTCCCATGCTGGCCTAGGAGTACGGCGGGCCGTGCAGCCCGTCTTCCTCCCCTGCTCCGTGAGCCCCAGTACCAGTGGTCAGGACAGTGGCCAGGCCGCTCTGGATCCCGGCTCTGCCCGTCTTGCCGGATGGACACACGGCCCAGGACACAGAGAGCCGGACAGGTGGGCTGCTGCGGCCCCAGAACACAGCGAATGGTCTTCAGCTCTTTGCCCTTTTATTTCTCTCACCACCAAGGACCTGCAGTGACCTAAGAAATGCTGTGCCCTCCCTGTGGACTCCAGACGATTTAACCAGTGGTTTGCAAACTGTGCTCCTCAGAGCCTGGGGGCGCAGGCTGGGGTACAGACGCTGTGGACCTGACCCCAAGCCCTCAGCCCTCAGCCTGGGCAGACGAGACCCGATCTGACTTCCGGGCGGGTGCTCCGTAAACTGGGCTCCGGAAGAGAGCCCCGGTCCTGGGCGGCGGGAGGCGGGGAGGGAGAGGTGCGGGAGACCCCGCCTCGCGCTGACGGGAGGGAGGAGCCCCACAGACAGCGTCCTCTTCGTGCTCTTTTCTCCCGTCCAGATGAAGCGCGCAGGGACCACCGGCTCGGCCCGCGGCATGGCGCTGTACGAGGAGGAGGTGAGCCAGGGTGGGGAGCGGAGCCGAGCGGGGCCTCTCTTCCCTGCCTGCCCGGCCCCGCTTGCGGGAAACCCAAGAGTTCCTCGGCCTCAGGCTCGAAGTTCTGCCGAGGTCGGTGGGAGAGGAGAGTGGCGACGTGCACGCTCCTCCCGCCCTGGGGACACGGGGCAGGCTCCTCGGGCTGTGCGGCTGCAGGCAGAGGATCAAACCTCCGTGACCCCGGCGTGTGTAACTGAGCAGACTGCGCGGGTCCAGGAGTCTTTGATCAGGGTCGGAGATGTGGCTGGAACCAGGGTGGGGCTCGGTGCTGGGTCAGAGCCAGGCTCACTCGGGGGTCCGGGTCTAGTTCCCCGCATGCGTCCCCCTAGCTCCGCGGGCCGGGCCGCTGTCCGTGGTGCTGACCCGCTGAGCGGGCTGCCGGCCACAGAGCAGAGCCCCTGCCTTCGCCCCAATGCAGCAGGTGGAGCGCATTGGCGACGTGGAGGAGCGCGGCAAGATCCTGGTGTCCCTGATGTACAGCACGCAGCAAGGAGGACTCATCGTGGGCATCGTCCGCTGCGTGCACCTGGCCGCCATGGACGCCAACGGCTACTCAGACCCCTTCGTCAAGCTGTGAGTTGGGGCCTCGGGACTGAAGGGACCGTGAGGGTCCCAGGCCTTGGAAAGGGAGAGTCAGAGGGCTTCCCCCGAGTCGCAGCACCTGAGACCCAGACAGGGGACGAGCCTGGCACCGTCTCAGTGACGCAGGTGCTGGAGTGGGAGCCGGCGCCTCAGGTGTTGGGCCGCGTGGCGATTCTGTCCCTCCTGGGGACAGGTGGCCTGGTCATGGGGCCCCTGGGACCCCCAGGAGTTGGCTGCGTTCACTGTGGCATCTCAGAACCCCACTGCAAGGAAGTCGGCTGACTTCTCCCCGACTCATTCTGCGAATGCTCCAAGGAAAAACCTGAAACCTGGATCTTATTCTGCCACCCTCGGTCCTGGGGCATAAAAGGCAGATCCAAGCACATCAGTCAGCCCGTGTCCGCCCCGGAAGCGGAGATTGCAGTTCTGCTTCTCTCCAGGAGGGGGCGCAGGGCTCAAGCGAGACCGCATACACTGTGAGGGTGTTCGAAAACCGAAAATGCTCGCGCAGAAGTGTCTCCGATTTTGTACTTTTTTAAGATTTGGCAACATTTATATCTACATAATAAAATATGTTGGGTAGTACCCAAATCTAAAAACAAAATTCATTTAGGTTTCATATACACCTTTCACCATAGCCCAAAGGTAATATATTTAGTTCACCTGTGTTTTGACTGCCACCGTCACACCGATTTCTCAAAGTTTCAGATTTTGAAGCATTTCTGATTTAGGGATCAGAGATGCCCAACCTGTATGCAGCAGTTAGAACTGTGCCCAGTGTCCGAATCTTTTGCACCTGAGTAGAATCCTGCCTTGCTGTATGGCTGCAAAGTGTGTTTTTGTGGATATGGTTAGGGACGTGGGCTCTGGATCCAGACTGCTCTGATAGGCTCCAGTATTCTCCAGCTGTGTGACATTGGGCTTGTGGCTTAACTTCTCTGGGCCTCAGTCCGTGTCCTCTTCTGTAAAGTAGAGCGAGCAACATTGTGCCTTGTTCATCCAGCTGCTCTGAGAAGGAGACGCCAGGAGCGCATGAGATATGCAAGAGATTCATTGGGGAAAATGCCTGTGAAGGGAATCAGGAAGACACAGAGGCCTCTGGAGACAGCAGAGCTCGTCTGCTTTACCGGGGACCTGATTTATCAAGGAAGAGAGAGGGAGGGAAGGAAGATGGAGCAGGAAGACCCCCTGGCTGCTGTGCAGTTCCAAGAAGTTTCAGCGGGGCCGTGGGGAGCCCTCGAGCACAAAGCTGCCCCCCATCCGAGGAACCCCAGGGGGCTGCCCCCCCATCTCTGCAGGCCTGTGATTGGCTGAGGGCAGCATGACGTCAGTTCACAGCCCAGAAGCTTTTCTGTCCATTTCAGTCCCTGTGGTTAGAGGTCTGAGAGGTACAGTTTCATGGGGTTTCGCACATAATAGGTGTTCAATAAACACCTGCTGTTTTGGTTATGAATGACTACCCTGGCTCTGTGGGTTTTCTATGAGGATTTAGTTAACAAAAACACACATGCCAGGGATGATTGTGAGTTTTCGGGGTAATTTGGTTTTGTTTCCTCATGTGTGCCAGAGAGATGAGCCCTGCCCTGCACATCCTACAAGCCCCTGGTTCCTGAAATAGCCCTCTGCACCTCCCGTCTCCCACCTGCTCAGTGCTGCCAGCTTCAGTCCTGGAAAAGGCAACAAATAGAAAACCCTTGGGCTCTCTGTGACCAAATAAAGATTTTCTAATGTAGAAATCAGTATCTTTCCATTCCTCGCTTGTGAGTCTTCCTAAAACCACTCAGTGAATGAGAAAGAAATGTTTTCATTCTTTACAGGAAATTTATGTTCATGTTTAAATTTGTCCAGAGAGTCACAGCCTGGGTCACAGCCCCAAAACCCCAACCTGAGGAGGTTTTCACCCATTTTTTTTACTCACCTAGGAAATATTTGTTTTATCAGAAATGCTTTATAGGGGCTGGGGATTTAGCTCAGTGGTTCCAGCGCCTGCTTCGCAAGCACAAGGACCCGAGTTCGATCCCTGGTACAAAAAAAAAAAGAAATGCTTTACAGGCAAATAATGTTCAGACATTATGATAATTAGCCTTTGTCTTCTTTCACACTGTCCCTGGCATATTTATTTTCACCCGGAAACTGACTGGGCACCTATTATGTGCCAGGCATGGGGGAAGAGCTTTAGAGACAGAGGACGTGGTGTGTGCAAAGGCCCTGGGGCAAAAAAGAAGAGTAAGCAATAGGATGAAGAACATGGCACAAGACTTGGCTAGGATGGAGCGGGTACCCAACCACACAAGGCCAAAAGACTAAATGAGGATTTTAAACTCTGTATTGAGTTCTGCCACCAGCCATGGCTCTCAGTTTGGTCCTTTGGGACGCAGTGGTGGCTAAGAGCACAGACGACAACCCAATAGCTGGGTGTCATCCTGGCCACCTCTGGCCCCCGAGGAGCTTAGCGCCAGGCCTGGCACCAACCAACCGAGCCCTGCCACACACTGGTCATTGTCACAGTGTTGCTGCACTTCCTGATTTGCCCCTTGCTGTCACCCGAGGTTGAGAGGGGCCTTTGGGTCATGGCGGAGCTGTCCTCATTTGTTAACTCTGTGCATTTCTGCCTCTGTGTCTCCTTGCAGCTGGCTGAAACCGGACATGGGCAAGAAGGCCAAACACAAGACTCAAATTAAGAAGAAAACCTTGAACCCTGAGTTTAATGAGGTAAGGCCGCCCCGCCCCGGTCACACTCTTGTGAGCGAGAGAGGAACAGACTCCTGGAATCGTGTGACCACGTCAGAAAAGCTTTGGGACTAATGTAACATCATTTCCAGTTATGTGTAAAGAAATAAACAAATGAATTAAAATGCAAAGAAAAAAAAGCCTTGGGGCATAGATCAGCTTGAATTAAGGAGAGGGAATGAGTTTCTTGTCACCAGCTGAAACCAAGCCTCAGACAAAAGCCTGCAGATGAGGAATTCACAGGGAGGAAGCTGTGCTTGGAGGGAGGCTCAGCCCAGTCACCTCCAAAGCCTTCACCCACACAAAGGCTCAATAAAACTCCAAGGTGAGGAAGGAAGTAGGGTTGGCGCTTTTCTCCCCCCACGTCCACCAAGGCCCGCTGGAGCCGCTGGGCCCTGACGGTCAAGCCCTTTCGGACTCCCCTCCAACCCCTCGTCTCATGCTCTCGTCACACAAAACTCCACACAGATTCCTTTGTCCCTGCCTCTCTCTTCTGTCCCTTCCCTCCCTCACAAACTCCTACTCATCCCTCAAAACATAAAGCATGCTTCCCGTGTTCCAGACTCTGTGCAGTCATCACTCCTGCCTTACGCTACACCCGGATCTCAGGTATCTGCCGGGCCATCTGGCAAATGAAGGAAGGATGGGGTGGAGCGCAGGGCGGAAGAACAGAGGAGCACAGGGAAGGAAGAAACCACAAGCGGGGGCTTGGGAGATGCCAGTTCGGAGCCTGAACTCAGCCCTTAGCCTGGCTCCATGCCCAGAGCAGGCGCGAGTCTGGGTTCCCAGCTCCGCGCCAGTCCGGTGCTTCCCGGCCCTGCACTCTCCCTTTCTGGTCCCGTTCCTGAGATTCGTGTTGGGTCAGAGCCAGCTAATGCTGGTTGTCATCCTGTGGGGTGGAGTCTACAATACAGGATTTTTATTATTGTTTGGGCTTTATGAATAAATACCCATATCACAGAAAGGGGGACTCTGCTGTGTAAACAGAGGCCAGGGTCACCCCTGACCTGCTGGCTCTGCCCTTCCACCAGACACCCGACTTCCTCACAGGGACTCATGGATTTCCCACTGTGCCACCCTCTCTCGGAAACTGATCAAGTCTCAAAATAAGATATCCATTCAATGCTCTGGGAGGCTGAGGCAGGAGGATCTCAAGAAGTGCTTGCTTCAGCGGCACACATACTAAAATAGGAGGATCTCAGGTTCCAGCCTGAGCAACTTAATGAGGCCCTGTCTCAAAATTTTAAAATGAATAAAACGTGAGCATGTAGCTCTGAAGGCCCTGGGTTCGACCCCCAAAACCACACACACAAAAATAATCTCAAACCCAAGTCCCAAATATCAACACCAAACCCCATATCTCACAGCAAACTGGCCCCAAAATACTTTGAAATGTGGACACGCAGCGTGGGTGAGTGTGTGGAGAAATGCACACGCTCCTGGGTGGAGAGCATTCTGGCCCAGCCTCCGGAGGAAAGAGTGGTAAAGTCCTTCAAAAGCTGCAAAATCCTTCCAAGTCCACTGATGTGGGGAACGGGTGATATAGCCAAGTATTTTAAAGTTCAAACAGTACCAGCGGGTATTCAATCAAAATCCCCTCCTCCCCCAGTCTCTGGCACCTACTTCTTTTCCTCTGAGACAAAAATATAATTCATTTCTGAGATTTGTCTAAATATATGTATATATGAGGTGTGACTGCAGTACCTAGTGAATGTTGACATTTAAAATATTTATTATAGTAAAATACACATCGCCGTGAATCCAACCTGCAGTCCCCTCGCTTCAAACACACTTTTCCCATCGTTCTTTCTGGAGCAGTTCCTGGAGCCCTATTTTGTGAGTGTCTCTGTGCGGCGGGATTAAAACGTGGTGACTGCTGCTGTCAGGTGCCAGCTAGAAAGGCGGGCCCGTGAGCACACACAGTGTGGCTTTATCCCCGGATCTGGCCCCACGCAACTCCTGGCTCCTCCCCAGAGCAAAGTGACCACGGAAGGTAAATGTTTTGCATTGATTCAGGACATCAAGGCAGCCACCACAGCGCAACTAAAGACCCTCACGAGAGAGGATGCCGGAGCTGCTTCAGAAAGTGGCAAGAGCGATAGGATGAGTGGAAGTATTTTGGGGGGGTTCGTGACAGCGTCTTTTACTGTGATCATTTTTTGGTTTAAACATTAATCATAGCCGGGAGTGGTGGCGCACGCCTGTAATCCCAGCACTCAGGAGGCTGAGGCAGGAGGATCGCTGCAAATTTGAGACCAGCCTGGGCTACATAGTGAGTTCCAGGTCAGTCTCAACTACATAGTGAGACCCTACAAAGGCGAACGCAAAAAAAAAAAAAAAAAAAAAAGCAAACACATTAATCATATTTTATGTGTGGACTGGTTTTCTTTTTGTGCACAAATGACATCACAATACAGCCACTGTTCTCCATCTTACACTGCCACAAGCTCAGAAGTTCACCTCCTAGAAATCCTGAATAAATTATCATGCGTGTACGTAAAGATTTTGCTGCAAGGATGTCCTTTAAGGTATCATCAATGATAGTGAAAAACTGGAAAAGCCTGGACACTCCAGTGAGGGGTCAGGCCAGTGGTGACAACCCTATGGCATGCGTGTGGCAGCTGGATGTTTATCATCTCCGAAAGCTCGAAGGTTCCCTCCCTGGCTTAGGCCATGGTGTAGCCAACCAGCCATTAAATATGGCTATTTAAATGGTGATGTGGAAAAGTGTTTGTAAAATATTTGTGACTATACTGTTGGGTTTGCCATAGGCTACACAGTGGGGAAAGGAAGCTATAATATGCTCCGTTCAGTGTTGTTTCATACTTTATTTTTAATATTTTTTCTGGTGTCGGGAATTGAACTCAGGACCTTGTGCTTGCCAGGCAGGTGCGGTGCCTCTGAGCTACATCCCTGGCCCTAGTTTCATATTTTGAAAACTCACATCAACATGAACACACATGGGAAACTATTGACAGTGGCTATTCTTGAGTAGTTGGGTTACAAGTCTTTTTTTTTTTCTCTCCCTTATTTTGTTGTTTGGTTTGGTTTTTTGAGACACGGTCTCGATGTGCAGACCAGGCTGGCCCCGAACTTACGGCGATCCTCCTGCCTTGGCCTGGGATTACAAGCACGCACCACTGTACCGAGCTTATTTGTTTGCTTTAGTAATGAATATGAGTGAATTTTCTAATTGGGGAAAATTATTTTTAAAAAATCAGGTTGTTTAGGAGCAAAAGTACTTGGTCTGCTTTCACCGTCTTTACTTCCTAAGAAGGAGGTAGGCAGAGCCCTTCCGAAGCCCAGGAAGGAATGACGAAGCCTCCAGAACCCGAGCAGGCCCGGTCCGGTGGAAAATCCCCGCCACCTCCCCCTCCAAATGCGGCCTTCGCTGCACAGGTCCCGGGCCTTGTGCAGCGTTTGATGAAGGGGATCTTTGGGCTGCGTTGGAGGCTCCCCGGATGCCCCGCTCCAGGGTGCTCCTCAGCCCGTGATCCCCTCAGTGGGGTGGAGGGACCCTCACTCCTCCTTCCATTGCCGCACACAGGAGTTTTTCTACGACATCAAACACAGCGACCTGGCGAAGAAGTCACTGGACATCTCCGTCTGGGACTACGACATCGGCAAAGCCAACGATTACATCGGTGAGCTCCCCGCGCCAAGGGAGCCCCTCCCTGTCCTCCCGGAAGAGGAAGCTTTTCAGGGCTGCGGAGGGTCAGCCTCAGCCTCGGCCCGGCCCCGTCTTGGTGCAGTCCTGTGGGCCCGACCCTGGGTTGGAGCCCGGGACCCTGACTTTGGTCCCTTGGGAGTTGCCTTTGTGAGACTGGGCTCGGCCCGAACCCAGAGCCTGCATAGAACCATTCAACCCTAGCACAGTGGGGTGGGTGGGGTCTCTGCAGAAAATGGTACGAGGAATTCCCCTAATGTGCTTGCAAGTCTGCGTCTTCCTGGCCTCCTCCAAAGGATAAGGAAGAGATGTGATTAAAGACAGCTCGGAGGGAGCTCTGGGCAGAGGCAAGGACCGCGCAGCGAGATGAAACTGAGCCGGTGCCAGAGTGAGAGAAGCAGTGGGGAGCGAGTGTCCACGAGCCGGTGCTGATCTACAGGAAAGCTTTTAAAAACAGACGAGGAGTTAGGACTTGGTGCTGTAGTACGGAGCCATGGCAGCTTCTTGGGGCACAGAGGCCCACGGTAACACTTTAGGGCCTAAAAAGGGCATCCTCCATCTTGACCCCTCTCCCCACCCTGTCCCCCAGGAGGCTGCCAGCTGGGCATCTCAGCCAAAGGAGAGCGCTTGAAACACTGGTACGAGTGTCTGAAAAACAAGGACAAGAAGATCGAGCGCTGGCACCAGCTACAGAATGAGAACCACGTGTCGAGCGATTAGGACGAGCCCTAGTTCCCGCCTCCATGTGCTCAGCCGCCCCGGCCGCCCACTGCTCCCTGGTCTGCCCTGTGCCCGCCTCCCCGCCCCGGCTGCCCTCCCCAGCCCGCCTTGGGCCCCCACCGTGGGCACCGCTGCCAAAGACCTGCTCCTCCGCCTCCCTCCTCCAGCTCCTGATGCAGCCCTGCCCTGGTCCCGTGGGGACCTGGAGAATGGGCACCGCTGCCAAAGACCTGCTCCTCCGCCTCCCTCCTCCAGCTCCTGATGCAGCCCTGCCCTGGTCCCGTGGGGACCTGGAGAGGGCTCTGGAGAGCGGATTCACCCGACACCCTCCCATGCAGGGAGATGAACAAGGTCTTCACCATCTGGGGATGTTTCTCTGCGCTCCTGGACTTGAACACACACACACACACACACACACACACGTGCCGCGTGTCCCCTCGGACCCTCACACCGTGAGGACACACACTGGGGCAGAAATGGGCACACCCAGGATCCACTCCTGCTCCAGGCACCGCAGGGCACCCGGGGCCTCACTGCCCACTCTTTCAGGAAGTCATCCATCTGCTCATGGCGAAGATAACCCTCCGCACCGCCCTCTCTCCACCCGCTCCCCTTTCCCTAGTTCCCACCAGGAGAAGCCCCTGGCCGCTCTCTCCTCTCTACCCCGCCTCCCTCCTCCTCCTCCTCCTCCTCCCTGGTACCTCCCCCCCCCTCTCTCAGCAGAATAGCAAAAACAAAAGCTGGGTCTGAGCCTGGAGCCTGCTGCCCAGCGCTGGCGCCTGCCTCCTAAACTCCCCACTGCTGCCCTTGGCATGGCCAGAGGGCCTGGGGCTCTGGCCGGCTGCAGGCACAGCCCTGCACGAGGCAGCACCCCACAAGCTGGCGGATGCCCCCAGATGGGCTCTGCCACCCCTGCTTCCCAGGTGGACCCAGCTACAGGTCCGGCCAAAGCCCCCCACATCTCCTTCCTCTGTGCTGGTAAAAGAACAGCGCCCCCCACCCCGTGCTGTGACTCCCTTTTCCTTCCTTGGTATCTTCTCTCTGCAGAAAGTCTCTCTGTCTCTGTCCGTCTCCCTGTGTCTTGTACGCTCTTTCCCCAAGTTCCCAGGGGGGAAAAATAACACTGCAGATATAAAATTTTAGAGTGGGGCCAACCCTGATGCCAAAGGCTTTTGGTCCCTCACGAATGGAGATGAACATAGTTTGGAGGTGGAGATCAGGCAGTCTTCAACCCCCTAAGGACGGTGTGGTTTTCCGACTTTGATTAGGTCTTTCCCCATGAAAACGACCACAGATCCCGAGCCCTGGCGTCAGACTCACACAGAAACTCCTACTGCCCGAACTCACGCCTCTGACCGCCCCCTTTCGATGCCCTCCACCTCCCCACACAACCTGCAGAGGACTCGGTTCCCGCCTCTAAACAATCATTCTCTAAACGCCCGGCTCCCCACCTTCCCCAAGGTGGCCAACGGCTTCCTGGCTGCCGTCCTTCCTCTTGGCCTCAATTTTCCCTTTAGTTCCCCGCGGCACCCAGGCAGCCACCTTCCCGCCACGGCCCGCCCTTAGGAGAATGCATGCCGGCGGTGTCGCCGAGCCTGGCGCTGGTGTTGGCACTGGGATGAACGTGCTCAAGTGTGCTGTGCCCCTGGTCTGGGCACACGCTGTCCCAGACACACGCAAGCGCCTCCTGCCTAGGACACACACGACCCCTGGTGCATGCCCACCACCTGCCGCCTTCCTCTGTGATGACGTAGCCAACAATAAAGTAGGAAAATCCAGGCAACTGTGGTCTGCAGCTTTCCTTGCTGATTTCTGGGAGTTTCGCCACCCTGAGACACATGCCGCTTGCTACCTGCCCTTGTGTGCTAAACGTGCCTTTGTCTCTGGCCCTGGGGCTGCAGCGGGTGGACAGGGCAGACATGGGGTTTCTGTCTGGTGGATTTCATCTCTGCGCGACTCCCATGTCCTCCTAGAATACTTTCTGTGGGTACCCACCGCGCAGGGAGGTTCCCTCTCTCCCGGCTCAGCCCCTCAGGAAAAGTCCCAATGGTTGTGGAATCAGGTATTGCTGAAGTTAAAAGAAATCACAGGATAGAGCCGGAGCCTGATTCAAGCAACTCAATTATCACAGAGAGGAAGACAAAACATCAAGGCCCAGTGAAGGGAGTGACACACGCGTGACATTTTAGAGGCAATGCCCGGGAAGGAGCCAGGATGCTGGACCCACACTGGCCAGTGAGAGCAGAGATCATCAAGCATTTCCCTTGCATCCGAGCAGCTCCCTACCCAGGAGAGCCTTTCCCAACAGCCCCTCACGGGATTCTCTGCAGTGCTGGAAGACAGCTCAGTAGGCGACTAAGCTTCCTGGATGGGTCTTAATTCCATTAGGCTTGGTCCCCAAACACTTCAGAAGTGTTGGTTACTTCCGGGAAGAGGTTTACTTCCTCCCGTGCAAATGCCTCTGCCCTCCCAAGTTCAAGTCAAGAACCTTTGCCCATCCTGAAATGCTTTTCTGCAACAAGTTGCAAAGAACCTGCCCCGGCTGAGGTGAAGTCCCCATTTCCTCTGTAGCGGGACGTCCGCAGACCCTGTCCGGTGACACCAGAAAGCACCTGCCCAAAAATCATGCCAGCCTTCTGATCTCACTCAAATCCTGGCCTGTCACGGGCCAGGTCATTTTATCTCTCTGGATCTCAGTTTCCCCATCTGGAAACTGGGGGCAATAAACACTTCAGAGCGTTACTGAGCGGTCGTTACTGAGTAGTTCAGTCTCTGGCATATGGATAAATGCCATTCAGTTTGCTGGCCCCTGTGTTTGGGCTGCCTTGGGAGCACACAGCGGGGACAGTGCTTCCAAGGTGGCATTGGTGACACACAAGGGACATCGGAGCTAAGAAAGGCAGGAGCTCCTGGGACACAGAAAACAGATCTTCCGGGTCTCCCCCAGGTGGGAGCTGACCAACAGCCCGAGGTATTCATTGGGAGCGAAAGTTAGAGGTGATGAAAAGATGCAGCGCTGGTCCACAAAGGGAGCCCCAGGGAGCAGAGCAGGGGGCGGGGGGGGGGGACAGGCAGCTCCTGGGGAAAGCAGGGCACGCCCAACGCACCAACGCACCTGGTACTCCATTGTCCTGAAAGCTTCTGAGCTGCCACAGGGGTGTTGGCCTTAATGAGGCTTCATGATAGACCGGACACAGGAAAGCCAGGCACAGGCACCGGTCCAAATATGTTGTGCGACCCTGAGCGAGTCCTCTCCCTCCTCTCTCCTCCTCGGGCCACGTGGGTGGAAGGTGAGATGTCACAATTCTCTCACTTAATCGGCACAGCCACACATGCACCCATTTCCCAATCACTGAAGAGAGACCGAGGCCTTCATCCGAGGGTGGACACCCTGCCTAGCCCTGAGTGTCTTTGTCAAACAGCACAGAAATGTGTCCTCTGTGATTTCCTTTTTCTGGTTCTTCAAAGGGGACAGTAACTTAAAGCCACTCGCCGAGGCCTGAGGATATGCTGGAGTTCTCCAGTTACCTCCTCCATCTTCTACAGTTTTCTTTTCTCACTCTTAGATTATTGTCCACAGAAATTGAGGGAATTTGCCTTTGCTGAGGGTTCAAAAAATTCACTGCTGGTTTTCTTTTACACTCATGTGTATCCCTATCCTGTAGATTCTACTAAAAAGTTTAATTTTCATTAACAACTACAATGGCCGTAAAGACATCTGGGAACAGAACAAACCTTACACACACCGTCCAGCTGTCGAGGGAAGGGAGCCTTGCAGGTGACATTTTGCTCAAAATATAAGTCAGCACATTAAGAGCAGAAGAAGATAAGGTCAACCAACTGATCAGCTGGTTAGGAGAAGGGCTGTCTAGAGAGAGTTAATTGGCGTTTACAGACCATTTTATCCAACAACCAAAAACACATCCCTCTCAAACTCACATAGAACATTCATGGAAACAGAGCACCTAGACCACGCTCCAGGCCAGAAATAAACCTTAAGAATTAAAATAAGAGATGTCATTCAAAGAAAACTTTTTGCAGCAATGGAACTAAACAAGAGTTTATAAATGAAAGATAGCTAGAAAGTTACAAAATGCATCAAGATTAAAAAATACATTTCTCAATAACACATGGGGCAAAAGAAGTCTCCAGAGAGATTTAAAATGACTTTGCATTAAATGAAAATTGAACAACGACCCATCACTACTTGTAAAAGCAGCCAGGATCAGTGGTGAACGCCTTCAGTCTCAGCCCTCCTGGAGGCTGAGGCAGGAGGATGGTAAGTCTGAGGTCAGCCTGGGCAATTTAACGCAGCACTGCCCCAAAATTTTAAAAAAAAAAATGGAAAAAAAAAACACACCTCTATTTGCTATAACAAAAATCCAAGGGATTAAACTAATTCTAGCTACAAAAAAAAAAAGATAACATGTTAGTATCAATTTACCTGTTACAATGTTAAAAATACTGGAGCCTGGGGGTGCTCTCAGTAGTACAGTGTGTGCTGGATTTGATCCCCAGAACACAATAATAGTAATTACGAGGATGGGTAATTACAGATGGAAGGAGAGGGGTTTATGGGAATTCTGCACTTTCTGTTCATCTGTAAACCTGAAACTGCTGTAAGAAATAAAGGGAACTAAAAGGGAAACCATATAGCATGATAGGATTTTTACAAAAAGAAAACTCTGTTCATGTGTGGTGCATGCGTTTTCACACAGAAAACATCTGCAGAGCTCGCACCCCACATGTGTGCAGGCAGTTTAGGGTTTCAGGAACAGAGATGATCTTTCCACTTTCTGATTTTTCTAAGTGCTGTTTTGGTCTCTTTGAAACACTGCACACATTGCTGCTAAAAAAAAAAAAAAAAAAAAAAAAAAAAAAAAAAAAAACCACAAGCCAGGTGTGGTGGCGCACGCCTGTAATCCCAGCACTCAGGAGGCTGAGGCAGGAGGATCGCAGTGAGTTCGAGACCAGCCTGGGCTACACAGTGAGTTCCAGGTCAGTATCAACTACATAGTGAGACGCTGTCTCAAAAAACCAAAACCAAACAAACAAACGAACAAAAATCACAGGACACATGAAACCATTTTTTCAAGGAAATAAAAGGTGAAGAAGGAAGCTTAAAGTCTGCTTTGCAGTGGGGTTTATTTGGAGAAGGTGAGGGCAGCACCTGGGAGTGCAGCAGGAGCAAGCTGACAGGTCCCCCGCCTGACTCACCCGGGTGGGGCTGATTGGCCGAGACCACAGCGAACTTCCTCCCTTCCAAGAAACGAAACCTACAGCCTCCTGCCCTGGCTCTCTCCGCCCACCGCGGGAGGAGGGAGAGCCTGGCTGTCCCCGGAGACATTTGTGCAGCTGCAGCAGACGCAGCACCCGAGTCCTGCCTGGCAACCGCGATGACCCTGAGAAACACCACGGCCAAGGATCTGGACAAGTTCATCGAAGACCATCTCCAGCCGGACACCAGCTTCCGCACAGAGGTCAGACAGGCCATCAATATGATCTGTGCGTTCCTGAAGGAGAGGTGTTTCCGAGGTGCCCCTCACCCTGTGCGGGTGTCCAAGGTGGTAAAGGTGAGCCCGGTTCCGCCGCATGGGCTCTCACTGCCCGTGTTCCCCATCGCTGAGACGGGAGGCGACAGTGACGGGGCCTAACTGGTAGGACCGAGGGGGGCGCTGCAGACAGGCGGGCGTGTTCTGTCCCTGGAACAGGGCTCAAGAGTGCTAGTGACGGCTCCCAGCCCTCCGTGTAGGGGCCCTTCTCACCGCATGTCGGCCGTTCCTCTTGTTATCTTTTGTAGGGTGGCTCCTCCGGCAAAGGCACGACCCTTAGAGGCCGGTCTGATGCTGACCTGGTTGTTTTCTTCACAAACCTGCACAGTTTTCAGGAGCAGGTGTCATCCCGGGGAGAGTTCATCACGGAAATTAGGAGACAACTGCAAGACTATCAAACCCATAACTCGAAAGACATGTTCCATGTCATCTTTAAAGTCCAGAATCCAAAATGGTCCAACCCCCGAGTGCTCAGCTTTGAGCTAAGTTCCCGCTGGATCCCAGGGAGGACAGTGGAGTTCGATGTGCTTCCTGCCTATGACGTCCTGGGTGAGCACCCCGGCCCCTGGGGCCTCAGCCTCTGTCCTGTGCCTGGGTCTCAGGCTCTCGCTGTCTCTCCTCTGCTTGTCACAGTTTGGGCTCCCTCAAAACGTCTGTCACTTGAGAGCCACTGAGGGTGGGTGGTGTTAGAATTTCTCCTGGGACTGAGCAAGGTCATAATCCATCATGAAAGGATGTTTTTTGGTTTTTTTTTGTTTTGTTTTGTTTTGTTTGGTACCGGGGATCGAACTCGGGTCCTTGTGCTTGTGAGGCAGGCGGCGGAATCACTGAGCTAAATCCCCAGCCCCCGAAAGGATGATAAGGAGCAAACTGACCCCCTTAGAGGACAAAGACAGTTCTCGTAGAGCGTTCACAGCTGGTCACTGCCCGGCGCGTGACATGGCACACGGCCCCAGGGCGAGTGATGGTACTGACTGCCCCCAAAACTCTGCCCCTTCCACTGCACCCACAACCTCAAACCATCACCTCAGAGGGAGGAGAGAACCTGAGAGGGGCTGACATCTTGAAGTTATGGTTTGCGCCCTAACAGGTCAGGTCAACATCACCAACGCCTACAGACCCAATCCCCAAATATACGAAAAGCTCATCGATGAGTGCACCGTGACGCAGACAGAGGGTGAGTTCTCCACCTGCTTCACCGAGCTCCAGAAGGCCTTCGTGAGAGGGCGGCCCACCAAGGTGAAGAGCCTGATCCGCCTTGTCAAGCACTGGTACCAGCTGGTACGGCCACCTCTGGGGAGCAGGGAAGGAGGTGGGGAGGGAAGACCAAGAGGAGAGTGAAGGAGACCGGGGAGGGGAACAGAGGAAGGGAAGAGTGGAGCGAGTAGGAGGGGAGCTGGAGGGGTAGGCAGGAGGGGGACAAGCAGGGCAGGGAAAGAAAGGGGCGGAGGCGGACGATTTCTGGGCTTCACTCCGAATGGTTTCTCCCACTCTGCCTTCTGAGGAACCAATTTTCTCTTTAGCTGCATCTAATTTATCACTGAGTTGCTAGTTACACTTGTCATTTTTATCCTAGAATTTCTACTTTGTTCTTTTCCAAGTCTGCCACGTCCTGCTATTTCAAATCTCTATTCCTTTGAACCTCATGCCTTTAGTGACTAAAGTCTGGACTCAGTCGATCCATATCAAAAGTTTTCTGTATTTTTTTATCATTTTTTTCCCCACCAATCATGACCATGGGTATCTTATTTCCATGTGGCCATGGAGATCTGGGTGCTGGTCATTGTACTTAAAACTTATTTGTAAATTTTTAAAATGAGGCTCTAGGACCCTATGTCATCTGCCCAACGTCAGACAGTGGTGAAGCTGGGATTCGAGCCCACATCAGGCAGAACTCAGAGCTTGCAGACTCAGCTGAGCACACCTGTCATCTCAGCACTCTACGAGGCTGAAGCAGGAGGATCACAAGTTCAAGCCAAATCTAGGCAACTTGGGGAGACCCTATCTCCAATTGCAAAAACAAGCTGGGGATGCAACTCAGTGGGAAGACGCTGTGTTAGATCCTCAGTGTTGAAAAAAACAAATCCAAGCTCAAACTCTTCACCATGGTCAGCACACTCCTCCTACAGGGGTAATTGGTAAATATGTTAGACTTTAGAGCCACGGGGCATGTGTCACAACTACTCAGCTCTGCTGCTGCAGTGTGAAAACAGCCACAGATGACCTATGAGTGAATGTGCGTGGCTGTGTGCTAATAAAACTTTATTTACAAAAACAGGTCCCAGGCTAGATTATGCCCATGACAAATGGACTTTACACAGAAGCTGGGCAATCCTGTTTCTCTGATTATTTTTTCCTCCTCTCAGTGCAAACAGAATCTTGCAACACCCCTGCCACCACAGTATGCACTAGAGCTGCTGACGATCTATGCCTGGGAAAATGGGAGTGGAAAAACCTCTTTCAACACTGCCCAGGGATTCAGGACCGTCTTGGAATTAGTTATCGAGTATGAGCAGCTCTGCATCTACTGGACGGAGTTTTATGACTTTAAAAACCCCACAGTCGGAGACTACCTGTGCAAGCAGCTGAGGAAACCCAGGTACCCTCCTCCCTGGCCTCAGCTCCCCACACAAGCCAACAAATCCCCGGGTTCGGCAGCAGAGCCCTGGCTACGGGAGGGGCCCAGACCCCACACTTACTGAGCATCTCCTACTGCATGTCGCTGTGCTGGGCACTGGGCATCTGCCACTTGGTGGGGACCACAGCCTCCAGCACGAGGAGACAGGCTTTTGACAGATGGGTAAACTGAGGTTCTGAACCTGGACATAAAATGGTAAGGAGCTTGTCCAAATCAGGACGGTGAGGGACACAGCTGGCACTGAGCTGAAATGAACAGCAGCAGCAGCTGTACCAACTCTTGCCAGAACAGAAAGTCCGCAGTCATGAGCACCACCTTCCGTGCAGGCCCCAGGCGCTTTGCCTCACTGCGCAGTCGCTGTGCTGAGCATTTCCCGAGTCTCGGTTCCGCTTCACACCACATCCTTAGAGACGCCTGTTTGATGTTCAGCTCTCCCCATTTCACAGATGAGGAGACTGAGACTCAGTGAGGGCAGGGGGTGCCCAAGAGCACAGGGCTGACAGAGGGCAGGGGGGAGTTGGGAGCCAGGTTCGTGTTGAAGGCCCCTCTGCTCAGGCCCGCGCTCGCCTGGAGCAACGCCCTGCTGGGTCCCCACCGGCCTCATTCTACCGGCAGCTCCGCCACGCCAGAGCCCTGCTCTTCACTGGCCCTCTCCCGTGATTGCTTCTCAGGCCTGTGATTCTGGACCCCGCCGACCCTACCGGAAACTTAGGTGGTAAAAACTCAGAGCGCTGGCAGTGGCTGGCACAGGAGGCTGAAGCCTGGCTGAGCTACCCGTGCTTCACGCTCTGGGATGGGTCTTCTGTGAACTCGTGGGATCTGCCAGAATTACTGAGTAGATCGATAATGACGCGCGAAATAGGAACGAACTCAGAGGCCAGGCCTTGGAAGGTAACTGGACCCGGGGGCTCTAAGTCTGACTTGCTACTAGCAGGGGTGGAGTCTGCTCAGGGGCAGGTTTGGGGGTGGGAGCTGGTAGTGCCCGCCGCCCTTCGCAGGCTCCTGCCTTTCTGCCTGCTTCCTGACCGCCCGGAGGAGGCAGCTCTCCTCAGGGGCAGGCTGTTCCACCAAGCTGCGTCTGCATTTGAACCTGCAGCCATGAACGGAAACTTCTGAAACTGGGAGCGAAAATAATCTTCACCTGCTTTAAATTACAGGTGTCAGGCGCGGTGTCTGAGTGTCAGGGAAAGTGACTAAGAGAGCTCCAGAGACCCGCGGTCCTCTCTCAGACCACGGATTCAGATATCCCTGCGTAGCTGGATACCTTGCTTACCTGAGAAATGACCTCCTGTCCTTGGTCACCCACTTCCTTGAGTTGCACGCTGGGCTCTGTGCCACATGATCATGTGATCCATGTCACATGACCACCAGGCTGGCCACACCCCTTCTCCAGAGCTCAGTGCCCTTGCAGTGGCAATGATTCATAGGCACCACCTGTGCTGAGATTCTGATCTGGGCTCCAGTTCCGTCCTGAAGCCTTTAACATGCCCGATCTCATTCGAACCTCACAAGTAACCCGTTGAGCCCATTGTACAACCGCCTTTACCTTGAGGACAAGAAAAGGGGCCCAGAGAGTGTGGTCACCTCCTCAGGGTCACTGGGCTGAGGAGTGGCAGGGCTGGGACTCTGGACTCCAACATCAGTGCTCACTTCACTGTGCTGCATGAACAGTGTCTCCTCTCATCCCCTCTCCCCAGCTGACAACTGGGAGACAGCAGCCAGGTGACGGGGCTGTGTCACACCTCTGAGCAGGGACACAGGGACCTGTACTGAGGTCTTTCCATTCCCGGGGTGGGAGGCTTTCTGACACTAGGGAGTTGATGATGTCTTGGTGTCACAGGTGGTTCCCCAGGGGGGCGACTGGGTGGGGTTTAGAGTGCAGGATGTTTGTGTGAGGCCACTGAGCCAATGCGCTGCAAGGGAGGGGAGGAGCAGAAGGGGGCAGGGAGAGAGGCAGTGCCGGCCTCACCGCCCTCAGGCACAGAAACCAAGTGGCCATTAGAGCTGCCACACAGCAGACAGGTGGCCACCTAAGGAGGGCCTCTCCCCAGCCAAATCCTCCCAAAGGGGCTGCAGGTGCCCACTGCCACCTCCTCTGGAGCTGGGACCTAACAGAGCTGGCTCAAGGGGACAGTGCAGGCCAGGGCTCACCGAGTCCTGCCGCAAGGCAGCAAGACCGGCTCCTGATGGATCGTGTTTTACCTCCGCAGACTGCAGCACACTATGAGGGCGCATGGGTGACCCAGCCGCAAGCTGGAACCAGAGGGAATCCTGAGCCTGCCTTCCTGCAGCACATGTCAGCTTCGCCAGCTCAGGAGACCTGGTCATGCACCCTCCTGTGAGCACCGGGCATCTGGGGGCTCAGGTTGACACCAGACCTGAGAGACGACCAGAGAGGGTTAGATAAGAGAGTGCATTCAGCCTTGCTTTTCACCTGTGTCCCATTCATAATCAATGGCAATAAAAATGTCAGCAGGAGCCATGTTGGGTGTTTATTTCCACAGCATCAGGAAGTGTGGGTGGGTGTGCGTTCACAGAGTCTACTGAAAACGTTTGTCGACCCCTTACCAGGTGCCGGCCCTGGGGGCGCAGCAGTGAATGCGGCAGGCTAAAGCCACCACCCCTTGTGGCTCCCAAACCAAGTTACACCATGAGTCTGACACGCACGCTGGGTTTCAAGACTTCACACACAAAATTTTTTTAAAAGAATGCCAAATTCAGGACAACTGACACTTTTTAAAATTGGTTACGTGTTCAAGTGGCCCATTTTGATATACTGCATCGAATCAAAATGAACTCTGCTGTGTCTTTTTCCTCTTTTAGTGCAGCCACTGGGAATCACACGGGGCTTGCGTGGCACGGGGGGGGGGCCTGTGTGAAGGAACAGGCTCCAGGGCTCACACGGCCCCTTCACGCTGCTGTTGACACCAGTGATTCACCGATTACGGTCCAGAATGTAAAAGTGCCCTGAGCTCAGAAGGACCCGACGTGTCCTCGTCACCAGAGTCCCCGGTCACCTAGGGTAGCCAGCGGACTTTGCTTTGTCCTTCTGCCTCCTGCGCTGAGCCCTCAGCACCCCCTCAGGTGTGTCCGCTTTTCTCAGACACACAACAGGTGAGGTCTCAGGAAGTCACTGGCGCAGTCAAAGTGACATCAGAGGGAACTGGGGCACCGCAGGTGGTGGCTGCATTGCCTCTTACCGCCCGGACCACCACTCCGCGTGGCCTTCGGACAGCGTCTCACATCCGTCAAGGCCACAGGGATTGGTAATGAGCCCCTTAGTCAGAGAGCCACACGGCCACGTGATCAGGCCCCCTCCACCCCAGGGCGCATGAGACTGCTTTTCCAAAGGGAACAGAATTTTCCTGTAAACGACATGGTCTCGGTCATGAAAATGAGACAGCTCAGGGTATGAGGTATAATTCTCTGGCTGGGGTTCGCTAAACTGGGATGGACACCCCGCGCTACTGTGTATATCCCGGGCGATGACACCTATTACGGCCTACATGGCCACAGGGCCCTTCTCACCCTAGGGCTGGAGCCAGCTTCTGTTCCTCCCTTCCCCTGGGATGTGATTTGCTTGCTTCTAGTTGTTTGGAAGGTCTGCCATGCTGGGCAGTGCACCCAGAGCCTTCACACTGATCAAAATGCACAGCACCTTTTGCTTTTTTTTCTTTTTTCTTTTGAGACAAGATCTCACCAACTCACAAAGCAGGCCAGGTGGAGGCAAATTGGCAACCCTCCTGCCTCAGCCTCCCAGAGGGCAGAGATTACAGTAATGTGCCACCATGCCCAGCTGTGACACTCCTTTTCACTGACCATCCTGGCCAAAGGACCAGGAGTTCGGGGGCATCTCTACCACCTTTCATGGTGTAAGAGTCCCTAAACCACAGGCCAGTGGATGGCGGCCTCATTATCAACTACATCCTCTGTGAACATGAATTCAGAGGAGAGGGGAGCGCCCAGCAGAAGGGCCCATGCCCACCTTGGGCACACTGTGAGCCTAACTGAGCCCCACTCTAATTTCACCCAGCCCCAGGACCCCTGTCAGATGGGCCAGGCCTGATGCCACCTGGGGTTTCATGCAGCACCAGCCTGACCCTCTGCTCACTGCCCGAGTGGCCCGAGGTTCCCCGGGGATAGCACTGCCGCAGATGCGATCTCTTCACTCCAGAAACAAGGTAAGGGACCGTGACCCGAGCTTCTGGGCTTCCATCCTTGATGTCTTCTAGTGGCCCAGATTGACAAGGGCCCTTTCTGGCTGACCATTGAGTGACACTATGTTGGATGAATCACATCTCAACTCTCTGTGATTTGGGGTCCCTGGCTGCCCTCCGACCTCACCACCCCTACAGCCACTGGGTTTCCCGGTCCCCCAACATCTCGGGTCCTGTCAGTCTCACTGCCGTCTTTGAGCCGTCTTTCCCAGGAGGCCGTTGATGAAACCCGTAGTGACACAGGTGCCTTCTCCAGCACACTCCATGTGGCCCCGGGAATATCCACCCTCCGGGCCTTCCCACGCCAGGGCTCCCAATTCCTGTGCCTTCCCCACTTCCCCTGCCATCTATCGTGGCCAGTCCAGCATTGCAAACTTTCCCCATTTCCCCCACGTCTAGGAACAACGGAGTTCAGGGCAGGTGCGGCGTCTCCTGGGACCTTCCTGGGCATTAAACCCTGCATTGGGAAAGTCTCCTAATGCGCAACACTCCCTCCTGTGATCTTACCCTGCAGCTTCTCGGGCCGGATCCCTCAGTGTCCCCTGCGCTCATCCACACCTGCCCTCTGCTGCCACGTGAGACCCGGTCCTCTGGACCCAACTTCTCTTACAGGTCATCCCAGCCTGGCCATGGCCTTGGGAAGCAGGGAAGGTGGTGCGGGTTCTGCACCTGGGGTCTCTTTGTGGACCGGGGGCCTCGGCGGTGTGTTCAAGCCAGCCGGGAGGCACCAGCTCTTAGCAGGAAGGAGGGGGCCATTTCTTGGCTCGGAGACTAAAGGCAGATTAGAGATTCAAGATTACTGGGGGCTGTGGTTTGAGCTGGAGTGGAGTTTTTCCGGCCCAAAGCTCAGGTTGAAGTTTGGGCACTATCCAGAGCTGGAGCCTCAGGAGGGGATCAGGTCACCGTGAGGGACCAGTGTCCTGTCCCCCACTGGACTTGCCCCTGTCTCTGGGCTCTGGGAATAGCAATAGTAAGGAGCACAATTGCTAGCCTCTCTCGCATGTCCCGCACATCCTGATACCAGCTCTCTCGGGAAAACACCCTGACGTGAAAACCAGAACTCCAGTGCGAAGGGAATGGGATCCTCACCTCACGCCACATGCAACAATCAACTCAAAATGGAACGAGGCTGAAATTAAAACTCCTTCAAGAAAACATAGAGAGAGAGATCTTCGTGACATGGGGTCTCTCAACGATCTCATGGCCACGGCACCAAAACCACAGGCGACCAAGAGGTGTACGCGTGCGCACAGGGTGCAAGGCAGGGATTTGTCCCCAGTTCTTGTGAGTGGGCAGTTGCCCGGCAGTACCATCGTCAGGACCCCTGTCCCCACTGGCCGGTGAGGCCACCGCTGACTTGTACCGAGCGCCTACAGTGTGCTGCCCGACGCGGTCCCCTCACACTGGTCTCGCTCCATATCCTGAGTGAACTGTGCCTTCTCTTCACTACTGGAGCCTTACAGGTCTTCATATCTAGCACAAAAGCACTTTTCTCTTTTGATCAAAGGTCACAGTTCAGTTCCACTTCTGGCCGGGCGTGCCGCGCACAGCTGGACCGAACAGTATTTCTGATAACAAACCCAGCGGTGAAAGTCCTTTCTTTGACTGTCCGGATTCATTTTCCCAGAAGGACTGGATGACACCGTGCGAGGGGCGCACGGGTTGTTGCTGGTCTACAAACCTTTCAGTGTGAGGGGAAATACTTGTCTGGACCCTCGAAGGTGAGAAATCTCTAAGAGGAAACCAACACCATGAGGATGACAGACTCAGGCCACAAAGGTGCTGGAACGCAGAATTGAAAAGGGCAAACCGAGGTCCATCTGACCCCACACTTCTGCTCCACGCGGATCTATAATTCCATGCAGATGATAGACTTATTCAGAATGGCCCAAAGTGGGACTTCACACCCACCTGAATGGACCCATTGGCTCACAAACCATGAAGAAACGAATAGCCAAGAAGCTAACTCTTGACATCAATAATCAGATGACTCTGACTGACAAAAGAAAAGAACTGCAGAAGGATGCTTCCAGTTGTTTCAAATTACTCGTCAGCTGACTACTTACTGGGCCTGAAGATATTCTAATGGTCACAAATGACATCGTTAAAGACACAGGCACAGGTGGTGAGGGAGGGCCCAGGGCAGCCCGGAGTGTCTCTCTTCGGTGCTAGTGATGCCCAACTCAGAACAGGTGGCTGAGCACTGTGTTGGCTGACAAAGCCAGAAAGGCCAGGATCAGATTTGCCTTCAGGCATGGCTGGATCCAGGTCAACCATACTCAGGTTTCCTCTGTTCTCAGCTCTTCTTTCTTCTTCTTTCTTCTTCTTCTTCTTCTTCTTCTTCCTCCTCCTCCTC
>NW_022900924.1:15387480-15403407 GCF_012274545.1 Fukomys damarensis | reverse complement strand
TCTTCTTCTTCTTTTTTTTTTTTGTAAAAGTGTAACAAGTTTAGTTCCAACACAACAGTACACATTCTTATTTCCATAAAATCTCCAGGATCCACTCCATTTATTTGTGTCTTAGACAGGCCCTTCCCATAGGTGGTCCTAAGCATCCAGAAACCGGACTTTTCCTAAACTCCAAAAAGAAGTCAGGATTGTGGCTTGGGTCACAGCCAGTCACTGGGGCCAGGGAGATGACAGGCTCCAAGGGTCCTCCTAGGTCACACAGAAAAGGCCCCATTCAGACCCTGAGAATGAGGGTGGAGCGGGGGTTCCCCCAAAGAAAACAGGTGGAACAGGTGCTGTGACAGCACAAATGTCACCCCGTCCTCTGCACAGCTTGGTTTATAAGGGAGACCCAGGTCAGCTTGGGAAAAAGCATTGACATAGTGTCTGTCTCAGGCCTGCTCGTGTGCTGTGTGACCCCAGGGAGATACCTTTCCCTCTCTGGTCCTCAGCTGCCTCATCCATACACTTGAGAAAGCTGGCTTGGCTCACTGGTTTCCAACTCTGCTTCACCCCAGAATCACAGAAGTTTTCTAAAGACATATACTGGCGTCCATGCTCTGCCCCAGACCAGATTAAATCCCAGGGATAAAAGGACTTTGGTCATTCTTAAAAAGAGGCTCAGACAGACATGAGAGGCACCAGTGAAACAAACAAGCAGAACCTTGCAAATCCTCCAGCCCCAACCACGAGGGAACGGGAAGTTTAAACCCTGCATTTAATGGGGCTTAAGCTCAACCTGGCATGCTTGGTTTCTTACAGTCACACCACAGTGAAGAATGTGAAACAGAGAGGGTGGGCATCTTGCCCAAGGCCACACAGCAGGCCCTGACTCAGAATCCAGCACCCACAGGCTGGAGGGTGGCAGGGGGCCTGCAGGGCTCAGAGTTGAGCCACCTGCCACATCCTCCCCAGGGTGGTTCTTTGGCCAAAGGCGCAGCGTGGTGAGACCGATCAGGCGCTGACCTCATGGTTTTCCCCAGCTGCTTCCTCCATTTCACTGAGCAAGGCCCCAGCCAGGCCGAAGTCAGCGGAAGCAGCAGTTTGAGGTCAAGTTTAAGATCCCCAAGCGGGAGGTTCCTAGAGTGCTGAGTTTCTCACTGATGTCCCAGATGATGCCGGACCAGAGCATGGACTTTGATGTACTTCCGGCCTTTGGAGCCCTAGTTAAGCTTCCCAGGTATATCCTGGGGAGGGGAAGAGCAGAGGCAGGGTGGTCCTGGACAGTTACAGAGGTTGTGTACTGCACAACTGGGCCATACCTGTTCTCACTGCAGGTACTATAGAAGTCGAAGCTTATCACAACTTCCTGCAAAGTGTCTTCCTAATTCACACAAAGATACCATAGGGACAACCAGTGCCCCAGGCTGGGTTCTATCCCAGCGATTCCACTAGCTTGCCCAGTGACTTTGAGCAAGGGATTTCTCACCTCCTTGGCCTGCCACGGACCGGTCTTCCTTACTCCGTGCCTGTCTCTTCTCCAGCCACCAAGGGAAAGGTGCTGAACCAAGTACACACAAATCTGAGTATCTCTTCAGTTCTGGGTTTGCTAAAGACAGTGCAGGGGTAGAAACTTCCCTGGGTCGAAATATACTCGCTTTCTGAGCTCTGGGGAGGAAAACAGTGGAGGAGAAAGTGGTGTGGAATTTCAGGCCCTGGGTTTGGGGACCAAGAGTTCACCTGTTGAGGAACCCTCAGGGGCCTCCAAGCCGGAGCCGCCGCAGCCGCTGCAGTAGGCGTGCGCGCTCCCTGCGTGGCCGAGAGGGGGCGGCGTGGAGGAGAGGGCTGCCCAGGGCGGGGAGCAGGTGCGGGGAGGGGAGCCCCGTTCTCACCGGCCCCGCTGGTCAAGCACTGGTACGACTCTGTGTCCCCGGGGTGGCAGAGCAGAGAAAGGGTCCGGACCCGGCGCTGGGCCCTCGGCTCTCATCTGCAAAATGGGACGGGACCGCGTCCGAATCAAGAAGAGGCTCGGGGCGGCGCCCTGCAGCTCCTCGGAGCCGGGTGGACCCCAGTGCACCTCCTGACACGGCAGCTCCAGGTCCCCACGGCCCAGGCCTCGGACCCTGCTCACAGGGCAGAAAACAGCTCCTTTGTACAGGCGGCCTCCGGGCGCTGAGGGCGGAGCGGCGGGGCCCCCTGCGTGAGTCTCGGGTGCACAGTGATGCAGTGTCTGGGACGACTCTGATCTCCCCAAGCTCAGGGCCGCCGGGGGGTCCTCTCCGTCGTGTTCCCACCCGGCTTCCCCGGACTCCGGACCCGGGGCTGTGGATTCTGCCTACCTGGGTCAGGGTCAGGGTCAGGGCTGGGGCAGTCAGGTGGCTGTGGGCGGCGGGGCAGCAGATCCTTGAATTGGGTTTCAGTTTCCTCGGAGGATCCCTCCTGTAGGCGGAGCAGAGGCCGCTGAACTCTGCCTTTCCTGGGCTCTGGAGACAGAAGTGGGAAACTGCAGCCTTGGACGGACAGAGCAGTTGTCCGGAACTTGAGGGACGGTTCCCAAGCGCAGCCACCAGCCAGCGACCCGGCCTGGACAGGGACATGGAGAACTGAGGGTCCCACGTGTCCTCCGTCCCCGCTCAGCAGCTGGACGAGTTTATCGAAGAGCAGCTGAGGCCCTACGAGGACTGTGAGAGGCTGACCCAGATAGCGGTGGATGCCTCTGCATCTTCCTGTGGGTGGACAGCTTCCCCCACGTGCTGGGGGTGGCCACGGTGAGTCCAGGGCTGGGAGGCCCGGGCAGGCTGAGCAACAACGCGCTGCTGAGCCCTGGGCGGGACCCTGAGAGAGAGAGAGAGAGAGAGAGAGAGAGAGAGAGAGAGAGAGAAGGGCTCTTCTATCAGCTCTTCCCATCCAGCTGTGTGACGCTGGGCAAGCTGCTTAACCTCTCTGGGCCTCAGTCCCTCAATCCGTAAAGTGGGAGTCAGAATAGAGCTCACTGCCTGCAGTGCCACAGGCTTGAGTGTACAGTGCTCAAGCATACGGTGCACCGGGCTGGCACATAGTTAGTGTTCGATGTTGTGTCTTCCTCCTCCACTACACAGGGGTAAACTGAGGCCGGAGGAACTCTGCACAACTACTCCCCAAGGTGGCTCTGTGGCTGCTCAAGAACAAGGAGAGGGCTGGTGCTCATGGGTTAGAATTGTTTGGTGCCGGGGGCCCAAACCCCAGGTCTGGGGGCTGTGGAGAGGGGGCACAGGCCACACCCCCACTGCAGCACCCCATCTCTGTCGCTGTAGGAGCTCCCAGGTGAGCTAACTTCACACGGAACAAGGTCAGGCAGAGGGTCCCATCCACCGGGAAGCCGGGTGGGGAGCAGGGTCTTAGGGCCCCAAGGGACCCAGGGCCTCCCACAAGGCCAGACCGAGAGCCACCACTGAGGAGCCCAGGGTTCACCCAGACCACAGCGGCCACCCTTGGCTCACCTCCTGCAGTCTGTGCTCCTGGCCAAGGCCGAAGACACACGCACTGCCCAGCCATTGAGACAGAGGGCATGAGGGCCACTGCACCCCCAGACTGAGGTGAGTTCGCTTAGTCCCACGTGTCAGAGCCGCGCTTGCAGTCACCTGCCTGAGGCGACCTGTGCCTAACCACTGGGCTAGCCCGCCTGTCCACATTAATGTTTCCCACACTGGGTGTGGGGGCTCACACTGCTGATCCCAACACTCAACAGGCTGAGGCAGGAAGATCGCCAGGAGGGAGAAGCCAGCCTGAACTACATAGCAAGACCCTGGCTGATAACTGCAGCAGAAAAGAAAGTTCCCAACCCCACCCTGAGAGCCCTGGTCCTCATCCAATCAGCACCCCCAACCCCAGGCAGCCGCTCTCCCAACTTTATCAGTACAGATTCATTACACCTGTTTCCAAACTTTCTGTAACTGTTGGGTGGTCAGTCACCCCTGCTTACCCAGGATGAAGATTTTTTTCCTGGAATGTGGGACTTTTGGTGTGAAGGCCTGGAACATCCCAGGTACACTGGGACAAGTGGGTCACCCTATAGACATGACATTGTGCCCTGTGTGCACTTTGGTGTATGGATTTTTTGACCATCACATTTATGAAATTGATAGTGCTGAACAGGTGGTGGTTTTTTCATTGTTGTATAGTATTCCATAGCATGGATATAACCATATCTGTCTGTCTCAATGCCAGGGGCCATTTGAGTTGCCTCCAGTTTGGGACCAGTCTGTAAAACACTGCTATGAGCATCCCCACCAGCCCTTTGGGTGGACAAATGGATGCTTGACACTCAATTTTCAGATGATGGTGACGTTTTTAAGCTTCCCCCTGAATTGAGAAATGACATCACCTTCTGGAGTCCCCTGTGAGCGGAAAGAGTCAAGTCCCCCATCTGCCCCTCTGTTGCCGGTAGGGTGGCTCCTATGGCAGGAAGACAGTCTTGAGAGGCAACTCGGACGGCACCATCGTCTTCTTCCTGAAACAATTAGAACAGTTCCAGGATCAGGTGAAAAGCCCTGGTAATATTCTGAACGCAATCGCGCGTGAGGTGGAGGAGCGTCGGCGTGTGTTCAGTCCACTGCCGCTCCAGTGGGAGCTCCTCAGGACCTGTCAGGGCCTCTTTATCGTGCTGTCCACGCGGTGGCAGAAGATCACCTTTGAGGTGCTGATGCCTTCGATGCCCTGGGTGAGTGTCCTGGGGTGGGGGCAGCCAGGCGGGGTGCAGGGGTCTCTGGGTCCTCTGCGCTGGCAGCAGGAGTGACATCCCTGGGCCCTTGCAGGGTGGGAGGCCCAGGCCATCAGCAGAGCAGGTACCCTCCTGGGCTTCCTGTCCCTCCCAAACCATCTAGACCCCTGAACCTAGAGCTGGGCTTTCAAGACAGTATGCACAGGGTCCCCAGAGGCTCCGCAAAGCCTCAGCCAAGACACAGGGTGAGGAGGGAGGGCTCCTCACTCTTCAGCCCTGTGCCTGTCATGGCCACACCTGAGGCTTGACAGCCAGGTCACTGGCGGAGGAAGAGGATGCAGACCACCCCTGGGGGGTCCAGCTCCAGTGGCACTTGAAATCAGCCCCTCCCCCGGAAGTCAGCCCTCCCTCAGAAACAGCCCCTCCCCCGGAAGTCGGCCCAAGTCAGCCTCTTCCCCGGAAGTCAGCCTGTCTCCCAGGTCAAGGTCAAGGTCAAGGCAGTAACCTTCCA
Organism: Fukomys damarensis; assembly: GCF_012274545.1. Lineage (NCBI taxonomy): Eukaryota > Metazoa > Chordata > Mammalia > Rodentia > Bathyergidae > Fukomys > Fukomys damarensis. Next base: position 15,398,218 of record NW_022900924.1, on the reverse strand, counting down.
TGGGAGACTCCGGCAGACCAGAAAGTGAGGGGGACCAGACCCAACTCCTCCTACCTCCCCAAGTCCTTCCCCGCCATGACTCATGCCGCCGTGAATGTCCCCGGGGTCCTGCCCATCACTGCAGCGCCCCTGACGTCCCACTCCTCACCCAGGCCCATCACTCTCCTTCCTCTGCTTCGCCCTGACCCGGGGCTGGCTCACACGTGGCAGTGCATCTCCCTGCCGCTCTCCAGTCCGCGCGCAGCTGGACACTCTTTGTGCCTCCGCCACACGCTCCGCATTACGCACCCTGACAGCTTCTCCTTGCATCCGGCAGGCTCCTCCCCTGGACGCGATGCTGACAGCCCCTGCTCGCTCTCCTCTGTAGCCCCAGCCTCAGCATCGTACTGAGCCTCACCCTGTGCCTCAGTCCCATCATGCTTCACTCCAGCTTTGTCTGGAATATTCTTTCCCAGACCCTTACTTGTGAAGAATTCCAACTCATTTATGTCTTCTAACCTCCTTCATCTGGTTAGACCCACCTCCTCTGTGCTCCATAGGAATTTCTGCTTTCTTGATCTTGACATACACCACTGACACAAGGTAACTTTTTCAGTTTTCTCCTCTCCTAGTCTTTGAGCTCCGTGAGAGTGGACACCATGATTATATTGTTCTTCCCTGGGCTCTCCTACAGTGTTCATTACTAGCAAAGGTTGTTGGATAGATGGATGGGTGGATGGAAAATGAATGACACGCGGATGGAGGTGGATAGACGGGTGAGAGGTGGATGAAGGAAATGAATGGTGGACGGATGTGAACGGACGAGTGGATCAAGCAACCGGTTGGCTGACTGGTGGGCAAATGGACGATGGATAAATGGATAAGACTCAGCACAGTTATAGCTTAGTCTCAAGCACAAGACTAATACATGCACAGACTTAAGGAATAGAAATTCAGACTCTCCTTTAACAAGTGGAGAACCGGAAGTAAAGGAATGTGTCCAGGGCAGCATGGCCCATTACTGACAGAAGTAGAAGAGAGTCGCCAGTCTTCTAAGCACCAGCCCAGGGCTCTTTCCATCCTCCACAGTTTTAGGGAATGTCTGGGCTAGGAGAGACCTTGAAGAGCAGTTAGCCCAGCCATCATCTGATAAGGAGACACCCAGGGCAGGTCCATGCACCAGGAGTGGGCCGTAGCCCTGAATACCTACCCTGGTCCCACCCACCCCACCGACTGTAACATCGACTAGAAACAATCAGCTTCCAGGGACGAGGACGCTAAGCACAGTGCGCATGCTCCTGCCTCAAAGACGGCTGGAGTCACGGTGCTGGGACAGGCTTGGCTCCAACTTCTCCCAGGAAATCCTGGCTGCTCTCCTTACTGGAAATATGGTGATTGGAAAACAGGCCAGAGCGCCCTCTGCTGGGCTCGTCCCATCTCTCATGGATGATGTGAGAAGCAGAAATGCTCTCCCCCGCCCATGTGGTACCCAGACATGACCACCAGATGGTGCTAGAGCTGCACATGCCAAATGAAGATCCCTTTTCTAGACGGAACCTTCAGAGGGTTTCATAAATGGCTTTATTAAACGTGAACCTGACTTACTTGGCCTCCCTTCTCCTCCACGTTCTGCATCCCTCCTTCAACTCAGTCTCTTCCTCTGCTGCTACCATCCTGCTCTCTTCCCACCCAAAGAACCAGGTGCCTATTTCCTTGACTTCCCAGTGTGTCATCTGTTTCACACACCAGAGAAGAGCATGGCGAGGTTTGTGCATGCCGAGCTAAAACTCCCTGGCGGGAAGTAAACCCTCAAGATCGTCTGGAGATGAAGCTTTGAAAAGCTTCATTTCTGAAACCGGCCTCTCTCTGCATACTGCAGGATCTGCCCTCACCTTCCCAGCCCCTCCAGGGCCCCCGTGCCCCTGACTATGAAATAGAAAGCCCCCCGATGTGCTCAGGAACTGTTGTGCCTGATACCCCAGCTTCCTTCTCCTCTTAGAAGTTAAAGGATCCACTCTTGGTGCCCATTTGGAGCAACTGGATCTTGTCTTGGGTCAGTACTATACTATTTTCTTATAGTCCCTTTATGTATTTATTTAAAAGAGCAAGATTTTATTAAAGATAGGGTCTTACCTGGTTAGTCAGGCTGGCCTTGAGCTTGTGATCCTCCTGTTTCAGCCTCCTGAGTGCCTGGTTTACAGGTCACACAGGCTGCTCATCGCCATTTCAGATGATGCTTTATCTCCTGGGGCAGCCAGCCTGCACCTCGGCTCCTTACAGATCATGCAGTGGGTGTCTGCTACCCAGCTGGCCCTGACCTGCAGCGCTGGCTCACTCTGACTCTCTGAGCCCAGGGCACCTGAACACCAGGCTCCCCATTTCTCCTTTATATCAGGGTTAAGTGAAGATCCCAGCCCCTGGCTCTATCGGGAACTCATCAGAACCATGGACAAGAGCCTCTCCGGGACAGTTTGCTGTCTGCTTCGTCAAACTCCAGCAGCAGTTTTTTAATAAGTATCCCGAAGAAGTGAAGGACTTGATCCTCTTGATAAACTACTGGTTTCAACAGGTAAGTTTTTAAATTATGCGTTCCGCTGTCATTCACTTCCTTTTTATTGACATAATTGACATCTGGGAAAACTCAGCAATCTGAAGTACACAGCTCCATGCACTTTTGCATTTTCAGCAACATAAAAATGAAAAAGTGAGTGTTTCCTGCACTCCAGGAGGCTGCCTTAATCCTGTCCCCAGTCAGTAATCCCCCAAACTCCTATTCCAGCATCACTCACCACCCATTAGTTTGACTTTCCAACAATTATTTTCGGTGCTTGGGCTCAAACCCAGGTCCTCACACTTGCCAGGCAAGCACTCAGCCGCTGAGCTGCTCCCGAAGTCCATCCTGCCTGTGATCAGACACTGCCGCTAGAATCTTGTCTGTGAGACTCAGCTACAGTGCTTCGTGCAGAACTAGTTTTTTGTTTTAGATTGTGTTGTATTAACATACCGCACACTTACTTTTTTCTGTTGCTCGTGGACATTGGGTCCTTCTCAAATGGAAGTGTTAAGAACATACTGCGAGCATTTCCCCAGGTGTCTTCGTGAGTGTAACCCTGCATTGCTTTTGGGTGAAAGTGCAGGCATAAAATTTCTGGGCTCTGAGATGCATGTGTGTGTATACAGTGTCTTGGTTACCTTTCTTGTTGCTGAGGCAAGATGCTTGACACCCAAAACTAAAGGGGGAAAGGTTTATTTAGCTCACAGTCAGTAGAGGTTTCAGTCCGTAATCGGCTGGCTCTGAGGCAGGGTGGGATCACAGAGGAGAAACAGTTCATGGTGGGCAGAAGGCAGCAAAGCAAGCAGGGGAGAAGATGAGCTCTTTCTGTCCCTTATACTATCAGGATTCGGTGGCACCAAACCAATCAGTAGACTGATTTAGTAACTGCACACCCTTAATCCCAGTGCCCTGAATCCTAGCATTGCACCATGAATCAGTCAAGCAGCCCTTTTATCAGCACTGGCTACTTCACCATGCCTGGTTATTCTATGAATCCCAGTCCTCACTTTAAAATTGTGAAGCCACCCCTTATTGGCCTGAAATGTCTCCCTATTATCATTGATGGATTTTCCTTTACAAGATCTGCATTTATAGCCCTAGCTTTTTCACACATTATAGACTCAGACAGGCTACAACCTGCCATCTGCCTTTCTTTTATCCACACTAATAATAGTCTTTCTACCTTGTCTAACACTGTTGATCGTGACTTACTAATTTGAGCAACACTAACTTCCTTATACAGATCTTTATTCTGTAAGATGTTGAGATGGTGGATTTCGACATACGATACATAGTAAGATTGGTCACACAAATGCCATTCTCATATTTCTCCACAGTTTCCTTCTTTTCCATTGTGATTGCTTTCTTTACCTTCCCTTCCTTCCTTGGCTTCTTTTCTAGCCTTTTGGGGGTCATTTTGATAGCAGTAATCATAGCACTTATATAAGGCAGTATCCAAAATCACATCTACAAACACACACACCTGGGCTCAGGCTGACGCTTACCCTTTTCTGGCATCATGAGTCTTTTTGTACAGCTGCACAAGCAGCCAGATTCGGCTCATAACTCAAGACTTCAGTCACAAGTTAAAACTAAAATTCCAGTTGTAACCCAAGTTGTATGTATGTGAGGCCAGTCATAACTCAAGGATCCACTGTACAGGTATGTGTTGGGTTTTATAAAAAAAATTTTTGGTACTGGGATTAAACTCTGGTCCTTGTGCTTGCAAGGCAGGTGGTGGCACCACTGAGCTAAATCCCTGGGCCCTCAGTTTTTTAATTTTTATTTTTATTGGTTTATGTTTGCAGTCCATACTGTTTACATTCATGGTATGGGGTTGGTGCTTATACATCTTAGTTCCTTTTTCATCTCCTTTCCCTCCTTCCTCTCCTTTCCCCCTCCTTCTATCTCTTGGTCCCCTTTCCTTCTGCAAAAGATGTATCTTTTATTTTGCACTTTCTTTAGGTTTTGGGTTTCTCACATAAAAGAAGCCATGAAGTATTTAAGCTTGTGTGTCTGACTTATTTCACTTAACGTTATTGTTGTGGTTTAGGTCTAGGTGTCCCCCTCAAAGCCTCATGCAGTCATAGGTGGGGCTTTTTCAGAGGTGGCTGAATCTAGAGTGTGTGACTGATTCATGGTACAATGCTGGGATTCAGGGTGCTGGGATTAGGATGGGTGATCACTAAATCAGCCCACTGATTCATTCAGCACCACCCTAACCCCCTTAGCCTGGATACAATATAAAAGACAGAAAGGGGCTTCTCTTGGCTCGTTTGCTTGCTTTGCTGCCTTCTGCCCACCATGAACTGTTTCTCCTCTGTGATCCCACCCTGCCTCGGAGCCAGCCGATTACTGACTGAAACCTCTACAAACTGTGCCCTTCATAAACCTTTTCTCCCTTAACTTGTGAGTGTTGGATATTTTGTCTCACCAATAAGAAAAGTAACTAAAATGGTGATGGCCCCACATAAGTACAGCCAGTTACCCTGGAGGTGTCCCCAGCTACACTCCCATGAGTAATGAGTTTCAGTTGTTCTGTATCCTGGCGCTACCCTCAATTCTTTGAATTTTAGGGATTAATGGGGGGGCAGTGACTCTTAGAGACTTCCAGCTTCCTGACTTCAGATCCCCGAATTAGTGCCATCCCTGCCTTCTCCCACAGTGGCAGAAGAGGGAGTCAAGAGCCCCACTGCCCACCTATGCTCTGGAGCTGCTGGTTGTGTACGCCTGGGAGAAGGGCTACGGCGCTGAGAACTTTGACCTCACCGAAGGTGTCAGGGCCATCCTGGGACTGATCCTGAAGTGGCAGCAGCTGTGTGTCTACTGGACAGTCAACTACAGCCTGAAGGATGAGACCATCAGGAACAGGCTCCTGGGCCAGCTCTGGTCCCAGAGGTACCCAGCTTCCCACCCCAAGGTGCACCCTGAGAATGAAGTCTCTGCCCCCACCCACCCCAGGCAGCCAGGAACTCGAACGAGGTGCATGGTGTATGGGGAGGAAGAAGGCCAGGCCTACGCTTTTCATCTTCCAAGCTGTGGTCCTGTTTTGTCCTCAAACAAACACTGCAAAAGCGCTTTGCCTTCTAGAAGGAAGGGGCGAGGATAGAAAGGGGGCTTCCAGGAGGAGGAGGCTCCTCCATGGCTTTGTTAATGGTCCAACACATCTCTTTTTTTTTTCTTTTTGTTGGGGTGCAGTGCTGGGGATTGAAACCAGGGCCTTCACGCTGAGCTACGTCCCCAGATCATTTTTTCCTCCTGTTGCTATTGTTTTGTTTTGTTTTGTTTTTGAGACAAGGTCTTGCTAAGTCTCTTAGTTGCCCAGTTGTCTCAAACTTGTGATTCTCCTACTTCAGCCTCCCAGAGTGCTGGGATCATAGGCATTAGTCTCCAGCTTAACAAAGAGCAGAGACGGCAGATCCACAGGGGTCAAGCTCTTCTATGGAGTACCCCAGTCTGCAAAAATCAAAATCCGGGGGGCCAGGTTCTCACTCAAGGCCCTTTCCCCAAAACTGCTCTCTTCTTCCACAAGCAGCCCCACTGATCTTGTGTCTGCTGGATTCACAGGCCAGTCATCCTGGATCCGGTGGATCTAACCCACAATGTGGGTGGAGACATCCCCTGGCTGCACCTGCAGGCGGACGCACAAGCCTGGCTGTCTTCACTCAGCCCCACCCCAGCCTGGAGTGTCCCGGTAAGGGGGTTCCTGGGGGCCTGGCTCATGGTGCAGGAAAACCATGCCTGTGTTACTTTTCTCTCCCTACTGAGACAAAATACCTGACACTCAAAGCTAGAGGTAAGGGATTTATTCAGCTCACAGTTTGTAGAGGTTTCAGTCTGTAATCCGCTGACTCCGAGGTAAACAGGCACTGCAGAGGAGAAACAACATGGCTATGACAAGGCAGCACCCTTAATCCTGGGCCCTTGAGCCTGGCCTTGCATGATGAATCAGTTCCAACTTCACACACTCTAGATCAATCCTATGGCCACATGGGCTTTGGAGGGACTTCTGCACCCAAACCATATGTGCCAACACCCACATGCAGGCCCACCCAAGGGCACTGGTCTTGGTTTCCCATGATGGCTGCAACTGGTGGGGGCAGGGGGCTTGAGACAACAGAACTTTATTCTCCTACAGCTCTGGGTGCAGAAGTCCAAAGTCAAGGTGCTGGTCAGGCCGTGCTATCCCTGAGGCTCTGGGGAAGACCGTGCTAGGCCTCTTCCAGCCTCAGTGGCCTTGGCCTTCCTCGGCCCGTGTCCTTGTCACTCCAGTCTCTGCCTCCCTCACTTTACGCCTTCCCTGTGTCTTTACACCATCTTCCCTCTGTGCATGTCCATCTTGGTGTCTGTGTCCTCATAAGACACAGGATCACGCTGAATTAGGGCTCACACTGATGGCTCAGCTTAGCCCAATCCCACCCTAAAGACCTCATCTCCAATGCTATTCCCGAGTACAGCAGGTCAGAATGCCTGCATCTTTTACAGGAAACATGTAGGGTTCTGTCCTTTCACTACAGTGACTGTGACATGTAAAAAGGAAAAGACAAGAGAGGCACACGCAGGAAGCAGAGAAGGGAGGTGCCGGATCAAGAATATACCTTTCCAGGCCCCACCAGGGACCCATCTCCAGCCAGGCCCCAGCTGCAATTGTGAGGTATAGGGAATGGGGAAGGGGACATTGCCAGAACCTCTACTGTGGGTTCTGATCTTCTGTGAGCCACTACAGCATAAGGCAAATTAAAGATAAGAACAGGCAACTAGACTTCAAGTGAAGAAGCTGGGCTTTGGGACCTGCTCAGTACTGCTCTGGGCAGCAAAGACAAAGGCCCCCAAGAGCATCCAGTATTTATTGAAAACAATTATGGGAAGGAAGAGGGAGCCAGGTGTGCTCTGAAGGCATCTAGTGAAATACTGCCAAACACCTGGCATGATGGCACCAGGCAGGGCTGTTAGGAAATAAGCTTTGCTTCCTTGGATAGAACAAACTGGTACTGAGAACAGGTGCGATTAGCAAGCAATCTATTGGGTCAGTGAGAAGCCATAACTCCAGGGAAAGGATTTTAATTGAGGTTATGTTGACCTGAGCTGCACGTGACTCAGCAGAGCCCTGCCATTGCACAGACCAGGGCTTAGGCCTTGGTGACAGCCTTTAACAAAGGAGCAATGCTAGCTCAGTTCTGCTACCTGGCAGGCCCATTTGAGCCACGTAGGCTTTGGTCTGACTCCTGATATAAAACAACAGAGCCGAGTTAAGGGAGGCGGGAAGCATGTGCCGCTCACAGCCTGCTAGTCCTGGGCAGGGGCGTCTGCTACAGTGAGTCATGAATGGACATCCTGTATCTAAGCCACAGCAATGTCCTTGGGGACACCCTGTTCCAGCCCAGAGCGTGCATGGCATCTGCTCCTGTGTCCCCTCCACTTTTGGTCCCTGAGGCAGTCGTTTCTGCTCTGCAATCTCTGCTCCAGGCCTCTGAGCCCGTCCTCCTCCCTGCTGTTGGAGATCATCCAAGCCCAGAAGCCACCAGCCAAGCAATGTTCCTCAGGGCCCCCTGCACACATATGCACACACACACACGAACATCCACACCCACCTGCGTGTATGCACATGCCAGGCACACACTCATACACATGCACGCTCATGTGTGCACACACACGCACACTCACACAGCATATCACACTCACACATGACAACACACCCTGCATGCTCTGCCCTGTGCGGGGGCCTCCCCACTCTCAGCAACTGTGAGGTCCACTTCCAGCATCTGGGGTCACCAAGCTCTCCCTTTGGCTGTCATGGTGGGTACCCGCACACCCAGCTGAGCTGAGCCGCTTTTTCTTGTTCACTGGCAAGGGAACAGCATCTGCTCACAACCATGCATTCACCTCCTCACACTGCTGCTCAAAAGTGCCCCACAGGTAGTGGCTTGAGACAACTAAAATTTAATCATCTATGGCTCTGGGGATGCAGAGTCCAAAACTAGCCTCACTGTCCTGGAATCGAGGTACAGAGGCTCTGGGGAAGGATGTCTCTGCTTTTTTTTTTTTTTTTTTGGTACCAGGGATCGAATTCAGGCCCTTTTGCTTGCTAGGCAGGCGGCAGAACCACTGTGCCAAATCTCCAGCCCTCTATCTGCCTTTCTGACTTCCTGAGGCTGTCTACGGCTCTGGGCTGTGGCCCCATCTTCCACCCCAAAGCCAAAGGCATCATCTTCTGGTCTCTCTCCCCACCTCCGTCCCACATCACTTTCTCCCACCTAAGCCTTCTGACCCAGGGTGACACTGAGGCCCTCTGGGTAACCCAGGGCACTTCCCCAACCCGCGGTCCTCTCAAGCCTGCCAGGAGAAGCATCCAGGTCTCCTGTGGGCAGGAAAGAGAGGAACTGGGAGTTTTCATTCTGGGGTCCTGGGTAGCACCCTAAACGCAGGCTGCTCTTGGACTCTGTTGTTGCTAGGACGAAGGCTGGAGAAGTTGCCTGGCCAAGGCTGAGAGCAGGACAGAAGTGCAGGCAGGCAGGGAGGGAAGGAAGCCCTGGGGGGCTTCTGGGGAGGCTCACCCCAGCTCTCCACTTCCCCGGCTGGCGCCGCTCTTCATGACTCCAGCCCACCAGCTACACCAGTTCGTCAAGGAGTTTCTCCAGCCCAACGAAGATTTCCTCAAGCAGACCTTGAAAGTGGTTGACGTCATCTGTAGGTTCCTTAGAGAAAACTGCTTTCCACATTCAACTACCAAAGTCCAAAGCATCGTCAAGGTGAGCACGGCCCTTCTCCCAGGGTGCTACGGGAGGGGAGCTGGGCGGTCACCCCAAAACCCTGAGGGAGAGGAGTGGGAAACACCGGCGGTGAGGACACCAGTCTTCCGTGGGGCTGTGTGGGCCAGTGTGTCCCCAGTGGCCCATTGCCCAGGCTGGGGCCTTCCTCAGCGCTGCAGGGCATGCGATGCCTTGCTCTGGTCCCTCTGTCTTAGAATCACCTCCTCCTTTCCAGGTCTTTGTGCTCTTTTCTCCCGCGGAACTCTTCATTACATTCTGGGCCCCACCCTGACCCGGAAAGAGCTCGAGATCCTTAACCTAATCCCATCTGCCAAGATGCTCTTGCCAAAAGGGGTCACACCCATGAGTTCCCAGCAGACTGGTCCCCTGGGGCCACATTCAGCCTGAGCTGGGCTGCGCTCAGCCAGAAAAGGGCCCCACTCCTGTCAGTGACGGAGCCCAGTGCTGCCCCTCAACTGAGCCACACCTGCAGCATGGGTCACTCATGTCCACGGCTCCAAGGCCACTGCTGCCGCACCTGCTTCCCTCTGTCTGTGGCCATGAGCATGTGCACACAGGTGCACACACATGCACAAGACGGTCACAGGAGGGAGGAGGGCAATGTTAACGTGTGGGGCAACATGTGGTTCAGGGAGAAACCTATGTAGCAGAAACCTCAAAATCTATAATCTGGCCCTGCATAGTCCGGAGACCTCTGCACCCCAATATTATTCTGCAGACTACAGGAAGAGTCATTGGATACACTGGGCAACAGAGTAGAACTTTCAGGGCAATCGGTTTGATTTTTTCAGGTGCAGGAGATTCAAATAAAGCTGATTTCCATAGGAGAGATCTTTAGGAAACTGACTGGAGACACGGTTCATTTACACCTGGCCCATTGCTTGGTGTCAAAAGGACACAAGAAGAAAACACATTATTGTTAGGTTGTGAAGAGAAACCTTCACCTTTGCCTCCTGTGACCCCTGAACCTCAGCCCTTGGGGACTGGGGATGGGCAGGAGGTGCTGGGATTCAGCCTCCCTCTCTCCCCAGGGAGGGTCAGCCACCAAAGGCAGGGCTCTGAAGACCGGCTCTGATGGCGATATCATTGTGTTCCTGGACTCGCTGAAGAGCTTCCCCTCCCAAAAAATCAATCGGAGCACAGTCATCCAGGAAATCCGCAAGCAGCTGCATGCCTGTCAGCAGCAGCAGGAGTTTGAGGTGCAGTTTGAGGTTTACAGATGGATGTTTTCCAGCGTGCTCAGCTTCTCACTGAGCTCCAAAGAGCTCAGAGAAAGCGTGGACTTCAACGTGCTGCCTGCCTACAACGCACTGGGTGAGGCACCCGACCCTGGCTCTGGGGGAGGGAGACCGGAAGTGGCGTGGCAGGCAGAGGGGAGGGACAGCTGGGGGATCAGGACGAGGCTGGGCAGACGCTCCGGGTCCCCAGCTCCCCC
>NW_022900924.1:15363941-15387433 GCF_012274545.1 Fukomys damarensis | reverse complement strand
GGCTGGGCAGACGCTCCGGGTCCCCAGCTCCCCCCCCCCCGCGGCAGTGCTCATGCGTCCCTGGCACGATCTCATTCTCGGTCCTCATTGAAGGATCCCATGGCAACCAGGGCCCCTCTCTTATGCCCACCCCCAGTGCCACCCACAACCTGGCAGAACGGGGGACGGAAGAACTCCGTGCGCCTCTGTAGACAAAACCACCAAGTAATGGAGACGGAAATGAAAAGAGCACAAGTGGGAAGCGTTGTGAGGCAGAAACACAGGAAATCTTAGCAGAACTCCTTAGAAATGCAGCTTGTGGGTGGCAGGTACATGGCAGAGTATGAAAAAAAAAAAAACCCGAACTGTTTGCAGCCTTTCTAAATCACAGTCATGAAGACCCCGCACCTTCCCTCTGCCTGGCTCATCCTGGCTGTCAGAAAAGGAACAATAGCATCAGACAAAGATCAGCAAATGTTTCAGTGGAAGGAAAGACAGCGAAATCCTCAGCACCCAGGGCCACACCGTATTTGTCACGACTGCTCAGCCACCTCTGTGGATGAAGAGCCGTACACAATACATTTAACGAGCGGGGTGGCCGTGTTTCAATAAAACTTTATTGACTAAAATCATCAGTGAGCCACATTTGGTCCAGGGCCAATAGTCTGCGACCCAGAGAGCTGGGAACTGAGGACAGTCTTTTCTGCAATAATGAAAATCTTCTGATTCTGTATTCTATATTTACTGAGAGCTTGAAAGGTGTCCAGTGCAACTCAGAAGCTAGATCCTAATCTTATTCCTTCTGATGGACCCAAATGCACTCAGGCACCATGAGCAGCGGCTGCTGTGTTGGACAACACAGCCCACACTTAACGTTAAGGGCAGAGCCTGTGTTCGTGTAGACCATATGCTTCTCCAGAAAACATCTTATTGCTCTGAAGATAAACCCTGTATCTTAGGCACCAGGAATTCCAGGATACGAGTGCGCTTCCGATTAATTTCCCAGAATTAAATTATACTTACCAAGAACGTTTCGACCCCTGCTGGTGACCGTACATATTAGACACAGTGCGACTGTCTGCCCCGCCCAGGCCAGAGGAAGTCCACCCTCCCGGGCCTACACAGAGCTCATCAATCTGTACCGGTCCTCAGACACCACGGGGGCAGAGTTTTCTACCTGTTTTACGGAGCTCCAGTGCTACTTCATTCTCTCCCGGCCCACCAAGCTGAAGGATTTGATTCGCCTGGTGAAATACTGGTATACACAGGTGCGGCCCTCGGGTTACCGCACCTCCCAGGAAGCGCTCGCCACAATCCAGCAGACTTTCAACCCTGTAGATCTACTTTGTACAGTTCCCAGCGCCAGCCCCATTTATTTGGGTCAGGCGTTCGCTACCCGCTACCATCAAAGCTGCTGTCTGTGGCTTATTCTGCCCTCATCCTGGCCCAAGAACTCCGCAGGAATCCAAACCTACCGGTTCTAAAGGGTGGACGGGGGTCAGGTGACCGGATGTCCCGCCCCCTACGAGCTCTCAGTGGGCAGAGCCGGCGCTGTCTCCCGGAAATCGGCCCAAGCTCAGGTGGTCTGGGGCTGCCTCGCACATGAGGTCGATTCTGAGTCTGTCATGATGACACCAAGCGCAGGATCACTTCTTCCTCTCTCACCACCCTTACTGAGGCCATCTGATGTCCCCACTCTTTCCTCAGTGTGAACAGAGAATGAAGTCAGAGGGTTCTCTGCCCCCCAAATACGCTCTGGAGCTGCTCACCGTCTACGCCTGGGACCGTCCTGGAGCTCATCACAAAGTATCAGCAGCTCTGCATCTGTTGGAAGGTGAATTACAGCTTCCGGAAAGTGGTCACAGGGCAGTTCCTGCTGAGCCAGCTCCTGAGGCCCAGGTACTCCCTGAGCCTGACTCCCTTTCACACTGGCCCGGTGGCCCGTTCTCTCTCCCTGGGCCGACTCCACTTTGTGTGAAGCTGGGGTCAGGCAGTGCTAACGACAGAGCTGTTCAGTGTCTCGGGGACAAACTTGAGGGAGCGGAGGAGACAGAGGAGGGACAGAGGCACAGGGCCCCTGAGTTTCTGTCACCTAGGTCAGAAGGAAGTGCTCGGGTTTGTCAGGAGGTCTAGGAGGGTCCCTGAGAAATGACACTACCATCATCGCGGGCTGATTTGTTATTAGTGTTTTTGTTAGACCGAGCTTTTTGTTGGTTTGTTTCAGTTTGGTTTGGTCTGGTTTGGGCAGTACTGTAAGTCCCCAACTTAGGAATGAACTCCGTTCTCCAAGAACATTCGTAAGGCGGATTCATTTGGAAGTCCAACAAAGTGAGTCTCACACACCTTTGACACAAATATATCATGTAAAGCATAAAACACACACACACACACAAATACTGTAAATAAACTCTTTGGACTTTTATGGTGACCTTGAAATGGTGGTACGGTACAGCAAAACCACATAGCTACTACTGAGATTTGTTCACATTGGGAATGTTCGTTCTGAGCGATCTGTTCTTATCTGTCAAGGTTCCCAGCACGAATGTTTGTTCATAAGTCAGGGACATACAGTATTGGAAATTGAACCCAAAGCCTTCACACTGAGTTACATCCATAGCCCTTTTTAAATTTTTTTTTTTTTCGTTTTCAGATAAGACACTAAGTTGCCCAGGCTGGCTTGAACTTGCGATCCTCCTGGTTCAGCCTCCCAGAGGGCTGGAAGGTGTGTGCCACCACCTCTAGTTTAGATCAGATTTTATCTACACTTTGGGGCCTTCAACAATATGCTCAGCACCACCAGAAGGGAACAAAAGCAATGGAAGAAGGAAGAAAGGAGAGAGAAAGTAAAGGAGCTTGGAGAAGGAACAGCGATGAGAAAGCAACAGCCCTCCCTGCTGGCCCTACTTGGGACCTACTTGGCAACCGTTTTATTTAGCAAAAGATACATTGTGTCTCACGGAACTTAGCGGGGAGGCCAGAGTTCACTTTGGCTTCTCTGTGCAGTTACAGCTTTCCAAATTTTGAAACAGTGTATTTGAATGACTGATAGCTCAGATGTCAGGGCACACTGGTTTTGTGGCTGAAACTGAGTCGGCTCCTAAGTTCTAAGTTCTAACGCCATAAATATGGAGAAATTCTAATTTCTTCTAACTCTTCCTTTAGGCCTGTGATCTTGGACCCAGCTGACCCCACTGGCGATGTGGGTGGTGGAGACCGCTGGTGTTGGCATCTTCTGGCTAAAGAAGCGAAGGAATGGTGTTCTTCCCTGGGCTTCAGAGATGGCATGGGGGACTCCACCCAGCCCTGGAAAGTGCCAGTAAGTGTACTGCAAAGGCGGTTTCTCCTGGAGGCAGCTTTGGAGTGTTGTGCCCAGATCGCGATGTCCCCAAAGACCACCAAGGAGTCAAGTCCGATGTAAATGCACGAGGAGTTTATTGCAAGCTCGAGCCTGGACCCTCGTACTTCACCGACTGAGCGGATTAGCCACGAGAGCCCCGATTCACTTTTGAAGCATTATATAGGGTTGGGGAGGCTTAAAACTCTTTCTCCCGTTTATTGATGCTATTTTTAACTTTGTGTTACTATTGGATATTGCCAGGGTACTTATGGGAACAGGAAAATAGAAGCGGGAAATAACCAATGCCCACGAGGAGGGACAGGTTCAGCGGGGGTCGTTATGTTCTTTTCCATCCTATATGATTGAACAATTAGGCAAACTCTCTATGCTTAGTGTAGCATATGATTTTCTTACTTAACTTATCTCTAACTTACCTTATTCCTCAAACTCAGGCAGCTATCGGGGAGGAGACAAGTTCACTCTTGGGTCAGAACAAGGGGAACAGAGAAACAAGAAGATTGTTATACAAATGTTATTTTCTGCCTAGAATTCAGAGAAAGGTAAAGGGCGAAGAGGGAGCCCACCTTGATCAGAAAAAGAACAATTAGAAACTCTCTATGCTTAGTGTAGCATATGATTTTCTTACTTAACTTATCTCTAACTTACCTTATTCCTCAAACTCAGGCAGCTATCGGGGAGGAGACAAGTTCACTCTTGGGTCAGAACAAGGGGAACAGAGAAACAAGAAGATTGTTATACAAATGTTATTTTCTGCCTAGAATTCAGAGAAAGGTAAAGGGCGAAGAGGGAGCCCACCTTGATCAGAAAACTTGGTTCCTACAGGAGCAGGCTTGAATCAGGGAACTTCTCCTACTGCAACCACCCTGAATAATCCAGCCACAAAGAACAAAAAAATCCGACTCATCGGGTCTGAAGCAACCGCCCCCTTCCCCAGTCTGTCGCAAATAACCCAGAGGCCAGGAGCCCAGGGCTCACAGTACAGCGCTGTGGGCTTTCTCTGGGAGCAGCTGTGCCCCCCCCCCGGGACACTGTTGCCACTTGGAGCTGGCTGTCCTTTATCGGGTGTGGGTGGGCACTGAGGACCCTGAGCCGCGTCCTTGGTCTCAGGGTTCCTGGGTTGGGGACACGGCTCTTTCTGGCTGTGGGCGTGGACTTTACTCTCTTTTTAGTTGTTGGCTTCCGTATTCCTGGCCCCTGAACCAGCAGCTGCAACTCCAGGCAGCAGGCTTACCAACAAGGCAGGGAGAGTGGAAAGGGAAAAGATAACCAGGGCCAGAGCACAGGGATTTTGTCGGAAGCTTCACCCGGCGTATTCTGACACTTCGCTTCCTACAGTGAATCCCCACGGGGCTGCACAGAGGGGATGTTGATGACTGAGGAGGTGGCTGGGTCTGTCATGGCGAACACCTGCCACCCCGGCCCAGGGTCCCCCTCCTGCCAGGGTGGGCTCGGTGCACCTGCCAGGACATGTTCTCACGGCATCCTCGGTCCTTTGCCCACACTCCCAGCTTCTTTCCTCAGAGCAGCCTTTCTCAGCCCCGCACCCTTGACATTTGAGGCCAGGTGACTCTGTCTAGGGGGTGCTCCTGTGTGTTGTAGGATATTGATCCCAGGCCTCAGCCTAACCGCTGCTACCGAGTGGAGACCATTAAAGTGTCTCCGTGAGAGGCTGAGGCAGGAGGGTCACGAGTTTGGCGCAATTTAGTGAAGCCCGGTCTTAAACTCGAAAATTTTTGGGTTCAGTCCTCAATTCAAAAAGAAAAACCAACAAAAACCTTAAAGACATTGTCACATGGCCTCTGGGGAGCAAAAGTGCACCCAGATGAGAACCCCTGCTTTGGACAAAGTCCTCTGCCTTCAACTGTGGGTTCAGCACACATCACAGTCTGCACTACTGGAAGATGTGAAACAGGGTCTCTGGCCATAGCTTCCTCCCTTCCCAGATGCAGTCTCCCGCTCAGGGGGCGAGGGGCTGGATCCTTTCCCCGCGGCCCGCACTGCTCAGGAGACGCTGTTCCTTTCTACATGGTGCAAAGCCCGGGAAGCTGTGGGGCTAGGATGCACCCTGTTGTCAACGAGATGCTGTCACTCAGAAGCCACCTCCCGGGATGGCTGTGCTAGAAGAAACGTCCAGAGCTCGGCTGCCAGTTGCTCCCGGAGAAGCAGGGTTTTCCAGACAACCCCTCGCCTTTCAGTCTCACCAAGGAAGCCCCTGTGTCCCCCGGCGAAGCCCTGCTCGGGCCTTGGTACCCAACACTCTGAACTTCCTCTTCGAACCCTCCATCTGCCTCTTTTCTTCCCTTCTGTGCACAACCCTCCCCCCCAGCAGGGAGCCAGCTGCTCCTCTCTTCTCCCTCAGGCCTGCAAGGGTTTTCCTGACAACAGCTCCCTCACCTAATTTCGCCTGTTGCCTGTGCCCACCCAGCCGGATCTTCCTGCCAGACCTAAAGGCTTCTTCCTAGACCTCTAGCTTTAAAGATACTCCACGGCCTAGGTGCCTTAACCTCATAAGCCTCCTCCATGGCTCTATTTCCCCCACTTCTCTGAGATTAAAGAGTACACCTGGCCTTTCTGCCCAGTTCCTGGCACAGAGCCTTAAAACCCATGGCATTTTCTGTCCAAAGTATTCTTTTGTCTTCATAATGAGTCCTTTCTGACCATCCCTGTGACAAAACTAACAAGATGACAGTGTGGGCTCCCGGGCATTTCAAGGGAGGGACATTCAGTCCCGCACCCCAAACCTGCAGGGAGGAGAGGGGGCTAGAGATTGAACTGGATCGTGGCCAGTGATGTAATCAATTGTGCTGGAATGGTGAGAGCCCGATTACCAAAGGAAGAAAGAAAAGAGGAGAAAGGGAAGCGAGAGAAACACAGGACTCTGAGCTTGGGGCATCCTGGTTGGTAAACTCTCCAGCATCTCATCAGGAAGGCAGCACGTCCCGTCTCCATGAAGACAGAGGACTCTGTGTAGCTCCTCCCCTGTGTGCTGCTCACTTATATCCTTTCTAATAAAATGGCGATTGTCAGTACAGCTCTTTCCTGTGTTCTGTGAGCCATTTCAGATGAGTTATCAAACTTGAACGCGCATCATGGGAACCACCGCTTGCAGCCAAGTTAAACACAGGTGCAGGTACCCTGGGGCTCCCCCTTGTGGCTGATGTCTGAAGAGCTGACACAGCCCTTGCTCTGAAACCTGCCCGGTAGCTGGAGTCCAGACTGACTTGCAGAACAGGCAGCTGCTGTGAGAGGGCCGGTGTTGGAATGCACCACTGCTCTCGTCCAGGACAAAGGCAAAAGAGCAAGATATAACTGATGGTGAAAAGTGAAAGAATGAGCCAGGGTGCCGGTGCACACCTGTATCCCTAGCACTGTAGGAGGCTGGGGCAGGAGTGAGTTGAGACCAGCCGGGGCGATTCAGCGATGTAACAAGACCCTGTCAAAAAAAAGGGGGGGAAGACTTGGGATGTAGCTCAATGCAAAGGCCTTGAATTCAATCCCCAGAACTTAAATAAATAAGTAACTAGGAATAAAGTCAGCGACTCAAAGCCACACAAAGGCAAGAAGGGACCATTTCAGTCTTTCATGCCAATGCCTTCCAGCACCCAGCAGAGAGTTAAATTCATTAAGAGCAGATATGAGAATTCATAGTGATCAAGAGCACTCATCGTTACTAGAAGTAGCTAAGAGTCAGATCTGATAGTGCACGCCTGTAATCCCAGCACTCACGAGGCTGAAGCAGGAGGATCACCATGAGTGTAAAGGCCAGTCTGGGCTACATCGCAAGAGCCTGTTTAAAAAAAAACACAAAACAAAGCAAACAATGACAGCTAAACAGCAACAGAAGAAAACAAGGAAGTTACTAGGACACCAACACTTTTTCAGAAAATATTAGTAACTAATGGCAACAAATAGGAAAAAAATTGAACCCAACCTTTCTTGTATGTCAGGACAGACAAGCTGATAAGAAACTGATGATAAGAAAAACTGGGTTGTTTTTGTTTTTTAACAGAAGAATTCTACTTAATAAATGCTGAGAGGGTGACAAAATTAGAAACAGTTTTGCAGCCTCTGGTGAAATAAGTGATTTAGGCAGAGATTATCATCTAGGGGTGAAAGTGTTAGGTGAAGAGCTGGTGGCCTGCTGTGATGGGGTAGCAGTGTCACCCCCCAAATCCTCACTTAAATCACAGCGTCAGTGAGAGAGGAGTTATCGGGGCTTGGGGTCCAGCTCAGTGGAAGGGTACGTATTTAGCATGCACTGGACTTGACAAAGAGAAGGAAAAGCCAGGAGAGAGCCAGATGGGAAAGTGGACATGAGTTCTCATGGCCACGAAAGAGAAGTGAGCCAGGATCCAGCGAGAGGCCAGCTGAGTAGACTTAAAGGTCAGGCTCCAAGGCCGGGGTTGCACACCTGTTACCACACCTGTTACCCTGGCAACCAGGTCCCGCCGCTGTCGGAGGAGGCAACAGCGCTGAGAAGAGGACACGCGGTGAGTGACCAGTGGCCCGGAAGGAGTCTGGGGAGAGTCTGAGCAGCAGAAAGGAAATGAGGTCACCGGTACCAGGAGCAGCGGACTTCCGGTTCTACCACAGGCTGTGCGGGTACCCAGCGTGCAAAGATGGGTCAGTTTGACAAAGGAGCAGTCCGGCCAGGGGGTGCGGGGCGGCCGTGAATTCGAACCGTGGCTGTAAATGCTTAAAAGGCATCAATGTGGTCAACCTGCCCACCCAGTTCTGCCAGACAAACCAACGTCCAGCTGCTTCGTCCATTCGGTCTGCAGTTGTCTTTCTAAGAAAAAATCCTCGGCCCCAACAGTGCGGCTACAGCCTTACAGAGCAACAACCACAGGCGACGCAGGGCAGGAATTTTATAAAAAGTATGCAATCTAGAAATTTTTAAACTTTTTGTTAAATAACTCTGGGGTTAAGAGAGGAAATAGAAACCAAAATTACCGAATTTCTAAAGAGTGATGAGAATAGCTAGGGACACATTTAATATGGGGTCAGAGAGAGATGCAGAAGCCTTAAGGACTTGTATCAATAAAAAGAGTATGAAGATCAATTAATGAGAAAATCCTAGCTCAAAGTTCAGTAAAGGAAAAGGGGTACAGTAAAGTAACCCCAAAGCAAGCATGAAGAAGGAAAATTTAAAAAGCAAAAATTAATGAAGTAGAGAATTTTAAAAACAGCATATCTAATTAATAAGTGAAAATTCTGTCTCCAAAAGATAAGGTAAAACACCAGCCAATGTCAATAAACAAAAAGAGAAAACACACAAAATAAGAAATAACCATTGAAACAGAAGTAAAATTGACTATCATAAGAGGCTATTCCAACTCTGCACAATTTGAAAACCTAGATAAAATGGGTGATTTCCTAAGAGCGTAGTAGCTGGTCCCATTACTAAAGTTCCACGGACCTGTTTCTGTATTAAAGGTAGAGAACTTATCCGCCATCTCCCCCAGCAGGGCCAGACGCCTTCACAGAATTCTACCAAAACTTCAAAGGCCAAATCCTACGTATTTTTTGCAAATATCCTACATATTGTTCTGGAGTATTGAAAATGAAGGCAAACCCCCTTGTTCATTTTTCAAAGTGTAACATTGCTACAGAAACCTATTAGAGGCCATGCCAGGGAGACCGGTGTGAAATTTCTAAGTAAAATCTCAACACAGAACCAGACCCCCCCTATGAAGAAATAACCCGCCATGATCAAGCGGAACTTATTTCAGGAATGCAAGGTTTGTTCACTATTAGGAAGTGTATTGATAAAATATACCATATTATATGCAAAAAATAAAATCGTCATAAAGATTGTAGGTGCCAACAACACTCTTAACAGATTCAACACCCATTCCTCAAAAAAAAAAAAAATCAGGCTGCCCAAATTTAAAAATGGGCATCTGTAATCCTACACGCTTCTCAGATGAAGAAGTACAAGCGGCAAATAAATATATGAAAAACTGTTCAACAGCACTGGTCATTCAAGAGATGCAAACTAAAACAGCTCTGAGAGTCCATCTCACCCCAGAAAGAATGGCTGCTATCAAGAAATCAACCAATAACAGATGCTGGAGGGGCTGTGGGTGGGGGCATAGACTGGCGCAACCACTGTGGAAATCAGTGTGGAGATTCCTCAAAACTCTAAGAACTAGAGGTTCTATTTGGCCCAGCTACTCCTCTTCTTGGTGTCTCCCCAGAAGAATTAAAAGGGTACTGTGATATATGCACATTCACATTACAGCAGCATGGTTTGCAATAGCTAAATCTTGGAACCAGTTCAAATGCCCATCAACTGAGGAATGGATAAAGAAGATGTGGTTTTTTCATGATGGAGTACTACTCAGCCATAAAGAAGGATGGGCTTGAGAGATTTCTAGCTAAATGGATGCATCTTGAGACCATACTCTCAAGTGAAATAAATCAGACACACGTTTAAATACTGCATTATTTCACTGGTGTGAGAAATTAAAAGTGTAAATAAGGACCAAAATGCATAACAGATATTGGGAAATGGGAAGAAAATGTGCAAATGAGAAAGGGAACTAGGGAGGGGGGAGGGGAAGGAGGTAAGGGACGAGAAAAAAATAGAAGGCGAAAATGGAAACGAAGCTTTGGTAAACAAGGAGGGGAAGAGGGGTTGAAGGGAGGGGAGGGGAAAGGGAAAAAAGAAGCAGGATGTATCATGCACAGGTGCAGATTCCCTATGATGAATATTATCATTATGTATATCTAAAAAGTACCAATAAAAAAACGTTAAAACTACCCTGAATGTCATTTCTCAACTATTAGGTTGGCAAAAACCTGAAATGCCATGCTGCCCTCTGTGTGAGGCCTGTGGTGCCAGGCTCCGGAACCCAGGTGAGGAGGGTGGAGATCAAGCCAGCCCTTCCGGAGGGCATTTGCGCTAAGGGCAGCTCTCCTCAGCATTTCCGTTTCGCCTCACAATCGCGTTCTGGGAATCAGTGCTGATCTAGGCCCAGTTTTGAGGTTGGGACATTAAGATCAAGACACCAACAGATCCAGGGTCTGTCGAGGACCCGCTTTCTCCAGGACAGCTGTCTGTACTGCGCCTGCACACAGGGACGGCAGGGTCTCGGGCTCCTTTTCTAGGGCCCTCACCACTGTCGTGAGGACTCCGCAGTCCTGACCTAGTCACATCCCGAGGCTGATGCTCTTGGCTCTTCCTGGAAATGTGAGCTGGGGCCACTTCCAGAGGCTTCCCGAGGTCTGGCCCCCTTGCCAGAGTCACAACCTTAGACAGCTCCCTCTCTCCATGGGTTGCTGTGCCTGGTGTCTTTCCTGCTACTGAGCAGACCGGACACCTGGTGACACTCCCAAGACCAGGTCCTGAGAATCTTGCTGCAGCCTGAGGTCAGGGCTGGGATCATGGCCCCAGCCAACAACTGGGTCCAGCTAAGCTGTGCCTGGATTCTTGACCCACAGGATCGGTGAGATCATAAACATCGTCGTCTCCAGCCAGTAAGTGTGGGGTGAGTTGTTACGCAGCAGTACAAAGCTAACACAGCAGCCTTAAACAGAGTGAGGGACAGCATGCTGGGAGGCTCCAGACCAGTGCCAGTCCTGGATTTCCGGGTCTTTAGCTATGTGGGCTTCATTTCTCTGTATAAAATGAGTGGCTTGAACAAAAGACCTGTAAGAGACTATTACTCTATTTAAAATATTGATTCAGGGCCGGGGAATTAGCTGAGTGGTCTGCTGCCTGTCTCACAAGTGCAAGGTCCTGAGTTTGATCCCCACTACCAAAATAATAATAATAAAATAAGCTGGGCGTGGTGGTGCACACCTGTAATCCCAGCACTCGGGAGGCTGAGGCAGGAGGATCACTGTGAGTTTGAGACCAGCCTGGGCTACATAGTGAGTTCCAGGTCAGTCTTAACTACACAGTGAGACCCTGTCTCAAAAAACCAAAAAATAATAAAATAAATAGATATTGATTAGTGGTCTTTTCCCCATTTCCTCTTCCTCAACTCCAAGCACACACCTGAGGTCTTTTTAGAATCTCAAGACAAGGGAGGCCTCTGGGTGGCTGGGAAAACGTGCCTGGGTTTCAAAGGTGACCTGAACTAGGCAGAGGCGTGGGGAGTCCCGAGATCACCCGACCAGGGGGCTGAGACACCCGGACGTGCCCCTCAGCAGGGGCCTCCGCCTGGACAAGCAGGCCCATGTCCCCGGGACAAAAAACAAAACAAACAAACAAGCCCAAGAGCGGAGGGAAGGCATGAAGGCCGGGTGGACAGAACCATGAACGAACAGCCCCTCCTTAGCCCTGCAGGGGATCCCATGGGGGGTGCCAGAACGGCCACGGTGGAACTTCCCTCCCCAAGTGGATGGGAACCCGGGAACAACCCCGGACGGACGGACGGACAGGAAGCAGAGTGTCTTGTTTCTCGCAGCCCCGTGAGCCTGCGCGGAGACAGCGCTGCCCCTCGGTCCCCACTCAGGCTGGCTCAGAGAGGCGAAGCCACTTGACCAAAGTCAAGGTCAAGCAGCAAGGAAGTGGCTGGGCTGGGGCTTGAACCCGCGTCCCGCATTTCAGCCTTGGAACCCTCTCTGGCCTGAGCTACCTCCACACGACTCCTCTGCTTTGGAGGATTTTGCAGGCCCAGTGTTTCGGACTTGCTGTCAGTCGAAGCGCTCTCTGCAAACGTTTCGCCGTTCTAAGGGTTTTCTCTTGACAACCGGATGTAGCAATTTTTGAAAACGCCATCATTAACAACAGCCTCCCACTGATTCACAAAGAGAGGAAGAGAGCAAGGTGTTTGCGACCAGATGCCGGGTTTCAGTTTCGTCACAATCTCTCTTCAAGTCAGTCACTTGCTGAGGGCAGGGTCACACGGTCCCGCCAAGTGTGCCAGTCCGGGTCTTATTCCCAGGGAGCTTTAGGGCGGTGCTCCTGCTGCCTCCTTTCCCAGTCCCTTTCTTCCCCTCCTCTCCTTTGCTTTCTTTGCGTCTGATCTTCGACCTCCTCCTGCGCTCCTGCTCTTTGCAGCTGCCTCTTGCTGCCATCTTGTGGCCGTAGAGAGAATTACACTATTTTGAGCCCGAAGCGGGAAGGTCCCAGAAAATCAGTACAGTAGATGTGGTAAAAGCCACTGTGATGGGATTAGGAGACAGAAGTGAGCTTTGACTCACAGGCCTGTAAAAGGCCCCTTCAAACCACCTATTACCTCCTCACACTACGCATTCACACCTCACTATGGCACAGAAGGACGTACTGCCAATGGCTCAGAAACAGCTTTCAAATTGGCTTTCCACAAGCCCAGGACCACGGCACAGGCCCCACTGAACTAACGCAGGAATTTTTCAACACCGGGCTGTGCCATCATCGAGAAACAAATATTTTCCATGAACCTCAAATTTAACCATTGTGGATTCTTATCTGGGAGTTCTGAACGCATTCCCACTGCTGGTAATTATCTTTTGTTTTAGTTATTTTCTCATTCATGGGACAAAATAACCAACACCCACAAATTAAAGGAGGAAAGGTTTGCTTTATCTCACAGTCTGTGGAGATTGCAGTCCTGGTTAGCTGGCTCCACAGTAGGGTGGTGTAGCAGAGGAGAAACAGTCCATGGCAGGGTAAGCAGGAAGAAGTAAGTGAGCGCTTCCCTTTCCCTTTAATTCAACTCATCCACACCCAGAACTATGTTACAGTGATGTGGACTAATCCAGTACCATACACCCTTAATCTCAATATCACACATCCATAACCCAGCCACCTTCCCAAAGCCCCACTTAGGAGTGCTCGAGGCATTCGGAGGACATCAAGATAGGAGCCATAACACCTTCCACGGTTTATGCAGAGGCCCTCAAAAATAAATAGAATTGTGTTGCTCATGAATCAGAAGACTTAGTATTGGTAAAATGAGAACTCTGCCCCAAACAATAAGCAGATTCAATGTAATCTGGAACAAAATCCCCATGGTATTTTTTTCTTTTGCAGAAATGGAAAAGTTCATAGGGAATTTCAAAGGATCCAAAATAGCCAAGGTAATCTTTAAGAAAAAAAGGAGAGGGAAGAAAAACTAGGTGGAAGACTGACAATTTCCTAACTTGGTAGAGCTGGGAATGGGCTCAGTGGTAGAGCCCTTGCCCTGCACACACCAAGCCCTGGGTTCCATCTCCAGTACCACACACAAAAAAAATTAGGGCCATCAAACCAATGTGATATTTGCATAAAAATAGATATTATGAAGACAAGTAGACTGAGCACCTAGCAACATGCACAGTCAGTTGGTGCTGACCAGTGTGTCAGCACCAACTACAATTAACTCACATGGATCAAAGAGCCAGGCGTCGTGGTGCACGTCTGTAATCCCAGCACTGAGGAAGCTGAGGCAGGAGGATCCCTGTGAGTTTGAAGCCAGCCTGGGCTACATAGTGACACCCTGTCTCAAAAAAAAAAAAAGGATCAAAGATCTAAATTTTAGGAGCTAAAAATGTAAAACTATTTTTAAAAAATAGAAGAAAGTCTACGTGACCTTGAATTTGACAATGGATTCTTAAGTGTGACATCAAAAAAGGAGGAACAGATAAACTAGACTTCACTAAATGTAAAAACTTCTGTGTGTTAAAGGATGCTATTAAGACAGTTGAAAACTCAGCCCACAGAATGAGAGAAAGCATATTTGCAAATAATACATCTGCTAAGGGCTTAACATCCAGAACGTAAAAAGAACTCCTCTAACTCAACAGCAAAAAGGCAAAACCATGACGTAAACATGTGCTGAGGGGCTGCACAGACATCTCCCTCACCAGATATAGAAGTGAGCAGTGAGTACACGTGGGCTGTACCACACCACATGTCGTCGGAGAAGCACAGATCCTGACCACAGTGAGACAGTGCCTCAGAGCCAGGGGATGGCTGCAGAAAATGACGGAGAAAATGGGTGTGGCAGAGACGGCAGCGGAGCCTTCACACTGAGCTGTCTTTTTATTCTCAGACAGGATCTCACTAGGCTGTCCAGGCTGGACTCGATTTTGTAACCTTCCTGCTTCAGCCCCCTGAGTAGCTGGGATCCCAGGCGCCCCTCCCTATGCTCAGCTAAATTAGAACTCCTGTGCTGCGGTAGGATCTGGAAATGCAGCTGCCACTGGGGACACAGTTTGGCCATTCCTCAATGAGATGGACACACAATTTCTATACGATCTGGTAATTCCATACTTCCGTATAAACCCAAAACATTGAAAGGAAAGACGCAAACAAATTCTTTTATGTTGCCGTTGGCTGTCTTTGTTGGTGGTGGTGGTATTTATTGTTTTGTTTTGTTTTGTTCAAGACAAGGTCTTACTATGTAGTTCAGACTGGCCTCAAAATTTGCTTCGATCCTCCTGACTCAGCCTCCTGAGTGCTGGGATCACACGAGTGCACCACCACACCCAGCTTCAAATTCTTGTACATAAATGTTCACAGAAGTGTAGTGTACAATAACCCAAAGGTGGAAACCACCTAGGCGTTCACTGATAGGGGGATGGACAAGCAAAATGTGCATATGTATACAGTGGAATATAATTCAGCCATGAAAATAATGGAGTTCTAGCCTGGGTATAGCGCCACAATTACCCAGGAGGCTGAAGCAAGAGGGTCTCAAATTCACGGCTAGCCTGGGTAAATTCAAAAGACACTGTTTTAAATTAAAAATTTTAAAAAGAGCTAGAGATGTAATTCAGGGGTAGAGCACTTGCCTAGCATGTGTGAAGGCCCTGGGTTCCATCCCCAGCTTTAGAAAAAAAAATCATCATGCGGGGGAAAAATATCACTTAACTGAATCTACAGGAAATGTTATAAGTGGGAGTGAAGTGATCTTGAACATTCGCTTGCTTTATATGACATTTAACATATTTCACATTATGTTCCGTTGAACATGTTTTACGTTATGTTCCAACTAATTACCAATTCCTCACTTTTCCCCCAAGAAAACGGCACCCCCCGCTCCGCAGCCCGCAGCCTGGGCCCACACACACCCCTCTTCCGGAGGAGGACGCTCTGACGCAGGTCGTGTGCCCGGCTGGCTCCACGCAGGCCGCAGGGTGGGTGCTGGCTGTGGGCACCTCGGGGCTCCTGCCGCTGAGGAGGCTGCTTCCGCTGCAGGTCGGGCTTGGCCAGTCTGCCACGGGATTCGGGAGAACCTGCAGGTTTTCCTGCTGAGGGAGGCGCCCTCGTCCGCCTGCTCCAGCTCAGTGGACCAAGAATAGCCCAGGGTCTTGAGTGGGACAAGGAAAGACTGCCCCGCACGGACCTCCTAGCCGGCAGTGCACAGGGACACCGCAGACCAGGGGAGGGCGGCAGGACAGGGACAGGGGCGAAGGAAAAGGGACAAAAGGGCCCCGATCACTCGGGCTTCCGGGGTTTAGAGGGTCAGGCACCCCTGGGCCAAGCGCCTCGCACCGTCTCTCCCGGGTCCAGCTCCACCCGGAGGCTGAAGCCCGGGTAACCGTCAGGGTGGCGGTTTCTGGTTGCATGGAGAGAAGCCAAGTGGCTCCCCAGCTTCCCCGCCCTCCCCTTCCTGGCTGCCGTCCAGCCTTCCTCCCCCCCCCAGCCCCTCCGCCTTGGAGCCCGCCGACCACGGACTGAGCCTCTGAACCCCTGAGTCCAACCGCTGCCCCTCCTCTAAGCCTGGGCGTCAGGTCCTTTGCCCCAGCAAGGCTGGCGGACACAGGAGGTCACTGGGGTGTCCGGGGCGGCAGTGTCATCGCAAAGATCCTCACAGGTCAGCGGGAAGGGGGGCGTGACAGCAGGAGAGCCCGGCACGCACTGCCAGCGGCTTCCGAGGTGGTGGAGGCCTGCAGCGCCTGTCCCTGCAAGACCCGGGAGACGGACTTTCCCGCACAGCCCCGCGGAGCACAGCCCTGTGGGCGCTTACACTGAGGACTCCCGACGGGGACTGGAAGAGAATAATCCTGTGTTGGGAAAGTTGAGGCCATTTGGCCAGCAGCCGAAGGAGATAGGACAGCCGCCCTGCCCCTAAGAGGAGGCGGGGTGACCACCTCCCGCCCGTAGGGAGACGCGGGCCAGAGCGAGGGGTGTGGGCTTGGGAGGGGCCCTCTCGGGCGTCCTGGACCTCTCCCCGTCTTGCCCTCCCGCGGACCCGGCTTCTCCACAGACAGCAGGCGGCCGCCAGGGTGGGGGTCGGAGCTTGGCCAGAGTCCAGGCTGGAGGCCACGGGGATAGTCGGGTGTCACAGCAAGGACCACAGCTTCACCACTGTGGCCACCCCCGCGGCTAAGTCTCACCACCCACTTGGCCCACCGAAGCCCCCCAGGTGGCCTGGTCACCACCGAAGGCCGGGCTGCTGAGGAGGCTGAGCCGGCCCCACGCGCTCACCTCCTGGGGCTCCTGGTGTCTGCTCCCCTCCAGAGCATGCGCTAGCAGCCAGTCTTCTTCCCCAAATCTACCCAGTCCCAGAGGATGAACCTTAATTTGTCTAAATCAATCCCAGCATCCTGTGGTCCCAGCAAATGAGTGGCCCCCACGTGACCATGTGACCCAGTTTTGGACAATTAAACGTAAAGCAAAGTCTGCTGAGAGATTCCGGGAAGACTATCTTCCTAGTAAGAGAGAGATGGGCCAGGAAAAGATCTTTTCAATCACTCTCCCTTCCTGCTCTGCGCCCTGTTGTCTGATTTGTGATTTCTGGGGCATCAGCAGCCATCTTGTGACCTTGAAGGGACAATGGCAGAAACTGAAATATCAACGTGTCAAGGGTGGAGAAAAAGAAACTTGATGGCTGGGTTAGTGTTAGGCATCGACGTGGCTGTGCCTCAGTGCCCAGATGTTTATCAAACACCAGTGGAGTTGTTGCTGTGAAGATATTTTTAGATGTGAATCAACAGAGTTCACATCGGACGTTGTCCTTCCTTGTGTGGGACACAAGTGGGCCTTGTCTGATCAGTCGAAGGCTTTGAGAAAGACTGAGGTCCTTGGAAGAAGAAGAAATTCCACCTCCAGATGGCCTTCAGGCTCAGGCTGAGTATCTGCTCTTCCCTGGGTCAACTTGGACTTGGTCAGACTTCCCTATTCAAGTAATCACTGGAGAAGGAAGGACAGACAAACAGAAGGAAGGACGGACACCTGTTTCATCAGTTCCATTGCCGCACCAGTGCTATGTGGCAGCACCGTGCATGATTTCCCATGAGCTCACGGGCAGGCTGGCACCTCTGCCCACCCTGGCCAGGTTCCCACATACAGCTGCCCTTGGGGCTGGGCCGACATGGATGGGCGAGGACGGCCCACAAGCCACATGAGAGGCGGGAGTTTATTTACTTATTTTCCTCTCCGTGGAGGACGTTATTGGGACAGTTGGCACCCTCTGAATAAGGGCTATAGATTAGATAATAGTCTGGTGTCGATTTCCTGATTCCAATCCCTATGCTGTGGCTGAGTAAACAAACACCCTCATGTTAGGGAGCACACGGAACTATTTAGGGGTAAGTGGATGTCCGGTGTGCAGTTTGGTTTTAAATGTTCCAGAAGAAATATATAGGTACATAAT
This sequence comes from Fukomys damarensis, assembly GCF_012274545.1. Lineage (NCBI taxonomy): Eukaryota > Metazoa > Chordata > Mammalia > Rodentia > Bathyergidae > Fukomys > Fukomys damarensis. The sequence goes on along the minus strand of NW_022900924.1, from coordinate 15,369,580 downwards.
GCAGGTAGTGTGTGGAGAGAGGAGAAAACAAACATGGAAATGGGGTAGCATTTGAAGGAACTTAGGGAAGGGTAAACAAGAATTCATTGTACCCTTGGCAATTTCTCTAGAAGCTCAAAATTAATATAAAATAAAAGCAAAAGCAAGAAACCAAGGAAGCCAGGTGAGGTGGCACTCACCTGTAACCCCAGCATGTGGGAGGCTGAGGCAGGAGGTTCGCTGTGATTGAAGCCAGCCTAGGAGACTCTGTCTCACAAACAAAGGGAAGGCAGGAGGGTGAAGGGAGGCAGGACTCAAGTCTTCACATGTTGGGGTGTCCGTGGGAGATGGGGACCCAGCGTTGAGCCAGGTAGGAGCAGGCTCCACACACCCAAGAGAGGCCTCCTTGCCACAGGGATGTGGGGACCAAGCCCCCGGTGGGGAGAGAAGGCAGCGAGGCTCTCGTGGAAGTAAATTTTCTCTCCCTCCTTTGGACTTTGCGTTGGGGGCGGGCCTTGTCGGACCAACGTGTGTCTACACGAAGGGGAAGGAGGACCAGGGCTTAAGGCCAGGCAGCAGCCTTCTGCTGCTGCGGGACCTTGAACGAGCACTTGCATCATCTGTGTCCTGTTTCCGCCTGTGTAAAATGAGGACAGCAACATCACACAGCCCACAGGATGGTTGCTAAGACAAGCTCAGTTGAGGGTTGTGTCCAGCCCAGGGATGATGCTCAGTAATCACTAGCTGTCCTCGTCACTGCTGAGACTAATGGGGTTTCCTTAAGATCCTCAGCTTTAGAGTCAGGTGTGTGGCACCTGAATAGCTGCAACCTCAGCTATTCAGGAGGCTGAGGCAGGAGGATCGCAAACACAAACTCAACTTGAGCAACTTAGCATTTTAGCAAAATTCTGTCTCAAAAAAAACAAACCAAAACAAAACAAAAAAAACAGGTCCAGGGTTGTAGTTCAGTGTGAGGTCCTGCACTCTATTCTCAGCGCTGATTCTGCCAGGAGTGGCGCACATCTGTTAATCCCAGCTGAGGCACCAGCGTCATAAATTCGAGCCCAATCTGGGCAATTTAGTAAGATCCTGTCTCAAAACAAAATGAAAATTTAAAAGGCCGGGATGTGCACTCGCCTAGCGTCTTGGGTTCAGTGAGAACCCTGTGCTGATTGAAATAAACCAGTCGCAAAACGACAAATAATCTGGGAAGGGACACAAATAGGCCACCAGGGGGCGCTCTGCACACACGCCCATTTTTGTTCAAAGCGCGCGCACCCCCCCCCATACTGCAGTTTCTACAGCAGTAAAAGTCGGAGTCCGGGGGAAATGGAGCTCTTCTCTCCTCCTTGCCCTCCACTCTTTCTCCAGATGGACCAGGTCTGTGAGCAAATGATCCCTGTTCTTTCTTGGGGTCCCTTCCTTCTATGGTGGAGATCCAGGAGCCCAGGGTAGAGTGCCAGCTCTGTTTAGCTGCCGCATGCTGGGGAAGAAGGGAGAAGTAGCAAGACACACCCACTGCATATCAGGGAGGAGGGAAACCCAGGCCCGGGAAGACGCAGGGACAGCGTCCGGGAAACGGCTTCGGGGTCAGCCAGACCTGGGGTTTTCAGACTCAGCCACGCATTGTGTAGGCCACAACTTCCCTGGGCCGCCGCTCCCTCACCTGTGAGATTTGGGCCAATGGCTGTGGGGTTGTCGGAAGATTGCAAGAGCTTTGTAAAATCCCTGGAACCAGTGGGTGGGCGTGGTGGCCCACACCTGTAATCCAAGCACCCTGGGAGGCTGAGGCAGGAGGATCACAAATTAGAGCCCAGCCTGGGAAATTTAGCAACTTAGTGAGACTGTCTCAGGGTAAAAAGTACAAAAAGGCCCGGAGGACAGGGGATTTAGCTCAGTGGTGCCACCGCCTGCCTCACAAGCACAAGGTCCTGAGTTCAATCTCCAGTACCAAAAAAAAAAAAAGGGGGGCCTGGGGATGTAGCTCAGCATGAAGTCTGTGGTTCAATCCCCAGTGCTGGGTGGGAGCATCCTTGGTACCTAGTAAGTGCTCGGTGAAGGGGCTGGTTACTCTTCCATCCCCCCAGGCTCCCCCTTCCTGCTGGCTTCTTGGTCATTGGCGCCCCCTCCCCAGTCACATTCTCTTAGGCAACCCCAAAAGGACCCAGAACAGAACCCTCAGGCCACAGGGTGTGCAGCCAGCAGGGCAGAACCCACAGAGAAGCCCAGTTAATCGAATCGAGGAAACCAACATCTTGTGGACCTAAGGGAAAGTCGAACAGTCGGGCTGAGAAGAGCAGACTCAGGCTTTGGACCCTTGGGGAATCAGGACAGTCCTCCCTCTCTCCCCCACATCTCTCTCCTTCCCTCAGCCTGCTCCTTTCTGTCCCCCACTCCTGTCAGCTCCAGACACATCTGTGCTCCCTCCCTCCCCCGCCCACTGACCTCCCTGCCATTCCTAGAGATGCCGAGAACTCTCTTGCCAACCTCAGGAGCTTTGCACTGATTGTGTCCACCATCTGGCACTTTCTGCCATCTACCTCATGACTCTACTTCTCTCCTTCAAGTCTGGGCTCAGATATCACCTCAGCAACACTTTTCCTGACCACCAACCCTCAGCCTCCTGTTAACCTCTCCAGCTACCTCCCACCCCTGCTTACTCCATTTTTTTTCTTTAATCTTGGTTCACAAAAGAGTGAGTTGATGATAATCCTTGGTTCCAGCTGTGTCGTGGTGGGTGGCTTTGGTTCCTGCCTTTGGAATGTGGTGTAACATTTCAGCATGGGAATTAAATCATAGTTTATTCATTTGCACTATTTCCCAATTTCGTCCACTGTAAACAGAGCTGTTCTGGACATTCTTTTTATTTATTTATTTTTTTTTTCTTGTATTAGGGTTGAATCCAGGACCTCTGCACTGAGCTGCACCCCCCAGTCCATTTGAAATTTTTTAGTGAGTTTGAGACAGGGTCTCCCTTAAGTCACTAAGTTACCCAGGCTGGACTCAGACTTGTGATCCTCCTGCCACAGCCTCCCAAAGACATTCTGAGAATGAGTGCAATCATCGGGGCAGAACTGCCGGGTCACAGGGCATGTGCACACTTAACTATCAGAGGAAAGGCCGGCGGTTTGACCCCGTGGCTGTGTTGTCACACACTCTCTAAGGTCTAGGCCTTGCTCGTTTCTCACTGCACTTAGACAATGCAACATGTACATGTATATAATACATGTTGGGGGGTATCTTTGTTCACTGCTGCACCCCCAGGGCCTAGAACAGTGTCTGACACATAGTAGGTGCTCAATAAAAAATTTCTCTCTAGATGAACAAGTCAGTGGCTCAGAACAGGCTCTGAAAGCTCAAAATACAGAGAGGGGCTGGTTCCATCCTCCTGCACTTTCCACCCCTCAAATGCAGGGTGAGACCAAAACACACTGACACCTGGACCCCAGGAAGTCCCAAGTGTTCAGCACAGGCTCTGTTTGGTCCCCAAAGACACCCAAATGAACGGCTTCCTGTTTTCCACTTAAACTTACTCTCAGCTGCGGAGGGAAAGGTCACAGCCAGGCTGGGACCCAGAACACAGGGCTCAGGGCAGAGAGGGAGGCTCTGGGCTCACAGGGCTCTGTGGAGTGGGAGACCCCAAGGGGTTGGCCCTGAGTGTCTTCTGGATCCTCCAACTGGCTATGTCCGGTTCCAGCGCTGGGGATGCAGTGAGTGCTCAGTGAGTCTGGTTCTCTAAGGCTCTTCCAAGCACAGATGCAAGCACATCAGACCCTCCTGTAACCCCGTGACTGGGGAGGAAACCCACACCCACCCCAGGTTCACAAGGCCACACAGCAACCCTGCCCTCCGCCAGCACCACAAGCTCCCTGACACTGAAGGCCAATGGGGGCTCCTGAGGGGCCTTCACAGGGGCCCAGACCTCTCTTGTGGACCTATGGCCACATTCTTTCTCCCTCCTTTGAATTCCTTTCTCCTAGGGTACCCTAGGAGCAGGACTTTGCACACCTAGATGCTCTCTCTGCAACCCCCCTGAGGGGCCATCAAGAGCCACATGTCCTGGGTCCTCAGCCAGATGCTATTCATTAGTCAGTCAACAAACACAGGTAGCATGGTACCATGGGAGGTGCAATGGGGCGGCTGCCATATCCCCACCTAGGGACTTGGGCGAGCCGCTCGAGCTCTCTGAACTCCAGGTGGAGTTTGTCTTGTGTTTGCTGTGTGTAAAATGAGGGCAGTGCCTCCTACCTCGTGGGGTGGTTGTGGAGAGTACTGAGCATTACGTAAGTGCCTGGCATGTAATAGACACTCAGGAAACGATGTCCGTTATGTAATGAGCACTGGCCACACAGAGGCGACTGCAGCGCAGTGCCGGATCTCACTGTCATCACTCTAGTGGGGACAGGGTGAAGCAGCTACTTGTGACACCAGACGTCTTTCCCAGGAGTGGACAAAGGAATAGAGGGTGGGGGTGGCTCCCTGAGGGCTTCCTGGAGGAGGCAGCACGTGTGAGGCCTCACGTAGCGCAAGGCAGGAAGTCCAGAGACTTGGGAGTCCATTCCCAGACTGCTACCAAATCCCCCAGTGCCCTTGTGCCCGTTTCCTCTCCCCACTCCCTCAAGCGCCTCCCGAAACGTAAGGTTCCCGGGCATCCGCTCTAAGCCCTTCCACGTCACCGTCTCCTTTGACAAGAAGCAGCTGAGGGCCGAGAGCCCTTCTCACCAGAAAAATGCAGACACACGAGTTTTAGTTTCCGTGTAATGCGGAGGAGGTCTCCGTGCACCCCTGAAACCTATCGGCGGACCCTAGGTTAAGTCTCCAACGGAAGCTTGGGCCCTGCAGAAGCGGCCTCCAGCTGTGGAAAGCCTGTGGGCTGCAGTCAGGGCCTGGTGGACACCGCAGCCGGCCCCGCAGGCTCTGGGAGAGGCCTCGCCTGCCCCGACCTTGCCTCGATGATCTCCGCCTCCAAGGGGGGCGGGGGCTCCCAGACAGCTGCTGACCCTCTGGACACCGCTGCCTGGCGGGTGGCCCAGCCCTCGGGCCAGAGACTGTCCACTAGCACCAGCCCCTCCATCCAACCACGCCCACCCTTCCTTGACCCCTGCTCTGCAGGCAGCTGTCACTGCCAGGGCGGAGGATCTCCTGGCGGGGAGGCGGGGTCTGCAGCCCCCTTCACCTGGAGCAGGGGTGCAGGGGGTGTGGGCTCCGTGCGGCTCTGGCCTACTGCTGTGGGACCCCGGCTCTGTGTCTTGCCCTCTCTGGCTCTCAGTCTTTCCATCTGTGCACGACAGATTCTAAGGTTCCCTTTGGCTCTGAAATCGGCCTTCCCAGGCCCTTCCAAGAAGGGGTCACGGCGCCCCCCGCCCTCAGATGCTTCCAGAGCCTTCTCAGGGCTGTCTCCAGACCACATTAATTCATCCAAGTATCTGTTGAGTGCCCACGGTGTGACAGGCCCTGGACTGGGCGACTAGAATGCAAAGATGACAAAGATTCAAGCAGGTGACCCCTAAACACTCGCTGCCTGGCGCCGTGCCTGGGAGGGGGCCTTCGTGGTGTCCCGGGGGGCCCAGCCGAGGACTGGGGCGCCCAAGACTCCTGCGTCAGAGCGCATCTGTCTCCGCCCCTTCCTCCTCCTCCCCCTCCGTTCCCTCCCTCTGGCC
>NW_022900924.1:15351371-15362760 GCF_012274545.1 Fukomys damarensis | reverse complement strand
CTAGGTGACAGACGCTGCGTGGCGGCTACAGAGGACCGAAGGCCAGCAGGGAGGAGACCTGACCCAGAACACAGGCAGCGGCCTTACCTGAGCCAGGGGACCTGGGAATCCAGAGCCGCTTTCCCGACCTAAGGGAGACCCTTCTCCCGACAGCCCGGCCCGAAGGGGTCCTGGGAGCCCCCTAACCACTGCAGTGCCCCCAGGCCTCTGAGCCCCGGGAGAGAGGAAGTTCCCTGCGGTCGCCAGCCCGAGTGGGGACCTGGCCCCGGACACCGCCGCGGCCATGTCCAGGCCGGGCCAGGGAGTGATGGTGCCCGTGAACGGGCTGGGCTTCCCGCCGCAGAACGTAGCCCGGGTGGTGGTGTGGGAGTGGCTGAACGAGCACAGCCGCTGGAGGCCCTACACGGCCACCGTGTGTCACCACATCGAGAATGTGCTCAAGGAGGACGCCCGGGGCTCCGTGGTCCTGGGGCAGGTGGACGCCCAGCTGGTGCCCTACATCATCGACCTGCAGTCCATGCACCAGTTCCGCCAGGACACAGGTGAGCAGACTCCTCCCCGACCCACCCCTGGCCCCCGAAGAGTGTGGACTGCAGAGGCCAGATCTGCTGATCGACCTCCCTCCCCCGCCCTGGGAAAGGGACTGACTAAGGATATCCGCTGGGCGATTTGGGTTCCAGTGCAGCCCCTGACATCAGCTGCGGGCTTTGGACAGGGTGCCTCGCCTCTCTGAGACTCAGTTTCCTCCTCTGCAAAATGGATCAGTGTCAGTCAGCATCCAGACCAATATCTCTCCCAGCTGCCTGAGGATTAAAGCAAACCGGCTGGCTGAGCATGAGACAGAGGAGCCTCGGTGCTGGGTTATTGAAGAAAGGGGGTGCCCATGCTCTTTCTTCCTCTTTTCCAGCTTTCCCAGGCAACTTGTCTCACCGTAGTAGTAGTAGTTTAGTAGTAGTATTGGTCCCATTGGACAGATGGAGAAACTGAGTCCCCTGGGAGCTGAGCGACTTCAACTCAGAGCTGTGGTTGAAGCCCAGGTAGCTGAACTGTGGGGCCACAGCCCTTGCCTGCAGAGGTGTCCTGGCTGCAGGTGTCAGGGTGTCGGTGGAGAGAAGTCGTGGTTCCCTGTGGGGGCTCGTGGTGGTCCCGTTGGTGGTGGTGTCGGTGCGGGTGTCTGGTGACAGTGGGGATGCTGGTGGCAGTGTGTGGTGGTACTGATGGTGGACGGCCGTGGTGGTGGCCCTGGGAGTGGTGTGACGTGTGTGGTGACAGAAGCGGGGTGTTGGTGGCCGTCCTGGCGGCTGTGCCCCGCTTGGTGGTGGTGTTGGCGACGGTGGTGCTGACGGCGATGTGATGATGACAGGGGTGGCGGAAATGACCCCGCTGTCTTGTCCTGGGTCTTGTCCCCATGTGAAGCGCTCCCGAGTTGCTAGCCGCCCTGTGGTCTCAGTGGCCTGGCCTCATGGAAGTGGCCCGAGAGTCCTGGTTGTGTTGGCCCCCAGGAGCGGCTGAGGCCTCGGGGAAGTTTCCCTGAGTCCCTGAATAGCACAGCTGATGCGACGACTTGGGGAAGTAGCGCTGCCCCGTGTGAGAGCCACTGACCACGCGTGCCTGTTGAAGTTTATATTAGTTCACATTGTGGAAAACACAAAATTCAGTTCTTGGGTTGCACCGGACAGGACAGCGTAGACCCAGAAACTGCCATCACTGCAGAAAGCATGTCTAATGCAGGCGACCTCACACTGGTGCCTGTAGACCTGGCATCTCAGCGCATCTCCACTCCGTGACTCCAGGTGATGGCCTCAGCCACTGGGCAGGCCCTGCATGGACACATTCCATCGTCCAGACGTTTAGTGACCTCCTGCTGCATGTCAGACTCCGCACTAAGCACTGTGGCCCGGCAGGCAGTGTACCAGGCTTTCAGTAGAGGTTGGAAACTGACCACAAAGGTTCCTGTGTAGTTGGAGAGCAAGCAAATACATGATCACGTGGGAAATCAGTCCGTCGTCTTGAGGGTGTGAGATGAATCAGGGGAACTGATGTTTGAATAAAGATCTGGAGAATAAGCAAGGGAAGGCCATGTTCCAGGTAGGGGAAAAGGCAGTGCAAAGGTCCTGGGGTGGGAAGTATCTGAGTAGATATTCAAATGTACTGTGTCTGGAGCACAGTGAGTGAGGGGAAAACAGCACAAGGAGGGTTGGAGCAAGGAGCTGCTCTGTCCAGAGGAAAAAGGAGTCATCTCTAGTCTTTGTGGCCATTATTCCAGAGGAGCCCTGAGGCTCTGATGGGGACTGGGCGTGCTGGGCCTCCCCTGCCCCAGTCTCATTGTGCCTTGGAGCCAGAGGGCAGGGTCCGGATCCCGAAAAGGGGCCGCTTGGCATTCACACTTTCAGAGCTCGCACAGGCCGTAGAGATCGTCCAGCCCCATCACCTACTGGCCTTCTGGCCGTCGTGCTCCACGCCTGCCCCTGTGTGCAGGAAAAGGGAAAAAGCCACTCAGCTCTCTGCAGCTCTCTGCAAGCTCCCAGACCCCTGCCCGGGGCGTTGCGAGGAGAGGGTGAACTGCTCCCACCAGGGTCTGCAGCAGGCTGCCTGCTCCCCAGGTCGGAAGAGTGCTGAGGGGACTCTGCCCTCACACTCAGACTCCAGGTCAGCCTGGGCCATCAGGGAGCAGCCCTGAGTGCCTCGGGCTCCCCGCTGCCCTGAGCAGCTGTGTGACCCGGGCCAGGGGGCTTAGTTTCCAGGTCTGTGAAATGGGCAAGAACATCACAGCACTAGCAAGGTAGCTGGATTGCTAGAGAGAATCAGGCCCATTTTATCCCCAAATAGCAACCAATCCCCTACTGTGTCCCCACTGTGTGTGTGTGTGTGTGTGTGTGTGTGTGTGTGTGTGTGCGCGCGCGCTTGCGTGCATGCGCGTAAGCACAAGAGAAATGAGTAAGAGATGCTAAATCAAACCCGGAATAATGGCGCACATCTGTAATCCCAGCTGCTGGGAGGCTGAGGCAGAAGGGTCGCCGCTCAGTTTGAAGCCAGCCTGGCCATATAGCAAGACCATGGAGAGAGACAGAGAGAGAGAGGAAGAAAGAGATCTTAAGCCTTGAAGAGTTTGTTTGACACATGCATGCATGGACACACCCACGCACGCTAGCCGATATAAAACTGTAAAGCCCAAATCTCGCTTATATGCACCAAAATCAACCACATTTCCGCCTAGATCTGCTCGCTCTGCAGTCCTCCCTGGGCTTGTTGAGCTAGACTTTAGTTTGAGGGGAGGTAGCGGCCTGGCCTGGTTTTACTGGCACCCTGATACAGGAGCTGGCATACTTTCCTGCCCGGGCAGATGGTAAATCTTTTAGGTCTCTCCACCCTGTGCTGTCATTGTGAAAACAGCCACAGACAACATGCAAACGAGCACATGTGGCCTGCGTGCTGATGAAACTACTTGTGGACACTGAAATTTGAAATTCTTATTGAAATCGGTGTCATTTTCACGGCTCATGAAATTTTTTTTTCAACTGTTTACAATCTCAGTTCCCAAGCTAAGCCGAGCAGGGAGGGGTTGGGTTTGGTCCCCTGGCCTGACATCCTCTTCACCTGCCCAGGGGATTGGACAGGGCAGCGAATAAAACTCCTCAGGGAGCATGCCAGGGGGTCGGTGCACACGCGTGCGTGAATACAGACGCGCGGCCCAGCTCGCTTGTCCACAGCTGAGACACAAGTGTCCTGTGTGCAGCCAGCCGGAGGTCAGAGGTCCCACAGGTGCCTGGCTGGGGCTGCAGGGGGAGGGAGGTGCTGTTTGTTCAGCTGCTGCCCCTCCCCCCTCTGGGCTGGGTTGTTTGCGCTGCACCCCGCGGGGGGGCCCCCCAGGGGCGGCTCCCTTTGAAACCCCGCAGGCGGCGCCCTTCCCCCACGCTGTGAGTCTGGACCGCAGATCAGATCCTGGCAGTGGCTTGATCCTGGCTGGGGCAGACAGAGGTGGCCGGGGTCGTGCACCCCGTGCTGCTGATGTTCTTGCTGGGCCAGCGTGTATTCGCCTCCCAAGCTTTGTCCCTCGTCCTTTGTCGCTGCTCTCTGTGCCTCACTCTGTGGGCAAACCAGGGCCAGGGCTTAGCCGGGCGGGGCCAAAACACTTGGCCTGCTGAGCCGGGTCCCAAAGCTGTCAGGATCTTGGGGCGAGGGTGTCCACCACCAGCAGAGAAAAGCTAGGGAATGGCTTTCTGTCTCCCCCTGTCCTGAGGCCTCAACTTCCCCTGGAGTCCTTGCGTCCCCTGCTGCTGGGACAGTGGCCTCACCCTGGCCACACAGCTGGACAGAGGGATGAACAGCTCTGCCCTGCAACTCCCAGGTTGCTCCTGGCTCTCATGGCCAGGGATGGGGGGGCACCTCTCTGACCAGCGCCACCTTCTGCCCATTCTGTAGCTGGCAACTGAGGCCTGGGGAGGCCAGGCTAGGCTCCCTCCTCAAATGCTGGACCAGATGCCCAAGCTGCCTGCTCTGGGACTGCTGCTCCAAGCTGGCAGGCGGCAGTGACAGGTGGTGGCCGGTTTTAGCGTCTTGAAGGCTCTACTCGGCCTTGATCCCCAGCCTTGCAGAAGGTCCTGACCGAGGACACTCAGGCTGTTGCGGGCCAGAAGGGGCTCCCAGAGAGAAGGCACCATCCTCAGAAGGGGCAGCTTCTCCAGAATTCAGACTCGCAATGGGGGGACTGAGGCACAGAGAGGGTTAGTGACTTGCCCAAGGTCACGTGGCCCATGAATCCCAAGCTGGAACCCAGACTTCCTGGACAGCCCGAGCACAGGAAACACTGAATACCGGGCTCACTGAGCCGTCCCACTGCTCCCTTGAGCGCCAGCCTCCCCGCCCCCAGGCTTGTTGTCAGGGTCTGCACCAAGGCAGGGACAGCCAGGTCACCCTGGAGGAGTCTAGGGCCCTAGTAACAGGAACCCTGGGACCTCGCCCAGCCCCGGGAGGGCCTGATGCCAGGGTGACAGTGGGTCTTTTGTTATTATCAATCCGTCATCATTTTTATTTAAGTCATTGGTGCCTGCTCAGTACCAGGCCCTGCTCTGGGCCTTAGGCCTTAGAGAGCCGGATAAACTCTATTTCAGAGTCAAATCAACCAGTATCAGATTGATTTTCAAGTCTAGGAGAGACACAGGTGCAACGGGAGTCGTGGGTGCGGGGTCTCTCAGCGGACTTCCTGTCGGCCCAGCCCTCCAGGAGCTGAGAGGGCGGAGGGCAGGAGGCTCCTCTCCAGGTGGGAGACGCAGCATCAGCACCGGCCTGGGGACAGAGGGAGGCTGTGACCAGGGCAGGCGCCGGAAAGAAGCATCTTGGGGCCCACGGGGAGGGTGGAGAGCGCTGCCAGTCCTGCCCTTTAGCAGACAGGCCCCGGGGGACCCACCGCCCGCCGCAGGACCAGCCTGGAGCATCGCGGGGCTGCGTGTTCAGGAGCTCCGCGGCGGGGAGGGCACCTGCCTGAGACCGCTGGGTGGCCGGGACCCCTGCCCGATCGCGGTACCTTGGACAGCGCCACGGGCGCCCTGCGGGTCTAGGAGCGCGGCTGGGGGATCCTGGGTCCCAGATCCGCACCCCTCCCCGCTCAGCCCTCGGCCCCGACCTGCTCCTGACCTCCTTCCTCTTCCCCGTCTGGCCTCACCTGTCCCTGTGCTGAGGTCTGGCCTGGAGCTGAGAGGGTGACAGGTGATCGAGGCTGTGAGGGGAGAGCTGGGTTAGAATAGGGAAGAGGCGGGTGAGGCAGAGCCGGGAGGGCACAGGGCTGGGGCTGCGATGGGGGAGAAGCAGGCGATCAATAACAGGTGAAAGGGGTGGCAAAATGCTAGAAACGTGGAAGCCTGTGCCTTAATCCCAGCGCGCTGGGAGGCGGAGGTGAGAGGGTTGCAAGTTCAAACCCAGCCTGGACAATTTAGCAAAAGTTGTTTTGTTTTTTGCTTTTTGTTTTGTTACTCGGGTCCTTGCGCTTGCAAGGCAGGCCACCGAACCGCTGAGCTAAATCCCTGGCCCGAGCAAAAGTTTTTAAAAATGTTTTAAAAGGGCCAGCGATGTAGCTCAGTGTGAAGGCCTTCGATTCAACCCCCAGTACTACAAAATAAATACAGTAAAACAGGACATGTGAAGAGGGTGTTGAGGAGAGGCCAGGTGGCAGAGGGGTGGCAGTGGTCCTAGGACTGCCACAGGGCAGGTGCCCTTGCAGGTGTAGGCAGTGAGGACCCTGACCCCACATACAGAGTTCCCTCAGGCTGCCTCTTCCTGCTCCTGCCCCTGGTGCCTCCATGCCCCTAGACAGTCACCTACTCCCGAGAGCCTACTCAGCCAAGGACATGGGGCCCAACGCCTGGAGCCTCGGTGAGAACCCAGCTCTGAGTTGCCATGGCAGGGGACTTGTGACTTTGGGTGAACCACACCTTCTCCCTGGGCCTCAATCTCCTCTCCTGTAATATGGACCCAACCACAGGGCCTGTCTTGTGGGATTATAATCAGCATTCCTTCATCCAACCAGATTTAATGAGCACCTACTGTGTCCAAGGCACTAGGAATGCCATAGCAACAGAACAGGACACAAGTCCCCTCCCTCAAGGTGCTTCTGTCCTAGCTGTGGTTGACAGGTGTGACCCAGGCCCAGCACCAGGAGAGTCCCAGGACATGAGGCTCTTCCTGACCTTGGCACCCCGAGAGCTGCCAGGCTGGGGCTGTCTCCGTCAAGCCCTGTGTGGCTGTGTCCTTGCTCTGCCACGCCGGCAAAGGGCCTGACCCTCCCTGGCTCCTCCCATGGTCCTCCTGGAGCAACTCCAGGCTGCCACCTCCACCTGCCGGACAGTGGTGGCAGATCAGAGACAGGTGCAGGTGGAGCCTGGCACCAGGCCCGGGAGCCAACACCCTGAAGTGCAGAACAAAAGACTGGAAGTCAGAGAGAGCCGGGCCACGGCTGCTGCCCGGGCCAGGCAGGGCCTTTGTCCCTCTCCCTCCAGCTCAGGCAGAATTCACCCAAAACGCAGCAGAGGCTGGGGTGAGCACGGCCCCTCCGGCTTCTGCCGTTAGCCCCCTGGCACTGTGGAAGGGGCAGTCGGGGGCCAGAGTTCAAATCTGTCTCCAGTCAGCTAGGAGTGATCTCAGCTGAGCTTCAAGCTCTGGGACTCAGTTTCCCAGCTACACACAGCCTGCAAAACAGGAGCACAAGCAGTGGCAGGAAATCCAAGGCCTCCAACTCTCCTGTCAGAAGTGCCTGGTATGCAGCAGGGGCTCAGTAAATCCGTGAAGGTGTGAAGGGGGGGGTCACGACTCAGCCTCTGCTACCTGTCACTCAGGAGCTTGGTCTTTGCTGCCATGACTTTTGGGTTGTGGAAATCCAGGCACCCATGAGCGCCGCCCCCTCAGCAACTATTAAATGTTGGTCACTTTTTTCTTAATGTACTGAGCATGGGGACCACAACAAAGCCACATCTGCACCTGCTTGGTGCCTCCAGCCTGGTCGCAGGGAGCCTGCAGTTAGGTCCTTCCTTCCTTCTTTCCTTCAGCCAGCACTTCTGGGAGACCCCTCCCTGTGACCCTGGGGGACTGAAATCCAGCCCTGCCTGGAGGGGCCACCAGGCTGGAGGTCACACAAATGCTACAGCCCCGACTGAGCTCTGAGCTCTTATGAGGTCCTGCAGGTGCAGGGTGCTGTAGAAACTCGGTGAGGAGGAAAGCAGCATGGGGTAGGGGGAGGACCCACCAGGCCGAGGGAAGAGCGAGTGTGGACACCGAGGCCCAGCCACCCTGGGCGCCTCGAGAGAAGGCCTAGAGTCCGGTGAGGAGATGAGGCTGGGCAGACGGCTGGGCTGAGGCTGCAGCGCTCGGCCAGTGTAACGGTACCAGGTGCCCACAGAGGGCTCCTCGGGCCAGGCCGGATCAGTGCTATGGCCTCGGCTGGGGTCCCACCTGCCACCCTTTGACCCTGTGGTGCTTCCTTATGTGGCAGTGGATGGATCTTTAGCTCTCTCAGTCCTGACCACAGCACACCCAGGCTCCACACCCATCCGTGGCTCCCTAGTGCCTTAGTGTCAGTCTGAGCTTGCTTTAGCCTTCAAGGCCCAGGTCCAGCCGTCTCCGGGATTCCATCCCCTTTGTAGACAGGATGAGCAGCTCCCAGGGTGCCAGAGGGCAGCAGCCATCACTGTGTGTCCCCTCCCCTCTGCTTCCTGCTCCCCTGGCATCTGGGAATGCAGTGCCAGGAGGTGGGCTGGCTCCAAGCCAGCCAAAACCACTAACAGGCCACGGCCTGGCCTGACGTCCCCGGGGGAACCACGGGGGAAAGCGGACACCGCGGATTATGGAGTGATCACAGGGCAGGCACGGTGTGCGGAGGAGGCCCTGCCCTCCCTGCCCGGCCCACTTCGGTGTCTCTCAGGGAGCCTCGGTTTCCCCTCTACCACTTGGGCACACCATGGGGCTGTGGGGAGGATGAGGAGGTGATCTGGCCCGGTCCTTACTGTTATCTGTGTCCCTGTCCTCGTCCTTATCGTGAGAGTGCTGGCCAGGCATGCAGTGATCGGCCAGGGAGTGGAGCAGGAAGGTCACAGCACCCCATCCAGGGCTGCCTTCAGCTGTGCGGCGGACTGACCGTGTGGTCTCTGCCTCAGTTTCCCCTTCCAAAACGTAGGCTCAACAAAGCAGCAGCCACTAAAGCCAGGCAGCCTGGGTCCGGGTCCTTGCAGGTGACTCTGAGTGACCCACGCCCACCCCTTTGCGGGGGGTGGGGTCCACGTCTACCTCACAGCCTCACTCTGAGAACGGAGGCGAAAGGTGCAAGTCTGGGCCAGACAAGCATCTCCCCGAGGGCAAGCGACTGCTTGTTCTTCCTTCTGGGGCCACCGGGGACCCCGTGAAGTCCCCCGTGGGGCCTGGCACTGAGTCCTGCTCGGTCAGGCTCAGCCACAGGCCGCCCCACCTGACAGGATGTCCCATGACTGCCTCCCACGGGCCCCTTCCCGTCAGGGTCTGGGTGCCCCAAACTGAGATCATTTCCCTCCGGGAAGCCACCCCCAAAGGGAGGAGGAACTGCTTGGCAGGCTGTCCCCTCCACACTCTGAGCTTCTTCTCAAGGCTACCAACAGCGAGGGGCTGAGGCTCCCAGGAACCCCACCTGTAGGTGGCAGGGGGTGGTTGTGAGGACCACGTTCTCAGGGCAGGAGCTCGAAGTGCTAAACTGAGCCCGTGAGACAGTGCACCCCCTGTTGCGGGAGTACCCTAGGCTGTCCGCAGAAGCCAATCCCGGTCCCAGCTGGGGCTTCCTTTCCTTCGTGAGGGAAGCATTGCTCCCAGCCCACTGCTCTCAGAACATCACCACCCAGGACCTCAGTCTCCTCATTGCCAAATGGGAGATGACCCAAAGTGTGTGCGGATAAAACGAGTACACAGAAGCTCTGAGCCGCGCAGGGGCGCATAGTAGGTGCTCAATCAATGCTGCTCTTTGTTTCCCTGCTGCTGTTTCCTCCCCAGGTCCCCACTGCTCTCTCAGTCTGGTCTCTGCTCTCCGACTCCCAGTGATGGCTCTGGCCTCCAGTTTCCTGCCTTCTTTTCTCTTTGTCTCTCAAACTCCTGTCTCTTTGACCCCAGCCCCCCTTGTACCAGCCCGGCTCCCACAGGGGGCTTGATGTCTCTCTGACGGCTCTGGTCTCTGTGTCTGCCCCTGACATTGCAGCCCCTCCCTCACTCCTGCTGTGACTCCCTGCTCCCTTCCTGCCCCCCCCCGCCACCCCCCACAACATCTCTGGGGCCCAGCTCCCCTGTCCACCGCCAGCTGACACCTCACCAGAGGCCCTCTCCTGCCTCTCCACTGGACGGAGATCAGAATTTTTCAACCAAACATTCTTAAGAAATGGGGGAGAGGAATGAGCAGGCAAGGACAAAAGCAGACACAGAAAAACAAGCTCAGAAGTGGGCCACACTTGACTCAGGTCCCTAACTGTTGTGCGGCCACAGGTCCAGAGGCCGGCCTGGTTCCCTGGGGGCGGGAGAGGCTGCGGCTGCTCAAGGACAGGGCAGAGTGACCAGGCTGCATCCAGGCTGCCAGCCTGCGGCCCTGCCCATCTCCTAGTGGCCTCCAGCCCCCTCTTAGGCCTGCTGTTCTGCAGAGAATCTAGGCCAAGGCCACCGTGGGGCGGGGGGCTCGGAAATCTCAGGATCGAAATCCAGGCAGGCCACCCCCCCACTCCCAGTCTGGTCCAGGCCAGCCTGGGCCTGTGAGGTGGATAGATGGGCAGCTGCGGGCATGGCGGGCGCGGAGCCCAGCAGGGAGGGCAGCAGCCGCCCTAATTACTCCAGCTCCCTGGGTTCCAATCTGGTTTCAAAAGGACTCCAGGGACACAGCCTTTAATAACTACCAGTAAACAGGCAGGAAAATCGATACGTGGTAAAGAGAGCCCTGGAGAGGGGGTGCTGGGCTGCTGGCCTTGCCCCGCTCCCAGAGGCCTTTGCGGCAGGGCTGGCCCACGCCCCTGCCTTTGGAGTCCTCCCCGCTGCCTATGGCCCCATCCTCCACACCCTCCCCATCAGGCCCAGCCCCTCCCCCCTTCCTCTCTGGTCTCTCAGGTGCCCAGTAGGGGCCCATTTCGGTGGCAGACGCCACCTGTGCACCCAGCTTTGCTCCTGGCTCTAGTGGAAACATGATGAGTCTGACTTGGTCCTTGTCCTCCCAAATGTCATCAACCAACAGGAGAGACTCAGAACAAAAATAAATGAACAGCAATGCAAGGGTAGGCATGTAGTAGAAAGGCTGTGTGTGCCCACTAAGGCAGCAGAGCCCAGAAGCACCTGCTGGAGGAGAAAGGCACACAGAGGGCTTTGCTGGTTGAATGAGTTCATCATGTGAGGGGGGGTGCGACAACACCATCCCACTACAGCGCGCACTGATCATTTATGCACACTAAGAGCTCTGCAAAGCACCTGTGCCACACATTAGGGTACTTTGTTACCCAGCAATTCTTTGGGCAGGGACAAGTCCCCCACTGGCAAGGACACAGGGGCTGGGACCGTCACTCAGCCAGAGATACTTTGGTCACTGCTGTCCATCACCCCTTCCAACCCGAACTCCCCCGCCCAGCTCAGGGGCTGATGCACACAGTGGGTTCCCCCTTCTTCCTGGCCCGAGGGGCTACTGAGGCCCTGAGAAGGGGGAGACCAGTCCACAGGCGCAGGAATGTGGGCCGGGAATTCGGCTCCTAACAAACACCCTCCCTCCCAGGCCTGCGGTCAATTAGACTGATAAACCTGGCTTTCCACCGAGGCCACCCCAATCAGGTGCTTGGCTGGGAGCTTACTTCTGGGGCTGGGCAACACCGCCTAGTACCCCCCCCCCCCCCCCCTCCCACCCAACACCCGCGCGACG
>NW_022900924.1:15348517-15351293 GCF_012274545.1 Fukomys damarensis | reverse complement strand
ACAAACAGCTGGGGCTGTGGTCAGGGTCTGGGTTGTGGGCAGGGGGCACAGTAGTCTGTGGCCCTTGGCTTTCTGACAG
This sequence comes from Fukomys damarensis, assembly GCF_012274545.1. NCBI lineage: Eukaryota > Metazoa > Chordata > Mammalia > Rodentia > Bathyergidae > Fukomys > Fukomys damarensis. Next base: position 15,351,214 of record NW_022900924.1, on the reverse strand, counting down.
CTTGTTCCGCCCTGAGTGGGGATACGGTGGGCGCAGCCAGGCATGGTCTGTGGTCAGGAGAGAGAGGCAGGCAGGTGAGCTGGGCCCCCCACAGGGCCAGGCTGGGTTCCCCCATCCAGAAGCCAAGGCGGTGCACTTGAGGGTCTACTGTATGCAGTCAGCAAGCAGATAAGAGTGAGGAGACTGAGAATAGAAAGCCTGTGGATTCAGATGTGAAAGGCGGTGTCAGTGTCTGGGAGAAAAATACTACAGGATGGCACTGCAGCAGAAGGGAGGCAGGTGATTTAGAGGATTGGTCTGGGGAGATGTTCCCAAAAAAGCCACGTTTGAACATAAACCTGAAAGGAGGAAGAACTCTAAGAACATCTGGGTGTGGTAAGTCATATTCCAGGCAGAAAGCACAGCTAGTGCAAAGGCCCTGGGACTGCACAGTGTTTGAGATGTTCAGAGAACAGCAGGGAGGCTGGAGTGGCTGGAGTACAATGAGTGACAGGGCAGCGGTGATCACTGAAGGAAGGTGATCGGCCACACAGCGTGGGGTTTCATGAGTCACTGAGAGGACTTTGGCTTTCACTCCAAGTGAGAGGGAGCCACAGAGGGTTTCAAGTAAAGGAAGGGTGTGAGGAAAGGGGCTGGGCAGGACCCCTGGCTGCCATGTGGGGATGTGCTGTGGGGCAAGGGCTGTGGCTGAAAGGAGTCACGTCAACTGCAGGGGTCCAAACGGGTGGGGGAGATGGGCCCGCGGGTACGTCTGAAGGTGGAGGTGGCTCAGTTTGCGGCCAGACTGGGCTTCGGCATGAGGTCCAGGGTGCATCAGCGTTCGCAGGTCTGAGCCAGGACAGCAGAATGGGGAGACTTGAGTGGAGCTGGTCCCAGCAGCAGGACAACGGGCCCTGCCCCAGCTGAGCTGGGTTCGGGAGAGCTGTTGGTGCTTCACGGGGCAGCACCTGGCTCTCGGGCGAAGAGGCAGCTGGAGGGGGGTAGATTTGGGGATCCTCCTCTCCACACCCCAATAGGGAAGTTCTGCTCAGGAGAGGAGAAAAGTGATGCTAATGGACACTGAGTAGTCTGACCACAGTCTTAGAGCTGGAAAGTCAGGGATCCAGGCTTGGCTGGGGTCTGTCTGCCGCCTTCCCAGCCCTGGTCCTCACTCGGAGCCCTCCCCACAGCCCTGACTGTGGATCAGATTCACCCACATTTTCCACATGGCTCCCTGCAGCCTGGGAGCTCAGGGGCTTGTCCAAGGCCACTTTTCTGCAGCTGTGTGAATGAACCCAGCAAAGCATTTCTGTGCGTCAGCCCCACAGCTAGCGCCAGCTGAAGGCTCAGAGGGGCCCAGCAGCCTGGACCTGTTCTGGCTTCTCACCAGATAACTTGGGGTCCCCGGGAAGCCTTGCTCTCAGAGCATCTACAGCTTGGGCAAACAAGCAGCAGCAGCAGGGAGAACGGGGCGTACCCACTTGGACGACTTCCCTGCGGTTGTTGTGGGCATTTGGAATGAGCACTGAGCGGGGAGCCTTCCACAGAGCAGGCTGTCAGCAAGCGTTTGTGGAAGGAGAAACCCATGAACAAAGAGATGAATGAAAAAAACAATTAAGCGCAGGGAGGAAGGGAGCAACAGGTTGGAGGAATAGAATAACCCAACCCCAAATGGGTCGGTGTGGGAACTCAGTCATTCAGGCAGTGCGTCCTGTGGGCAGGTGCTGGGGCTACAGCAGTAAATGAAACACGTCCCCACCCTTGTAGCTGTTACACTGTAGCAGGAGGAGACCCAGAGCCACGTAAACTGTAACGTGGAAAGTGTATCAGCTGGAGAGGGGCAGGGAGAAGGATGATCACGTGGGCGTGATACACGTGAACGAAGCAGCGAGCTAAGGGTGGGAACTGACGCGGGTGTGAGACGCGGAGCTCACGACTGCAGGTGTGAACGGGCGAGTGGAAGAAGGAAGCAGTGGACGGGTGTGAGATTGGAGGCGTGGAGAAATGAATGGATGAACGAGTTTCGGAAAAAATGAGTGACGGGCTAACGAACCGGTGGACTGATTGATAGATTCTTGAATGTGGCAGTGAATTCGTGAACAAACCCGTCACCACTCCCCAGCCCCTCCCCTGAGCAGGCCCCGCCCCCTGCCCCCTTCTCCAGGTGGGACCCTGGGCTGGGGTGACTCTCCCCGGCCCAGCAGCCTCGCGGATACCCCACATTGGCTCCACCGCCTTCCTGGCTTTCCCGCCCAGTCCCCCATCTGCTGACCTCTGTACCCCATTATTGGCTGAACCCGCTGCTCCTGGGGACCCCTACCCTCCACCCTGTGCGGACACCCTGGTCCCCCAGGCCTGTGTGGAGCTTTCGTCCTCGGTCTTGATTCTCCCCGGCCCCTGCTGCCCACCGCTCTCATCCGGCCCTGACGCCCCTCCCGGCTCCCCACAGGCACCATGCGGCCCGTGCGGCGCAACTTCTACGACCCGTCGTCGGCGCCGGGCAAGGGCATCGTGTGGGAGTGGGAGAACGACGGCGGCGCGTGGACGGCCTACGACATGGACATCTGCATCACCATCCAGAACGCCTACGAGAAGCAGCACCCGTGGCTCGATCTCTCGTCGCTGGGCTTCTGCTACCTCATCTACTTCAACAGCATGTCGCAGATGAACCGCCAGACGCGTCGCCGCCGCCGTCTGCGCCGCCGCCTGGACCTGGCC
>NW_022900924.1:15345417-15348099 GCF_012274545.1 Fukomys damarensis | reverse complement strand
GAGGGTGGCTGTGCACTGTGGCCAGGGGCAAAGGCTGGTGAGCGAGGTCCAGCGCCTGAGGTATTCGCTGTGTGCCTCACACTGGCTCATCAGCGTGCAGGGATCCTCTAAGGTAGGTACCACCCGCACCCTGAGTCTGCGCACCAGAGCTGAAAACTTCCCTGGGTCTCAGAATCACAGTGAGGCTGTGTCAGCAACACCAGTCAGGTTCATCGCCTTTACTGAGCCTTCTCACTTAGACCCCCCTGCGATTCCACGGGGTGCAGGTGGGGAGGCTGAGGCAGGACAGCCTGTCTGTGGCCACCCAGGGGTGGCGCCCAGATCTGTAGGCTTCCGGAGTCTGGGCTGTGCTGGCCTCAGATTTTTGGAGGACTTTGGGGTCCTGCTGCACCGCTGCCGTCCACACGCAGCTCGTGTGGCACCAGGAGTGAGCATATTTATGGTCTATTTACCATATTTCCACTTCCAGCCGCACCGGAAGTATGGGCATCACCCGCTCATGCTCACACTGGGCTGCAGGGACTCAGAATGACTTGGAACAGTGGCAGAGGCGTCTCTGTCCCTGCTGGAATCTCAGCGGCCCTTTCGGGATCCATTCCACCACTGGGCTTTGGCAGCAGGACTTCACTGAGAAAGGGAACCCAGGTCATAGCAGGTCTGGGGATTCCTGGGTCACAGTGTCCCAGGCCCAGGGATAGGAACGCAGCGAGCCTCTGTCAGCCACCCATCCTGGAGCCTGGGCGATCAGAGCAGAGGACCAGGCTGGGAGGAAGTGCAGAAGCACTGGGACAGAGCTGAAAGGCTGGGGAGGCCGTCCTGGTGCTGGGGAGGGGTGGCAGCTCCAAAGCCTACCGTGCTTGAGTGAATCACTGTGGCAGTGTTGATCTGAGATCTGAAAAACAGGCATGGCTGTGACCTTCGCCCCTAGAAGTTTCTCACAGCAGAATAGAAAGGACAGGACAGGATGGGGCAGGATGGGACAGAGACACTGGCCTGTACGGCAGTGGCAGTTAAAATGGCTCCATGAACTCTGACGTCATTTCCGCACATGCCCAGTAGGTTGCCAGAGGAAGTGCATTTCTCAGTCATTGATGAAATTTGTGAGAGCCACTGTTCCAGGACAGCTTGGGAATTATTGAGCTTTTCTCACCCACTGTTAATTCTCCAAATATGGACACGGGGTGTGCATTTACTGAGCAGAGAGAGAGACAGCAAGGTCTACATTCTCAGAAAATGCACAGGGGGATGGCGAGACAGAACTGTATCAGTGAGCAGAGAGAGACAGAGAGACAGAGAGACAGAGCGTGTCGGAGTTGGAAAAATGCTGTTCCAGGAGGGGGAACAGCATGAGCACCTTCAAGTGGGCTCAGAGAGCACATCCTGTTCGGGTCAGAGCAGAAGTATGAGGTGCCAGCCAAAGGGGCACGAGGAGGTGTGAATCCCGAAGGTTCCAAAGACCACACAGGGATAGAGGCTCCTTGTAGAACAATGGGGCAGAGGGTTTTTTCCTAATGGGATACTGGGCCAGATTGTGGGGTCTCAAGGAAGTGGGTGCAGTGCTGGGGAGCTATAGAGTGTGCTTGAGCTCTGGAGAGCTGTGCAGGAGAAGACAGACTGCTCCAAGGGGGACCTAATCACTATCACATCCTCCTCCCCAGCCTGTGGGTTGTCCGCCCCCTACATTGTTCTCCTCCCCCCACCCAGCATTTGTGATTTTCCCTGAGCACAACCATTTATTTGCCTGGAGGGCAGGGGATGGGGAGGGGGACAAACAAAAGGCTCCTTCATGCCTCCCCAGCCTTGCAGACCTGGCCCAGTGTCACCCCAGCCTCCACCTCCAGGAGGGGGACCCCACAGCACTGGGCAGGAGAGGGCAGGACCTGAGCTGTGGCTGGGCAGGGGCTATGGGAGACCCCTCTTCCTCCTGGCAGAAGCTTCTTGTTGCCAAGGCAACCGAGGCTAGGCACCGCCTCCATGGGAAAGGAGTGGGGGAGGGTCACCCGGGAGCCAGCAGCCAGCCCTCCCCCCCACGCTGACCTGGGTCCCAGCGTCCTGGTGTCTCCTTTGCTAGCACTGCCAGGACAAAGCACCCCGTTGAAGGCTGCTACACCCCAAGGTGATCCGTCCCAGTGCTGGAGGCTAGAATTCCCGCGCGAAGGCTCTGCTGCTGCTGGCTCTGAGGCGGCCTGTTGTCTGCCTGTCCTCATATCGCCCTCCCTCTGTAGGGCACCTGTGTACCGCTCTTGTCTTCCTGGGGGACGCCTGTCCTGTTGGATCGGGCCACTCTAATGACCTCATTTTCTCTCAAGCACCGTGAAAGAGCCTGTCTCCACGCGCAGCCCAGTTCCTAGCCTGGGTCGGGACTTCGCCCAGGGACGAGTCTGTGGGGCCCCTCTCACGGCCTGGGGTCTTGGTCTCCCTCCCTCAGGCACCATCTCTGTGGCTCCATGTCCTTTTCCACCCAGAGAGGTCGTGAACCTGCCCGGAGCCACGCAGCCTGTCCACCTGGCTGGGGCTTTTTCCACTCTCCTGCTGGGGTGTGCAGCCAGCTGGCAGCGGGGCTGGGGCCTGCAGGGTGGGGAGGATCCGTCCTGTCTCCGGGAGGTCAGCGGCCAGCGCTCCGGAGCGCAGCTGTGGGGAGAGGAGCCAGCCTCAGAGTTTCCACCCTGCGCTGTGGGTGGG
>NW_022900924.1:15336411-15345241 GCF_012274545.1 Fukomys damarensis | reverse complement strand
CCACCCTGCGCTGTGGGTGGGTGGGAGGGTGGGGAGGGCCAGCTGGGGCCTGTCCCTATTTCCTGACACTTTTGAAGCCCTAGCTTGAGCTCACGCTGCCTAGGGCAGAAACCCAAGGCGGCAGGTGCCCTGTTCTGTTTTCCAGGCGAGGAAACTGAGGCTCTGGAAACCTAAGACCCTTGCCCAAGATCATGCATTCATGATGCTGACTCAGAACCTGGTAGCCAGGGTTCCAGGGTATCCCCACCCCTCCTGCTTATCCTGGTACAGGCCACACCCAAGGGGGCATCGGGGATGAACTTTCAGAGGTGGCTGGGGCCCAGCTTCAGCGCTCCCTCTTGCTGTGTGACATAGTGGGGCCAACTGACCTTTCTGGTCCTCAGTTTCTGCAATTTATGAATTGGGGCTGGCGACACAGACCACGGTCCAGCCTAGGCCCAGATGTCAAAACACCTGCATTTTCGAGTCTGTGTCGCCAGCCTACCCAAAGTGACATCAGACGAGTCTGAAGACTTCTGCTCCTGAGAACCACTTCCTGCTTACTGGCCTGAGAGGTTCCTTCTTTGGCCGATGACTTGTTTGTTTCTTTTGCTTATCTTTCCCTGTGGCTGTTTATGGCTTCCCTATGGATTCTGGAAGCCTCTGCTGCCGTGTTAACCCTTTGTCTGGCATTTCCGGTGGGCCACCTGTTTGGACTTTGCATGTGGCATGTGGGTGTCTGTCTTTCTTTGGTCAGTGAGTCCGTATTCACTGAAGGACCACTGTGTGCGGCACAGTGGAGAACCATGTGGACCACCTCCCCCTGGAGCCCACCTTCAGGTCGGGGACAAACAAGACATAAAGAAAGAAATTCTAGAATATGGGAGAGAAGAGTAGCTGCTAAAACCTCAGGAAGGGGAGGGGTGGAAGAAGTGATAAGAGGGATGTTACTTTATTTCTTAAGAAGAATGTAATTTCTTAAATTGAAATAAGGATAGCATTTGAGCAGAGACAAATTGAAATGGCACGCCATAGGGCTGGGGGTGTAGCTCCGTGGTGGAGCGCTTGCCTCGCATGTGTAAGGCCCTGGATTCCATCCCCAGCACTGCAAAAATAAATAAATGTGTTTTGGTTTTGGTACCAAGGATCGAACTTGGGTCCTTGTGCTTGTGAGGCAGGCGGCGGCACCACTGAGCTAAAACCCTGGCCCAAAATCAAGCAAAATTTTAAAAGTAGCAAACCCTGCTCCCCAGGAGCTGGGAGAGAAGCATTCCAGGCTTGGGAACAGCTTGTGCAAAGGCCCCGTGGCAGGAGCTGCTGGCCTTGTGAGTTGGGGAAGGCCAGTATAGCTGATGTAGCTGGAGGGGTGCGCAGCCAGGTAGGGAATTTGACCCAGCAGAGACAGAGGATACATGTGACTGAGCCCTACAAAAAGTCTGCAGCCTGCTCAGGCGACAGACAGTAGAGAGGTGGCTTTGCTAGTGGGAAGGCATTTTCCTTTTTAAGTTTCTTGCAGTGATTTTATATTTTTGTTGAAAAGAATCCACATTTTGTTTTGCCAGTTCTTCCGTAGCTCAAACATCCTCATGCAGCTAAAGGTACAACCCTGGACCCTTGCCCTCCCCTGGCCCCAGTGACCTGGCCCCCCCACCCCTTTTCCTGCCCCTCCATGTTGGGCTCTGCTCACCATGAGGTCAGACCCCGCGCTGCTCCCCGCTGCAGCCCCCACCTGAAGCGCTTCCTGCCCCACCCCCTGGGGGGGCCAAACCACACACTCCTGTCTGCACCATGGGGCTGCTGGGGCGTGGGAACCGCCAGCTGCCTCCCCGCTCTGCCTGGCTCCTGACAGACACAGAAAGAGAAAGGCAGAGAGCCCTCAGGCCTCCCGATAAATCTGCACCCCGAATGCCAGTCACCCCTCCAGGACTTGTGTACTCTGCTCCCTAGGAGGTGGGCAGGAGGCAGGAGTGGGTGGTCCTATGGGACAGCGAGGAAACTGAGGCCCAGAGAGGTGGTGAGGCGTGGCTGGCAGATGGGGGGCACTGGAGTGAGGAAAGGGGAAGTGAGCAGAGCCCCCCGACAGCAGTTGGTGGTGGCCACAGGGCACCCAGTGTCTGCCCCTCCTCTGGGGTTTGCTGCAACATCCTTAGGTCTCTGTGGGAGGGGAGGATGTGATCCCAAGCAAGGTCTCCAGGACTCGAGGGGCAGAGACCCAGTCACAAGATGCAGTGGGCATGGAAGGGGGCAGGGAACGCGAGGGAGACCAGGACCAGGTCCTGGTGGGAACCTCTAGGAGGAGGAAAGGGGAGGGCGGGAACCAAAGCACTGTTGCACTTCCTCCTCCCCACGATGTGGCCATGTGCCTGCTCCCCTGGGGTTCAGAGCCCCTCTGAAGGACTGAAGGGGTGGCTGGACCAGGTACACACCCCTGATCATATGCCTGGCTGAGCCAGCTCCATGGTCCAGACCCCTCGAGGGCACAGGCACGGGGACTCCGAAGGCTGGCTCAGCCCAGATGGCCTTGCAGTCAGCCTGCCAGGGTCAGCCCCGCCTCTACCCCAGAAACGCCAGGACCTGGTGTCAGCTGCACCACTTACCAGCTGAGTGACCTCAGCAAAGTCGCTTCCCCTCTCTGGGCTTCCTCGTGTGCCGTCATCTGCAAAATAGATGACAAATAAGTTTCATCTCGAATGACTTCCTGGAGCACTGAGTTGAGGGGGATTCTGAGCTGCATCTTGGCTTAGTGAGTGCTAGGATTGATGTGATGTCTGCCACGCTGCCAGCTAGGAAGGAGTGGTCTGTGTGCCATTCCTTCTGCTTTCTTCTGCTCCAACTTGTCTCTGGGCTGGGTATCACGTGAAGTTAGAAGCCCTATTTCGAAGGGCCGCGGCACCCCTCCCAAGAGACCACAGAGCCTGTAGACTGATTTCTTACTGGGCCCATCTCTTCTATTCAGTACTTGGGGACAGCTCACTCCACAAAGGGTCGCCCTCAATCCTGAGGTCACATTTCCAGTAGCTCACAGCTGGTGGGAGAGAGGAGTGGACCACACTGCTAGAAGACAGGATAGGCAAGGCCTGTGTTGCTGGGGATGTAGCTCAGTGGTAGGGCACTTGCTTAGTATGTGTGAGTCCCAGAGTTCAGCCTCAAGCACTGCAAAGAAAGAACAAAAACACCTGCATTAAAAAAAGAGATAAAACACTGTTCCCTTCAGATTAAATTAAGTGGATACAAGTTCAGTGAGATCAGAAAATGCCTTATAAACTGGGTGTATCCCAGCACTTGGGAGGCAGAGGCAGGAGGTTCTCCATGAGTTCAAGGCCAGCCTGAGCTATACAGCCAGACCCTGTCTCACAAAAACAAACACAAAAGCCAAATCAAAACGAAGAAAGAGGCTTGTGCAGACAGTGACCTTGAGCCCATCTTCCAAGGGCAGATGTGGACGAGGAGTGAACAGTACAGGCAGGCTGGGGAGCAGTGTGGCAAAGGTACAGGCAGGAAAGGCAGGGCACAGTGTGAGGAACAACACATGGGGAACCCCCTGCACCCTCTCATCCTCCTGTGAGCATCACCCTCCACCCACAGCAGGGATGGAACCTGGCTTTGCCTGCTGCCCTGAGTGGGACGAGGGGCATTTCGGGGAACTTCTGAGAGGAAGTGCACTGGAGCTGAGCTGCAGGGCACCCTGCGCGGCTGTGGCACCTGCTTTGTGCTCGAGTGCAGAGAGCGCACGGGTACTGTGCCTCGGCTGCTCTTGAGTCGCCTCCACTCAGTCCACTCCTTCCTGCATCCATCCGCGCAAGTGTTCATGGGACATTGGCTCTGTGCTGGGACAGCTGAGGTGTCCAGGGTGGTGGGAAGGGGAGATGTAGGTGAGGTCACAGAGGCAGGGACAGAACAGATCGCACAGGGCCTGGCTGTGCTTCCACGCTGCACTGTGTAGTGTCATGCTGGTGCTGTGTAAACAAACAGTAAGGTGCAGACAAAGACAGGGCCTCTGGGAAGTCTCTCTGATCAGGCAACGCTTGAGCTGAGACCTGTGTCTCAGAACAAAAGTGCAAAGTCCATAAAAGTATCCAGGCAAGGGGCTAGGGATTTAGCTCAGTGGTGCCACCACCTGCCTCACAAGTGCAAGGACCTGAGTTTGATCCCGGGTACCCGCCCCCAAAAAAAAGTATCCAGGGAAAAGCAGTCTTGGAAATGGACTGGCATGTGCAAAGGCCCTGGGGTGATAACATGCCCATTCCAGGGTGGCTGGAGTGGACAAAGGGAGCAACACGAAAATGAGGTTGAAAGAGTAGGTGGGGACATATTCGATGGTCAGAAGTTACTCCCTGCAGAGCAGGAGCCACAGGGGCCTTGAGAGCCAAGGACACCCAGGATATGACCCAGGGCTGGGAAATGTGGCAGAGGGACCAGTGTGACAGTTGGATGTATCTCTGCCCGGAGCAGCCAGCCCCACTTCTGTTGAGAGCATTTGGGGGGGAGGGCGCTGGAAGGATTCCCCAGAGGCTCTGTCAGGCTGGGCCTCCAGAAGAAGGGCAGGGGGTAAAGACTGGTCCCCCTTCCAGGAGGCCCAGGGGCAGCGGTGCCTGTCTAGGGCAGGAGGACGTTCTCATTGCCTCAGAGGAAACGGAAATGCACATCCCACATCAAAAGGGCCCCGGGCGCTCCCACACTCGAGTCGTGGGAACTCTGCTCCCCGAGGTTCTCTGGGGGGTGGGGCTGCAGCTTGAGAAAGACGGGGCCACCTTGGGATGGCTCCCCTCTACCCAGGAGCCAGCCTGACATTTGCAACCAGGGTGCTGTAGTTTTTACGAGGGTCCAGGCGTTTTAAGGTAGCCAAGATCTCAAACATCCCTATCCCAGTGTCCTCCTGTCCAGCTCCCAGGAAGAGGCCCAGGGAATCCAAGGACTTGGAGCATCACATAGACTTCAGGGAGGAACCTGGCTTTGCTGATTGAAGAGGCTTCCTGGAGACCTGTGCTATAGATTCTGCTCAGCCTGAGGGTTCTGTAATGGATTAGTGATGTCTGCCACCAGTAGCAGGAGGGACAGCAGTAGTTCGTGTGCTAAATATTGTTTCTGTCCACCCATTTCACTGACAGTCCTGAGTAGAGGGAGGAATGTTTTCTTCTTGTGAGCCAGGAAGGAAGGAAGAGTGGTGGGGAGAACATGTGCTAATGATCCCGATCCGTGTCTGTCCGTGGGGACAGGGCAGGGAAGAGGAGGATCTGGAGGAAACAGTTTCTGTGCTGTCTTTCAAAGTATGGAAAGAGAAGTTAGGGCAGTGTCCTCCTCTACGAAGCCCTGGGAGATGTGACAGAGCTGGGGAGGGTCAGGTGGTCACTCAGTGCCCCCCCCAGCTGCAGGAGAAAGCCCTGCACCCCACTCTGAGCTTCACCTGTGTTACCTCATTTAAACCTTGCAAGACTCTCCCCATGACAGACGTGGAAACTGAGGCACAGACCTCCACTGCCTGGCACCCGCCCTCCTCGCCCACCTTCCTCTCACTGACGCCCCTCTTCCGGTGGCCTGGTCCCCAGTGTTGTCTCCAGGCACGGCCTTCCCTTGGCGGTTTGGGCCAGTGGTGGGAGTGGCTAAGCCTCTGGGGCGTGGAGGGCTGTTCGCCACACGCATGTGCAGTGTGACTCTGTGTCCCCGTGTGCAGCCAGCGGCCCCTTTAAGGCTTCACTGAGGCCAAGCGCCCATCTCTGGAGTGGGATGCTTTTCCTCTCGCTATGTAGCCCAGACTGGCCTCGAACTCATGGCAGTCCTCCTGCCTCAGCCTCCCAAGTTCTGGGATTACAGGTGTGCACCACCACACCTGGCTGTTTCCCTCTTGTTCCTCTGCATATCAGGCTGGGACAGTGTGGACATGTGTGCGTGTGTTACACACATGTGTAGTATGTTCCTCAAGGGTGTGTGAGCCCGAAGTGTGTATGAATGTGAATGTGTGAATGTGTGTGCATGTTTGTGTGGTGATCTTTCAGCACACACGCACACATACACACACACACACGTGTCTGCCTCTGTGTGTTTGTGGGCAAGAGGCGCTTCCTGGATGTGTGTGTATGTGTGTGTGTGTGTGTGTGGCATCTTCCCTGAGCATGTGTGTGTCAGTGTCCATACATGTGGGGAGTGGGTTCTGGGGCGTGTGCGGTGTGTATCTGCTGTGTGCTCCCTGGGAGAGAGTTGTTTCTGTGCGGTGTACAGCGTGTGTTTGCCTCTGCACGCGCCCGAACCTGGATCGGTGCGTGTGGTGTGTTCCCTGAGCTCGTGCACCGTGGTCTGCGGGCGTGCTGTGTCTGTGCTGCTGGACCCGCCACGAGGAGCGTCTGCTTGAAGAGGCCCCCCAGCCTGCTGCCCTGTGCCAACTGTGCCCACTGGGAACGGGGTGCCGAACTCTGAGACCTTCCAGACAGAGGCGGCTCCCTCACACCCCGCAGTGCTGTCCAGCCTCGGGCACCCCAGGCCCCGCTGCCACCCCCAGCGCTCAGAGCTGTCCTGTTCCAAGTCAACCCGGCCAGGTCTCCAAGGCGTCCAGGAGGAAGACGCCCTTCGCCCGCTCCTCCCTACCGGTGCCGAAGTCACAGAGGCTCGGGACACTAGCTTCAGTCCCCCCGGTGCCGTGCTACGGTCCTGCTTTGCAGAGAGGGAGACTGAGGGTCAGAGAGCTTGGTGACTTGCTGTGGCCCGCAATGCAACGCTTCAGTCGTCTCCTCTCTGAGACGCAAGTGGTCACGTAGGGGCCAGAGGCAGAGCAGGGGCAACACTGGGCCAGGGGCCCGGATGACAGCGATGGTGGTGGTGGTGGATTGGAAGTCTCTTAGGTGCTAGGGATTGTGCTCGACCTTGAGGTGGAGAATTTCACTGAATCTCCTCCACACACAAAAAGAAGGTACCGCGTCATCTCCGATCTACAGCGGGGGAACAGCGTAGGAGAGGCGTGGTGGTGGGCTGGGCGCCCCAGCCGGTTAGTGGTTGAGCTGAGACACAGAAGCAGCTTGGCCGCACCGATGAAGGCCTTTGGAAAAGCTGGATTTTACTCTTGCTCACTCTGTCCTTGGGCAGAACTCGTCAGAGCCTTTAATATGCTCACAAATGCTGTGAATCTCCGCGCGGGAGACAGCAAACTGTTTCCTGACTTCGATCCCTGAGCTCTTCTTTTCCAGTAGGTTTTATGATGATTAATGCTCCACACAGTAAATTGAGAGACGCTCAACCACCAAACCTCTGGTTTTAGGTACAGAGGCAAATGGAGCCAAAATGTTGTTCCTAAGGGGATATGGGGTATGGCGTTGGGTCCTGACCACACCCCATCCCATAACAGGGTGCCACAATAGGAATGGGGTTTCTAGATGACGGACCAAAGGGACAGGGATGTGGCGGGGCCTGGAGTCCAGCTGCGGCCTCTTCTCCTGTCCCTGCAGGGTTCCTGCGCTCCCGGTGAAGAACTTGAATGGTACCGGCCCGGTCCACCCGGCCCTGGCAGGTGAGGTCCGGCTCAGGACCAGAAAGAAAGGCTGGGCCCACAAGGAGGCAGCCCTGTCCATCAGGTTTTGACTACGCCCCAGGGCGAGGTGGTGGGCGGGGCCAGGGGGCACTTCCCCTACCTCGGGCTCCTTTGGCATCAACAGGGTAGAGTTGAGTGGCCGGGGAAGGAGGGTGTGACCAGACTACTCCGGAAGTAGGGCGGACCCAAGGAATCTCCACCAATGACGGAGGGCTGGGTTGTGGGCGTGGTCTGATTGGCCTCGTCCCTGACTCCCACCCCACCCCGCCCCAGGCATGACCGGGATCCTACTGTGCGCCGCGGGCCTGCCAGTGTGCCTCACGCGTGCCCCAAAGCCCATCCTGCACCCGCCACCTGTGAGCAAAAGCGATGTCAAGCCGGTGCCCGGTGTGCCCGGTGTGTGCCGCAAGACCAAGAAGAAACACCTCAAGAAGAGTACGCCCTCCACCACCCTCGCAGCCCTGAACCCCAGTGTGCGCTTAGGCCTTGCCACCTCTCCTGCAACCCCTCAAATCCCCCTTCCCCCAGCTCATCCTCTGCTCACTCTACTGCGGTAACCTCCTGACCCCTGACCCCATCCGAGCCACGCCCTCCGAAGTAGACCCTGGGGGCCTCACACCTGTGCTCTTACCTGTGTCCCTGCAGGTAAGAATCCCGAGGATGTGGTCCGAAGGTACATGCAGAAGGTGAAAAACCCCCCTGACGAGGTGAGTCTCTGGGGAAGAGTCCAGATCCGGGACCCCTGCCTTCATCAGCCCTTCAGACCCCTCCCAAGGACCCCGCATTTGCTTTAGGAGGTCTCCAGCTTAAGTTTAATAGAAGCACATTTATCAACCTTTTTTTTTTTTCTTTTTGAGTTACTGGGGATTGAACCCAGGGCCTTGGAACTAAGCAAGCTACATACATTCTCAACCCTTTTTATCTTGAGATAAGTCATCGAATTGCCCAGGCTAGACTCCTGCCTCAGCCTCCCAGAGTGCTGGGATCACAGGCACGAACCACCACAATGGGCTTCATTTAACAATCTCTTGATGATCGACAGCTTCGTGTCACATTGTCATCCATACTTTCCGCTGCATGCTTTTAGGTTTTGCTTTGGACTTCAGCCTTCGTCCCTCTGGAGGAGGGGGTGTGAGGAAGCGGTCTCTTCCTGCTGGGTACCCGAGGGCATCCTCCCTTTGCAACACGGGTGCCACAGGGGGGTGGTCTGCTGTGCTGCCTGAGGGGCCCTGTGCCAACCGGGGCGGTGTCCCCTCCGTCCTGCAGGACTGCACCATCTGCATGGAGCGGCTGGTCACGGCGTCGGGCTACGAGGGCGTCCTGCGCCAGAAGGGC
>NW_022900924.1:15313985-15336229 GCF_012274545.1 Fukomys damarensis | reverse complement strand
CACTGCAGCCTCTGCTCCCAGGACGGCAGCCTGCAGTGCCCCACCTGCAAAGCTATCTACGGGGAGAAGACGGGGACGCAGCCGCCGGGGAAGATGGAGTTCCACCTCATCCCCCACTCACTGCCGGGCTTCGCGGACACCCAGACCATCCGCATCGTCTACGACATCCCCACGGGCATCCAGGTCTGGGCACCCGGCGGGCCGTCTGGGCCGACCCAACCCCTCTGCCGCGTCCAGGCCTCGCACCTGCCTGTGGCTTACGCCCCGCTGCCCCCCACAGGGCCCTGAGCACCCCAACCCCGGGAAGAAGTTCACAGCCAGAGGCTTCCCGCGCCACTGCTATCTGCCCAACAACGAGAAGGGCCGGAAGGTGGGTGACGGTGGGGCCGCAGGGCAGTGCGCACTGGGGTCCCTGTCGTCGCAGTCCCCCACCAGCACCAAGACAGCAGCATCGACCACAGCCACCTCCTTCACACCCCCTGTCCTCCTCCAGCTGCTGCGCTCTAGGCCTCCACCCACTTTACAGATAACAGGGCTTGAGACAGTGCAAGTAATGTGCCCAAGCCACACAGCCACTAAGTGGCGGACTCGGGATTTGAACCCAAGCAGTCCAGGCCTTCACAGCCATACTACAGAGTGTCTGATTTTACTTGTTTTTCTCGTGAAATCTCTAGGATTGTCTTTTTTTATATTGGCCAATAATCCACATAGTGTCTATTTTAATACAGTGTAGGGGCCACACCGAGGACAGCCAAGAGCTGCCAGTTATTTGTTTGTTTTGTTTTGTTTTTGGTACCGGAGAGTGAACTCAATTCCTTGTGCTTGTGAGGCAGGCAGTGGCACCACTGAGCTAAATCCCCGGCCCAAGAGCTGCCAGTTTGAGACCCTTCCTTCACCCCAGAAGAAACGGATGGTTTGGGAAGAGCTTGTGCTGAGAGAGCTGGGCGGGTGGGAGGCAGGAAACACAAACAGGAAGGAAGTGGCCAGGCCCAGTGAGCTCAGAGGTGCTAACGCGGGCTGCCCGTGGCCTGTGCCCGCCCTCAGGTTCTGCGGCTGCTCATCACGGCCTGGGAGCGGAGGCTCATCTTCACCGTTGGCACGTCCAACACCACCGGCGAGTCGGACACCGTGGTGTGGAACGAGATTCACCACAAGACCGAGTTTGGATCCAACCTCACGGGCCACGGCTACCCGGACGCCAGCTACCTAGACAACGTGCTGGCCGAGCTCACGGCCCAGGGTGTGTCCGAGGCCGTGGCCAAGGCCTGAGGCCCGAGTGTGCACACTGCCCTCCTGCTTTGCCCCTGGCTCGGCACACGCCTCCCTCCGCCAGGTGTGACCTGGCGTCCCCGGTTCGGGGCTGGGGAGGGCCCCGCACAAGGAGCTTCCGGGGATTTTCCTGGTGGTGGCTGGGGTGATGGGAGGCCGCCAGTTCTGTTGGCTCTGACCCACAGCTCCCTGAGAGGGCTGCAGAGAGGAGACCGGAAACCACAGCGACCCACCCCGCACACACAACACACGCCCTGGTGAACACATGTGAACCATGCACGCACACCCACGTGCCTCCACTCTCCCCCAGGCTGGGGAGGAGAGACAGAGACCTGATCTCTGTGCCCTGCCGCCTCCGTGAACACTGAGGGCCTCTGGGGCTCCCCGGGGACAGAGATCTTGGGGAGCTTGTCTCCCGGCGCTCACCCCGCTGCTTTATCTCTGCCGCCGTGGGGGGGGCAGACCATTGCATAGATTTACCCGGGGTGGGCCGGAGTGCGCAGGATGAGAGACACGTTATTTTGTGCCGCGTTCGTCTCTTCCTCCCCATCCCCACCCTCTCCGAGACCTCCCAACTTTGACATCCAAAGGCTGTCACTTCTGCCTTCAGGAGCAGGAGGAGGAGGACGCCTGGGTCAGGCCAGTGCATTGAAAGGGAGAGAGGACAGCGAAGAGTTAATTTCCCTCTCCTGGGGAGTGGGCCGTAGGGTGGCCCATGGTCTCTAGCCAACCAGGGGCCTGTTGCCCAGGCAACTCACCAGCTCCGCCTCTGTTGATTGGCTGTCTCCGTGGAAGTCAGCCAAGATTTAAAGGGATGCCAGCGATTGCTCTTTTGAAAAACCGTACCAGTCCCACTGTGGGTGGAGAAATAAATGGTCTTTCTCCTCCTCCCTCCAGTTTTTTCCTGCCAAAAGGGGGCTGGGTGGCTGTGTCCTGAGGGGCCCTGGGGACCATGGGAAATGATCACTTGCAAGAAAAGGGCACCCCCAGGCCATTGCCTGGGGCTCTGCAGTGGAAGGTCCCTAATTTTTCTGTCCTGGAACTGAAAGGGAGAGGGACCAAGGCAGAGGCACAACTACCGGACCCCCTGGACGCTGAGGAGCACAAGGGAATGCACACACCTGCTCTCCAACACAGTGAGGAGATGGGGGCTCCGGCTGGGAGCACTGGGCAGGGTCTGTCCACCGGCAGACAGGGTAGAGCCCAGGCTCTGTCCCTGGCCAGGATCTGGGGCCGCTGTGGCCAATGCTGCGGGTCCAAGCGACCCCTGCTGGCTGTGTGTGGAATCACGCCATGTCTTCAGAGGTACACTTAATGGTACACAGGCCCCCTTGAGTGTCCTGTTGAGTCCTCTCCACACCATTACACAAAATGGGGAGACGTCCCTGGAGATTCTTCAAGATCTTCCAGCCAGATGTCCCCCAACAGTCTGGCTCCTTCCCTGAATCTCACCTCAAACTCTAATGTAGAAACTTGCCCCATTGCCCTGGGAGACGACCACCCATATCACCTGGGGAACTATCTAAAATCCCCAATTCCCATCCTTGCAAACCTGAAGGCTCTCAGTGAGTGGCCAGAGGCTGGCCAAGAATCTAGTCCCACTGGACAGGGTCTGAATTTGAACATCTCATCCCAGAAGCTTGGGGTTGGGCCCTTAGCCAAGCTTAAAAAGGATCAGTGAGGTTAGAGGATTCAAAGACACAGAAACAGGAAGGGCTGAGATCATTTAGTACCCATCTGGGCAACAAGGCCACATGGGCATTGGGATTTCAGGTATAGCTGTATCCAGCTGCTCTGGGCCAGGCTGGCTTTGTAGAGCTGAGCAGAGGCCAGTCCAGTGGAGTGGACTCCAGGCTCAGTCACACAGTGGTATTCAGTGCAAGGCTGGCCTGGGCCATGGGGCTTCCGTGCCCCAGCAGGATGGGCATGTCTCTGGGAGCTTCCAAGCCACAGCATCAGAGAGGTTCAGGACAGCCTCAAGACAGTCCTGTGCCAGGGTTCATCAAGGCGGCCCCATGGCTCTCAGCTCCTCCTCCACAGCAGGATCTGTGGCTTCCTCAGGGCCCCCGGCAGCCCAGGGCCACCTTGCCCTGGCCCTGCCACTGGAACTTCTCGTGGGCATGATCCAGATCCTCCAGCACCTCCAGCAGGTGGGCAGCTGCTGCTCTCTGCCGGGCCAGAGCCTCTGAGCAGGGCCCTGGGGGGACACAGGGTGTCGGGTTGCCAGGGCGGCAGCCAGCACTGGGCAGACTGCAGACTGGGCTCGGGCCCTGAAAACCCCCACAAGTACCGGCACCCCCACAGCCCGACTGGGGCCTGGAAATGGAGGGTGGATGGGGGGCACGGGAAGAGACGGGGACTCCCTTACCCTGCCCTGTGTCTGCCTCCGAGGCTGCGTCAGGGTTGGGCTCCTCCAGGACCGTCAGCCTAGAAGTGGATGGGGAGAAACACAAGGCTGGGTCCGATTCCCCGTCCTGCCCCAAACCCAGAGGCGGCTGCAGGAGTAATTACAGGTTCCCCAAATCATCCTCAGTGCAAACAGTTTCAGCGTGGCAGACGCTGCCCTAAGCCCTTCACGTGTAGTAACTCTAATGATCACGCCGAATTGCCAGAGGTGCGCGTGACAGATAAACACGACACAGAGAGAGGTAACACGTGACAATCACTATTGCGTACTGAAAGACGACTGTGTGTCCAGGTCCCCAAAAAGGGCTAGATTAACTCCTCTGTCAGGCAGGTACGCCTACCGTCCTCCTTTCCTGTAGGAGGTCGCAGAGCCAGCAGGTGGCTCACTCAGGATCGGAATCCAGGAGTCCCTCGGGAATGGGCCGGGACAGTTCCGCCTCACTCAGTAAACAGGGACCTTAAGGCCGGGAGGGGAAGGGAACCAGTCGAGGGCACACGGCAGGCTCAGGAGGCCAAGGTTTTCCGTGAATTGTCCCCGTGATGGAGCCTGGGATGGAACCATCTGAAGGCTCAACTCTGCCTCAGGACCCAAAGACGACGCCCCCCAGGGCCCGGGCCTGTCCCTCCCCGGCGGTCACAGGAAGTGGAGCGGAAGTGGGGTCGCGCACCTGAGCTGGTCCCGCCCCAGAAGCAGTTGCCTGTAGACCATCTGGGCCTCAGCATCGGGGTCCAGGGGGTCGCTCCAGTCCCCCAGGGTCACAGCCGCATGAGTGCGGCTGCAGCCGGCAGCTGCGGAAACAGGGACGCAGCGTCATCGGGATCCGGGAGGCCACAATGACCAGGGGTCTCCATGCCCTGCCCTACATCCGCTAAGATCCTTCCGTGAGACTGGTCCTCCTCCGCTCTAGAGCCCCATCTCACAGCTGAGGAAGCGGAAGCTCAGTGAGGTTAAGTAACTTGCCCAAGGTTGCACAGCCCGCCCAGGCAGAAGTGAGACAGCCACTGAGGTGTGGAGGGCGGAGCCAGTAGGAGGCCCCGCCCCTCACCTGAGCGCTCGGCCTGGAGGCAGCAGGTCCAGCGCCCCCCGCGGAAGGCCCCGGGGTGGCAGGCAGCCAACTTGTCCTGGTTGGGGGCGCTGGCTTTACGCAGGGCCGACAGCCACTGGTTGAGATCATTCACATTCTGCAAGGGGATAGGGCGGTCATGAGCTGGGGCGGCCTCCAGGTCGCCCTCACCTCTCCTCGCGGGCCTCACCTTGCACTGGAGGTAGGTGGTGTGCAGCATCCCCGCGCTGTCCTGCGTCACCACCTGCATCACGTGTGGCAGCTGGAAGGCGCCCTCGTCCACGCGCTCCACAGCGCAGATGTGCGACACTGGGATGGAGGTGGGAACCTGGGGACAAGGTTTTCTCTGCAGATAGGCTCGGACCAGGGACAGCTTTCCCAGTGGGTGTGCACCAGGTAGAAGCCCTGGGGCAAGGACTTTCAACCGTGTGTGTGTGTGTGTGTGTGTGTGTGTGTGTGTGTGTGTGTGCGCGCGCTCTGCATCCCACAGTCCTGCCCCATCACTGCCTAAGGGACAGGGCTTCTCTGGGCCTTGGTTTCTTTCATCGCCGTCACCACCACCACCACCATCACCACCCCCACCATCACCGTAACAGCCGTTTCTATGGAAGGTGCTCTAAGTACATCCTAGCAGTCGATGTCCTCGGGTTGGGTCTGTCACTGTCCCCAGCTTGTGGATGAAAAGGCTGGGGACAGGAAGCCAGTGCCCCCCCAAGGTCGCTCAGCGGGACCCCAGGGAGCTGCTGCCTGAGAGAGAGGGAGAGCGCAGAGAGAGGGAGCCCAGCAGGGGCTGCTTCGTGCCGTGGAGACACGGGTGCCCCTGACTTGCTCGCGTGCTCCCCAGGACTCCTCCTGGCAGCGGGAGGCGCTCAGAAGTGGCTGAGTGAGTGAATGGGGGAGCAGGCGCCTGGGCGGTGTCCACGCGGCCGGCCCGCCGGGAGCGAGCGCCCCATCTTACCCGATCCACGCTGCGGAGATCCTGTCGCGCCGCCCTGGCCCCCAGCGGGGAGCAGACCGGAGTTGCTCCGCGGCTTGGCCTTTGGGGACCTGTCCCTGCCCCGCAGCGGGAGCTCACCTGCCCCTCGGGACCCTTGGCGTAGGACAGCGTCTCCCCGCTGAGCCGGAAGTAGCGCTTCTTGAAGGCAAAGCGCGCGGCCAGGCCGCCGGACTCCTCCTTGCGCTTCAGCAGGAAGCCTTCTCGGACGGTCACCGAGGGCGGCACCAGGGCCCTGGCAGGGCCACCAGCCTCTGGGACCGGAGAGGAAGGTGAGGACAGCGAGCCAGGGGAGGAGCACTGACTGCACTCCGCCCCTCGCTGGCCTGGGCAGCACGGGCAGGCGGGCCTGGTCCCGCTCCAACCTGGGGACCTGTGGGGCGCAGGCAGGTGGCCACTGGGGGAGCTCAGCCCCATGTGCATCCTGCACAGGCCTCACCATGCTGCAGTCTGGGTGCTAGGTTTCCACAAGTTGCTGCCAGGGGACTACAACCCAAGGGGTTTAGGCCCTGCCATGTCCTGACCCACAAAGGGAAATGGACTCAACCCCACGTCCTCTTCTCCATTTCACCCAAGTCAAAGCCAAAGTCCTGCCCACGCCCGCCATCCAGCCTCTCACCTCTCCTCCACCCTCCACCCCCTCATTCACTCTTCTTCCTCTTGCCTCTGTTCCTACCTCAGGGCCTTTGCTCCTGCTCTGTCCCACCTGGAGTTCTTCCCAAGCTGCTCGGAGCCTCCTCCTGTCCTCCCCAGGTCTCGGTCCTCACGTCACCCAAGTGAAGCCATCAGCCTGCCTTCCTTCCCTCAACATTCCTGTCCCTCCTTTATGTCCCATCCCTAACACACAGAAGCTGCTTGTTCTTGTCTATAGCTGTGGTTCCCACTAGAACAAAACCTGTGACCACAAGAACTCCTGTCTCATTTGCTGCTGTGCCCCAAGAGCCTAGAAGAGTGCCTACTAGGAGGCACGTGATGGATTTTTCTGGTGGCATGCACCCTATGTCATGCTCCTAGCCATGCACCCATGCTGGCCGGGATGGCCTACAGGACAAGCTCTGAGCTCTACTCATCTCCAGCAGATGTTAGTTGATTGACTAGCTGATCCACGTGCCCACATTCTCAGTGCTGAGAAGTGGGGACTCGGCAGGGCCGGAGAGAGTGATCTGGTGTTCTCAGGGGTGGCAGGGCCATGGGAGCTCACCCTCATCCTCCTGCACATCCACCAGCTGGTCCAGGAAGTCCCTCACGCGGGCAACACTTTGCAGTAGGAAGGGGTGCAGGGGCGCCATCCACAGTTCCTTGCCCTGGCCAAGCTGCTGGCCCAAGTTGCCAATGCTCTGCACAGCCTGCGGAAGGGGCAGGTGCCGGGGCTGAGTCAGGCGGACCTCAGAACAGGGCTGGGGCCAGGCGCTCAGATCAGGGCCCAGGGAAGGGAAATCAGCCCAACACAGGCTTGGGAGGCATCTGCTCTGTCCTCCCCCTTTGGAATCTATACCCAGGGCCTTTATTCTGTTACCCCCCAAGCCTAGACTTACAGGGCTTCCCAGCCCTACCCTGCATAAGGAGCCCATGAGAATCTCAAAGTGCTGCCACTTGCTAAGGGCGGTCTAATTCATACTAATGGGTAAGTGATTGCCAGTCTGCTTTGCCCACCCCCGGGAAGGGCTGATGTTCGATTATAAAAGAGCAACCCAGAGAGCAGGAGGAGGGCACTAGGATGGACTGTGGAGGGTGGGCTTCACACTTGGGCTCCGTGGGGCATCTGGGGACCTGCTCCTGTCCTGTTTCTCCCTGGCTGAGACCCCGTGAAGGGGCCCGTGGGGCGGCACCTTGGCCAGCAGCAGCAGGGAGCGGCTGGTCTGGGGGTCGGCGTGCTGGTCCCGGAGGTCAAACAGTTTCGGTGTGAGGATGGCCGGTGCAAAGAAACGCAGGAAGAGAAACCCGCTGACGGCCAGGTACTTCACATCCTGCGGCGGGAACAGCAGGTGAGGGGCCCGAAGCCCACTCCCAGCCGGGAAACTGAGGCAGAAAGGACCGAAAGTCGGGGGTCTGGAGGAGGTGGGGGCAGATGGGTGGGCAGAGGTCAAGGGACATGTTCTCCACCACACAGCCGACGGGCCGGGAGCAAGAGTCAGCCCAGAGGTGCGAGGGCAGCAGGCCAGCACTGCTCCGGGGCGCCTGGCCCTGGGAGGGCGTCTCCTGGCCACACACAGCAGGTGCGGAGGCCCAGGGACACGGAGCTCCCGGGCGAGATGTGGGCTCCTCCTCAGCACCCGCTCCTGCCATTCACCCCCAGCTCCCGGGAGCCCCGGCTGAGCCTCCCGACTTCGCCAGAACTCACGTCGGGTCCCACATCACAGCACCCCACTTTCCAGAAGCAACCAAGGCTCACGGTGAACTCCGGCCAACAGGCTGCAGAGCCCACTCGGCTGTGCGCCCTCCCGAGTCCTGGCCTCGGGCCCCACACCGCTCCCCCCCCCCCGCTTGCCCGAGAACGTGCTCCCGCATTGATTTTCGTGACATTCACACCAAGACGGTCCCCTCCCTGGGCCGGGAAGGAGCTGGGCACTGGGCTGTCCAGAAGGGGCTCCCCAACATCTGGAGCCCCAATCTGCCACTTCCCACCAGCCAGCTCACTAAGCTCTTGGTGCCGGCCCATTAACACCCTTCATCTTTACATCCGGCAGAGGGGACGGGATGGGTGCGTCCCTGTGGGCCCGAGAAAGCCCCAGCTCCCTGCGCCTCTCAAGGCTGAGCCGTGAGGGATGCTGTGAGGCCCTGATGTCAGCTCCCCTCACAGGGCTGGGCCGCCTGCGGAGCGGCCCCCTCCCTCCCCTCCTGTCCCACTTAACACCTCCCCGGCAGCCAGGTGACAGGCGGGCAGGCAGAGGGGTGACAACAGGCCCCACCAGCGGGGAGAGGGGGATGGGAGCGGCCCGGCCAGGAGCCTGGGGGACTAGGTCTGAGTCCACCACCTTCCACCAAGTTGTTTTGACCTCTCCAGGCCTCCGTATCCCATGTGAAAACAGGAAGTGTGGAGAGAGGGGCCTCCACCCAACACCCCACCCAGGCTCCAGGAACCGGGCTGTTCCACCTCCCACAGTCGGTGGCTTTGTGCAGAGTGAAGCCCGGGGCTGCGCTCCTGTTACTTTCTCACTGTGTAAGAGTCTCACCGGATGTCACTTGTAGGAGAGGACGACAGCCACCTTGCAAGGTGTGCTGGGCAAGGAACCGGAGGACAATCGACCTAAATGTGACAATCGATCGTCCCAGAGTCTTTCTGGTTTTGTTTAGATGAATTAGTGCGGATTACTTCTTTTAGTACTGGGGAGTGAACCGAGGATCTTAGCCCTGAGCTGCATCCCTGGCCCTTTTTACTTTAGTTTGGTTTTTTTTGTTTTTGTTTTTCATTTTGAGTCAAGGTCTCACTAAGTCACTAAGCTGCCCAGGTTGGACTCAAATTGTGATCCCCCTGCCTCAGCCTCCCTTAATACTGAATTTATAAGCATGGGCCACCAGGTCCAACAGCACTGGCATTTTAAAAATGAGAAACTTATATAAGAGCTAGGATGTTAGCTTAAAAGAAGAAACACTCGTTGAGCTGTGGTTGTACCAAGTCCCCATTCCTCTAAGGGCACCGTGGTTTAGGGCGCCCCTTAGAGGACCCTTGGGAGCTGCCGTTCCCACAGGATCCCCCACTCCTGCCGCCCCACACCCACTGTGATTACAGACCTCACCTCCCTGACCCTCCAGCTCCTGCATCAAACACAGTAGGGCAGCAACATTCTTTTAGATCTTAGTTTAGCACTAAGTTGCTTTTTTTCAGGGGGGGCATCAGGGATCAAATTAGGGACCTTGAGCTTGCCAGGCAGGCTCAGCACCACTGAACTACATCCCCGGCCCTTAGATCTTATTTTGTTTCATTTTGTTTATTAGAAACAGGGCCTTACTTGCAGTTCAGGGTGGTCTTTAACTCACTCTGCAGCCCAGGCTGGCATCCAACTCACAGCGATCCTCCTGCCTCAGCCTCCCCAGTGGGCCACCACACCCAGCTATTTGGGGGTTTTTCTATGGAGCACCAGAGTCCCCTTCTCACCCCCAGCGCTGCACTGGGCTCTAACATTTAGTGAATGAGGAGCTGGCCCTTACCAGCTGTGCAACTCACTCTCTCTGGGCCTGTTTCCTTCTCTGTAAAATGGATATAATACTGGAATCCACTTCAGAAGGTGAGTGTGAAGATTAGAAAATGAAGACAGAAATCTCTTCCAACAAGACCTGGTAAGGGCTGCACAGTGCGTGAGCCGCTGTGGTCATTATTACAGTGACTGTCATCAGTGCTCCCCGCCCCGGAGCCCAGACGCTGCCCCACTTCAGTCAGAACAGGCCTGCACTCAGCCCCTGTGCCCCGGCCCGGAAGTCACCTCATGCTCGGTGGCAGGGAAGTGCTCCTCCACACACTGCCGCAGCCTCCGGAAGGCCAGACGCATGGTGGGTGGGCAGCGCCCCGCAGAGCTGACCACGGCATCCACGATGAGCCCCAGGTAGCCGGTCAGCAGCCCCAGGCTGGTCTCCCGTACCTGCTCTTCCGACGGCATACCCTTGAAGGAGATCCTCCTGGGGGACACAGAGCCACTCGGTCTGGGGGCTCAGAACCCCCTGGGCTGAGCACCCCACATCCTCTCCCCACCTCGATTCTCGCTGTTGTTGCTTAAACACACGAGCTTACTCCATCTCTGAGCCTTCGCAGTGGCAGTTCCCCTTCCCCCAAGGCACTCTTGTCCCTCCATTCAGTTTAAACATCACCTCCTCCCAGAAGTCATCCTCCCCATCGCTCAACATCTCAGCATGGCTGTGCCAGACACCTGTCCCAACCCCAGGGCCTTTGCACTTGCTGTGCCCCCTGCCTGGACAGCCTCCCACCAAGTCCCCAGAACTCTCTCTCTCTCTCTCTCTCTCTCTCTCTCTCACTGCCTTCAAGTCTGCCCGAACATCCCCTTCAGTGTGAGGCTGTGCCTGTCACCACCCTGTGGCATACTGTGATCCTCACCCAGGCTTTACTCTCTTCCCTTCCCCAGACCATGTTCAATAATCTTTCTTTCTTATCTGTCTCCTCCAGAATGGGGATCTGTCCTTTATTCCCTGGGCTCAACAGTGGCAGTGGAGCATGGGTGGCCTCTGACATCCTGTCATTTAATGCTTGTGGTGACCTCATGGGTTAAGTAGCCTGACTGATCCCATTTAACAGAGAAGGAAACAGGCTCAGTCAGAGAGGCTGCCTTGCAAATAGGAATGGGGCAAAGTGGATGACTGAAGACTGCCAGCTCCGGCGTCTGCCACCACCCTGCCCTGCCCAGATCCCTGGGTGCCTGTCCCTGGAGCACCCACGGAGTCTCCTTAGGCCCCTCCCCTTGGAGCCACAGACGGACCCTGCCCCTCTGCTCAGTTTCTGGGTTCAAATCCCGCCTTTGCCACTTTCTGCTGTGCGGCCCTAGGCGGATGTCCTCTGGCTCTGAGGCTCGGTTTCCTCATCTGTACAGCAGGGTCCCGATACCTGCCTCGGGGGTGGCTGTAGGGTGGGCAGGACCCAAAGGGAAGGACAACCTCTCTCTGGTCCCCACCACGGTCCTGTCCCCACCCATCCTGATGAAAGCTGCGGGCGCTCCGGGCGCGCTCTCCCGTGGCTGGACTCGCAGAGACAGCTCCACTCATGTTCACAATGACCCTCGCCTCAGGCGACGTCCTAAGGTCCAGGACACGGAAGACCAGGATTCGAACCCAGTGAGCTCCTGCCAGAACCAGTACACTGCATGGCTCCGAGATTACACCCCAGCCCCCTCGGCTTGGCTCACCTGGCCCGGCCCAGGTCCATCTTGCCAGGGTCCAGCTCCATGTACTTCTTCTCTTCAAACACGCGGTTGAGGACAGGCTTCAGCACCTCGTGCAAGTAGCGCATGCCCACGAGCTGGGGGTGGGGCCACAGGGTGGCTGAGGGTGGGAGAGGCGGGGCCACAGGGGTCGAGGGCGGGGCCCCCTGCATGGAGTGGGGTCACTGGGCAGCTGGGGGTGGAGTGGGGCGGAGCCGCCCGCACAGGGGCGGGGCCCTGGGGACCCGGAGGTTTAGGTGGGGCGGGGCCCCCTGCATGGAGTGGGGTCACTGGGCAGCTGGGGGTGGAGTGGGGCGGAGCCGCCCGCACAGGGGCGGGGCCCTGGGGACCCGGAGGTTTAGGTGGGGCGGGCCGCCTTGCTGGGCCCAGGATCACAGCGAGGTAGCCGGGCCTCTGAGGCCCTGCGGGGCCAGCCAAGCACTGGGAAGGGGCCCCACACACACCGCGGCCGCGCTGGGACCCTCTACACCGACACCTTCTCACCTTCATGAACTGCTCCACGGCCTTGGACGCCAGAGAGTTGGAACGGAAGAGGGTGTTGGGGTCAGCTGGGAGTACACATGGAAGTGTTTGCTGAGATTTGGGGGCTGCTCCAACCTGCCGCAGTCACCCAAGGTGGGTGACATGATCCTTCCAGTCCCGAGAATCAGGGGCGCCCCCAAACGTCAACTGTTCCCAGTGCAGAGGCCCCAAGTGGTCAGGCAAGCTGACTGGGGTCACAGGCTCACAGTGGAAACTAGGAGTGCGCGGCCCCAGGACCCCCGTACGCAGGTGCCCGCCCTCAGCCTAAGCCCCTCATCTCCCGGTCCCCACAGAGTGACTTCAGGAATCCGTGCGGGGACTCACTGGTCCGAGCCACCTCGCGCCGGGTGAGATAGTCCAGAAAAGGCCCGGCCAGACCCTGGCCGAGAAACAGCTTCACCAGCTTGGTGGCAAGGTCCTGGCGACAGTCGCCTGAGGTCAGCTCCTCCAGCACAGCCAAGGGGCTGGCAGTGTCCTCCTGGGCAGGGAGAGGAGGCCGGGTGACCTGGGGCCCTGGGATGCCCGAGCGGATGAGCCCCACCGCCAGGCCCAGAGCACCCGCACCCACCTCGGGCGAGCCGCGCACGGACTCCAGCAGCAGCGCCATGAGGGGCCGGTAGTACTGCGAGGGCAGGACGCGGTCCTCGGCCAGGCGCACCTTCAGCCGCAGGGCTCCCAGGCTGCCTCTGCCAGGTCAGACCGCAGGTCGGCAGGTGTGAGCACGGGTACGGAGCGTGGACAGCAGCACCACCCGGCAGGCGCGAGCAGGCGTGACGGACATCGATGGGATGGGTAGGAACGGACAAATACCCACTGTGTACCAAGTGTGGCCGGCGTGGAAAGACCAGGCCAGCACCGGCAAATGTGTGTAGACCAGTGGGTGCGGATCTGTGAACACCTGCACAGGTGTGCACAGGTGTGAACTGATGCCAGCAGGTGTAGACAGGAACACAGAAGTAGAGACGGTGAGGTAGTGTGGCCCGTGTAAATTAGCACAGGGACAGATGTGGGCAGGTGTGGGAGGACCCAGAGTTCTGAACACAGCACGTGTACACTGGTGGACGGGAATAAAATGACCTCACACGGGTGGGGCTGAACACACCAGAAGAGACACTCCAAGACACCCCTTAAAGGGGACGGGTGATGATGGATGGGAAGAGCAGCCAATGAGACTGCGAAGGTTAACCCGCCGTCCCTCCCGCCTCACCCATATTACCCACAATCCTCCTCGGCACTGGGGAATGGCTGCAGGCGGAACCAGCCGTCGGGCGGCTTGTGTTGCAGGATCTGGGCGGGGAACTCCACCTGTGGCAGGACGTAGACTCTCAGCCTGCTTGGCCCAGGCTCCACCCGCCTTGGGAGAAGAGCTCAGACTGCCCACCCTCAACGGGCACCTCTCCTCCCTCTTGGTCCTAAGTCGTCAGCTCCTGCGGACACAATTTACAGCTAGGAAACTGAGGCTGAGGGAGGTGTTGTGCTGCACCCAACGTAACACTGCTGCTACAGACAGGATGTGGGGACTGGGAATGCTTTCAGCTCTGTTCAGGGACACAAATTGGGTCCACCGAAAAACGTAACGACCGTTCAGAGGGTCCCCAGACTCGACCTCCTCTTTTTATTTTTAATTTTTTTTTTCCAGTAACGGGAATTGAACTTAGGACCTTGCGCTTACCAGGCAGAGGCAACGCCACTGAGCTACATTCCCGGCTCTTTTTATTTTTATTTTTTATTTATTATTGTTGTTTGTTTTTTTAGACAGGGTCTCACTATGTAGTTGAGACTGACCTGGAACTCACTATGTAGCCCAGGCTGGTCTCGAACTCGCAGTGATCCTCCTGCCTCAGCCTCCAGCCTCACCGGCTCTTTTTATTTTTATTTTTTATTTATTATTGTTGTTTGTTTTTTTAGACAGGGTCTCACTATGTAGTTGAGACTGACCTGGAACTCACTATGTAGCCCAGGCTGGTCTCGAACTCGCAGTGATCCTCCTGCCTCAGCCTCCCGAGTGCTGGGACTACAGGTGTGCGCCACCATGCCAAGCTCAATCTTTTTATTTTTAAATAACTTCATAAACATACAATTCACCTGCTTAAAATGTACGACTCAGTGGGTGTTCACACATTCACAGAGTGGTGCAAGCATCACCACTGATTTCAGAACATTCTCAGACATCAGCCCCTGAGTAGCCTGAGGTATCAGCACCTTCCCCTCCCCCAGCCGCTTTCTGGGTCTAGATTTGCCTGCTCTGGACATTGCATATAAGCAGAGTCCATATGGACTGACTTCTTCCTCCAAGGGTCATAGCTTCAAGGCTCACCCACACCGCAGCATGAATTATTGCTTCATTCCTTTTCAAGGCTGAGTAATATTCCACCATGTGGATATGCCACGTTTTGTTCACCTATTTGTAGACATCTGGGCTGTGCCCTCTTCAGGCTACTATAGATAATGCTACTATGAACTTTACTCTCAAAGTAGCTATCTACAGGTGGAGTTTTGGACCCAGTGATAACTTTGTCTTTAACAGGTTGAGGACCTGCCAGCCATTTGCCAAGGTAACCTTGCCTCTTTATGTCACAGCTGGCAGCTGCGACCACGCCTCCCTCTCCCTCCTCCAGTCTGGCCTCCTTCCATGAGGCCACTTGCATTCACAGCCATGGAGGGGCAGTGGCAGCCACACTCATCTTTCAGCTGGAGGAGGAGGGAGAGACTTGGAGCTCAGGTGGGTGACTGCAGTAGGGAAGTCAGGGCTCAGGTTCCGGGGTTTAGGATCAGAGGCCTGAACTCACTCCTAGCTCTGCCATTTCTGTCCTGACCATGAGAAAGCCACTCCACCTCCCAGAACCTCCATCACCCGGCTGCCCAGGGACCCTGATCAGCCAGCCCGCATGTCCATCCTCCCAACCCCCAGGAGGCTCGGCCCTTCTTGCCCTCTGCCCCCCAGAGGCACTGGGGAGCCATAGAGGGTGCTGCAGGGAGGGATGCTCACCATGCCCAAGAAGTCATTCTTGCCCACCATGTCCCAGTCCCATAGTTCCACCCGCAGTGGGGTGGGGGAACCCGGCACCTCCCGGAGCTCCAGCACCTCGTCCCAGTGAGGGAAGCGCGTCTTCTTGATGATCTGGGACAGGAGAGTGACCAGAAGTGAAGGAGTAGGTGGGCCGCCCTCTGCCAGATGCCCCACCCTTGCCACCCGGCTGGCCACTCACCGAGCTCTCCAAGCTCTGGCTGCCCCAGAATATGCGGGCAAATGGATCTGACGTGCCGGACATGTCTCGGGGGGCCAGGTCCCTGGGCAAAGAGGAGGCGAGGCATGAGGGGACACAGGACCCTCGAGGGCTGTGGCCAAAAGTGGGCCTTGAAAAGGGGTGCCAGGTAGATCGTGCAAATGCCATTGGTTTCCATGGCACCAAGCCATCCAATCCCAGCACCTCTGGTAACCTCATGCACCCCAGGAGGAAGCACTAGTATCTTCCTCTTCGCAAAGGAGGAAACTGAGGCACAGAAAGATCAGGCCCAGCATCACAGCCCAGCAAGTGAAGGTGGCATGCAGAGGGAAAAGGGAGACTCCGTCTCCTGAGGCCCTGGAAGGGGACCAGATGCAAGATTCCCACGCCTGGCTCTGCACTCATTGGCTGGGTGACACTGGAGCTTCTGTTTTCTCATCTGCAAAATGGAAATGCTATGAGACCAACCTCATGGGGCCCAGGGTAAAACAAGATGTGGCTGCAAAGTGCTTAGCACAGCATTTATTCATTCAGCAAACCCACACTCAGTTTACCATGCTCTGATACCCACACTCAGCTTGGGAACACAAAGAAGATGCCAGACAGGAAGCGCCAGCTTCTGGTTGCCATGGCAACTCAAAAGCCTCGCCCAAGTCAGCTTCCCATACTTCCTTCTTGAAGCCCCCAAATCCACAACCCCCCCACACACACCACCACCAGCGACTGCTTGCTTCCTCCTTCAGCTCCCTTCCCAGCCCGGCTCTGCATCCAAAGCCTTTGGTTTCCTAGGAGCCCACACAGTTGCTAAGCGACAGCAATTGGTCCCTTACAGGCTTGGGAGGATCCTGCACAGCCCTGTGGCTGGGGAGGGGGCCCTGGGCAGAAAGCACTGAGGGGCAGTGGTTCCCTGCTTCTGTGGTTCTCCCTCATCCAGACCCCGGGAAGCCGACTGGGGCCAAGGCGGGGGCCGAAATCTACAGGTGGTGAGAGACTCAGAGAGGGCAAGGAGGGGCTTCGTGGTCACACAGCAAGCTAGAAATAGATTCTCCCCAACCTGGCCTAGAGGGTGGAGAGAGGTGTGGGGAAAAGCCAGGAAGATGGAAGATGGGAGGGACCGGAAGGGTCTGAGAGCCCGGAGGGGAAGCGATGCCAGGGATACCCTTGAGCTGGAGGCCCTGGGGGCCGTCTGTGAGCTTTGCTCATCCCCCATCTGTCTTCCTCACCCTTTTTCTTCGGTACAGGACCCACCCTGCCTCACTGTCCACCTCTGGCCACGTCCCTTTCTCCCTTCCCGGACCCACCAGTCATTGCGACAGGCTGTGAAATCACCTGTGGCCCAGAGTGAGTCTACGACACCGCTGGTTGGTGCAGTCAAGTAGGTAGGAGGCCAGCCCAGGACTCCTGGGGCCATTCTGCCCCTGCCAGGAAGAGGCTGCCTGGGAACGAAGCTAACAAAGAAGACAGCACAGCCCAAGACAGAGACTCCGGGGCACCACCGGAGCACCTGGATCCAGCCGCACCTGACGTCACCACTAGCCCTTCTGCTACAGCCAGGATGGACCGAGTACCCGCCTGCCATAATTTGGTTACTGCACCCGCAACTCATACCCTGGCCATGTGGGGGTCTGGCCTCTCATGACCTGTCTGGGGACCCGGTGAGCTTGGCTGTGCGCGCACAAAAAGGTCCTGCTGTGAGCCCAGAAGCGTCCCAGCAGTGAGGGTCCTGAGGCCAGCAGCAGGGAGACCCGGGGGTGCCTGCTGTCTCCAGACTCCCACAACGTGTCCACCAAGACCCACCTGGCCTGCAGCAGGTGGCAGCGAAGACAGCGGCCATGCACATCCTGCAGCAGCCGCACCGCCAGGCGGACCTCACCCTGCACCTCGGCGTCCGGGTTCACACGGCTCAGGTTGATCCAGCTGTCGATCCCTGCAGGCACAGGCACGACGTATGGCACACCTACCGCGTCCTCACGTGTGTGTAGTGTGCATCACGTGAGCTAAATGCTCCCTGGCCATTAAGCATTTCAGTTGGTTGGTTTGTGACAGAGACTCACTCGGTTACCCAAGCTGGTTTCAAGCTTGTAATCCTCCTGTCTCAGCTTCCCCAGTAGCTGGAATTTGCAATCATGACATTGAGCTTCTAATTTTTCATTATCATTTTTAATCCTTGAAGGTCTAATTTGAGGAATTTTTTTTTTGCTGTTATTTCTGACCTTCCTTGGGATGATATCTTTTATCTCTAAATATTTGATTATTTAGAGCCATGTGTGGTGGTGCACACCTGTAATCCAACACTCTGGGAGGCTGAGGCAGGAGGATCCCATGAGCCTGGCCTGGGCAATTTAGCAAGACCCTTTCTCAAAACAAAAATAGTTTTTAAAAGGGCTGGGGTTGTAGCTCAGTGTAGGGCCCTGGGATTAATCCCCAGTGCCACAATAAATGTGTGTGTGAATGAATGAATGAATGATTTTTTTTAAGCCTGGTATAATACGATGATGAAAGCTGGGAGCTGCCCTGCTGCTGGCTGCTCCCAGGGACTCCGGCTCCAGTGGCCCAGGTCCCTGGGTGTCTGGTGACTGGGGCACTGGGACGCTGAGGTCCTGGTCACGCAGGGTCTCGCTGTGATGCGGCGAGGGGCATTGGCGGATCTGCACCACAGCTCCATCTCGCGTTGCTCTGTCACTGCAACCCCCAGGTGCGACCCCAGGTCGTGAATCCCATCGGCTCCCCGTCCCTCGATAACAGCACCAGAGTCCTGACTCTGCAGTCAGTCTCCTGTCACTCCCACTCCTGATAGTGTAGCTCCAATCACTGTCCTGCTCAGGAACCATCAAGGGCTCCCCACTGCCCCCAGAAGAAAACCCATCCCGGCCCAGACAGCCCTGCCACCAACCCGGCCCAAAGCTCCATCTACCTCTGCCGATGCCCAGCCTGGGACGAGAAGCTGGCTCTGAGGACTGATCCTTCCCACCCTGCAGGAGCCTCCAGACCCCAGCCAGCACCGGGCCGTCCGCAGCGCCCACCT
This sequence comes from Fukomys damarensis, assembly GCF_012274545.1. NCBI lineage: Eukaryota > Metazoa > Chordata > Mammalia > Rodentia > Bathyergidae > Fukomys > Fukomys damarensis. Next base: position 15,317,837 of record NW_022900924.1, on the reverse strand, counting down.
CCGGGTCCCCCCAGGCACAGCCCAGTTAAAAAGTAAACAGACCCCATGCACGCACAGCGCTCTCTGCCCATCCACCCTCACTCCCTGTGCCGTGGGCTGGAGATCTGGCTGCGGGGACTCAGGTAACAGCCCTAGCCCCACGCAGCCCTTGTGAAATAGCAGCAGAGACCATCACCATGGCCAGCACACAGTGGGTGCTGGGCTCATTGCCTCTGAGGAAAAAATAGATCACCTAGTAAAGCGTGCTGAGGGAATCTGTAGACAAAAGTAGTAAAGCTCTATCCCAACCCCACACAGTATCTCCGGACACATTCCAAATAGGTCAGACACTTAAATGTTTAAAAATGAAACAAATGGTTGCTAGGAGGCATCGTGTCAAAACATTTTTGCCGGCAGACATGATGGTGCCCGCCTGTCATCCCAGCACTCTGGAAGGCTGAGGCAGGAGGATCACAAGTTTGATCCCAGCCTGGGCAATTTGGCAACTCCAGACCTTGTCACGAAATAAAGAATAAAAAAGGGTGGAGATGAGCTTGGTTTAATCTCCAGTACCATAAAAAAGGTTACCTTAATCTTAGCGTTGGAAGCTTTTCTTTTGCCTTTGCTTGTTCATTTGTTTTTAGGGTGCTAGAGATCAAACCCAGGCCGCGTGCTGCGCCCTGAGCTATACCCCTAACTCCAGGGAAGACCTTTTTGTGAATAAAGAAAATCAACAGTGTATACACACACACACAAACACACACACACACACACACACACACACACACACTGAAGGGGACTACAAAAGAAAAGAAAATTATAGAAAAAATAAGCAAGGTCAAAATGTAAAAGGCAAAGAGAAAAATCTTTGAGGTTTATATGACAGATCCTGGGTTAATTTCCCTAATATATAAAGAGCTCCTGAAAACCGATAAGAAAAGGCAAAAAAAAGGCCAGGGATTTAGCTCAGTGGTTCCGCCGCCTGTCTCACAAGCACAAGGACCCAAGTTCAATCCCTGGTATCAAACAAACAAACAAACAAAAAAAGAGCCAGTAAGCAAAAACACACATCTAATATGGACAGGAGTGGCCAAAAGTGATCCTGAACGTGTTTAACATACAAAGCAGTGTTCGATCTCATGCGAGCAAGGATGAAATAAAGCTAGGCTCAAAGGCGCACCTTACCTACCAGATGGGATGTAAGGCCTGACAATCAACTCTGCACACAGCTGCGGGTTAGCAGATGCTGGCCTCCTCCTCCAGGAATCACCTAGCGACAGCTGTCAGACCCTCGCGCGAATGCGTGTGTTCGATCCCGCAAACCCACCTGTGAGAACCTAGCTGGCAGGCCGAGCGTGTGCGCATGTGTGAAACCACAGCGGCACCGGGCTATTTACCGCTACCCCGTGTGAACTAGGAAGACACTGCAACCAACTCGAGCGCTGCGGAGAGGAGCGAGCCAAGCGCATAGCGGTACAACTGCACCACCAAGTCCCATGACGTCCCGCAGAGCACAGGGCCTGCAGAAACCGCGCGGAGAGGTTACAGAAAGGCCTCCAAGGTACACGGAGGAGAAAAAAAAGTGAGGCGCTATTTGTGTAAGCAGAGAACACAAGTGCAAGGCACAGTCGTAACAGCTACACTCAGGAACCAGACAAGCTCGGCTCAAACCCTGGCCATGTGATCTTGGGGCGAATCACTTACCCTCCCGTGCCTCAGTTTACCCACCAAAAGCTGGGTGCCTCCTAGGGTTTACCTGAGCAGGGAGTGCATCGGTAAGGAGAGCACTCAGCGCTCAGTCTCTTTGAGTTTGCTGATGTTAGCATTGTTCTCCCTCGCCAGTGTTTCAAACACCTGCAGGGCTGAGTCAGGCACGGCGCACAGCCCTGCAGTCCCACCGCTCTGAGAGGCTGAGGCAGGAGGATTGAAAGTTTGAGCCCGGCCTGGGCAACTTAGCTATTTAGTGAGGCCCTGTCTCAAAGAAAAAATTAAAAGCTCAGTCAGGGGGAAGGCCCTGGGTTTGACCAGCAGTACAGTAGGGGCTTCGGGCAGTGAGGAGGAGGAGGTGGAAAGGGAGGCAGAGGAAGAAGGGCAGGGAGAGGGAAAGGGGCCTCTGGAAGGACACACGAGGCTGGCGGGTGACCAGCGTGGAAGGCAGTGAGCCCTAGAATGAGTTTCCTCCCGTGAACTCGATAAAGAAACTCGGCTAGAACCGAGGCCAACAGGAACGACTGTGCCCTCCCACCCCAGCCGCCGGGCCCTCACCCACCTCGGGGGTCCGCCATGATGGCCTCCTTGCTCAGGGAGATCTTGCCGATGACATCATCGTGCCTGCGGATGGTGACCGTGAGGCCGGGGCCGGGGCCCTGCCCAGCGTGGAGCAGGGGTGCTGGGGGCCCGGCTGTGTGGGGTGCCCCGTGCGCCCTGCCCTGGTGCCCACACTCACCCGACGGTGTCCTCGTCCAGCACGTAGAAGGCCAGGTGGTGGAAGTCCAGCGGTAGGTGCACCGTGTACTCCTCCCCCCAGAAGGGGCTCAGGCTGCGCCAGACGGTCGCTGTCCTGCAGGAGGGGCCGGGAGCAGGGCGGGACACAGGCGCCAAGCTCAGAGGCCGCACAGACAGACACCCACACGTGCACACCCGGATACTCTGAGACTCACCCAGAGACAGGGCAGCCAGAGGCAGAGGTGCACACCACACACACGTGTCCACAGGCATCTTGAAACATAGCCTCTGTGTCTGTAAACACAGATGCCCTCACCCAGATAGACACATGCCCGAAACGCGGGCAATCTCACACACCTGCAGCATGGCACAGCTGACACACACCATGCCACACACACACAGTTCCCCTCACACACACAATTTCATTGATTGCCCAGGCCGAGGGAGAGGTCCTGGGATAGGGTTGGCTGAGAGGCATCTGGGAGGGGTCAGGGGTTGGGACTTGGGGATTCCAGAAAGTTTCCTGCAGGAATAGGTCAAGTAGAAGGAAGAGAAACAGGGAGGACAAATGTTGCAGATCACCCACATAGCAGGTGCAAAGGCCCTGAGGCAGGAATGAGCAACTTCCTGTTCAAAGAACAGGAAGGTGTTTGGTAAGAAGGTGGGGACAACAGACAAAAAGCCAGGATGCTCTGACATCACTTGGAGCTTTGCAGCAGGCAGCAAGGGGAACTACAGGAGGATTAGGGACCCAGATAGGCCCAGAAATGGGGGGACACACACATGCACATGTATGCAACACACACACACACGCTGCCCAAGCAACCCAACTCAGGGGCACCACTGAAGCTTCTGCCCCTTTCATCCAGCCTCTTCCCATCTCCAGTCCCCTCAGGCTCCTCAGCCCAGAGAGGGAAAGACAGCATCCTGAGATCACACAGCACACCCATCTGCAGTGTCACAGAATGGAGCAGGGGCCACAGCCCGAGCACAGGAAAGTGGTGGGGAGGGGACAGCAGGGTGCCACAGCCAGCCCCTCCCCAGCGTGGGCAGCCAGCCCAGCTCCCCACCCATCTGGACCAGGACCAGCGCCAGGAGCATCCTGAATCCTGCCGTCTCCATAGGAACCAAGGCCTCTGTCGCCCGCCCACCACCCCCTCAGGCCTGTGGGGGCAGTGCTGTCCCTTGGCCTGTGGGGGCTGGAGAGCATGCCACTGTGTTCACACCGGCACCCATGTGCCCCCCGAACGAGCACACACCCTACACCTGGTACACACGCACCAGCCCCGGGGCCTGCACGCCCACCAGAGCACACACGCGTGATCCAGCGCTCACACCAGCCCTGCACCCCCGCGCAGCCCCGAGCGCAGGCCCAGCTGGCGGGCACACAAATTTGCTCACGCACAAACGATCGGTGCCCGCAGCCCC
>NW_022900924.1:15310342-15313619 GCF_012274545.1 Fukomys damarensis | reverse complement strand
TGCGGGAGGGAGGCGCGGGCTGGCAGCGCTGAGTCAGCCCAGGGAGCGGCAGGGACTTCGTGGGTCCAGAGGGGGCTGCATGGGGACAGCAGGCGGCAGACCCAGCGTCACATCCGAGAGCTGGGACGTGGCCGCTGCCTTCAGCGGGCAGAACGGGCAAGCTGCGCCCTCCCCCAGTCCCAGGTCCTCTTTGAAAGGTGAGTTCCTGTCCCGCCCCCAGCGCCCTCCTCACCTGGCCACCACCTCATCATCCACCTTCACCAGGCAGTAGGGGTCGCTGCTTCCAGACCTGTGGGAGCGAGGGGCCCACCGCACACTTAGTGTTCGGCTCAGGGCAGAGGCCCAGAGAGGGCTGGGGCCTGGCCTGGGGTCACACAGCAAGTGCACCGTAGAAGCAGGACTTAGAGGGCAGCAGCGGAGATGTCACCGCCACCCGGGGCCATCCCCCTGCTGTGTGCCTGACCCACCCCACCTTTGCACTCTGGGTTTCCCGCCACTGGAGGGGGACCCTAAGGCAGGAGCCAGAGGCTGGGAGTCCTGGCCCCAGAAAGCCCACAGCAGCAGTCAAGCTTGTGTGCCACCCCTAGTGGGGCAAGTCCTTTCCCCCTCCAGGCCTCAGTTTCCCTGCTCTGTCAGTCAGGCATAATGTTAACACAAACTTCCTGGGACCTGTGGGGTGGAGGGTTAGGTCGTGGGTAACCCCGGCCCCCCCAGAGTGGCCCTGCGGACACAGACCAGGGGATCCAGACCTCAAGACTGAACCACTAAGAGGTGTGCTGCCTCCCCTTCTGCAGGCATGAGTACCAGGTCAACCAAAGCCAGCTCACTGACCCCCCTTCATAATAGTAGTCACCAGCAAACTGTCCAGCTGGCCTCTCAAGCCTGAGGCCAAAAGTCAGCTCCTCATAGGGGCCATCCCTGACTACCCTGACTACTATTGTCCCATCTAAATTAACCCTCCAACATAGGCAAGTGGCATAGTCCCAGCTATTTGGTAGGTTGAGGCAGGATGGTCACAGAGTTCGAGGCCAAGCTGAGCACTATACCAAAACCCCATCTCAATCAATAAATGAATAAACAAACAGAATCCAGAGTGCCCCAACTCATCTTGCTGCCTGTTTCTCTATATGTTTCGCCCCTGTCTCCCGCCTCTCCACAACTTGCAAGCTGTGAGCTCTCGGGGGAGAGCCGCCGCCCACCCCCAGCCTGGAGCTGTCCCTGCAGAGATCTTCAGAACGAACAGATGGGGCAGCAGAGCCAGGATTCCCACCAAGTCTGTGGGGCTGACACCTGGGCTCACAGCCAGTGCCCCCTCGGCCCCTCCAACGGCCTCTCCCACACCCCAGCTCCGCCTCTCCCTCTCTCTCTTCCTCTCCCTCTCCCTCTCTCTCTCTCCTACTGCATCCCCAGCCTGTTACTGATCCACAGCTGGCCCAGGAATTCCAGGGAACGGGAATTTCTAGAAACAGCATGAAGGGTTGGCTCCCACCCAAGCCTCAGTTTCCCCATCTGGACACCTGTTGCTGGCAGTGCCCTGCGTCCCTCCCTGGTGGGGTTCTCATCCCTCAGTCTCCCCAACTGTGGCCTCAGGTCACGCCGCCTGAGACCCCAGCAGCACAGGCCTGACAGCTCTGCCCACTGCCCCGCCTGACCCCGGCCCTCCTGGGAGCCAAGCGACTGGGCTCTGACGCAGGAGCGGCTTATCAGGCCCCTATCAGGTAGGGGTGACAGCCCGGACAGAAGGAACTGGCCTCTCCCAGACCCCATGTCTCCCTCCACACCTCTGGCCTCTCCCACGATCCTGCAAGGCCTAGCCAGGCTCCAGAAAGTGCGTCCCTTGGCCCCCACCTTCCTGGACTGGTTTGTGCAGGACAGCAGTCAGCACCCAAACCCTAGCTGTGTGACCTTGGGCCAGTGGCTGCCTCTCTGGTCCTGTTTACCTATTTGTATAAAAGGATTGCTAAGTGCAGGACCTGACCGTAGCCGGGCCGCCATGACCAGCAGCAGCTACGGTCAGCAATGGAAACAGCTGGTCACCCCTCCAACCTGGCCGGGCTTGGCCCCACTCCGGCCTTCCCTTAGGAGAAGGGGAGAGAACACACATCCCTTGGACATCTCCACCAGCCTGAGACCCTCGAATGTTCTGAGAAGAGCGCTTCTGAAGATGGAAGCCAACAGCTAGGGAAACTGAGGCTGGATCATCAGGTGGGGCATGGCCCAGGAGTGGGAGGGGAAGGGGGCCAGGACACAGGAACCAGACCGGCAGCTTCCAGGCCCGGCCCTGACCTCAGGGCCACTGAAAGTCCATAATCTATTTCTCAGGGGCTGCAAGGGGACATCACAGAAAGATGGTGGCAAGGCCTTGTCCAGCCCTCTCTGCTTTGATTTGGGGCAGCCGATGGGGGTGCTGAGATCCCCCTAGCAGTCTCACATACACACACAGCTGCAGAGCTGGAGGCCAGCACTCCCCAGTGGAGCCCCAACCTCACCCTGGGCACAGATTCCAAATCCTGTTCCTGCTCACCTGGACACAGCAGCTCCTAACAGCTCCCCACCCTCACAGCTGGATATGCAGGCCAGGTGCAGACCCCGCCCAAGCTCCCACTGCCCACATGGGAAGTGGAGGAGGCTCAGGAGGAAGCAGGTTCAAGGTCACCCAGCCAACAGCCTCCCAAGGATCCCACACCACCTGGGGTCCTGACACCCTCAGCCCCTGCCAAGCAGGAAGGGACCCCCCCTTCTGCTGATTCAGCACTGCTGACTCAGCGCTGGAGAGGCAGAGCCAGGGACTGGGTCAGAGGGAGCCCTGGGGTCTCCACGCCCCATCTCTCCTGCAGGTGTAGGGCTGCAGGGGTAGCTGGCTCCTTAAGGGGCTTAGCACCCAGGAAAGCCCACCCCCGGCTAGCAGCTGCAAAGCCAGGATGCTCAGGGGGCTGGGTATAAGGACCCCAGGGGACTACCCGGTGACACTCTGCAACCCTAAAATCACCGCTCTCAGGGTTGGGCCCCATCTGGACCCCTGGCCTTCTGGGGTGCCTCCCCAGGGTGCCCGTAACAGCCCCACACACATACCTGGCCTGGAGAAGCCTCACCTGCGGCACCTGCCCGGACTGAGGAGGGGACCCCGAAGCCTCCTCCCCAGCTCCACCAGGATCCGATCCTGAGGTGCCCTCTCTGGCTCTAGAGGACCCCAAGATGCATCCCCGAAACAAAGACAACCCCTCCCGGGCGGGGCGAGGCCCCAGCTGAGCGGGGCGCCCCCTCCCACCAAGACAGC
>NW_022900924.1:15296377-15309104 GCF_012274545.1 Fukomys damarensis | reverse complement strand
TTTGTGGATCAAGAAACTGAGGTTCAGAGAGGCCGAGTGACAGTTAGTGCCGGTTGCCTGGTTCTGACTGGCTGTGTGGTCTGCGGCAGGGCCCTTAACCTCTCTGTGCCTTGGCTTGGCTTGGCTTCCTCGTGTGTGCTGTGGGGGCGGCCTGGCTGCTCTGGCAGAGTCTGGAATCGCAGGATGGAGTGCAGGGGGGTACCGGATGAGGTTTCGGAGACTGATTTTGTGATGGGCCTGGGCCTAAGCGGCACCTCTCCTGGAAAGCCTCTCAGGACGCACCCCCACCCCAGACACGACTGTGCTCTTTCCTGTGCCCGTGTCTCTAAGTGTGTGCGCTGTTCACGTTTTAAATGAGAGAACGTGAGCAGGAGGGCCCTGCCAGGGTCGCACCGGTACACAGTCGCTTCTCCCGGCAGGGCTGGGCAGTGACAAGCCTGGTGGACGACGCCCTGACCAGCAAGACTGGAGCATCCTGCCCTGCCACAGGAACAACCTAATGACCGGCTTCCAAAACCCTCCTGGCTCCCAGGCCAGGCCCGGGCTACTCTGAGCCCTGGAGTTCTCTCCCAGCTGCTCCCGGCAACAGCCAGGGCCGGGGTCAGCCTCATTGGCCCCACCCAGGAAGTGGGCCCAGCAGGCCAGTCTCAGGCTTTAGAAGCATTGCCAGGGGTGTTCGCGATGGCCCACATCAGACCCAGGACAGTGGTAGCCGCCCCCCCGCATTCCCCAGAATATAGCCAAGCTGATGGAGCACATCTGTCATCTCAGCACTGAGGAGGCTGAGGCAGGAGGATCACCGAGAGTTCAGGGCCAGCCTGAACTACATAGCGACGTGACCTAAAAACAACAACGAAAAATAAATAAATTAAAACAACAACAGAAAAATAAATGTCCAGTCCAGGAGGAAACCAGACAGGGCTTGTGTCACCCCTCCCCAGTGAGGGCAGAAGCTTCTGGCTGAAGCTTTTTCTCCCAGGAGGCTTCAGAGGGCTCAGACAGGGATCCAGCGCCCCAGGCCCCTGGGGACCTGATGGCCTGGCCCCCGGGCCCTTGGACGCCAACCAAACTGCCACCTGGCTCTCTTCCAGAGCTAAGCAGGAAGTCCCCTCCCCAGCCCCTGGGGGAATGGCCAGGGCCACAGCTGCCGGCCAGGCCTCCAGGGAGCCAGCTCTGTCACCTGCCCCATCTTGCAGTCTGACCCCGCGATACACCTGGGGCAGTGGCCCCACTCCCTAAATTTTCCACATAGCCTGGCCGCTTCCTGTTATAGAGGTTTTGACTTGGAACTAGCAGTGGGTGGGGTTTTTCTAGGACAGCCCCTGCCAGGAGACCTGAGAGGCTGCTGGGGGCCCCCAGCCAGGAAGTGGGAGGGGAGCTCGTGATCCCCCAGTGTTGTTATGAGAACCAATCTCGGGCAGTGCAGGCACCTGGTGTTCCCGGCACATAGTTGATGCTGAAGAAGTCAGGCTCTGCCCCGAGTTCCTTAAGGGCAAAGCCCACAGTCATCTTCCGGCCGGCTCTGCCGTCTCAGTCTCCGCACAGGGCTGCAAGCAGCGCGCCCCATAAAGCCCCAAGGAGGGGGTGCCGAGCTCAGGGTCTAGGAGCAGAGGCTCAGGGTCAGGCTGGCCTGGGACTGATTTCCGACACCGCGTTCTCTGCTCCGTGACTCACCCGTGGGGCCTCAGTGTCCTCGTGTGGAAATGGGGCTCCATGGCGCTCTGGGGGGGAACGCGAGTGACTGAGAGAAAAGTAAACGGCGTTTGTTCAGCAAGTGGGAAGGAGGGTCTCAGCCCGCGAGAGGTGTCGGACTCCACACTGGGGGGCGCCCCGGGCCCAGCCCCAGCTCCCGGGATGGCTGAACGGAGCGACCCACTCGGGTGGCCAGTGTGGCCCGGATGGCAGAACTGGGGGATCTGGGGGTTTGGGTCCCAGCTGAGAATTCTGATGGAGAAATCCCTAGGGCAGGGTTCCAGCCGCCCCCAGGGCCTCACTGCCAGGGGCTGGCGGGCCCTCCCTTCAGCTGAGGCCTGAAAGTACTAGAAAGGGCTCCTCATCCTGAGAGGCAGGGCCTGGAATAAGTGTTCTGAGAGGAGGGCTAAAATGGACTATCGGGTGGCCATCAGAAAGGACTGCCTGAAAGTGTGTCTGTTTATTTATTTTGCAGTGCTGGGGATTGACCTCGAGCAGCGCCAGGCAAGCCCTCTACCCCTAAGCAACATGCTGGCCCTCAAAGAATCCTTAATAGCAGGAAAACACGGAAAAACATAAGTGGTAAGGATAAAACAGCACATTCAGCCTTATGTACAATATGATCTCGATACCACAAAATATGGTGTGTGCGTCTGTTTAACGTGCTGATATTTAACAAGTGTGTTCCGAGCACCTGCTATGGCCTGGGCCGTGGGGACGCGGTTAGGCGACGGCCCAGCCCGGGTCTCCTGGGGCTCTTGGCAGAAGAAGGGGAGAGACTAAAGGAACACACGGCGCAATGCTGTCCTCCCAGGGAGGAGGAGGTGGTGCTGTGCTGACGATAAAGCAGGGCGTGCGCTGGGGGACTGCGTGTTTCCCGAGACGAGATGCCAAGTGCTTTTTTAAAAATCAGAAAATCATCCCCAGTTAGGTGTGTCGCACTTGTCTGCCAGCTACTTGGGAGGCTGAGGCAGGAGGCTTGCTTGAGCCTAGAAGTTTGGGGCCAGCCTAGAGGACATAGATCTTGCCCCACCACCGCCACCAAAAAAGGAAAAGAAAAGGAAGTCAGAAAATAACCCGCAGGCCCTGAAAGAACCACCTCTCTGCCTTCCAGCTGTCTCCTCGCCCCTTTACAGCGCTGTGACCTTGGTCTCCTCTTCCCTCGTTCCCTGGTGGTTGACAGGCTCATCCTATCTCCTAAATGTCAGGGACAATGTCGGATTCATTCGTGCCTCCCACACCGCCTGGCACAAGACTTGCGAGTTGAGCGGGATTCGGTTCCCTCAGCCGGGTCCCAGCCTCTCCGCCACCTCGGAGTCCAGTCGGTGTCGCTGCTTCCCCTGCCCCTCGGCGCCAGAGATGGGGGCTGACTCCTCACCCGCCCTGTGCCCTCCAGCCCCGCCCGGGGGCCAGAGCTGTCCGTCGCGAGCCCTCAGCTATGGAAGCGACCGTCCCTGCGGGGCGAGGCGGACAGGTCCCTGGCTCGGGCTGAAGGTGAGGAACACAAAGCCCCGTTGTGACGGCCGGCGCGATTCCGGGCAGGCAGCCACGGGAGACAGGAGGCGCGGGGGGTGGGGGGAGCGGCAGGATTTCCCAACCTCCTGCTGCAGCCGGCTGCCCAGGGAGCAGAGCCGGGTGCAAAACCAAGGTGTCCTTTCTCCGTGGGCAGCGGCTTCCTCCTTCCTCCACGGGGCTCCCAAGCACCCGCGCCCGGCGCTGGAATGGAAAAGTGGAAAAGAGGAAGCCACTGAGTCGAGGTTGGGGGAAGGCGGTGTTTCCAGAGCTGCGGGGCGAGGCCAGCGAGGGAGGTGCCCTGCTGAGCCTGCCCAGGCAGTGGGGACGGAGCAGGCCGGGCTGGGAGCCAGTCTGGCAGGGGGGCAGGAACGACCGGTTCAGCGGAGCGGAAGACCGAGGCTGCCGGGACGAGCGGGCTGTGTAGCCACTTTCTCCTTGGTCTGGAGCAAGCCCGGGGCAGGGCCGGTGGAGCGCTGTCTGCACAGACCAACGCCAAATGTTCAGTGTCTCCGGCCACCAGAGAAATAAAAGCACATTGAAATAACACTGAGATTCATCTTCCTGCAGGAGAACAGCCATCAAGAAATCAAGGCCACATGGGATCTTCCAGAAAGAATTACGAGCATCCTACCACAGCGATGTATGCACTCCCATGTTTGTTTGTTTTTGTTTCTTTGGTACCAGGGATTGAACTCAAGCCCTTGTACTTGAGAGGCCGGCAGTGGCACCACTGAGCTAAATCCCTGGCCCTATGTGTACACCCATGTTTACAGCGGCACAGTCTGTTACAGCTGAATCTAGGAAACAGCCCAACGAATGGATAAAGAAGATTGGGGTTTTGTACAATGGAGTACTACTCTGCCGTAAGGAAGGATGCATTTGAGACATCACTTGTTCTCCTGCCTCAGGGCCTTTGCACATGCCATTTGCCTCACCCCATCCTTCTGGACCCAGCCCTCTTCCTCCCTCAGGTCTGAGCTCATGCATCCTTACCTTGGAGCCTCCCTGCCACCTCCTCTTTCTGACCTCTCGTCCTCACCCCCATCACCATGTCAGTTTGTTCGCAGGTTGTCATCTGACCTCTCACTGGAGTATAAGCCCATGACGCAGGTCTTGTCCTCTCTGCTGATATCACCTCAGTATCCACCACAGTGCCTAGCCTATAGTAAGTGCTCAATAAAACTTTTTAAAAAGCTCCTCTCAATGAGTAGAAATCAAGTTGGTTGTGCTGGTACACACCTGTAGTCCCAGCACTCAGGAGGCTTAGTCAGGAGGGTTGCCACAAGCTGGAGGCCAACCTTGGCTATGTTGTGAGTTCAAGGCCAACCTGAACTAAATTTCAAGATCTTGTCTGAAAAAAACAGAAGAGAGGAAAAAAAAGTAGAAGTCAAGAAGGGAAAAATGCACTCCAGCCTCCTCTGAGAGGGCAGGAGGGGAGTGGGCCTGCAGGAGGGAAGACCCCAGAACGCTCACCTGTGCCGTGGGGTGGGGCTGTGGGTAAAAGGGTGAGTGTTGTGTCCATGCCTGAAATTCCAGCACTTGAGAAGCTGAGACAGGAGGATCACTGTAAGTTCAAGCCAGCAAGACCCTGTCTCAGACAGAAAAGGGTGAACATTATGCCCAGAGGGCCTGAGTTCAACTCCCACTTTACACTTAAGATGAAAAACACAATCTAAGGGCCAGGGATTTAGCTCAGTGGTGCTGGCGCCTGCCTGAGTTCGATCCCCAGTACCAGAGGGGGAAAACACACTTTATATGAGGAAAAGTAGAAAAGTGGGCCTCATCAAGATGAATTGTTTGCTTTGGAGAAAGACAGCAAGAAGAAAGAAATGCAAATTGGAACCAGAATGGGAAATCCTGTCACCCTGCTCAGAATGGCTGTGACCAAAAAGACAAAAATCACCAATGCTGGCGAGGAGCAGAGAAAGGGGAACTCGTACACTTTCTGTGGGAATGTAAATTAGGGCAGCTGGTATGGAAAATAGTCTGGGGAGTTCCTCAAAAAAACCAAAATAAATCCCCAGTACCTAAAAAAAAAAAGAAAAGAAAGAAAAGAAAAGAATGACATCCAAAGAAAGGGAAGCCAGAATGTCCAAGGAACATCTGCACTCCCGTGTTATTCAGTTCTGTTCATAGTAACCAAGATATGGAATCCACCTAAGCACCTATGGACAGGTGACTGTATGAAGAAAATTTAGTGTTGATGCACTGTGGAATATTATACAGCCCTTAAAAAGAATGGAGCCCTGCCTTATGTAGCTACATAGGTGAGCTTAAGTAAAGAATCCAGGCAAAGAGAGACAGATACTGTGTCCTCACTTATATTTGGAAGCCAAAAAACTTGATCCCACAGAGCAAAGGAGTAGTACAGCTGTCAATGGAGCAGAGAAAAGGCACAGGGAAAGGATGGAGGATGGAGAGGGATTGGTTAATTGGTCAAAACTCCAGTCCATTAAGAGGAGTAAGGCTGGGCACTCTGGTGCATGGGAGGAGGGTGATTAGTGAATAATATTTTGGGGAGCTGGTTGTGGTGGCACGTGCCTATAATCTTACTCAGCGCTTGGGAGGCTGAGGCAGGAGGATTGTTATGAATTCAAGGCCAGCCTGAGCTACATAGAGAGACTCTGTCTCAAAAAAAAAAATAATAATAATAATAAAGAGAATGCACTACATACTTCAAATTAGCTAGAAGAGAGGACTCTGAATGTTCTCGCCTCAAAGAAATAATAAATATGGGCTGGAGGCCTAAATCAGTGTGACAGGGCTTTCCAGCAGGTACAAGGCCCTGGAGACCCTCCCTGGTACCAAACATGAAGCGGGGCCGGGGAGAGGAGGGAGAGGAAAGAAACAGAGGCAGAAAGCAAGGTAATAAAACGAGAAACAAATGTCTGAGGTGACAACGCGGTCGCCCCAGCGTGCCCACTGCACACCCACCACGTGTGCGTTACAGTACGGCATGTTCCGCAAAGAAAGTACAGCATTGTTACATCTCACTTAAAAATGCGAGCTTTAAAAATGTGGCGACTTTTTTTTAAAGTGTGAACAGAATGGAAAGACGAGGGAGAGCGATGGTGTCCGGAGGTCTGGGCGCGCAATGGGGAGGGAAATGGGTCGGGGAGGACGGGGAGGCGCCGCCGAGGCCGGGAGGGAGGGGCCGCGGAGGGCGCAAGGCAGCAGCTGAGGGTGGAGAGAGGCAAACTGGCCGCGGGGCTGCTGCCGCCCCAAGGACAGCAGAAACACGCAGCGGAGAAATCTCTGCGGCAGCCCTCGCCCGAAAGGCTAGGTGCCGAAGTCTTGGGTGTCCGGCTGTGGGGCTGTGAAATATCCCCATAGCCTTTATGTTAAACGTCTGAGTCTGGATGTCTGAAGTCTGAAAGACCCTGAAATCTTTCTTGGAGCATTTTGGTTCCCAAGTTTTGGATTAGGGAGGCTGGACCACTCAGACGTTACTGGTGAGAATGTTAAACGATGCAGCCACTCTGGAAAGGAAGACGGACATTTCCTGAAGAACTGAGCATGCAGTCAGATGTGGTGGCACTTAGCTGTAATCTCAGCACTCAGGAGGCTGAGGCAGGAGGATCGCCATGCATTGGAGGCCAGCCTGGACTACGTAGTGAGTTCAAGGCTATCTGAACTCCACAGCAAGGCTGGGAAAGGGCTGGGGATGTAGCTCGGTGTGAAGGCACTGACTTCAATTCCCAATACCACAAAAACAGAGCAGAACAACCAAAAATAAACCATGCTTTCAGCCCAGGACTTAGCAAGCAAACCCAATTCAACTTGAGGCAGGAGGCTCACTGTAAGTTCAAGCCAGCAAGACCCTGTCTCAGATAGAAAAGGGTGAACATTATGCCCAGAGGGCCTGAGTTCAACTCCCACTTTACACTTAATACTAAAAACACAATCTAACGGCCAGGGTTTTAGCTCAATGGTGCTGGTGCCTGCCTGGCACATGACTCTTCCTGGCAGCTGTGTCCTTAATAGAATAGTCAAAACCCAGAAACAACTCCGACAGCGCTAACCCTAAACAATTAAGGACAGTATGGTACATCCATACCATGGAATGCTACTCAGCAGTCAAAAGGGACGAATCCCTGATACCCAAGTTTAACAAGGATGGAACCCAGGAGCATAAAAACAAAATCTTACAGGATTATACAGTATACCACCCTATTTATATAACACTTCTTTTTTTTTCTTTCTTCTTGGTTTTTTTTTTTTTTTTTTTTTGAGACAGGCTCTCACTAAGTTGTTCAGGCTGACCTTGATCTCGCTGTGTAACCCAGGTTGTCCTCAAACTCACCGAGATCCTCCTGCCTCAGCCTCCCAAGTGCTGGGATCACAGGCATGAGCCATTGTGCCGGCATTATATAATACACCAGTCAGCACTGTACAGATGGGGAACAGATGAATGGCTGCCGGGCGCTAGGCAGGGGAGTCAAGAGGTGAGCGTGGATGTAAACGATGCAAAATAAAAATCACAGGAGGTCATTGCTTTGAAGTAAAGCTCCTGTGGCCTAAAAATCAGAATGGCATGGCTCATGCCAAAGCTGAAATTAGGCTGTTTGTCTGATGTTAGTAGAAATTAGGGTTAGAGAGGTAACAGGCAAATTTCCCAAACGGGCCTACTTCAAGGTACATTATGATAAAGTCTCCTTTTCCTGGAGCCTTACACTTAAGTAACAACCCTGAAATTATCCTCTCATCAGTGAGTTTCCTGTCATTCTCTCTGCCTTGCAAGGAAAGTAACTTAGGTATGACCCGCTGGTTTTTGTTTTTCCTGATTGTTTCTGCTTTCTCCAAGCTCTTTTTCTATAAAGCCAAGTTCTCTCCTCTAAGTTGTGTCTGCAGGGCATTTCGTCCCAGTGACGAGCAGGTGACTCCTACCCAGGCTCCTGCCATGTTCCCCAGGCTGATCTCAAACTCCTGGACTCAAGCGATCCTCCTGCCTCAGCCTCCTTGAAGTAGGTGGGACTGCAAATGCATGCTACCACTCCCAGAGAAGCACTGAAGTTAGTTCAGTTGCCCGCATCTCCCTCCTCCCAAATACCCTTAAACTGAATCGCTGTAATTCAGTCTCTTTCACAGATCAGAGCAGGAAGTGTCCTGGAGATGAACTATTCTGTGTCTTGGCTGTGGTGGTCACACGAATCTGCACAGGACAGAACGGCACAGAACCAAACACATGTGGAGCTGGGACACGGATAGGGCTGCTGGAATCTGACCCAGGCTGGGGCTGAGTCCGGGCCAGGGCTGAGTCCAAGCCAACATTCCAATAGTGCAAGATGCTACCATTGCAGGACATGGGGTGGAAATCACACGGGACCGCTCCATAATGTTTCTTCAATGGCGCATGGAGCTACGGTTGCAAAACTAAGAGTGATCTGAAATCCCAGGTACTCAGCAGGCTGACGCAGAGGGTTGCAAGTTTGACCCCAGGCTGGGCAACTTTACAAAAGCTTGTCTCAAAATAAAATCAATAGGGGCCGGGGATGTAGCTCAGTGGCACTGCACCTGCCTCACAAACACAAGGCCCTGAATTTGATCCCCGTACTGAGAAAAAAGAAAAAAGAAGAAAAAAAAAAACAAAACAGGACTCTTAATGTAGCTCTGTGCTCCCTGGATTCAATCCCTAGTACACTACCAAGGGGGAAAAAAAGAGGAAAATCCAGCTGCTTTGAAAACCCATTTGCAGTTTTTATAGAGTTAAATATACACTTGTCATATGATCAGCCATTCTACTCCTGAATATTTACACAAGTGACACGAAAACTTCTGTTCACACACCGACCTGGACGCGGAGATTTGCTTTTCCCCAGAACTGGAAGCCACCCAGCTGCTCTTCACATGGGGAATGCTATTAACACACTGCTGGGTACAGGATCCATGATATAAATACTACTCAGCGATGAAAAAGAACGAACAGACTACTGATAGCACGTAGCAACTTGGCAAGCCTCAGATGAAGACTGATAAAGGAGAGAGGACGGACTCCATGGGCCACAAAGTATATAATCCGGCCTGATACCTCTGGAAGAGGGAAAACTATGAGACAGAATATGTGTGATTCAATACAAAATGCCCAAAGGTAAAAAGTACATTATTTTAGTTTTCTTTTTAAAAATGTCCTCTAGCAGCCAGTGAGGGGGCGCACGCCTATAATCCCAGCACTCGGGAGGCTGAGGCAGGAGGATCGCCATGAGTTCAAGGCCAGCCTGGGCTACACAGTGAGTGCAAGGCCTGCCTGACACACACAAGACTACACACTTACACATGAGACTGTCCCAAACTAACACAAGGAAATTATATCTATATCTGTCTCCTCTAACAAATTCCTTAGGAGTTGTTTTAAGTGATGTAGGCGTTGCGAGTAACCAGATTTTTAAAATAACGTTATTGCACAGTAAGATATGCATCTCTAAATGGAAAAATAAATTATTTTAAATGAAGAAATTAAAACGATATAAAGCAAAGACGGCCAGATGTTCCTGTTTGCTTCCTCCACGTGAGGACCCACGGGTGCTTTTAACACTGAGCTGGGTACTTTCCCTAGCACCCCGCAGGGCTGTCTTGCATTAAGTTAGATGCTACATGCAGAGTGCTGGCCTCGCGGCTGACCCTCAGTAACCGCTGCCGGGGTACATCTGCCGGCTCCCCCATCCTTCCAGTGTCTTCCAAGCCGATGTCCACCAGGGGGCGCTGATGCTCGCTCTTTCCCAAGCCAAACTAGGGGTTCTGAGAGCGGCCAGGGCCGTCACCAGCAGAGGGGCTGGACTCTCCGCGGGCTGGAGCAAAGTAGGTCCTCCTTGGCACCTTTCCCTGCGGTGAATGACAGCTCACAGCCTGGTAAACAGCAGGTGCCCAGTGACTATCCTTTTCTTTTCAGTGCTGGGCATTGAACCCAGGGCCTTGCATGTGCTAGGCAAGCGCTCTAGCCTGAGCTACATCACAGCCCTAAGAAATAACCTTTCGCGTGGGTGAGCATGCAGACACAGTAGGAGCTCCGACCCACCCACTGGGCGGGCTTGCCCCCGGGAGGGCACCAGGAGAGGCACCAAGAGCGGCAAGCCCGGTCTGGCCCGCACTCCCCGCCCCCCCCCCTGCCATGCTAGGGAATGTTGTGTCGTTGGTTGCCCAGGCAACCAGAGCTGCAGGACCGCTGCCTTCTGGCAGTTGGAGCAGGGTGGCTGCATCCTGGACCGGTAGTCTCCCCCCACACCCCGCTGAACCCCAGCTTTTCCAGGGCTGCAGCCTGGGGCAACTGCAGGGACCATGGCGGTGCCCTGGGAGGAATATTTCCGGCTGGCCTGGCAAGAGAAACTGCGGTGAGTGGTGCAGGACGGGAGCGGGTGGGGTGGCCCGGCCCTTCCCACCCTCGGTTCAGAGAAGGGAGGGAGGAAGTGAGGCTGTCAGGGAACAGTGACTTCCGTGAGGTGTCAGGCCTGGCGAGGGAGAGAGCCCAGCACACCACCTGCCTGGCTGGCACCTACCGTGACGGAATCCTTGGAGAGCGCCTGGGCTGGGGGGCCCCGACAGTCGTGCTTGGTCCAATCCGTGAGATGGAGGCCCTCCTCCCAGAGCCAAACACGGACTCCCTTCGGCTCCCCCGGCCCTTGGGGAGTAGGACTGGGCCTGAGCGCCCAGGTGGATGGACGGCAAGGCTTCAGCCCCCCTGCACGTGCCACACCCATGACCACCTCACCCATGATCACCACCCCATGAGCTCCTCTGCCCGAGGGGCTGCCTCTGCTCAGAAGCCTCCCATGGCTCCCACCTCCCCCTGGGTCAGTCTGACCCCAGCGCATCTCCGCTCCCAGCTCCATGCTGCCCTCCTTGTCCTCCTGGTGCAGACACCCAGGCCCTGCTGCCCCTCTCATGCTCCCAGACCCTCCCTGAGGGCCTGGCATTCCCGTCCTCTGGCCTGGACGCGGCCCTACACACAAGCAGATGGCTTGCTCTGTCCTCCCTTCCAGCAGGTCTGTTCCATCTCACCTCCTCGGACTTCCTTTAGTTGGCTTCATTTTTCATCTTTGTGCCCAACGTGCCCTGGCCTTACATATCACCATCACCACCACCACCATCACCACCACCACCATCATTATTGTTTGGGATTTTTGAGACAGGGTCTCACTATGCAGTGCAGGCTGGTCTCAAACTCACAGCAATCCTCCTGCCTCAGCCTCCCAAGTGCTGGGATCACAGGCGTGCCCCACGATGGCCAGCTCTGTATTATTTATCAGCAGAGAGGCAGCTCCTGAGGGGCAGGGACTTTGCTGCCCCCTTTTCCACTGCACCACACCTGGAACTGCCCCTTTAATGTGTCACATACATCTGTTGAAGGATAAGTAATTCCCCAGCCAGAAGTGGCTACGGGGCGGGGGGTCCAGGAACTAGCAGGGAGCCCAGAAGCCACGGTTCCTGGATCCTTCACCTCTGCCTTCGCCTTGAACTCCTCCAGGAAGACGCAGGAGCAGAGCCTGGACCGCTTCCCGCCGGTGCTTCGGCTATTGGAGAAGAGGCAGGAGCTGGCAGATGTGGACCGGGGTCTGCAGGCCCAGAAGGAGGTGAGCCTCCCCCAGACGGGTCAGATGGGATTAAGTGATTAAGTCGTCGGTGCAAATGACTTCTGTGCATCGGGCACCTACTCCGTGCTGGGCCCTGTGGGTCTCACCATGGTCCCTGCCCACTTGGGGTTCCCTGTCTAGAGAAGCAAACACACAAGCATGAGGTGGTGACTGCGGAGGGGAACGCTGGGCAGGGGCGGTGGGAGCCCAGAGAAGCCCCTGCCCCCAAAAGGGGTTGGTCCAGGAGGACTTGCTGGAGGAAGTGATGTCTTGGGACTACAGAAGAACAAGCCAGCCTATCCAGAAAGGAAGGGGACAAGGGGAGGAAGAAGCAGGCAGAGGGGACACTGGGGACAAGGACAGAAGGCCAGGATGAAGCACGGATGGCCAGGTGGCTGGGAGACAGAGTGAGAGGAGCGTGTGAGAAGAGGCTGGAGGAAGCCAGGTGAGGATCCTGCAATGCCAGCACTCTGGGAGCCTGAGGCAGGAGGATGGCAAGTTTGAGCCCAGCCTAGGCAACTTAGTGATTTAGCAAGATTCTATCTCAAAATTAATTTTAAAAAGAAAAGGGCTGGGGATGTGGCTCAGGGCAAGGACCCTGGGTTTGATGTCCAGCAGGAGGGTGCTGGGCTTACTCCTGGGGCGGTGGGAGACTCGGATGGATTTGGGTGGCCGAGTATCCACAGGATCCCGCGCAGTGCACAGGAGGGATTAAGGGCAGCTGCACCCCCCAGGAGTTCCACACCACCATGTCGGCCCTGCAACACCGCTGGGCACAGCTGGAGCAGAAGCAGCAGGAGCTGAAAGGGTCCTTGGTCCGCTTCGACAAGTTCCTGCAGGTGCTGGAGATGGCGGGAAGGGACCCGCGACGCCGTCAGCCCGGGAGCGGTTCCAGGGTTGGCGGAGGCTCCCAGGCTCGGCCGGAGGCTGAGATCCAGGCTACGTGGGGCCTGCGG
>NW_022900924.1:15295158-15296134 GCF_012274545.1 Fukomys damarensis | reverse complement strand
CTGCTGGAGCGAGCTTGGCAGCAGCTGCCTCAGGTGAGCGGCGTGGCTGGGCCTCGGGGACGGCTTTGGTCCGGCGCACGAATGGAGCGCTGACTGTATGCAAGACGGTCAATCACTGAGCGCTCACATTATGCCAGGAGCACGCGCTTTTTAAATTTTTTTCTTCCAGTCCTGGGGCTAGAACCCAGGGCCTCGCGCACACTAGATAATAACTCCACCACTGAGCTCCACCCCCAGGCCTTCTTAGTTTATTCTGACATGGGTCTCACTAAATTGCCCAGGCCAGGATTGAATGTATGATCCTCCTGCCTCGACCTCAAGAGTAGCTGGGATTACGGGCGACGGCCACTGCAGCTGGCCGTGCTGTACCCTTGAATCACGGTGTAGAGAAGGGGGTCCTGCTATTGTCAGTCCCATTTTACAGAGCAAACAGAGGGGTTTCAAAAATCTGGCTCTCAGTCAGAGGCAGGATTGAGAAAGCATGTGCAGGCGTACAGGAAACAGACAATCGACAAATATTATGACCCGAGCACTCTGGGAGCGTGAGGCAGGAAGATTTCAAGTTCTAGCCCAGCCTGGGCAGTTTAGTGAGCACCTGTCTGAAAAGGGGAGGGCGGATTACTCCTATCATCTCAGCACTAGGGAGGCTAAGGGAGCAGGATTGCAGCGAGTGCGAGACCAGCCCGGGCTACACAGCGTGTTCAAGGCCACCTGAACTACATAGGGAAACCCTGCCTAGACAGATCAGGGGTGCGGGCTGGAGATGTGGTCCACCCCCGTACCAGTCGGTTTTATGAACTGAATGGACACGTGGATTAGAATTAATCACCCGCAGTGATGACTTAAGCTGCGCTTGCGGTGGCTCTGGGGGAGGCTGAGAGCAGGGCCCTGCTGGCCCCGCCTCTGCTCTGTGTGACGCAGCGCCCCCTTCCACGGGTGGGAAGGGGAGGCCGGCGGCTGTGGCCCACGCCAGGCC
>NW_022900924.1:15288619-15294882 GCF_012274545.1 Fukomys damarensis | reverse complement strand
GCGCCGGTGCAAGAGGTCGGGCTCCAGGGCCCTGGGGCGCCTGTGAGCTGCGCGGGTAGTGCCTGCGCCTTGTCCCCGAGGGCACCTGTGCGCGCCTGGCGGACAGGTGAGAGGCAAGGAAACCGTGTTAGAAGTCGGGCGGGCGCTGTTCCCCAGGAATCCAAGTGGATTCAAATCCAGAACACGGCGGCAGAGAAGACCTTGCTGCTTGGCCGCACCAGGATGTCAGCGCTCAGCCTGTCCCAGCTAGCCCGCCAGCACCAGCGGCAGCCATGCACCCTGGCCGTGGAGGACACCGAGGGGCAGCTGGAGCAGGTGAGGCCCCTCCTCATGTCCCCTGGCCCCAAACATCTCTCTCTGGAAACCCCGCCATTAGCAACACATTCTGCTGGCTGGGCTTGGTCAGAGTCCTCTGCAGGATGTGGGCCCATCGCAGCCCAGATGTCCTGCCTGCTCGGGGCAGTGTCTTCTTGGCTCTCTCGGTCATTTGCTGTGTGTCCAGAAGAAAGTCGTGCCCCCTGGAGTGGTACATGAATGTGATCCTAGCACTCTGGGAGGCTGAGGCAGGAGGATTGCAAGTCTGAGCACTAGCTTGGGCAATTTAGCAACTTAGTCTCAAAATAAAAATAAAAACAGTAGCAGGTGTGGTGGTGCAGGCCTGTAATCCCAGCACTGGGAGACAGGCAGGAGGATCACCTTTGAGTTTGAGGCCAGTGGGAGCTATGGGGCCTCCCGGAGGGTGTGCAGCGGGCTTCCTTTGTGCACAGCAATGCCACCAGATGTCCCTGTGGCCCAAGCACACTGTGGAGGGCCAGGCCTCGGGGAGGGTGGGTGGCGCACCCCAAGCTCCTCGTTGTCCCCTGTGAGTGCCTGCAGAGGGAGGAAAGGGGAGGGAGGTCCCCCGCAAGCCACTGTCCTGCACCCAGGGAGCCTGTGAGCCACTTCCTGGTTGGTCAGGTCGGTGCTGCCACTGATCCCAGGTATGGCCCAGGTCCCCTGCTGGACAATGGCCAGCTGTCAGGAGGCCGCAGGGATGTGTGAACAGGGCAGTCCACCCCTTTTCCATCAACCCCCCATCTTGCCTTGGAGGCTCAGTGGGGGACTCTGTGCCTTTACCCTAACCCGGACTCCTGTGTCCAGGCTTGGGGCTCCCTGTCCTGTCCCAACAGCAGTGGGAGGAGTCAGGCACCTGGCCTTGCCATCCTTACTGTCCATTGACTTCCGCTGTGACACTTGTTAGCCTCCGTCCATCTTCAGTGCAGTTTCCTTCTCAGACTCGGGTGACACACACGTGAAGAGGCACCCCAGATGGCTGAGTTTGCCATCAAGGCCTAGTTCTATGGTACCTCACCAAGTCCATGTAAGTTAAATATCAGTTGTGCTGGGTGCAGCAGCCCATACCTGCAATTGCAGCTACTGGGGAGACTGAGGCAGGAGGACTGCAAGTTCAAGGACAGCCTGAGTAGCTTAGTGACTTAGGGAGACTGTCTCAAAATATTTTCCTAAAAAGGCTGGAGATATAGCTCAGTTCGTGAAGGCCCTGGGTTCTATGCCATTAATTGAAACACAAGGCAGGGCAGGTCACAAACCAGTGAATGTGCCCGATCCAATTAAAAGGGAGACAATGCTGACCCACGCTGGGGACCAGATCCATCTGGGGCTCCCCGTCTGTCTGGGAACCGTGTGGCATCATCACTGCTGCTCCCCTAACAGGGTCCCCCAGCCCCACCCCTGCCTTGCTGGCTGCAGGGTGTCGGGGGTGGGGCCAGCAGCCATCTGGGACCCGGCTGTGATGCGGCTGTCGGGCCCCCAGGTGAAGGTGTTCATCCTGGACCTCTCTGCCACACTGGCCGGCCTGGATGGAAGATGTGAGGAGCCTGGCCATATGGCCGTGGGGCTTACGGAGAGTACACAGCAGGCACAGAATAAATGCAGGCCCTGGCGGCTGGGAAGAGGGGCTGCGAGGCCCACACCTCATCTATCCTGATGGGGCTGAGGTGCAGGGCTCAGGGTCAGGGGACCCAGCAGGGTGTGCAGTGGGCGGGGCTGCTGCAGGGGGGCGGGGCTGCTGCAGGGGGTGGGCCCACCCTGACCTAAGAACCGAAGCAGGACAGGAGCCACAGGGACCGGGCAGGGCCCGCCCCGCCCTCGGGGAACCCGGGGAGGAGAATGGCCCAAACAGCCAGAGGGCGGGCGGGGCCCGCCCCGCCCTCGGGGAACCCGGGGAGGAGAATGGCCCAAACATACTCTCACTCCACCAGAGATGCTCAATAAAGTTTATTTCTTTAAAAGCCTGTCACGGAGCCTGAGGCACTCGGCTTAGACCCTGTGGCCCCGACCCGTGAACCCAGAGCACATGGAAGCAGCAGCACCAAGTTGCCAACTCAGGGCTTGGCCTGCTTGGCTTTGCTGGCGAACTCCTACATATCCTTCAACACCCTGCTCACATGTCTCTGTCTCGGCAGAGGTAGCTGCTGTGCTCAATTTCAGGGTGCGGTGCCAGCAGTGCACGGGGAAATGACGGCTGATGTCCAAGCAGGGCCACGAGAAAAGCCTTGGGGCCAAGCCCTGGTCTTCACATCCTCTTCCTCATCTTGCCCTTCCGAGAGGGGGTGCCCCGGCCAAAGGCGCCCTGCCGCAGCTCCTGGGCCCGGCGGCGGTTGCGGGCGGACAGCTGCTTGAGGCCGCCACGCTGCAGGAAGCGCAGCTTCTGGGCCCGCCGCCGCTGCTTCAGGATCTGTTGCTTGGTCTTGAGCTCAGAGTGAACACGGCCCGCGGGGGTGCTGGGGGCACGAGGCTGGGATGCACCTGCGGGTCACAGAGGTGGGGGCTCAGCCTCGGGTCAGGTGGCCTCCAAGTGTCTCCCTTCCCACTCCCTACACCCCGTCCCTGCTTCTGCCCTGCGCCTGCTGCTGCAGCCCAAGTGACAGACACACAGCAGGTACTTAAGGAGGACAGGAGAGAAAGTAAAAGCGAGGAAGGCAGGCAGCCGGGCAGAGGCCAGAGGCGGGAGCACAGGAGACCGTGGGAGGAGCCAGGCTGGTGGCCGCACACAGGCAGCGGGGAGGGCTCCTCATGGATGGGGCCCGGGGCCCAGGGCCCAGGACAAAGACGCAGCTCAGACATGGAAAGGAGGTGGTGACCGCCCACGGGGCAGGGGGAGAAAAGCAGGGCCCCAGTGGAGGTGGCAGGCAGTGGGCAGCCCCCACCAAAGGCTGGGGCAGGTGGAGCTGGCTGGAGGGCGCTTGGCGGCAGGCATGGCCTCTGCCCCTTGGGCCAGGCCGGCCCGGGGCCCAGGGCCCAGGACAAAGACGCAGCTCAGACATGGAAAGGAGGTGGTGACCGCCCACGGGGCAGGGGGAGAAAAGCAGGGCCCCAGTGGAGGTGGCAGGCAGTGGGCAGCCCCCACCAAAGGCTGGGGCAGGTGGAGCTGGCTGGAGGGCGCTTGGCGGCAGGCATGGCCTCTGCCCCTTGGGCCAGGCCCCGGGCTTATACGCAGGGGTCCCACACTTTGCCCCTCAGGCCAGGCCAGTGTGACCCCTGAGCAGCTCTGCAGACAGGGCGGCCCCCAGCCCCGCCTTGGACACTGACTCCTTTGGCACAGGGACCCAGGCCAAGCTCCCGGAGACCATGAGGTCCACCTGCCGGTCCACACCGGAGGCCGCCCTCCCCAGCCTCCCCCCAAGCAGCTGCCTGGGTCTGCTAATGTCGCTAGAAAGACCACCAGCCCAGACACACCAGGACGACCCTCTCAGCCGGCTCCCCACTCCTCCTCAGGCTGAACCTCGGCCCATGGGCAGCACCTGTATGGCTGAATGGACTGCGACCCACCACCCGTCACCACCGCCTGCCGGATGTAGGTCCAGCGGCAACCGAGGGGACAGGGTGGGGTCAGGGGAGGGGGGCGGGCCGGGGCCTGGCCACACCCACTTACCGAGCGACCCACCACCCGTCACCACCGCCTGCCGGATGTAGGTCCAGCGGCAACCGAGGGGACAGGGTGGGGTCAGGGGAGGGGGGCGGGCCGGGCCCTGGCCACACCCACTTACCGGACCAGCTCTGGGGCTGTGCGCAGCCTTGCACCTCTGGGCTCAGCCTCCCCCTCACTGTACCAGCTCACCTCGCCCACGTGCGCACCCACCTCCCGACCCTCCCTCTCACCCTGGCTGCGCCCTCGCTTCCCGCCTCTCCGAGGTGGGCCTCGACGGTCAGACGGCCCTTCCTCCTCAGAGTCTTGATCATCGATTTTCTGTTTCTGCTTCCACTTCTGGTAGCTGGGAAGCACCGTTAAGGAAGGTCACGTGCACCCCTGGACTGGGGACAGGCCCCGCCCCACTCTGCCCTCCCCCAGCAAGCACAGGCTCCTCCTCCGTGCTGCTGAGAAAGCTGAGCTGCCCCTATCTGTCCAGGCTTGGGCCCTGGATACAGGTCACGCTTGTAGGAGCTGCTGATGTAGCGGCCGCTCTCAGTCTTGATCTTCTTCTTGTCATCCTGTCCTGACTGTCCCACAAACCGCTTCTTCTTTCGGTCCCTGTGGGAGAAGGAGTTAGGGATGGTGGCTCCTTTCCTCACCTGACCCTTGCATGAGGCCGCTGTCGTGCGTGATGAAATCAAAGGGGCAGGGTCACCCTGGCGCACAGGGGCCAGGCAGACTGCAGGCCTGGCGTCACTCACCACTTGAGCTGCTGCCGGCCCTGGGTCAGGTTCTGCGACTCGTCCCCCATCAGGTCCAGGACAGCGCCAGCCACCTGCTGTTCAAACGCCCCTGTAGCACTCCCCACTCTAAGGCTGCAGGCAGAGGTGGGAGATAGACAGCGTTGACAGGGCCGATGGGCCCCGCAGCCCACCAGGACCCACAGCCACTCACCCCCGTTCGCTGTCGAAGTCTTTGGGCCGGTAGGGGACGTAGAACTCCTGATCCTGCCGCCAGGCCTCCTCCCTCCGCCTCTTGGCTCCTCCACCAGGGCCTGGCTGAGGCCGCTTCCGGCCCACGACTTCAGTGAAGACTCGCTGGCAGGGGGAGGCCAGGGTCACACCTGTGGCCTGGGGAAGCCCGCCTACCGCCACACCCACGCCCAGCCAGAGCTGATTCTGGGCAGCCATGTGTAACGACCTGGCTTTCCCACTTTCGGGCTGGGACCTGCGTGCCAGTGTCCCCATCTCCATGGGAGCAGAGACAGCTAGGTGTCAGCTGCTACGAGGCCCTGGCAAGGCCTCCACCCTGGGCCTGTGCATGCCTAGGTTTCAGCTCTGCTTTCTGAAGTGGCCCCTCCATCTGAATGATGTCTGAAACACCAGGGAGGTACAGGCTGGGCACCTGCCTGCCTGCAGAGCGTCACTGCGGGCCCTGACACTGCCATGGCATACTGGCTGCCAATGATACAGCTCACACTGCTGGGCACCGCAGGGCTCCCTCATACTGGCACTGACCGGCACGCAGGCCTGGGCACAGGGGCCAGACACACTGAGAGGTGAGGCCATCCGGCCTGTCCAGCCTGGTGTCTGGGTGTCCTGCAGGTCCCTGATGTGCGCCATCCCGGACCCCACTGAGCACCACCCACGCAGCGCCCTTGGGGACCCAACCCCCACCCCGCCCAGTCCAGGCTCCAGGGCCCCGCACCTCCACGCTCTCTGCCACGGCCTCCTCTTCTTCCTCCTGTGGCGCTGGGCAGGCGGGGGCAGAGCCAGCCAGGCCTTGCTGTCGCTCCTTCCGCCCCTGCTGGAAGCGGCTGATGGCTCTGCGGTCCTTCTGCCGCTTGGCACGCATCACCTGGCTGCTCAGGTCGTGGCTAGAGGCGTTGATCTCGAAGATGGTCTGCAGGGGACAGCCGAGTCCATCACCTGTTGGCCTCTGGCACCCAAGCCCACCTCACCTGCCGGGGGGACCCTCCCAGCCCTGCCCAACATCTCCTACTGCGTAAGGCGGGTGCCTGGCAGTTAGGAAGGGAGGCTCAGAGAGGGTGGGTAACTTGCCCAAGGCCACAAAGGTAGGAAAAGCCTGAGCATGGGCTTCAACCAGAGTCCACGTGACTCCCAAGCCAGTGCTCTTGGCCCCGGCGAGGAGGGCAGTCACGCCCACTGTGTGCCTCGAACCCCCGAGGGCCACAGGGACGACCCACACCAGCTGCAGGGTGAGAGGTGCCAAGCTCAGAAGCCCTGGGGGACAGGAGCGGGCGGGTCGCCTGAGAGCTGCTCACCGCACGGGCGCGGTACCGCCGGACGCCGTCCACCAGCCTCAGCCTCTGCAGCTCCCCCTCCTCGAA
>NW_022900924.1:15278106-15288276 GCF_012274545.1 Fukomys damarensis | reverse complement strand
ACTGCGAGGGCTGGCCAGGCCAGAGGCGTCCAGCCGGCTCGCGAGCTGTCCACCCACAACTGCCCCACCTCCTCCCGCTCGGAGCCAGGCCTGTCCCCTGCTGGCTCCACACATTGAGGGGACCCAGGCCTGCACCCCCACTCACCCGCAGGCTCCTCATTGGGGGGGGCAAGGCTGAGGGTGCGGCCCACAAACAGGTGCAGGTCCAGCAGGTAGGGAACCTCGGCCGGGGACACCAAGGAGTAGGCTGTGCCGCTCCGGCCAGCCCGGGCCACACGGCCTGCAGGAGAGGCGACGCTCAAGTTGCAGTACAGGAGAGGGTCCCATGCCAGCGTGAACCGGAGGTGCTGCCCCTAAGGGCTGAGCTGGGGCCCGGTCCCCTGAGCTGCTCTTCCCACCCAGGGAAGGAGACAGTCAGTCATGGCCTCAGGGAAAGCGTGGGAGCCAAAACAACTCGAGAATTTGGCAAAACAAAGAACAGTGCACTGCCAATAACCAGTACCAAGTCTTTGGCAGCCCCACCTCTGAGAATACCCCCCCAAATTATAAAAAATACAAAGATTCACATGTATAAGGGCTTAGGACAGCCCTGACTGGAACATCCCACACTGGACACTACCTAAAGGCTGAAGGCTGGTTAGGTTAGTAACTGATGACAAGGAGGCATTAAACAGCTGAGGAAAGGGTGGGCCCAATCTGGCCCCCTGCTTGTTAGTGTCAATAAAGTTTTATTGCCACAGCCACATCCAGTTACTCATTTACATGGTGTTCATGGCAGCTTTCCTACCACTGCATATTCAGCAGTCATGATGGTACAGTGACTAAAACAAAAATACCGAATACCTAGCTTTTCCCAGGAAAGTGTCAGAGTGACACTTTAGAGTAAATGACAGGATTCCTAGCATTCACTGATACTAGTCAGAGCAAGTTACAGAAAAGAACATCCACACAGAACTCCAATATTGTATTAAGTGTACTTCCAAATGCATCATCATATTTCAGCCTGTTTCTAGATCTTTTTTGGTTTGTTTACTTTTGAGACAGTGTCTCCCTATGTAGCCCAGGCTGGCCTCAAACTCAGTGATCCTCCTGCCTCAGCCTCCCGAGTGCTGGGATTACAGGTGTGCACTGCCATGCCCAAGCTATTTCTGTATCTGAGGAGAACTAGGTGTCACATTTGGAGGTTTCATTGAGGTTTATGCTCTTGATCATCTAGTACATGTGGGGCCTGGACACACAAAACAGTCCCACAGAGCAATGGGGACTAGGGGACAGACAGAAGGCATGGACCCTGGCCTGGGACCCTCAAGGGGTAGGGAGGGGACCCTCTGCAACCCTAGGCCACTTCCAGCCCGGCAGCCAGAACATGTTTACTCCACCTGCCATGGGCAGCCACGTAAGGGGAGGGCACCGGGACCCTGCTCAAGCCCCGTACATACCCGCATTTATAACACAAGTGGTAGTCAGTCAAAAATACCACGAATGGGCTGGGGATTTAGCTCAGTGGTTCTGCCAACTGCCTCGCAAATGGAAGGAGCCGAGTTCGATCCCCGGTACCAAAAAAAAAAACCGAACAAACAAACAAAAAAAACAACAACAAAAAAAACAAAAAACCCACAAATGAAGAACTTCTGACAGCAAAACACTCCCCTCACATCAGACACACTTAACCCATCATTTTGCCACTTTCAGAAGCAGCTGTGGAAGTCTCTTCATGTCTTTACTTGTCCCACTCTGGTTGCCCTGGTCCTGAATCGATCCAAACTGTTTCCCTTTCACGGTTATTCTGATGCGGGAAGAGCCGGTACCCGGGGCCAGATCCAGGGAGCAGATGGCTGAAGACTGCAGTGCTCCTGAGAGCTGCCTTTGCTAGATGGTGCTCGGTGGCAGCAGTCACCATTACTCCGGTCACATTTTATAAAGACAGACGAAAGAGGCTTCCAGAACTACTTCAGGAAGTGGCCAGAGGCTGGGTGTGGTGGAGCACGCCTGTGATCCCAGCACTCGGGAGGCTGAGGCAGGAGGACTGCACGGCAAGACCCCGAGGCACAAGAATGGGATGAGTGAGTTCGAAGTTCGGGTCTGCTGGGGTTAGTGGTCAAAGGGCAGTGAGTGAGAGCGCGGGATCGGGGGCCCCTGGGACGCCAGCGTTCCTCACCCACACGGTGCAGGAAGAGCTTGCCCTTGGCAGGGAAGCTGTAGTTGATAACGTTGTCCAGCAGCGGGATGTCCAGGCCGCGCGCGGCCAGGTCGGTGACGATGAGCGTGGAGCACTTGCCGTGCACGAACCTGGCCAGGTTGATCTTGCGGGCTGTCTGGTCCAGGGCGCTGTAGATGTGGGCGCAGCTCATGTGCTGGGTACACAGCAGCTGCACGGGCGGAGGCGGGGGTGAGAGGAGGGACCAGGCCGCGGTGGGCGCAAGGCCATGACGTGTACGGGCGCCTCACTGTCCTCACCACGGAGGGGACAGCGGCTCTGCTCTGTAGCTGCTGATGTTCAGTGGGTCAGAGTGCCCAGTGCTGGCTGCGCTCCCCGAAATCTACTCCCTCAGCCTCGTTCACGGCACAGCAGACGCACGAGGACCACAGAGCAAGGGGACAGGGGAGCCACATCCCGAGAGTACCGGGGTGGCTGGGCGGGGACCTGGGCCCCTCTGCGCTGCATCCACGGGGCAACAGGCACACGCCTGAAAACACTACAAGCACTCACAGTGCCCTGTGACAGTCAGGCCTCCGATCTCCCCTAAACCCTGCCTGGCGGCACATGGCTGTCGTCCCCCACTCCAGGATGAGACAGGAGGAGAGAAAGTCCGAGCCCAGCCTGGGCAACGCAGCAAAAGCGCTCTCTCAAAATTTTAAATATTTAGATATGCCCAGGACTTAATCTGCAATACTGCAAAAGTAAATACATAAAATAAAATTAAAAAAATAAAACTTCCAACACACCGCAGAACTGAGATGGAAGGCAGGGTAGGAGGGGAACCAAGACCGGCCAGGGGCTGCTGGCAACAGCAGCGTCCCGCGGCGCTGCCGCCCTCTGGTGGCCGCACTTGGAAGTGCAGCGCAGGCGGGAGCCGGTCCCCACCACCTTGCAGCCACTCACCTCAGTGAGGTATTCGGCGTGGTGCTTGGTGGCCACAAACACCACGGTCTGGTCCTGGGGCCGCACCACAGTGCGCAGCAGATGCAGCAGCACAGCAGCCTTGGTGTCCTCACGCACCAGGAGGAAGGAGGTCTGGGGGGACAGAGGCAGGTGGTGGGCATTCGGGGTCCACAGGCACCGTCCTGGCCCTGGGCCTGGGGACGCCAGGTCCACCTCACCTTGAGCTGTTCGTTGAGCTTGGCGTCCACATCCAGCCGGATGAGCACGGGCTCCGTGAGGCCTGCAGCAGGCACAGGAGGCGGGGCGTCACTGAGGGGCAGGAAGGGACCCGAGCCCGGGCGACACCAGCGCTGCCCCTCGCTCACCCGCGCGGGCGAACTCCACCAGCAGCTTGGGCAGTGTGGCCGAGAACAGCACCGTCTGGTGGCCCCCAGGCAGGCGGCTGATGATCTCTTGCAGCTGCTCCGCAAAGCCCATCTCAAAGAGCCTGGGGACAGCAGAGGGAGGGTCACCAGGGCGCCGGTCACCCATCACGCACATCTGCCACGGGTACCTGTGCCACCTCACCTTTCCTTTGGGTTTGAGACAGGGTCTCGCTATGCAGCCCAGGCTGGCCTTGAACTTGTAATCCTCCTGCCTCAGCCTCCTGAGTGCTGGGTGACAGGCATGCGCCACCACGCCTGGCTCCCAGCTTTCAACATTGTTCTATTTCTAATCTCTTTGGGTTTTTTTTTTTTTTTTTTTTGTACCGGGGATTGAACTTGGGTCCTTGCGCTTGCAAGGCAGGCCACCGAACCACTGAGCTAGATCCCCGGCCCTCTAATCTCTTTGGGATCAGCTGCCTTCCCAGGCCTGTCCCGTGCTGGGCACACCTGCGGCTCACCTGTCGGCCTCGTCGAAAACCACGTACTCCACACTCTGTAGCTTCAGGCTCATCTCCACGACCACGTGCACCAGCCGCCCTGGGGTGGCGATGATTCTGGAAGAGGGTGCACAGGCCGGGTCACCCCTCTAGTGCCCTCTGGGAAGGGACCCCGGAGCACACCCCAGGGCACAGACTCACATGTCGGGGTTCTCGTGCAGGGCTGCGAACTGGTCCTCCATTCTGGGGAGGAGAGGAGGGTGAGCAGGAGGGAGCAGGGCTCTAGTACCAAGTCCCGAGCACTGCCCCAAACACAGGCCAAGGGACAGCCGTAGCCGTGACGCCAGGCGAGGGCACTGCCCTGGTCACGGAGAGGAGCTGGATCAAGCAGAGAGCTCAGGGCTCCCCGGGACCCAAGGCTGCCACCGAGCAACCAGCCCTGGGACTGCAGGCTTCACACAGAACCCCGGGTCCTCTCCTCTCGATGTGTCTGTCCTTAAAGCTCTGGGGTGCACACCCCTAACTCTGGCCACCCCGGAGATGCTCTTGGGACAGCCGCAGGAGCAGGATCCCGGGCTGCTGTCTCGGAAGGACAGTGTGAGCAAGCCAGGAAACGACCCTTTGTTTTGTTTTCTGAGACAGGCTCTCACTGTGTAGCACAGGCTGGTTTCAAACTCACGGTGATCCTCCTGCCTCAGCCTCCACAGTGCTGGGGTCCCAGACGTGAGCACCATGCCTCCCTAGAATGGTAAGGTGACCCCTGACCTTTGTACATCCTGCTTTTTGCTGTTTTTGTGGCACTAGAGATGGAACCCTAGGCCAACAGCGCTGCACCCCATCCCTGTCCCTACATTTGGGCGGCTCTTGGGCTCTCCGGGAGTGAGGCCCCCCAGGACCCAGGCTTTAGTTGCCCTGGGCCACCATGATTCCCCGGTGTGCACCCCATTACTAAGAAGCACGACACGGGGACCACGCGTGTGCTGAGGCTGGGACCTGGGGAAGGGCCCTTACTTGTCCCCGCCCAGGATCAGGGCTGTCTTGAGGCCGGTGAACTTGCCCAGCTGTGGAGGGAGAGAGGGGGACACTGTCAGCCACTCAGGGCCCTAGCCTGGCCCCAGCCCCAGCCCCTCCCCGCCGCACCTCCTTGGTGAACTTCATGGTCTGCAAGGCCAGCTCCCGGGTGGGCGAGAGGACGAGGGCGCGGGCGCCGCTCTGGGCGCTGCGGGTCTTGAGCCGCTCGAACATGGGGATGAGGAAGCATGCCGTCTTGCCGCTGCCTGTCCGTGCCATGGCCACCGTGTCCTTGCCGTCCAGGATCACTGGGATGGTCTGCGGGGACACAGACGGGGCAGGCTCATTCCCTTGTGGGAGAACAAGGGGTCTCTGCGAATGGACAGGACCATCACCCAGCCCCAGTCCCATTCCTGCAAACAGCGGTTGGCACACTTCCAGGGACGGGCAGCTCACTACCTACAAAACAGGCGAGCCCTGCGGTGTTTCAGCCCCCATGACAGGAAGCGGCCCTGCCTAGGCCCGGCCCTTGGCTTCTCACCTTCCTCTGGATGGGCGTCGGCACTTTGTAGCCTTTCTTCATGATGCCCTTGAACACCGGGTAGCTCAAGCCTGGGGGAGAACAGGGGCACAGGTCAGGGCTGGGGGAACTTTACAGGACACAGGACCGGCTCACCAAAGGGTTCGACAGCAAGAGAAAGAAAGTGCGAAAGCACAGACGTAGGGCGTACACCTGTAGTCCCAGCATTCAGGAGGCCGAGGCAGCAGGGCCGAGAGTTTGAGGCTACACAGATCTCGTCTCAGAAAAATAAAAAGGTGCTAAGATGAAGTGTGACCCCAGAGTCTCCCAACTGCAAAAGGTGAAGCTCATCTGGACTCTGGCCTGGACACACTCAGGGCCATGAGACAGATGCTGACTGTGCTCTCGGGGTAAGGCCCCGGGTCTCCCGGACAGGTGCAGCTGTGGTGGGACACGGGGCTGAGCTGTCTGGGGTGGGCACGAGACCCACTACTCTCTACTTCCCCACAGGCTCCAAATTCTCGATCATTTAAAAAAGAAAGATGCCGAGTCCCCGGCCCCGATGAGGGTGAGACGTGGGGTGCCGGGGGTGGCGGCTCCGGGCACAGAATCGGACTGGAGCTGTGGATGCCGGGGGCCTTAGCTGCTTTCCAGCCAATCCTTCCTCTCTGGGACACAAAAGGCAAAATCCAGCCCCAGGGAGCTGATTTCATTCTTGCCGTTGGTGGTGAAGTTGGGCGCAGCGCGGTTGTTGGTCTGACTCACGGCCTCTGCAGAAGGACTCACCCACCGCATCATTTTTACCACCCAGCTCTCCCCAGGCTGCGTCTCTTTATGTGTGCGGGGTGCTGACCTGTCGGTCCCAAGGGTTGCAGACATGGTCCCCGTGGGGCTCTGGAGTGCTTGTTGGCTTACACATTCAATTCAAAAACAGTTAAAAGAAAGGGTCTGCAGGTCACATCTGGAAAGGCCTCCTGTTCCTCTCCGAGGCTACAAAGACAGCACCTTAGCTCTACTGACTTACGTCCATAAACTGTGCTACGTACCAGCCAAGATTCTATGAGCCAAGCTCTCTACCACTGAGCTCCACCCCCAGCCCTTTTATTTATTTATTTTTTAATTTTTTGGGTGGTACTGGGGATCAAACTCAGGTCCTTGTGCTTGCGAGGCAGGCCACCGAACCGCTGAGCTAAATCCCCGGCCCCCCCAGCCCTTTTATTTATTTATTTTTTAATTTTTTGGGTGGTACTGGGGATCAAACTCAGGTCCTTGTGCTTGCGAGGCAGGCCACCGAACCGCTGAGCTAAATCCCCGGCCCCCCCAGCCCTTTTATTTATTTATTTTTTAATTTTTTGGGTGGTACTGGGGATCAAACTCAGGTCCTTGTGCTTGCGAGGCAGGCCACCGAACCGCTGAGCTAAATCCCCGGCCCCCCCAGCCCTTTTATTTATTTATTTTTTAATTTTTTGGGTGGTACTGGGGATCAAACTCAGGTCCTTGTGCTTGCGAGGCAGGCCACCGAACCGCTGAGCTAAATCCCCGGCCCCCCCAGCCCTTTTATTTATTTATTTTTTAATTTTTTGGGTGGTACTGGGGATCAAACTCAGGTCCTTGTGCTTGCAAGGAAGGCCACTGAACCGCGGAGCCAAATCCCCGGCAAAGTTATATGTAAGTATGACTAAGGAGTTTTGATAACAGGCAGGCGTGCGCCACCACTCCCAGCTCTCATTTTAGTTTAAATCTTTGTCCCAGCAGCTAGGGACTTGTAAAGCCATGTGTGAGGCCCCCGGTGCTGGCACGGTCTCCCCACCCCTACCACAGTGTGGGGCCAGAGCAGGTGTCAGTGACAGAAGGCAGAGGCAGGCTGGTCTCCCGCTGCTGTCCCCACTCCCAGCCCAGCTCGATTACGCACCCATGGACTGGAAGCCCCCAGACTTCTTCTTCTTCTTGTTCTGTGCCCGCACCATCTCCCACATGTCTGGCTCCATGTCCGAGGTGCCCTCTGCGGAGGGGAAACTGGGCAGGGGTTGGCCAGGACCTGGCTGGGTGGGAGAACCAGAGAGGCGATGTTACCTGTCTTTTTTTTTTGACACTAGTAGGGATTTAACCCAGGGGCTTTGCACTGAGATATATTCCCAGTCCTTTTTTAGTCTTTATTTTAACTTTAGTTCATTAGTACATGGGTACCTAAATTGCCCAGGCTGGGCTTGAACTTGTGATCCTCCTGCCTCAGCCTCCCTGAGTGCTGGGATTACAGGCATGCGCCACCATGCCTGGCTATCAAATATGGTAATCTTTTTTTTTTCCTCCTGTAGTTTCTTGAGGTAGGTGCTTATAGAAACCTTTAAAAATTAATGTAAATCAATTTTCCTGTGAATATTATTTAGGCATCTTTCCACTGGTACTTCTATTACTACTTTTTTATTTTAAGTATTTTCATTTTTTAACTATTACATTACTTTAGAGGCCAGCTATTCTGGTTTGGTTTGTTTTTGTTGTACCAGGGATTGAACCCAGGATCTTCTCACTGAACTATCCCAGTGCTTTTTTTTTTTTTTTTTTGGTATCAGGGATCAGACTTTGGTCCTTGCACTTGCAAGGGAGGTAGCAGAACCACTGAGCTAAATCGCCACCTCCCAGCACTTTTTTAAAATTTCATTTTGAGCCAGGGGCTCCTGATGTTGCTAAATTGCCCAGGCTGGGCTCAGCTGGGCACAAAACTTGTGATCTTCCTATCTCAGCCTCCCAGGGTGCTGGGATTTCATGCATGCTAAACAGGTGCTCTACCACCAAACTACACTTCCATCCTTAAATATGTTTGTTTCTGTTTTTTTTTTTAATGCGGTTTCCTCTATCCTGGCAAACAAAAAGTATGTGTTCAGTGTCCACTTAAAACATATCCCTGGAGCCTGAGAAAGAAGGGTCACTTGCGCTCATGAGTTTGAGACCAGATTGGACAACCATAGCAAAAGGCCATTTCATAAACAAAAGCCATCTCTGGGCATGGTGTGGTGATGCACACTTGTAATCCCAGCACTTGGGAGACTGAGGCAGGAGGATCTCGGCAAATTCAAGGCCAGCCTGTGCTGCATAGTGAGTTCAAGGGCAGGCTCAAATATATAATGAGACCCTGTCTAAAGGAAATAAATTAATAAAGTTAAACATAAATAAAGTATCCCACCTCTCTCCTGTGCTAAGGATCAAAAGCAGGAGTGCTCTACCACTGAGCTATATCCTCAGCCCCTTTTATTTGACAGGGTCTCACTAAATTTCCCAGGTGGGATTCAAACTTGTGATCCCTCCTGCCTCAGCCTCCATAGATGCCCGGATTACAGGTGTGTGCCACCACACCTCGCTTAAACCTGTTCTCTCTTACTCCCTGGATGGTCTTTGCTTTTCTACCTGTATACTGGTAGAAGATAAGCGACAACAAGGCCAAAGGATTTGGGGTATGTCGGGTGTATCCTGTCACCTGAGCTACTGAACAGCCAGTCCATCCTTTTCCAGAATGCAGCTGTGATCAGAAAGGAAGGACGAGTGAATGGACAGAGACCCGTTACACCTAGAACATGGTCGGATGCGGGAGAGCCAAGGCTCTAACAGCGCACTCACGACCTAAGCAGTGTGGCCAGTCGGCCGGAGGTCCAGGGATCCAGCCCTCCTCTCGGTGGTGATGAGCCATTTGTATAAAGTCAAGCAGCTTCTACCCAGTGCCCCAGACAGTGCAGGGTCGGGCCACATTTGAATACAGGTCCGGGCCTCTGCACTGCCTTTGGCCGGAGCCACAGTAACAGTTTCTTCTCTGGCCCTCGCTGCCTGTGTCTACCTGAGTTCTGGTCCGTGGTCGCTTCTCCACCTCCACCCGGCTCCTGCTGAGAGCGGCGTGGGAAGAAGATGGATGAGGTCTCAGCAGTCCCTGCCTGGGGGGGTGTGGTCTATTCCCTTTATGCCAACGTTCACGCACTCATCCCAGCGCCTCAAGCCCGCTCGGTGCCCACCGCTGGTCACAGAGCGGTGGGGATTCCTGGGACACCTCTCCTCCGCCACCTCGGTGCCCACACCTGTCTCCCTCATCGCATACATTGGGCACTCAGGGATAGACGCTGTACAGTAAGTGATCAACAAGTACAGTACAGGTGTAATTTGTTATTCGTGTCCCCGAGGTCTGGGGCATCGGCGCCTTCAGCTCCAGGGTCCGGCTCCCCCTTAAGGCAGTCTCCCACGCACACCCCGGAACTCTGCAAGTCAGACCTTCCGCACGCGCACTCCCCATTGGACGAATGGGCACTGGGGCCCGACCCCAGGGTGGGGTAGCCAATGAGGTCGCGCCATCCGGGGCCGGCAGGAAGGCCCTCAGGCTCCAGAGCCCAATGGGGAAGCTCGCCCGCGGGTGCTACAGGCCCCGCGACACGGGCTCAGACCAGCAGCCCGACGGACTCTCCGCCCCACGCGGGGAAACCGAGGCCCCGACATGCGTCCTAGCCCCGCGCTCCTACCTTCCGCGCCCGGGCGTCATCTTCCGCCTGAATCTCAAACTCGCCATCCTCCGAGTCGCTGTCGTGGGCCTGGGAGACTGCGCCCCGGCGCTTTCGGAGTCCCTTCTTCTTCTTCCACTGAGCCATGGCAGCTGGCGACCGCGGTCCAGCCGCCGCACGCCTGCCGGCCGCCATGCGG
>NW_022900924.1:15263782-15278060 GCF_012274545.1 Fukomys damarensis | reverse complement strand
CCACGTACACGCGGCCTGGCTGCAGCCCGGGCTGCTTGCACGCACACCTCCGGCTGGCGCTGGAGGAACTACGCCTATTTTGCAGGATTCCGCGGCCTGAGGTAGGGTGTGCTCCCCTGTCCCGCGGCATGAATGGTCCGGCCCGTATCAGCCTAGCTGCTGCTAGTTGCTGGTTGCTGGATGCACGCGCCGAGCACGCGTCGCTAGAGCCGGCTTCTAGAGCTGAGTACCCCGGCGCGGGGTCCCCGCAGTCAGAGCTGCCTGGGATCCCGGGTCCATGAGCCTTCCAGGCTGCAGATTAGGACCTTGGATGCACTGAGCTCCGGTCGAGTGGCCCAGACCCGGGGAAGGGGCGCCGATGGTCGTATCCGCAAGCCGAGATGCTCAGGTAAGATAACCCAAGGCTGCAGGGATCGGAGAATGTGGACAGGGCAGCAGCCCCCAGGAAGCAGAGTGGTTAAGCGCACAAGCTGGATTTCTCTCAGGTTCAAATTCCGCTTCCACTGTTGTAGCTTTTTAGGCGTGACCCGCACATGACTTCACCTTTTGAAGCCCCAGATTTGTGACCCGTAAAATGGATATAATCAAAGCTACTTCACGGTGCTGTTGAGGATTAAGTGAGACGATGCTTGGAAAGCTCACTGCGCGAGGTAGGCATGGGGTCCATGCTGGTCGCCATCACCCACCCCGCATGCGAACCCACAAATGCAGGGAACTGCCTCCCGCCCACACCCCGGGATTTGTTTCCTGGTTGGTGCCATCTCTCCTTCATATCCCAGTCATTCTGTAAATATGTGTCGAACGCACTGCTAGAAGTGCTTTTCAACTGATTCATTAAATGTTTGCCAGTAAGCACTCCTTTTCCCATGACAACTGGAAGAAGTCAAATTTCCAGAATGTTCCCGGGACTGGCAGCTCCCCTTGGAGGAGGGATGGGGTGGGGACTCCAGAGACTGCGCCTCCCCTGCACTGCCTTTGGCTCAGAGGTGCCTCCCTGACGCGCCTTTCGCAGGGAGACCCCGGAACAGGGTTTGGCTGGCCGAGCGCCCCCGCCGTCACCCAAGGCCACATGCAGCCTGACGGCCCCAGTACAGCCGTCCTTTCGTGAGATGCAGGCCCTCCACCCTCAGCACCGCTGCCGGGGCAGCTGCCGGCTCAAGGCCAGGGCTTCTTATGTGGAT
This sequence comes from Fukomys damarensis, assembly GCF_012274545.1. NCBI lineage: Eukaryota > Metazoa > Chordata > Mammalia > Rodentia > Bathyergidae > Fukomys > Fukomys damarensis. Next base: position 15,276,879 of record NW_022900924.1, on the reverse strand, counting down.
GAGTCTCTGTTTGGCAGCCCTGTGGGCACCCGGCCCACCGTACCAGGCTTTGACCCACCCTGGGTGCAGAAGACTGACATAACCAGAGCAGTGGGCGCCAGGGCCTTACAGAGCTCGCCAGGCAAGGGGACCTGTGAGACCACCCGCTCCGAGGGCAGCACCCCGGCCCTCATGCCGAGGAAGAAGAACAGATACAGGTAAGGGGGGGGGTCCCTTCCTCAGCACCTTCACCTGAGGTCCTCTTACAGCCCCACCTGCTGCTCACTTACTGTGGGACTCTGGCCAAGCACATTGACCTCTGAAGCTGCAACTGACTTGTGTGGAAAACAGGAAGAGAGACCCCTACAGAGCAGAAGCATAGGGCAAGGGAGTCCTACCGCGCTGGGCTCTCCGTCCGTGTGGTGGTGGTGACTATGATGTTGAATCCCCACCACAGAGAGGTAACCCGTGAAGTGATGGGGCCAAGGTGTTTCTAAATATTAGCAAGTCCTTTTGAGAAGGGGTCTGGCTGTTTCTTCATGAATCAATTAGAAAAAGTAAGAGCCAGTGCTATGGTTATTGTTAGTTAATTAGAATTCGATTATTTCAGATTAGTATCTGCCTGGAGTGGGGAGTGGTGGTGCATGCCTATAATCCCAGGAGGCTGAGGCAGGAGGATCTCAGTGAGTTCCAGGCCAGCCTGGCTACGTAGTGAGTTGAAGGACAACCTGGAAACCCCTCAAAAAAGAGGTGTCCAGTGAAGAGCCTCAGGGCTGTCTGCTGGCATTGTTCTCAGTGGCTTGGACAAAGAAGAAACCTTGTGTGGGGAGGGTGTACATAGGCTGTATGCAAACACTGCCGCATTTATACAAGGGGCTACAGATTTTGGTCCTTGCTGGTCCTCCAGGAACCAATGCCCTGGATGCCAAGGGATGCCTGGGACTCTCAGCAGCAAGTGACAGTAAATTTGCTCCAACTGACTTCTGCAACAAAAGGGCATTTAGAGTTCCTGTAACTCTCGTGACAATGGCCAGTCTCCATCTTAGTGCTGCTTGTCTTCCTCCTGCGAGTCCTCGGTCTCCAGGAGGATGAGATGGCTATAAGCACCTCTGGGCTGATACCCTGTCAGTTTAGGAAGGAGCAAGCCCAGGTGGGAAAACACATCTCTTTCTTAGTTTCATCAAAGATCCTAAGGCAGGGCTGGGTTTGGTAGAGCACTCCTGTAATCCAAGCACTCCAGAGGCTGAGGCAGGAGGATTGCCAGGAGTTCCAGGCCAGGCTGGGCCACATGGTAATTTCAAAGGTAGCCTGAACTATAAAGTAAGACCCTGTCTCACAAAACAAAAGCAACAAAGATCCTAAGGCAGGCTGTCATTGGACAGGCTTGTCTCGTGTGACCTTTCTTGAGCCAATCAGTATAGCCAGGAAGATAGAATATGCAAATTGGCCAGACATGGGGCACATGCCTGGTAGTGAGGTCTGGACGCTAAGGGACTGGACATTTCCCAGGGGAAAACAACAGAGGACTGTGGCCTTGCTGTGGGTGCCAGGCTGAGACACGGGGACGCTAAAGAGGGTGATGCTCTGCTTCTGTGGGTGTCAGGTTGGGGCTGGGACCCGGGTGCTGTTGAGTTCTGAGGGACCTTTGCGCCCAGCTCACCGCAGATGTTGCTGTTCCTCTGCCAGGCTGATCAGCCACACCCCGTCTTACTGTGATGAGTCGCTCTTTGGCTCCCATCCTGGGGGCACCAGCTGGGAGGCCTCTCGCCTGGCCAAGCAGGATGCAGTCAGGCTCCACAGCCTCTTCTGGACACCGCCCACCACGCCCAGAGGCAGTGACTCTCCCCGCCCCAGGGAGACCCCGCTGTGCCCTGTCCATCCTAGGGGCTCCTCCGTGACACAGCCCCGGCTGGCAGCTGACTCCCGAGGGTTGTCCCCGCGCCCCCTGAGGCGAGAGCGTTCCCATTCCCTCACCTGTCTGCATGTCCCCAGCACCGGTCACCCAGCCAGCAGTGCCCCCCACACAAATGGACCTCAGGACCCCAGGCCTCCCCGGGCAGGGGTGACCTTCCGGAGCCCTCTGGTGACCCCCAGGGCTCACTCAGTCAGTGCTTCAGTGCCAGCTACTCCCCAGCGAGGCAGGGTCCCCCAGAATCCAAAGCCCCCCTGGAAGTGAGCTGCTTTCACAGCTTTGTCTGGGGGATCATGAGGAGGGACTCAGCCCTGGCGGGGCCCTTCATGGGCAGAGGACGCCTGCAGGACCCCAAGGCATGGATGGGCAGTACCTCCTTTTATCCTGACAGTCGCTTGCTCCCTGCCCTGTCTGTGGGCTGCCCCTTGAGACAGCCCCTCGAGACAGCCCCTCTGGCCGGCCCCAGCCATACTAGGAATCAGTGCCAATCCAGGGCCTCCGCCTCACGCTGTCCAGTGGCCACGTGTGACTTACCAGCCAGGGGGAGGTCCTTCCCACCTCCCTCCCTCCAGGCCCGCTTCCTGCTCAGGACCCAGGGTCCTCCTGAATCTGGAGGCATTAGAGGGGTTTTCTTTGAAATTTGTGTATTTATTTCCACATATTAAATACATGTGTAGCTCATCAAATCCTTGAGTGTTGCTGATTTTGTTTGCCCTTAGTAGGCCATGGTTAGGCTGCACTCACTGCCTGATTGAAGGATCCCTCTCAGACTGCTGGACTCACAGTGATTCTCCTGCCTCAGCCTCCCGAGTGCTGGGATTACAGGTGTTTCCTGCCATATGCAGCTAATGCACTTTGTTTTTTGGTTTTTTTGTTATTGTTGTTGTTGTTTTTTTGAGACAGGGTCTCACTCATATAGTGAGACTGACCTGGATCTCACTGTGTAGCCCAGGCTGGTCTCGAACTCACAGTGATCCTCCTGCATCAGCCTCCTGAGTGCTGGGATTGCAGGCGTGCACCGCCACGCCTGGCCAGCTAATGCACTTTGAATGCGTTTCCCCACTGGTTTTAGTAGGTCCCCCCACAATACCTCTTTCCTCCCATCTGTAGATGCTCTGAGGGTAGTTGGCACAGGCTGTGGTGTGGGGGTGGCACTTGGGTGGTGGGCATTGCGTCGGCCTGCGGACGATGCCATCTAAGGGCTATGAGGCTCTGGGCCCTGCTGCCCTCTGGGACTCACCTGTCACAGCCGTCCCAGCTTTGGGCAGGAACAGAAGGGGCTGCAGCCAGCACCTTGGCGCCACCTGAGTCTACCCCAGAGTTGGCTGCCCACAGCCCGGGGCAGAGAAAGAAACGCTCATTGGTAGTGTTCCCTTGAATGTAATTCAAAGCTTTGAATTCTTTTAATTTGAAAAGCATCGCGGAAGCCCTGAACCCGGGCTCTGCTGACCTGGGCCCCGCTGGGCGGGGAGGGCTCACTTCCTGCCCTTGCCCTTGCCCTTGCCCGTGCTCTTGCCCCTGCCGCGCTTCTTCTTGGAGCGCAGCATGGAGCGCACCAGGTAGCCCTTCCACACGGCCTGGATGAGCGCGGCCGCCCGCACCATGCGCAGCATCTCGCGCTCTGCCTCCAGCCTCTTCTGGGAGCTGACCTCGCGCTCGGCCTGGATCTGGCTGAACTCCTCAACCAGCACCTGGTGCCGCCGCCTCAGCTCCTCCAGCTGCTGCTTCTCCTCCTTGTGAACTGTCCGAAGGTCCTCGAACTCCTCCTGGTGGGGTGGCGGCGGGGCTCAGGGCGCCCCCCACACCCCCACCTACCCAGGTGGACACAGGGGACTTGGGAGCCCTGCCTGCCCCGGGGAGAACCCAGCAGAACTCACTCGGGACAAGGAAAGAGCCCGGATGCGAGGGCTGACAGCTGAGTCGCAGCCCCTGAAGGGCCTTTGTCACCGATAAGCCTGTTCCTTCTCATCCCAGACAACTCCAAAGCCTGGGATCAAATGGCCTGATGGACATAATGTTCTGGACGAGGGACTCAGTGCGCAGAGAGGACGCGGGAGTGGCCACTGTGGCCAAGGAAGCAGTGGGTCTCGCAGAAACCCAGGGACAGACTGTGTCCCCGGCTGCTGTCTCAGCACAGCTCCTGCTGTCCCACCTTCCTGCCCTCCCTGTCCCCTCCCACTAACACCCAGCAATCATCTCCCAGAAGCTGAGCGCTTTGGAGCACGTGGCGCTGGGTGGACAGGGTCCCTGCCAGCCAGGAGCCCACAGCCCTTACTGGATTCTGTTTGTGGCGCCAGGCAGAGGTGGAACCCAGGGCCTTGCACACAGCTTCGCTCTGCCACTGAGCCGCACTCCAGCCTAACCCTCATCGGACGCAGAGAAACAAGAGCCCGGCCTGCAGAGCCCCCCAGGCAGTGTGCTGGGACCGTGGGTCACCAGGGGTACCTGGAGCGGGGCCTGGGTTCCTGTTTGTAGGCCACCTCTCCTGAGTACAGCCACTGCCCCAGCTCCCACCGTGGCCCGAGACAGAGACTGCTGCCTCGCTTGACCAGAGAGGGCCTGTCCTGAGGCCACACAGCTGGTAGGTGGCACAGGATTGGCACCTTTGAGGATAACAGAGACTTTGTTTCCCCCACACCTGGACCCCCTCGGCCGGAGGGACCTGTGCTGGAGGAGCAGAGCCAGGCAGAGAGCCTGAGCGAGGTCCATGGAGACTCACAGCTGCTGCCCTTCCCTCCCACTCTTCACCTGCAGCCCAGCTGGGACACCCTGGGCTACTGCAGGGCCCCAGAGGAGGCCAGGAATGTGGCCCAGATCCTGGACACGAGGCTTCTCCCAAGCCTCCAGGGTCTTGGAAAAGCATGAGAAAGAGACTTAGCAACAAATACCTGCTTTTCACTCATCTCTGTGTCGTATTTCTGGATCCAGTTCTCAATTTCTGTCTCCACTTTATATTTTTTCTAAAAAAAAAAATCCAAACAGTTGTTGTCTGATGGGGTACTAGGAACAGTGACCAGCCCAGAGCACTGTGTATCACAGTGCTGGCAGAATTCTCAGTTCCCCATTTCACAGATGAGGAGACTGAGACAGACATGATAACTCATTTGCCCAAGGTAATAGAAGTAGTAGGTAGTGGAGCTTGGATTTAAGTCAGCAGTTCGACTCCAGAACATTCTAGGCAGAAGGAGTGACATGTGTAAAGGTCCTGAGGTGGGAACAGGGTGGTGATGTTTAAAGAACAGAAATCTGCTGGGCATAGTGGTGCACACCTGTAACTCAGCACTTGCCAGGCAGAGGCAGGAGGGGTCACTGTGATTTCAAGGCCAGCCTGGGCTACATAGCAAGACTCTGTCTAAAATGAAGGAAAAGAGGGGCCGGGGATTTAGCTCAGTGGTTCTGCCACTTACCTCAAATAAAAATAAATAAATGAAAGGAAGGGAAGGAATGGAGGGAGGGAGAGAAATCAGCCAGTGTGGTTAGAATGGTGTGACCAGGCTGGATTGGTCCTTGATGAGGTCCAAGTGAGAGTCTGTCACTGACAACAGGTCAGCAGGAGACTTTAGATTCCTAGGTAAGGAAGAGGGAAAGGCATTGCATGAATTTGGGTGTGGTAAGGACAGACATGAGCTAATTTTGTTTTGAAAAGATCAGCTCTGCAACTTGTATGTTTATCAACACATGAATGGATAAAGAAAATGTGAGATATATATGAGAGAGATATATAATGGCATATTACAGAGCCAGGAAAAAGGATACATTAGAGTCATTTGTAGGAAAATGGGTGCGCCTTGAGACCATAACGCTAAGTGAAATAAATCAGACATACGCGAAAGGTTAAATAGCACATAGATTCTCTTATATGAGAAACCCAAAGTATACATAATTTTAAAAGCCAAATATAAGGTAGATGATAGCAAACAAGGAGATAGACTTTGTGGAAACCGGAAGGGAAGGGGGAAGACATGAGGGAGGGGAGGGGAAGAGGAAGTAAAATGGATCAAGTTGATACGTTGCTGGCTGTGGTGGCAACCCCTATAATCTCAGCACTTGGAAGGCTGAGGCAAGAGGCTTGCCATGAGTTTCAGGCCAGCCTGGACTGCATGGTGAGACCCTGCCACAGAGCTGGGGTTCTCCCTCCGTGGTGGCTGCTTCAGGGCTCTGATCCCCAGCACTGCCCACCAGGATGAGCTGGGTATCTCCGCCTTCCCTCTGGGAGAGGGGCGGTGACTTCCACCAGAAGCTCAAAAAAAGGCCTGCAACGCCCCTGGGGAGGGAAAAATCGGGAAGCTGGACGTGAGCTGGTCCTGGTCCGGCCCAGGTGACAGCAGAGCTGGGAAGTGAGGAGCCGCTGTCCCTGAGCGCCGACTGCACCCGCCCCTCACCTCCATGCCCACTGTCGCGGTGCCCCGTTCTCACGGGTGGAAGTTCAGTCTGCCTGAGTTTCATGGCCTCCAAGCCGGTGGGGACTGAAGGCGCCGCAGGTCAGGGGCTGTGCTGCGGCAACGCTTTCTGCCCCTCCTGCCCGGGCTCTGGCTTCCGCGCCTGGGCAGCCCCGCTCTGCCCAGCCCCGCGTCACCTCCTCACCTTGCGCAGCGCCTGCTCTGCCTCGCGGTTCTCCGACACCAGGCTGTGGTATTGCGAGCTCAGCGTCAGGATCTCCTGCTGCGTCTTGGCCATCCTGGCCTGCGAGGCTCGGAAGTCGGCCTTCTGCTGCTTCTCTGCATCCTGCTTCATGCGCAGCAGGCTGTGCTCCGAGAGTTTGAGCACCTGGTGCAGGTGTTTCTTCAGCTCCTGGATCACGAAGTTCTCCTTCTCCACCTGGCCAGCAGGAGATGGCTCCATCAGCCCCCGCCCGGTCACCCTCCACTGCCACCGCACCCAGTTCCACCCTCAACCTGCCTGGCAGGGGTCAGCGACTGCCGACCGCAGAGGGGAAACCGAGGCTCCAGGAGGCAAGGACAGTCTGGGGGTGTGAAGCCAAGTGTGTCGGTGCAGAACCGGTGTTCCTGGCCACCCTTACAGGTCTGGGGCAGCCTCATACCCCCAGTCACAGCGGGAGGGCCTAGTCGGCAGAGGCTTGGCAGGAAGCAGGAAGGTGTGGGTCCCACACGGACTACAGGGGCACCCGGGGCTGTTCCTTCTGGCCAGAACCTGGCTTGTGACTGGCTTGGGCTGATTCTAAACAGGAATGGGGATGGAGGATGGTACTGTTTTGTTCTTTCTTCTGGTACTGAGCATTGAACTCAGCACCTTTGCACTGAGCTACATCCCCAGCCATTTTTATTTTTTAAGATAAGGTCTTGCGAAGTTGCACAGTTTGGGCTCAAACTTGTGATCTTCCTGCCTGAGACTCCTGAAGGTTGGGGTTACAGGTGTGTGCCACCCCACCTGGCTTGAGGATGGCACCATTTTATAAGCAGGCTTCCCAAGGACACTGTGACCTGTCTGAACACCCTGGAGCTGTGTCTGGCATCAGCAGGCAATGGGGCTTGGGGGCTCTGAACTCACTTCCTGTGCTGTCCTGTGAGTGGGGCTCTGTGCGCAGGTTCTGGGTCTCAGCTTGGGCGGGATCCTTAGTGCTCAGAGCTTTTCTTGCCGAATCCCACAATACCCTGACTACTGTCACCCCTCATTCTACACTGAGGCTCAGTGACATGATGAACTTTGCCCATCTGGAAAGAACAGTCCAACTGGAAGAGCCCAAGCCTCCAGCCACAGCCTTCAACCTGTCCTAGACGATGTCCCCTCCCTGGGTCAGCACCCTGCGGACTGTCATCTGCCCACTCCATAAACATGTCACACCCCTCCTGTGCTGGGCTCACTGGGGATGCACAGCAGGCCAGCAGGACAAGCCCCTGTTCTCTTGTCAGGGAGCCAGACCTAAATCTAATAATACACTGCTGAGCATGGGGGAGCACGCCTGTAACCCCAGCACTCTGGGAAGCTGAGGCAGCAGGATTGTAAGTTTGAGTGCAGCATGGGCAACTTACCGAGCCCTGTCTCAAAAATAAAAAGGGCTGGAGATGTAGTTCAGTGCACAGGCTCTGAGTTGAAGCTCCAGTAACACACACACAAACACACACACACACACACACACACACACACACACACACACACACACTGACACAAATATTTATCAGCAAACTCTGTCTCAGGGAGAACTACGAAGGGAGGGAGGGAGGGTGATGCATAGCTTCCCAGGGCCTTGCATCGCTCCTCTGGTGCAATGAAGATGGAAGAGCCTGTGGCCACCCGGGCCCTCTACCAGCCCTGACCTGCCGTCCCCCAAGGCTGTGGAGCCGGGGGTTTGGCTGGGACTACCTTTCCCAGCGTCCCTCTGTGCCGGGTGTGACCTAGACACCCACGGAAATGCTGCCTGCAGCCTCCAGGTGGCGCCCTCGCAGGCCTACAGTTAAATAAGAGTCCCACGGTGGGGACAGCAGAGAAGCCAAGTGAGAGAACCCAGACTCGAGACATCGTCAGACACAGGGCTGCCCACCAGTGCCAGCCTTTTCATTACAGAGACACACATTTAAGGCAAAACACACAGTATGTGTCTGTGGTTCTTATCAGGCTGGAGGATGGGTTACCATATCCCTTAAAAATTCTTCTGGCGGGCTGGAGGTAGCTCAGTTTCATCCCTGGCTCTGAAAAAAAATCGAGTGCTTCCACCCCTCCGGCTTGCCCCTTGCTCTCAGAACAAAGATCAAGTCCGCTGATAGGACACAAGGCCCTGTGGGGTCCGTCCCTGCCCTCTCCTCAGCACCATCTCTCTCCTTCCTTTTGCTCCCCAACATGCTGGGGTTTTGTTTGTTTATGAGAAGCTGGGGATGGAAGCCAGCGGGTGCTCTACCACTGAGCTACATCTCTAGGCCTTTTTATTTTTATTTCGAGACAGGGTTTTTTGCTAAGTTGTCCGGCCTGGGCTTCACCTTAGGATCCTCCTGCCTCAGCCTCCCAGAGCTCTCAGGTTACAGGCATGTGCCACCACAGCCGGCTGTAAATAAAGTTTTCCTGGAACACGGCCATATTTACATATTATTTATAGCTGCTTTCACTGGGTAACAGCAGGGTTCCGTGTGTAGTTCACCATGGGACCCACCGAGGCTAATGTAGTCTACATGGTCCTCTGTAGAATACAGAGTCTCGTCAAGTCCTGGCCTGGCCCTCTTGCCTGATTCACTCCCGTTCAGTCTTCATGCCTTGGCTTTAGTGTCCCTAACCTTTAGGGTCCCCATTCCGTTGTCCTGTATCATTCTAACACCCTGTACTTACCCTTTATTATACTTCTCAGAACTGTAATTAAGTGAGTTAATACCCACCTCTTGGACTGTGACCTCTGTGAGGCTGAAAGCACATGGGCTTATTATAAGACCTGTCACCCAGGAAGTGCTCCGAACAACCTTTGTGGGGCAATCGGATGGAACAGAGCTATCTCAATCACGGAAAAATAACAATTCCCAACAACCACCAGATATGTGGGCCAGCTCCACGCAGGACTGGACCAGTGCTGGGAGCCGTACCTCCGTGTCCCTGTTCTTCAGCCTCGCCGCTAGTTCTTTCTCGAGCATATCGATGGCCTCCTGGTTCCTCTGGTTCCGTCTGCTGATGTCCTGCAGGAACTGGGCCTTCTCCCGTGCCTGCATGGGGCTGGTGAGGAGCTTCTCGAACAGGAAGCCCCGCAGCTCCACCAGGCTCTCCAGGAAGCACTGGGCCCCCACGCTTCGGCGCAGTGCCTGCATCTGCAGGAGCTTGGTGGCCTGGGGGTCACTGAGCAGGACCCTCAGGATGTTCTTGGTGGAGTCCCTGATCTGCTGCGTGAGAGGCGGGAGGCTGGCTTTGCGCAGCTCCATGGAGTGGCGGCGGTCGCAGAGCCAGGCCTCCTCGGCCTCCTCCTCCTCTTCCTGCAGCCGCCGCGCTTTTTCCTGCAGGTCACCCACGCCCTCCAGCAGGGCCTGGCACAGGGCCCCGTGCTCCCTCAGTGCCCCCAAGAGGTCCTCGCGCACCCCCGCCAGGGCCTCCAGCTGGCTGGCCGCGTCCCACAGCAGGGTGACCAGCTCCACCTTGGAGATGGCCTCGTCCAGGACGGACATGATCCTCTTGGCCTCGATGGTGGCGAGTTTGGACTTTGAGGGGACCAAGGCCTTCAGTGGTTCGGCCGGCTTTGGAGACAGCTCTGCCTTCAGCGGGATTCGGCTGACGTCAGGGACTTGGCAGAGCGGGGCCACGGCGAGGATGTCCACGGCCATGTTGGGAGCAGCCGGATCTCTGTGCACCTTCTTGATGCTCTCTGTCCCCGGCGACCCTGTACAGGAAGGAAAGGGCATGAGCGCCACGCTGACGGGCCTGGGCCCACACGGTTGACAGTGGCAGTCATCTGTGGCACGCTGGCTCTCAGTCCCAGCCTTTCCCTGAGAGCATTTAGCTTGGTGACAGTATTTGGGCCACCACGGAAGGGGGACCAAGGGTGCAGGTGGGTCCCAGGCGCAGGTGCCAGGCAGGAAGAGGACGGATTTATGATGTGGGAGGCCAGGGCCACCTTTCTGCCCTCCCTGCACTGGCCCCACCCGAGGATTTATGTATAGGGATCGGGTTACGTGGGCAATGGAAGAGGTGACAGGCTGACCCGCCCTGGGAAGACGAAGTCACCCAGCAACTGTCAGAGCCAGGAAGCCACCACCTACGGAGCGGAGCTGGAGGTGGGAAGCTGGGGGCTGCCTGACCCCAAGCCAGCAGGGTGGACACACCCAGGTTCTCCTTCCTTTTGTCCTCTGCTCTGTCGGTGCCTTCTGTTGGCTGGAGCCAAGGGACAAAGGAGCCAGGGCCTTGCAGCCAGCAGAGACCAGCAGGACAGGAGGGGGCAGACAGGATGAGGAACAGCATATTGTCACTGATTTTTGAGTGTTGATTTAAAAAAGTGGTGGGGGAGCTTTGCATGGTGGTGCACACCTGTAATCCTAGCATTTGGGAGGCTGAGGCAGGAGGATCACCATGAGTTTGAGGCAGCTGGGGCTGCATAGTTTAAGGCCAGCCTGGACTACACAGCAAGATCCTGTGTCAAAAATTTTTTAAAAAAATTCACCAAAATTTCAGTGCTGCACCCTGGATTGGATCCTGGAATAGCAAAATGACATCAGTGGGACAACCGGAGAAATCATGCACACTGAGCAGAGCTGTAGCTGCCTTGATTTACCAGGGGTGACCACAGACCGTGTTTTTACAAGATGTGAACGTTAGGGGGCACTGAGTGGGGGGCATACAGAACTCGGGCTGTGCTGGCAGTTTTTCTGTAACTACAATCATGAAATAATAAGCTCATTAAAAAGACGACTTCAGAAAAATCCACAGTGACACAAATCATGGGTTTATGTGGGCTCCGGAGCACACGTCGAGCCGAAGCTTTGTGGGAGCCCCTCCTTTGGGCACCAGTCCTTGCTGGTGACTCTGGCCGGTTATTTAGTCCCCACAGCCGGGGCTCCCTCGGATGTAAAACAGGAATCCACTCCCAGCACAGGTGCCGGACGATGAACGCTCAGTAAATACTGACTGCCTGCCCAGGGAGACAGCAGCCTCAACTTGGGGACTGGTTTTCGATGCACCTGTGGATTCCCAACAGCTCAGGATCAGGGACTCCTAATGCCACCCCACCTCAGCCTGCCCTTCTCCGTCCCTGTCCCCTCGTGAGGCACCGCCATCAACGTCTAATTCTTTAGCATCCATCTTTCTCAGGGAAAGCAGGGGTTTCTCCACTTTGAGCACCGCTTTTGCCACAGGGCTGAAAAACCAGCCATCACCCTGGAGAGACACCTGCTGCCACCACGTATAACCTGCTTGTGTCGACCTGACCAGCTTGGGAGCTACCTAGGCACTGGTGGGCTCCTTTGTGGTCAGGGAGGTGTGACCTACGGGGACAATAGCTGGTCCTTGCCCTCTTCTCTGACTTGCTCTGTTTCCTGGGCGCCATAAACTAAGCAGCTGCTCCACTACATCTTTCTGCCATGATATTCCTGCCACGGAGCCAGCTCTCCACGGACTGTATCCCCTGAAACTGAGAGCTAAACTAACCCTCTCTTCCTGTAAGCTGCAGGTATTGGGTATTGTGTCTCGGCAACAGGAAACCTGAGTTGTACAGTTACTCATGCCACTTTTAGTTTCACTGTGGATGTGAGGAATGATTTGTTTACGTTTATTTGTTATTTTTAGATAGGGTCTCGCTATGTGTTTCGGGCTGGTCTTGAACTCACTATGTAGCTCAGGTTGCCCTTGAACATTAGCAATCCTCCTGCCTCAGCCTCCTGAGTGCTGGGATTACAGGTGTGGGTCACCACTCCTGGCTTGAGAAATGTTTTAAAGAAAGAACCACCAGGGTTGAACGAATGACAAAGAGTTCTCAGGTGGGTGACCAGGAGAGACGGGTGGGGCCCTTGGGAATCCCAGCCAATGGGGACAGGAAGTTTGGATGGAGGATGAAGAGTTCCTGGAGTGCGCAGTGGGCAGTGGCATCTTGGCCTTGTGTGACCCATTTCCTCTATGGGAAGTGACAGCACCCGGTTTTCCTTTGAGGAATGCTTGCTTTCTCCTCTCCTCCAAAGCCCAGGTGCTGAGCACTTAGTTCCCAGCCTGGGGGCTATTGGGAGGGGGTGGGACCGTTAGGAGAAGGAGCCGACTAGAGAGGAGTATGTGCTTTGGGAGCCGAGTCTGTGAGGGGGATATTGGGACCCTGACCCACATTCCTGGCCACCACAAGGTGAGCGATTTCCTCTATGAGCTTCCGCCATGACGCTTGTGGTGTACCACAGGGCCGAAGCCACGGAGCCAGCTGACCATGGACGGAGGCCCTGAGGCCGTGAGCCCCCTTCTGAGATGTTGGCCTCCGGTACTCTGTCACAGCAGTCCAGGTGACACTGTCAGGTGAGGAGCTCTGCGTGCTTTCTCCGGAAGAAGGGACACACACACACACACACACACACACACACACACACACACGGGAACGCTTCCGGCCATCCCTCAGGGTCCTCTTACCCAGATGCCCGGAACGTTTTGGCTTCTGTGCATTCTGAGGCTGGCTCTTCGGCGTTCCCTTCATCCTTTCGCTTAGCCAGGCTCAGCTTCTGTTGCTTACAATCAGGGACCTGAGCTGATGAAATATCATGGGCCACTGCAACCTGTGAGCGGAGGGTCTGGTATGGAAATGGAAACGCAATCC
>NW_022900924.1:15229596-15263282 GCF_012274545.1 Fukomys damarensis | reverse complement strand
CTGGTCTCGAACTCACAGTGATCCTCCTGCCTCAGCCTCCGAGTGCTGGGATTACAGGCATGTACCACCATGCCTGGCAAGGCCTTGTTTTAAGAAAACAAAAACCAACCAAAACAAAAAGATTATTGTCAGTTCACCAAAATAAGGAGTGCATAGTGTGAAGGGAATTAAAAGAAAAAAAAAAAAAAAAAGAGGATCACAAATTTGAGTTCAGCCTGGGCAACTGAGCAACTTAGTGAGACCCTGTCTTAAAGAAATGGCCGTGGACCTAACCGTGCAAAGGTCCTAGGCTCAAATCGGAGTACTGCAAAAAAACTGAAAAGAAGCAAGTAAACAGTCAAAGAAACAAAAACCAAAGTGTGTAGAACCAGGAGGAAAGGCAGCTGCATCAGATACAACGGTTGCTGCAGTTACTTGAATGAGGCTAAAATAGGTCCCGAATCAGGAGTCCTTCGGGAGCTGAAGGTGGTGGCCAAGGAGGGACTCAGCTCTCAGGTGAGGTCACGAGTCCCTTTTTGGCTCTTCCTGAAGGTCAAGTTCTCAGGAGCTTGGGTGGCCTCTCTGAGGGAGAAGGATCCTCCCCCAAGGCCCCGGAAGGAGGTGAAGCAAGTATTTCACGCCTGCGTTTCCCCACTACCCCCGGAGCTCTGGGGCATAAATCACAACGCCAGAGCCCTCCAGAAAGCGGCCGCAAAGGCAACGTTTTCCGAAATGTTTCCAGTTTGCTTTCAGCCAAATTACCTCTTTTGCTTTAAAGGGCAAACTTGTTTTCTCTGATTATGATGCTGCCCATCAACTCTTGACAGCTCATTTGCGTGAACAAGAAAATGCCTGCGGAACTGGGGGCGGGGGGGCGCACACAGCTGACTTCGCTGACAAAAATCACCAGAGTCTCTTTTCCCTGAATTCTAACACAATCGCGTCACGTCCTTTTAATGGCACCAACCTTAATACTGAAATCGTGGCCAGCTTCAGCCTCCCCTTTTAAGATTCCTGCCCTGACAGTGAAGTGAGGTTGTTAATGGATGGGGAACTTTAATTGGATCTTCCCTTTATTTGTCATTAATTCTACTGATGAACTTTATAAATGGAAATATATCTTTATCATGCAAATTATACCGCCTCGTCGTCATTCAAATAGGCCTGGTGGATATTTTATTACTTTCGCTCTCAGAACATTTTACCAAAAAAAAAAAAGAAAAAAAGGTTTGAGCTTCATAATTTTTTTTCCTCAGCGAGGAAAAAAGGGAAGAAACCCCAAGACCCGTGACACTGCTCCATGGGGAAGCAGGAGGTATTTAAAGACAAAAACAGTCGGTGCAATCAGATGTGGTGTACACTTAAGATCCCAGTACCAGAGAGGCTGAGGCAGGAGGACAGTGACTTCAAGGTCAGTATGGGTACCATGGTGAGTTCTAGCCCAGCTGAGACTACATGGTGAGAGGCTGTCTTAAAACAAAACACAAACATAAGCAGCAACAAAAACGTAAATAGAAGTCAGGTACAGTGGCACATACCTATAATCTCAGCCGCTTAGGAGGCTGAGGCAGAAGGATTGCAAGATCAAGGCCAGCCTGGGCAATTTAGTGAGACTGTCTCAGAGAAACAAAAAGGGCTGGGGTGTAGCTCAGTGCCACAGCGCTTGCCTGGCCTGTGCAAAATTCTGGGTTTAATTCCAAGTACTGTAAGAAAACAAAAACGAACAAAAACCCTGCAGTGTGGGGTGTGGGCCTCATTTTAAGGACTTCTATTTTATTTATTTATGAGAAACAAAAAGGGCTGGGGTGTAGCTCAGTGCCACAGCGCTTGCCTGGCCTGTGCAAAATTCTGGGTTTAATTCCAAGTACTGTAAGAAAACAAAAACGAACAAAAACCCTGCAGTGTGGGGTGTGGGCCTCATTTTAAGGACTTCTATTTTATTTATTTATTGGTACCAGGGATTGAACTCTGGTCCTTGCACTTGCAAGGCAGGCCACCGAACCGCTGAGCTCAATCCCCGGCCCCAGGACTTCTATTTTAATACTGGCTAACTCTTGAGAACGACCACATGCCAGACTGTGACCTAAGGCTTCCTACCAATGGGCTCCTCTAATCCTTACTGGTTCTCTTGTTGCCTCCATTTTAGACAAGGAAAGGGTGGCGGAGGGAGGGTGAGATGCTTCTAGCTTCTGCTTTGCTCACAGCTGAGATTTCAGGCCAAGGCATCTGACTTAGAAGCCAGCACCCTATAACCACTGCTCTGTGCGTACTTTTGACTTACTTTCTCATTTTGAGCTGGAATCTTGCGACATTGCTGAGTCTGGCCTGGAATGCACAATCTTCTCGCCTCAGTCTCCTGCTTCAGCTGCAGGGGTGTAGCTTTTGATTTTAAGATTGACTTCTAGGGTGGTAGAATGAGCTTTTGCAGGGCTGGTTTCAGTCAGTCCTGTCAAGGTGAGACCTAGAGAACAGATGTATTCGAGATTTGGTTCCTGGGTGGCTGTGGTGGTGCACGCCTGTAACCCCAGCACTCAGGAGGCTGAGGCAGGAGGATCCAGAGTATGACCCCAGCTTGGGCAACTTGGTGAGACCCTGTCTGTCTTAGTCACTTTCCTTAATGCTGAGACACAATACCAGATACCCACAACTTAAAGTGATTTATTTTGGCTCACAGTTTGTAGAGGGTTCAGGCCATGCTCAGGTGGCTCCCAGGCAGGGTGGCACGGCAGAGGGGCCTGGTGGATGAGAATGGCTTCCCACATGCCGTCTAGGAAGCACTGGGGGAAAAGGGAGGAGCCGAGAGGGAGATGAGTGGTTCCAGGCCCCACCCCCATGACCACACCCCACCTAATAACAAGTCAGCTGTAGCCCCTGACTTGTTAGGCAGGAAGTTAGATGCTGGCAGGGAGTGGGGGGAACCACACACAACAGCGTCCCTGCCCGTGGGCAGCGTAACAGGTATCAGTGGTATCAGCGCAGAACACATGTATAATCATTTGTTAGGTCTCAAACCCGAAGTGATCCCACAGAGTACAGTGACATTTTTTTTTTTTTTGTAACAGGGATCGAACTCGGGTCCTTGTGTTTGCAAGTCAGGCAGTGGAACCACTGAGCTAAATCCCTGGCCCCCCAGTTACAGTTTAATGTCATCCACTGCATGTCCCTTTGGGTACCTGGCCGTGGGCCATCTAACTCCGGGACGAGGCACAGCACATTTCTGGCTGCCACAGCCCAGGCTTGCTGAGACCAGGGAGGGAAGCATTCTCTGCCTTGGGTGGGGACCTGGTTTAAATTAAGAGTTTATCCTTTGTGAGTCTCTTACATGAGTAAAGCCCTTGAACAAACACAGGTCATCTAAAAAGGACAGGAAGTCATTTTGCAATTCCTAGGTAAAGTAGCTTCTAAGTGGAATGGTGATAAACATCATAACTCTGTGCGTACCTACTTTACAGTAAATTCTACCTAGACTGCCGCATGGCCACCTGTGTGACTTGACTGAATTCTTTCATCAAGGATGGAGGACCAGGGAGGTGAGCGGCTAGTTCCTCTTTGCATTAGTGCCCAGCTTCCTACTGACTGAAGCCAAAAGCCCTCTCTGTGAGCGCATAGGGCTCTTGGGAAGCCTGTGGATAGAAGCTATAACTCTGTCTCAAAATAAATAAGGCTGGCGTGGTGGTTCGCACCTCTGATCCCAGCACTTGGGACACTGAGGCAGGAGGATCTCTGTGAGTTCAAGGCCAGCCTGGGCTACACAGTGAGACCCTGCGTGTTGGGAGCAATTCTACATGGTTTTGGGGGAGAATCATTTCATAATTAAATGGTGATTAGGGCCTACTTTTCCTGCCCACTGGCCAGCTATGGCGTGTCGAGACAGGACTGTTTTTGCCTCCAGTCACAGCTAAGACCTCAGTGGTCCCGTGATGCTGTGATGCTCCGGGACAGGACTACACCAGCTGGAGGCATCCAGGAGGAATGACAGCTTTATAGCATAGTTCCTCTCAGTTGTTTGCTACTTCTGTCTCTGCTGATGCTCTGAATAAAGGTGTGGCAAGCTTGGGGTCTGGGGTCTTTGCCACACAGAGCAGCATGGATCAGGGCAGAGCTCAGCTTCTTCTCCAAGTCTCATTTTCTGTCTATATATTAATTAATTAATTCACCTTGTGCTGTCGTGGCTGGCAGGAGGCTAGGACCTGATGCAGAGGTCTACTAATGTCCCCTTTCCCTGTTCCCTACACCTGTCTCAAAAATAAAATTAAATAAAAAAAAACTGCTCTAAGAAAATAAAATCTTAAGGTTCTAACATTTTAGTGGGTGGTAAAATCAATTTACCAGTTGCAACTAGCATTGCAAGTAAACAAAATACAATGGAAATTGTCAGAGTGCAGCACACGTAGTAAGTACAGGTCTTGTTTTTTCAGAGCTGGGAATTGAACCCCGGCCCTCACGCATGCTAAGCACGAACTCTCTCACTGAGCTCTGCTTTCAGCCTACAGAATTCTTTTGTAATTAAACACGTGTGCTGGGCTGAGAAGGAAAATGCATTTCTTTGGTTTGTAGTTAAACGAACAACCTGTGTTTGAAAGTTCCTGTGACAAAGGCACTCGATTGGCCGTAGGATAGGACCTGCTGCTGTACTGTGAAAGCTAAGGTTAAAAAGATATATATATATATTTTACCTGACGCTCTGTTTGCCTGTATTTCAAATGCTCCTGATTTTTAATCGCTTTGACTTTCCATCAGCTGGTGCCTGCGCGCACACAGGCGGGTAGCATTTGCTTGCACGAAAATGCCATCAGGTGGCCGGGGTTCTCAGCACGCGCACTCCTGACACTGCGGGCCAGGTCACTCGTGTGGTGCCCCTGCCCCTGTGTCCGGATGTTTGCCAGCCTCCCTGGCCTCCACAGCATTATTCAGGTGTGACCAGACGTCCCTAAGTTGGGGACCGCGGTGGGTGGAGGTCACCCCAGCTGAGCGGCGCCATCCGTCCGTTTGGCTGTGGGACTCCCTTCTGCGCCCCAGTCCACGCCCCGCTTCAGAAGCAGGCTCGTCCCCCTGGAACCCAGCCCTGCCTGGGAGCCACTTCTGTGCCGTCCGAAGTCACCGCCCTCCTGAGGGAAGATGGGGATCTCAGTCTGGGCTGACGCTCCCTGCCTTCTGTCTGGACACACCGCGGGTCCCAGTCACATCCAGGCGCTGGGGCACAGGGAGGATCCGAGAGCCCGGAAAGCCCTCTGCAGAGTCCAGAGCCCGTCCCTCTCCTCAAGTCAGGGCTTCTTGGCCTTCGTTGAAGTACAGAGCAGGTGGCGCTGGCCTTGCAGCCCTGAGCCCTTCTCTCCTTGGGCCCAAGGGGAAATTTGTGGGAACCCAGCAATGGAGCAAGTGGGGACTCGCCCCTCTAATTTAGGGGTTCACTGGGGCAGAGTTTAGACCTAAGCTAAAGCTGTGCTGGCTGGCCTGTGATGCTGCAGGTGCCCGCCCTGCCTCTCTCTCCCTCTGCAGCCTCTGTGGCTGCTGCCTTCGAGGCCCAGCTGTCGGGGGTCTGGGAGGAGGTAGGCCTGGGAAAGGCAATGGTGGGTTCAAACCTGGCTAGGATCGCTGCTCTTGACTTCCTTCCCAATGGACCGGGGAGCAGACGCTCTGATGTGAAGGGCACGGCCACCTCCCTCCCTGCTGGGGGGAGGGCACCGGAGCTGGAGGGAGTGGGGGACAAGGTGGCGAGGTGGGAGCGCTGGCAGACATGATGGCAGGTTCGGCAGGCTCCAGTGAGCCAGGGGAGAGACGGGCGTGGCCCCACCAGGGACAGGGCAGTGGCTACGGAGAAGCACAGGGTGGCAGAGATGGGGAGAAGGCACAATCAGCGGCCAGCGGGGTGAGGGAGCGGGCAGAGCTCAGGACGAGGCCCGTTCCCAGGCAGAGGCGGCCGTGGGGGGCTGCGGCGTTACCCAGAGGGCAGAGGCCGGAAGAGGAGCAGGATGAGAGGCCCCCGCTCCTGTTCCCCCAGGTGGAGCCACTCTGGACGCTCCTTTCCAGAAACCAACCCAGACCCGGACGAGCAATTTCTGCCCGTTAGAAGCCAGCTCCATGGCTGACCTTCCCCAGGACGGAACAGAGCACGCTGTACACTGGTCAGACTCTATGTCTTTCCTGCAGAGATCTCAGGACATGGGTATTTTTCATAGCTCCATCGAGGGATAATTTAATCACCATAAAATACATCCAGTATAAGCATGCAACTCCATGGCTATTTAAAAAAAACTTTTTTTTTTTTGAGACAAGGTCTTGCTATGTAGTTCAGGCTGGCCTTGAACTCACTACGTGCCCAGGCTGACCTCAAACTTGTGGTGATCTCCCGCCTCAGCCTCCCAAGTGCTGGGATTTATAGGCTTGAGCCATCACGCCCAGCCCATTTTTATAAATGTATGTAATCATGCCACATCACCACAGTCCATTTGCACAACATTTACATCACTTCCTCAAATTCCCATGAGCTAATTTGCAAACATCCTCTGCTCCCACCCACACTGGCTGTTTCTATTTCAGGTAAGTGAAATCACATACACGGAATTATGTAGTTTGGCTCTTCGCTTAGCAGAGCAGTTTTAAACCAGGGGCAATGTTACCTTCTAGGAAATATCTGGCAGTGAAATGGAGGCATAGCTGGTCGTCACAACTGGGAGAGGGAACGGCTGGCATCTAGTGGGTAGAGGTCCATGGCCCCACTGTGTCATATAAGATGCAGGATGGTCCCCCATAACAGAACTGTTTGGTCCAAAATGTCAACAGAAAGCCATGTGTGGTGGCACACACTTATAATTCCAGCACTCAGGAGGCTGAGGCAGGAGGATCACTACGCATGCAAGGCCAACATGGGCTACATAGTGAGTTCAAAGCCAGCCTGAAGAGACCCTGTATCAAAAAACAAACAAACAAAAAAAAAAAAGAAAGAAAGAAAGAAAAGAAAAAGAAAAAAGCCAACAGACCTGTGGTTAAGACCCCCTAACTTACTATAACACTTCTGAGGTTCACCCGTGTTGCAGAATGTATTAGTATTGTTTTGCTTTTTGTGGGCAGATAATATTCCATGGTATGGAAATAATTACAATTCTTCTTTCACTTGTTGAGGGGCACTTGGGTTCTTTCCAGTTTGTGGCTGTTAAGATGAATACTGCTAAGAATATTCACATATAGGTCTTTGGGTGGCTAGGTCTGCATTTTTCTTGGGTCCATTCCTAGGAGAGGAACTGAGGGCGAATGTACGTTGAACTGTTTCAGAAACTGCCAAGCCATCGTTCCAATCGCTTGGACTGTTTTACGTGCCCTCCAGCAATGCCCAAGCACGCCACTTCCTCCACCTTCTTGCTGCTTCTATTAATCGCTATGTTACATTGTTTTTCATATGTTTAACCAATCTTGCATTTCTGGAGTAAATCTCACTTGGTCATGGTGTATAATCCTTTTTATACGTTGGTGAATTTGGTATGGCAATATTTTGTATCTTTTCCTGTATGTGATACTGGGGATCGAACTTGGGTCCTTGCGCTTTCAAGGCAGGCAGCAGAACCACTGAGCCAAATCCCCAACCCATGCATCTATTTTCTTGAGGGATGTTTTTCTGTAGCAGGACTTGGCAAGTTTTTTTTCCACATAGGGCCAAATAGTAAATATATTTGGCTTTGTGGCTACAACGTTTTTTTTGGCAACTGCTTAACTCTGCTGCTGTAGCACGAACACAGTCATAAATGACACACAAGGTGCACGTCTGTAATCCTAGCTCTCTGGGCGGGCTTGGGCAAGAAAATTGCAAGTCTGAGCCTACAGTGGGCAGTTTAGCCACTCAGGGAGAATGCATCTCAAAAATTTAAAAAGGGGGCAGGGATGTAACTCAGTGCAAAGGCCCTTGGTTGAATACTCAGTGTGTGTATGTGCGTATGTGGGTAAACTGGCATGTCTGTGTTCTGAGAAAATTTTATTTATAGAAACAGGAGGCAAGTCAGATCTTACCTTTGAGATGTGGTTTGCTGATCCCTAGTCTGTAGTTTTTTGTTTTGTTTTGTTTTGTTTTTTTGAGACAGGGTCTCACTATGTGGTTGAGACTGATGTGGAACTCACTATGGAGCCCAGGCTGGTCTCAAACTCACAGCGATCCTCCTGCCTCAGCCTTCCGAGTGCTGGGATTACAGGTGTGCGCCACCACGACCGGCCAGTCTGTAGTTTTTGTTGTTTTGTTTTGGTTTTTTGAGACAGCTTCTCCTTATGTCTTCCATACTTGCCTTGAACTCAAGATGATGCTCCTGTCTCAGCCTCCCACGTGTTGGAATTAGAGGTATGTGCCATGTTGCCCAACTACATTGATTTTTTTTTTCTTTTTTCTTTTGGATACTGGGGATGGAACTTAGTTGTGGATAATGGGAAGGCCCACCCTGGGTGTGGGTGGCACCACCCGAAAGGCTTATCGCTGAGAAGGGATAAAAGGGAAAGGGAGGCTGGCTGCTGCTGCTTCACTTTGCTGCTTTCTGCCTGCCATGAACCGTTTCTCCTCTGTGATGCCCCTCTGCCGTGCCACCCTGCGTTGGAGCCAGCTGACTATGGACTGAAACCTCTACACACTGTGAGCTAAAATAAACGTTTGCTCCTTTAACTTCTGGGTGTCAGGTATTTTGTCTCAGGAATGAGAAAGGAACTAAGACTATTTAAAGGATTACACTTCAGTAGCATTAAGAATATTACATTTATGGACAACTGTCATTACTGTCCACCCCCAGAATGTGTTCATCACTCCCAACTGAAACTCTGTACCCATTAAGCAAACATTCCTCACTCATTCCCCTTTCCCATGGCACCTCGTGGCCACCATTCTAATTTCTGTCTCTGTGAATTGGAATACTGCAGCTACTTCATATCAGACAATATTTGTCATTTTGTGTCTTTTCCGTAATGCTTTCAAGGATCATTTATGTTGTAGCGGATGTCAACATTTCTTTCTTTCTTTTTTTTTTTTTTTTTTTTTTTTTTTTTTTTTTGGCCCAGGATCTCGCTGTGTAGTTCAGGCTGGCCTTGAAATCACTATGTAGCCCAGGCTGGCCTCAAGCTTGCACTGGTCCTCCTGCCTCAGCCACCAGCCCCTCCCCAGTGCTGAGATTAGAGGTATGCACTATCATGCCTGCCGAGAATTTCATTTGTTTTTATGGCTGAATAATATTCCATGGTATGGACAGAGACTACATTTTGTTTATCCACTCATCCATCAATGGACAGCACTGCATTTTGAGGAGGATTTGTTAGGAGAGGATTTTGTTGCTATGACAAAATGCCCAAGAAAAACAACTTGAAGGAAAGATTTATTTGGGCTCACAGTTTCAGAGATTTCAGTCCGTGGTTGGCTATATCCATTGCTTGGACGCAGGACATCATGGTGGTCAGATGTAGAGCACAGCTGCTCACCTCATGGCAGCCAGGAAGCAGAAAGAAAAGGAAGGAGCAAGAGAAGGAGGGGCTGGGAACAAGATACGTCCCCAAGGTCACACCCCCAGGACCCACTCCCTTCAGCCAGCGTTGCCCCAGTGACACCATCAAATTGGTGGCCTCTTGAAGCATTCGCCTTCCAAACAGAAGAGATCTGGGGGACACCTCAGACCTAAACCGGAACAGGATCTATCCAGCTCAAGTCATCATTCTGGAAGTGGATTTCCATGGTGTGATTTTACACCCATCTGTACTACACTGTTTCATTGATGGCTCCTCCAGTCTCAGGCTCCATGATGGGAGTGATGAGGTTTCCTTTATTGATTGCTCCCCCAACCATCCTTAATGGGCACTCGTAGATATCGCTGAATATATGAATATTTAACGTGCGGATCAAGGGCACCTCTTGGCGCTGTATTAAGCATGAAGAGTCAAGGTTGGATGTGTTTTAGGGAAAACAAAATTGCCACTACTTTCTGAGCACTGCTCCCGTGCCAACCACTTCATAGCTTTGTTTCTTGTAATCTGCATAAGAAACTCTTTGTTTTAAGAGCAGACAAAGAAGCCTAGCATGGTGGCGCACACCTGTAATCCTAGCATTTGGGAGTCTGAGGCAGGAGAGTCGCTGCAAGTTCCAGGCCAGCCTGGATGGACTACATAGTGAGTTCAAGGCCAGTGTGAATACATAGGGAGAACTTGTCTCAAGAAAGAAAGAAAAGAAAGAAAGAAAGAAAGAAAGAAAGAAAGAAAAGAAAACGAGATTATATTTTAAGGACAGAAATTGGAATTAAATTCTAAAGTTAATACCAAAGACAAAAATCATATAATCAAAATAATCTAAGCACCCACTCACGTGAGATGCTTTCTGCTTCGTGCTCACATTGGGCAGGAAAGTGGCTACTTAGAAACGACTCTCTCGCCCTCACATCTATGTTTGACTTCAAGTAAATGAATGATGGCCTCTACTTGATTGGTATCACTACTATTTATTTATTTATTTACTGTGGTATTAGGGATTGAACCAGGGCCTTTTTACATTGAGCTAGATTTTTTTCTTTTTTTTGAGACAGGATCTCCCTAAGTTGCCCAGGCTGGGCTCCAACTTGTGATTCTCCTGCCTCAGCCTACCAGAGTACTGGGATTCCAGGCGTGTGCCACGGCGCCGGGCTTATCCGCTTTAGAGGAGAGAAAGAGGGGCCAGGGAATGGACAGGAGGAGAGGGCAGAATAGGGGTGGGGTCTCTACAGAGGATGCTTTGCAGAGTGGGAGGGCAGACTGACGCCGGGGCTTGGGAGCAAGATCCTAAACTAGGATGGGATCCGGGTGGGGGCTACTGAGTTTTGCAGAGTCCAGGAAGCGTGGGCTAGACCTCAATCTACATTTCCTTCACCCTCAACTCTTTCCCACCTGTTACTCACCTCCTCTGAAGGCTCGAGGATCCCTCTCCAACAGAGGTTTCTCTGTCCTTGCGTTGCTAGGTTACTCGCCAATCTTGGAGGGCGGGACTCGGCGTCTGACTGACTTTACTTTTCACCATTCAACCTCTTATTTTGCTCCGTTAGCTCCACCTTCTGAACTATGACCAATCAGAAGGACGGTCCCTCTGACATTCTTCCAATTAAAAGACCCGAGACTCTGTCTGGGTTGGACTGAACTATTACAGAGAGGGATGGGAGGGAGGGAAGAGGTGCAGCTTCTTAGTCCCGTCCTCTTTTAGGGAGTCCTGCAATCAGCAATGATCGAGAAATAGGAAAGGACATGGAAATTAACCAATCAGACCTCATCATAGCAGCCCAGATGTCCAATGGGCCGAGGAGGAGGGGAAGTGGGGCGGGGCCGGCGGGGTGGAGGGGAAGTTAGTCGGTGGACTGGAGAGCTGGCGCAGCTGCCGTGGCGGCAGCGACTGTAGTGTCGGCGGCTGTAGTGGCTGCAACAACTCCGGTTTCGGGGCTTTGGCAGCGGCGCCAGCGGGCTGTGCTGTGGTGTGCTGACTCCGGTGTGCGGTCCGGGTTTCTGGGTCGGCGCGTGTAAGAATCCGAAGGGGTCTAGGGGCTGGCCCGAGGGGAGGGGGCAGGGGCCAGGGGTCAGAGAGCGGGGACAAAGGGGTTGCGGCTGAGCCCCAGGTGTGGGAGACGAGAAGGGTGGACCCAGAGGGCTCGCCAGGAAGTTTTTGCCCAGGGTTTCGACCCCCAGACCGGGCCGGGGGTGTGCACGCCTTTTCCCGCCCCTGGCTTCTTGGGCGACCCCCACGTGGGGCCCCCATGAGATCGGGGAGCGCGTGCAGCAGGGGCGGCCCTCCTGCCTCAGCCTCCCTCTCGCACTGTCACCTCGTCAGCGACCTCGGCTGACCCCAAAGGAGACTGCCCGGGTCATGCTGCCCCAGCCGGCGGTGTGGTGGCAGCCAGCGCTCTGTCCCCAGGACCTTGCTCCAGGGGTGACCTTTTGGATCTTCCAAAGAGGAAGATGGAGCGCTTGCAGAAGGAGCCCAGGGCCAGGACTCAGGAGTTCTGAGTTCTATCTCTGTGCCTGTGCGGTGTGACCTTGGGCAAGTCCCTTTACCTCTCTGGGCCTCGTTTTTCTTTCTGTAAAAGGATGGGTTTGGATTCAAATTGGGGAACTGGTTCAGGGTGTACTTACAGGGTAATGGTCTAGCAGGGAGAGTCCCAGAATTCAGCCTGCCTGGGTTGAAATCTGGCCTCTCTACCTTGCTGTTTATTTATAAGACACAAGTTAACCACTAAGCCTCTAAGGTGCTCTGTAAGGTGGGGGGCATTAACCAAGACAGGATTCAGCAACAGGACCGTTGGTGTTTTGAGCCACGTCCTTTGTGGTGTATGGGTCTCACCTGTCACCCCGATCTGTGACAACCAGAATGTCTCCAGACAGTAAGGTCCCCTGGGGACAGAATCACCCTGACTGGGAGCCACTGAGCTCAGCCACTGCTTATGAGCAAGCAGTCATCTGTAAGACCACCAGCTATTATGGGACTAGTGACGAAATTTACAAGCCTCTTAGTCCCCAGCCTTCAGAACAAATGTGGGAGAGATCAGTGTCTAAGCTGCGTGATGGGTGCAAGTTCACTTAGACATTGTCTCTGCTCTTCAGTATGTTTGAAAATGTTGGGGGTAAAAGTTAAACCCTGGACTGGGGAGGTAGTGCCTGTGCTTAGTGTGTGCGAGGCCCTGGGTTCCATCTCCAGCACTGGAAAGATGCAAAGGATTAAGCTGAAAAACAAACCCCAAAAATGTTAGGACAGCTGCGTGGTAGTGTCTCATCTGGGATTTCCTCTTCTGCCTCCCCCTCCCTATGGGATTGAAAAGCAAAATAAATCCTCAGATCTGGAGGAAATGAAAAACTTCTCACAAAGGCCGGTCATGGTGGTGCACGCCTGTAATCCCAGCACTTGGGAGGCTGAGGCACAAGGATTGCTGTGAGTTCGAGACCAGCCTGGGCTACATAGTGAGTTCCAGGTCAGTCTCAACTACATAGTGAGACCCTGTCTCAAAAAACCAAACAAACAAACAAAAAAAACTTCTCACAGGAAGTTCACTGGGCAGAGAGCTACAGGCTTAGCAGCAAGCAGCACAGTGTTTAATTTCTGCTCCCTTTATTTATTTATTTATTTTTGATACCGGGGATCGAACTCAGGTCCTTGTGGTTGGGAGGAAGGCGGCGGAACCACTGAGCTAAATCTCTGGCATCTGCTGCCTCATTTTTAAAAACGTGCCGTTCTCCAACGGTGCACAAGGGGGTCCCGAGTTCCTTGAGGATCTGCAGGTCCGTTTGGAGGTGAACTTGGTAGAGCACAGAAACCATAGCCGAAGG
Organism: Fukomys damarensis; assembly: GCF_012274545.1. Lineage (NCBI taxonomy): Eukaryota > Metazoa > Chordata > Mammalia > Rodentia > Bathyergidae > Fukomys > Fukomys damarensis. The sequence goes on along the minus strand of NW_022900924.1, from coordinate 15,250,016 downwards.
AAGGAACCTGCTGCTGTTTTCAAGTTCAAAGTTCTGTGGAGATCTGCTGAGTCTCATTTCTTTTGGTCCTAGGCGGAAATGGGAAGGTATAAATAGAAACCCTAACAGGCCAGTTCTGAGTGTTTTAAATTGGGAGTTACACATGAACACTTGGACATTATTTTTAAAATATATATTTTTGTCTCCTTCCCTCCTCAGGCACCTAAAGCTAGGAGAATGGTGCCTGCACAGGAATATCTGTCATTGGAGAGTTTATGTGTGGTCCTCAGAGATAACTTAGTGAAGCTAAAGTGAAAGTTGTCTTTGTTTTGAAAAGTGGGGAAGCATGGATGATACAGGGTGTTAGCTTCCTAGTGGTCCCTGAAGGTGGGTGCTGCTTGAATAAAGATGTTGGGGACGTAGAGGATGAGCAGGAACACGGGCCCTGTGCCAGACTGCAAGGTCCCAAGCTTGGCTGTCTAGCTGTGTATTCTTTGGCAAATTACTAAACCTCTCTGTGCCTGGCTTTTCCCTCTATAGTCTATCCTGTAGGGCTATTATGAGATTTTAATGAACTTTTACTTATAAATTTCAAGTAGAAAAAAAACAATCACCAGTAGAGTCCCTGATATGTAGCAAGCACTCAGTGAGTACCAACTACTGTTACTTTAACTGCCTTATATATTTTTCTTTGGTGGCTTTGCAGAGCCCACAGATAGTGTAAAAGAAGGGTGGAGATAGAACATGATAGCTCTAATCTCCTTTGCCAGACACAGTTACTTTCCAGTGTCTGTTCTTGCACTTGCCCTCATATTTTAACACTGTTAACGCTGTTGGCGCTTTTTAAAAATTTTTTGGTACTGAGGATTGAACCCGGATACTCGATCTCAGCCAAGAGGCTGAGAAGCAGTGGGCACACAGAACCCAAGGCCTTCGCTTTGAGCTACATCCCCATCCCCTTTTTATTTTTTATTTTGAGACCAGGTCCTGTCTAAGATACTAATTGAACTTGCCACCCCCCTGCCTCTGCCTCCCAGAGTACGTTGATGACAGATGTGCAGCACCACACCTGGCTTGTTAGCATTGTTTTCAAAGAGAGGTCTAGTTCCCACCCTAGAAGATTGAAAAGCATGTATGTAATTCGGTGGTTTGCAGGACCGTGTAGCCATCACCACCACCTTATTCCAGAAGGTACCCGTCGGTGGTGGTTGGGCTCTAATAATTGTCTTTCGTTTCTTGTGCTCCCGACCCTAGAAGATGGCCCTCATGGAGGAGTTTCTGAGAAGCACCGCTGGGCCAGTGGCTTTGACAAGGAGCTCAAACCAGAGACTGTTTAAAGCCCTGGACATCGCATCCTGAGGCCCGCAGGAGAGGCGAGCATGGCCGTGAGTTTGGATGACGACGTGCCCCTCATCCTGACTGTGGATGAGGGTGGCAGCGCCCCAGCGGCTCCCTCCGACAGCCTAGGCCCCGAGGAGCTGCCGAGCAGAAGTGAGCTGGGGGCTGGTGGGGGGCTGCAGCAGGCGGCAAGAGGTGGTGTGGGCTTCAGGCCCCGTCCGCTGGCCCCATGTCGGGGTCCCCAGGTGGTGACACGGAAAGGACTCTTGTGGGCTGTGTTGCCACAGGCCCAGCTCTGGGGTGTGTCCAGGGCCCTGCGCGTCCCCAGTCATCTTGCTCCCCTCTGCCCCTAGCCTCCCTCTCACTGAGCAACCTTGGCTTTTTCCGTGGCTGCTTGGCAGAGACCTCGGGCCAACCTGCTCCTTGGCTGGCTTCCCTGCCCCATTCCTGGTTAAAAAAAGAAGCCAGTTTCAGCAGCAGCCTCCGTCTGTCCCGGTCCGAAGCCCTGGCAGGAAGCTGCACTGTTGTTTCTGTTCCTCCACGGCCCTGCTGCCGGGATGGGGTGGAGGGGGCGGGCGGCGAAGGTTGGGATCCATTGATCTGAGGCTTTGGGGTTTTGCTTTGTCTTCTTCTGAAGCAGATCCTAGCACAAAGCGGGCCCAGGAGAGGTGGAAAGCTGGGGGTGTTTTATGTGTTAAGTGTGTTCTTGGCAGAATGAGAGGCCTTTAGGAACCTTCTGGGCCCTGTCCCGAAGCCATTTGTTTGCTCAGGAGAGGCTTAAAATAACTCAGCTTTTTCAGGGGTCTTCAAATGGCAGGGACGGCTCCTTGGAGGCTCTTTGGAGACAGAGACCACCGTCCTGTGCTTCTGAGGGTGGAGGCGAGCCGCCCGCCCGGGACCAGCGGGACAGGAGCCTGGCCGCCCCGTGTCCTTTGTTCCCGAGAGCACACAGCTGGTGGCGGGAGCTCGCCGCCTCCCTGGGACAGGATGAAGGGGAACAATATTCCCAGGGAGCTGTGGCAGGTGCCCGGTCCCTATACACAGGCCCTCTGGGCGACGCAGTGATCAAAACATAAACCAAGCCGGGCGTTGGTGGTGCCCAACTGGGATCCCATGGGAGGCCGAGGCAGGAGCATCGAAGTTTGAAGCCATCATAGGTAATGTAGCGATTTAGTGAGACCCTGTCTTAAAATTAAAAAGTCAGAAAGGGCTGGGGGCGTAGCTCAGTGCAAAGGCCTTGGGTTCAACTCCAGGACTGGAAAAACACAAAACAAAGGCAACCATAAACCCATTTTTCCCCAGCTACTGCTCAAGGCCTAGAAAATGGTGGCTGCAGTTTCCAGCTCTTAGCTGTTTTCTTTATAGGATCCCCCTGCTAGGGAGGCAGTATTGTCCCTGTTTTACAGAGGAGGAAACAGTGGGTCAGAGAGGTTAAGTAACTTTCCCAAGGCCACTCAGCCAGCACGTGGACTAGTGAAGTTTTGAACTCTGGATTGATTCTGGAGTTTCTGCCCCTTTCCCCTTTTTTTTCTTTTTGTTCCTCCCTCTCTATTGCCTCCTTCTCCTTTTTGCTTCACAAATTTAGAACAAATGTGAGTGCAAGCCCTTAGCTTAGCATTTGTTAATTGTTATTTATCTTTTGCCGTCTTGGGTCCATCCCAGGCCCGGTGCACAGTGGGCTCTTAGCGTTTATCTCTGACCTCATCTCACACTCTCGAGGTAGAATTACGGTTACCTTCGGCACTTACAGAGGGGCAGGTTGCCTGGGTGAGCTTAGGAGATCAGGTGGCCCGTTCGGGGTCACAGGGCTCGCTGGCACTGATGCCTCTCTGGTCGGACGCCCACGGCACCGGCCCAAGTCAGGGTGATACAGGACACCGCCTGTAGGGGGTGCACGGCTGGAGCACAGGACCTGAGGGGCGCTGCTGGTAGCCAGCCTCGGGGTTCTGCGTGACAGCCTGTGTGTCCTGCGTGTGGGCCGCTGTTACACCCCGGCAAAGCAGCAACCCAGGGGTGGGGTGCCCGGCTCCCCTGTGGGATCAGACTGGGGAGAGTGACAGGATGTGTCAGGATCGGGCTGAACTGGTGGCGAGGCTTGGTGAGTAGGAAATGGGGCAGAGCCACAGTGACGCTCACCTCGGATCGGTGTCACCAGCGGGGCTCTTCTTATCTTGCCAGAGTTGAAGACAGTGTATTTTAGTTTCTTTTCTTTTTTCTTTTTTTTGGTACTGGGGATCAAACTCAGGACCTTGCGCTTGTGAGGCAGGCAGTGGCACCACTGGGCTAAATCCCTGGCCCTAGTTTGTTTCTTAAGAACAAAAAAAATACATTCCTAACCGCCAGGGATGTTGTGTTTTCTTCACAAGTGCCTCAGTGCCTCAGTTTCCACTCTTGCGTGGACTCTGTTTTCTTTGTTTGTTTTTGAGACAGGGTCTTGTTATGTAGCCTTGCTTGGGCTTGAACTTGTGATCCTCCTGCTTCAGCCTCCTGAATGCTGGGATCACAGGTGTGTGCTGCCACGCCCTGCTTGTTTTTTGTATTCCCAAGGATCATTTGCCGAAACATCCAAGAATGTGTGGGTAAATCTGTGGAGCACGGCTGGGAAGAGGGGCAGGGCCTGCCTCTCTCAGAGAAAGAGAGGTTTCAGAGTCGTCCTTTCGGCTAGCACAGGACTTATTTCATGCTTGGATTTTGTCGCTGACCTACCCTATCGCTGCCACCTGAGCAGTGACTGACACAAATGCAGCCTGGTCATTTCCCTGTCCTGGAGCTCCTTGGGGCCTTCCCATCCTGACAGTGCAGCCAGGCTTTGTCGCCTGTGTGTTGTCGTGCGTCCTGGCGTCTTCTTGCCTGACCGGTCCAGTCTCCTGCCTCGGCCTGTGGCATCACGTGGCTTTGAGGCCAGCGAGCCTCGTGCATTCCTGACCCTCTCACCTTGCTGGGAGCCTGTCTGGAGCGTCTTCCCAGCACCTCTCTGCTCATGAATTCCGCTTCTGTCTTGGAAGCTTGCAGACGGCTCCACCTCCTTGGGCAGAGCTAAGCACTCTCCCTCTTCAGCTCTGGTGCCTTGAGGAGGCTTCCGGTGTCACCATCTGCTGCCTGTGGTGGCTGCACTTCCAGCCCTCTGATCGCCTCTGGGCCCTGGTTCTGTTCAGCTTTGTATCTTGCAGCTCAGTGCCCGTAACTGTGTTGGGTCCCTGGGGCCTTTGCTGGCCTGGGAGCCGCCTCGGAAGAGGCTCTTCAGAGATGGGCAGCGTCCCTTCCTGCCTCTTCTCCAAAACCAGTGGTATGAACCCCATCTGTCCCAGTGCGGCTCGTTGTCCAGGGACTGCCACCCTCAAGTAAACCCTTGAGGTGCTAAGGGGTTGACACAGCGGACAGGGGACGTCAGTGGAGTTGGCAGTGACAAGGACAGGAGCCGCCCAGAACGTTTCCTGTGGGCTGACAGCTGCCGAGGCCTTCCCGTGGCCCTGTATCTGCATGGCCCTTGTCATGGCAGCGCTGAAGAATGCCATGGGCTGGGCGGCTTTGCCAACAGACGTGTTTTCTCCCAGTTCTAAGGCTGGAAATCAAAGATGAAGGTGTCACAGGGCTTCTGTCTTCCGAGGCCTCCCCGCTGTGTCCTCACTCAGTTTGGGTGTCTGTCCTCTTGTCCTGTTGGAGTAGGGCCTGTCCATGTGACCTCATATGACCTTAATTTTAAAGAAGTGCCCAAATCCCACATGCAGTCACGTTGCCCTCGGAGTTGGCTGTGCCACCTGTGACCTTTAACCCCTCAGAGGGCCCCGTCCTATTGGGAACCCAGAAGGTTTGGTTTCCTCTTCACCGAGCTACGAGCGCGGATCTTCTCTAAGATGCCAGCACCCTGGGTTGTGGCGGTGGCTGACGGTGACTCACAAGCGGAGGTGTGGAGGGGAACGGGTAGGCACAGAGGTATTTAAAGCCTGAGAGTGAGGAGTAGCCTGCAAACTGCAGCTCACCAGGTGGTGTGGAGACACCCCGCGCCCGGCGCACATCAGGAGGTGGCTGAGAGCGGTGTGGCTGCCGTGGGCGTGCGGGGGACTCACAGCGCAGTTCGGGATATGCCCAGCTTTTGTCTTCTGCTCACCTCAACCCACCTGATGCCTTTTCTGGATGCCCGAAGCACTGGGGACAAGGGAGGTGGAGCAGGGCACCGCATCTCGCTGCTGGTTGTCTGGGTGATGCGCCCTGAAAGGGTAAGGCCTCTGGTGACAGGACAGAGCTCCTGCCCTCCTTCATCATGGTGCCTGGGCATTACCGGGACTTCGTGCAGTGTGCAGGAAAGGTCATTGTCCTGGTCAGGCCACCTCTGATGCCCTCGTCTCTTTACCAGAACCTTTACACAGATAGGGTGGTTGGCGCCAGGTTCTGTCCAGTTGGGCAGAGCTGCAGGTGCCAGGGCTCCTGTGCCAGGAGCTGGGCCAGAGTGGCGAGGCTGTCAGCACAGGGTGGTCACCCCAATGGGTCGTGCCATCTTGGAGATCTGGTCCTGTGGCTCGTTCCTGACCGGGCGTCCCCGGCATATTGCCAGAGTGAAGGCTGCCCTCAGGACTTGCATGGCTGTGGTCACTTGTGGTCCCCTGGGTGGTGGCGTGGTGGGGTGGGTTCTGCAGATAAACTCCAGGCTGCCGTCCCAGCTGAGTGTCCAAGTCTCAGTCTGCTCATTTGTAGATTGGGGTCAGGATGGCATGAGGGGGGGTCAGGTGTAATCCCATCGTCTGCTCTCAGCCGGGCACAGCCACCACCAGACAGGTCCTGAACGAAGGCCAAGAGGTGAATCCCCTCTGCCTCCATCCTGGCCCAGCGGGTGGCGTTCACCCTGCAGGGAAGCTGGGGCAGCCTGGCAGCTGGAGGCCAGAAAGCAATTTGATTCCCACAGCCTCCCACGGAGCCTGGGCGTTGGGTTCCACTGGGGTCCCTCCTCCTGCTGTTTTAGGGCCTCACCAAGTTGTCGCCAGACCATTGGTGGCCCCCAATTAAAATGAGCAAGCACCCAGCCTGCTGAATTGAGGGCACTGCTGGGTTGGAGCCGCGTGCTCTCTCCGCCCCCCACGGCTTCACGGGGTGTCCTGTCTGTCGCCTCGGACCCCCTGCCAGGAGATGCCATCTCCCCCTCTGTATGCAGGAAGCTGGGGCAGTGTCAGCTTGGGGCAGGCCGGCTCCTTCCCTGCTTCCCCCACACTCCTGGGAGGGCTGAGCTCACGTGGGCTACAAGCTGCCGCGTGAGCCAGAACCATCGGCGTCCCAGCCTGCAGGTCGGGGAGGGGGCCCGGGAGGGCTCTGAGGTGGCTTCTGGTTGCAGTGCCCTCCCGGGGTGCCTCAGATTGCAGCATAAGGGTCCAGGGAGGAAGCCATGCTCCTCAGAGGAATCAGCCAGGACTGTGCCCCAGAGGACAGGCTTCCCCAGATGGCCCCATCCCAGCGCTAGACTCGGATTCACTCCTGGTCCCTCGGTGGAGTGAATCCCGCCTGGAGCCCCCTCTCTCCGCTCAGGCCAGTGGGGTGAGAATGCACACTGTGGTCACGGTGACCTGTTCCTGTGGGTGCCAGCAGGGTGCCAGGCCCGTGTGCGCAGTAACTGCTGCTGCTGTCTGTGTCACTTGTCCCCCCCAGCAGACCTCTGAGGTTGGTGCTTTCAGTACCCTCTTCCAGAAAAGAAAATCAAGGTTCCCTGAGGCTGGGGCCTACCCAAGGCCCTCAAGCTACCTCAGCAGCATTTTAACTCTCGTCTGTTGTCTTCTGACTCCTAAGTCAGTGTTTCAGCTACTTTGCCCCTGCCATGGAGTGACATTCTGCAGAGGGAGGACTTTAGGCTAAATTCCTTCAAAAGTTGGTTTTTGGCTTTATCTTACTGCCTTTTGCAGTGTTGGGCTCAAACCCCGGGCCTTGTGTGTGCTAGGCAGGCGCTTTCCCACTGGCTGCAGCCCTGCACCTATGTTACTGTTCACTTTTCTTCCTCCATGATGTTATTTCAAATCGGGGCCGGACTTTGACCTTCCTCCTGTGTTGTGAAAAGAGCACAGCTGCTGGGCTGGGACCACAGCAGGAAAGCCAGAACAAGTGAAAACAGACCACAGAGAAAAAGCCTCCATTTCCCCGCCTGCCTGCCACTGTTCCTTCTGGTTCACGTTCCTTCCTGGGTTGGGCAGCAGACAACCATTTCCCTCTCTGTCCTTGGATCAGGAAAGTTTGGGCTTAAAATGGGGTCTGGCGGGAGCCAAGATTTGGGACTGCTCAAAGAAGGACGAAGGAGGCTGAGCCGGGAGCAGCCTTGGGTCAGGTCGGAAGGTTGGTGGGCTCTGGGGGACGCCTCGAGGTTGCTGATTCCGGTGGCCAGTGACCCCTCCCTGCAGGAGGATGTCCCTGGGTGGCGCTGTGACCCCCGTACCGCAGATCCCTATTGCCTTGCTTGCTTTTGGGGGCGTCCTGATCTAGTTGTAGAAGTCAGGCCTTTCTCTCCCCGAGCCGCTCAGGAGGCTCAGGTTCAGGCATTGACCTCGTGGTGTAAAGCCCAAGTTGGGCCACCCTGGGGCAGCCCAGGACTGTGCATTCCCGGCAGGGACAGCTGCCACTGTATGGGATCTCAATTCCACATTGTCCAGCTTGTCAGAAGCAGTCAGAACCTGTACTTTTCATTAGAAGCCTTCGGATTTTTAAGTACTGCGACTGATTCCCACGTCTCCAGCATGGACAGCTGAGTAAAGCCAGGTCCGTAGGTCCCGCCTGACTACTGTGACTCAGAAGGTCCCAGTGCGGCCTTGCTCAGAGTCAACCCCTTCACGTTAAGTAAAACTGTGGTGGAACAGAAGCGGTCAGGTAGCTTCCTCTTTGCCTCTGAGTGCTTTGCCACAGGACACCAGGAGGCCCTGGGCTTTGGGATGGGAGCTGTAGGGTCAGGGTGTCTGCCCGGCCAGGCAGGGAGGTGGCAGAGGACCGGATGGGTGGTGCAGATCCTGGGAGCCCCTTCATCTTTCCACACTCCGAGTCGTCTTTTCCCGTGATTCACTCTACAAAGCCCATTCTCTAGCTTGAAATTTCATCCAATATGAGACCTTTTTTTTTTGTGGAGACAGGGTCTCACTATGTAGTTCAGACTGTACTGGAGCTCACTGTGTAGGCCAGGCTGGTCTCAAACTCACAGCGATCCTCCTGCCTCAGCCTCCTGAGTGCTGGGGTTACAGGCATGCAGCACCACGCCTGGCCTCTGAGACCTTGTGTGTAGCTGTGACTTTGAGGTGTGTAATAAAGATCCCAGGAAGCATTAAAAGCCCAGAAAGAGTAGTAGTTTAATTGTTGGTTCTTTTCCTTCTTTATTAACCACTGCTGTCTCTTTTTTTTTGGTACCGGGGATCGAACTTGGGTCCTTGTGCTTGCAAGGCAGGTGGTGGAACTTCTGAGCTAAATCCCCGGCCCTAACCATTGCTGTCTTATCTGAGAAATTAGTTTTCTAAAAGGCCAGCACGTGTCTCTTTGTAGTATTTAAGAAACATGTCTGGCTAATTGTAGCTTGGGAAGGGTTAGCGGCCTGGCTGGCGGTGGGGCAAGGGAGCACAGAACAAGTCACATTTGTGGTATAGGAGGGTTTAGAAGAGGGTGGGATGGGCAGGGGTGTGGGAATGGCTTCCCAAGAATGACGGTGGGGCCTGATGAGGGGAACTTTGGTTTGTTTAAGGCTGGGGGTGTTGGGAAGGTTCTAGAGAGGTTAAACTTGAGTATACCAAGTGGAGTTCCTTTTTTTTTCCCTTTTTTTCCCAAGTAAAGTTCTTAAAGGGACAGTGAATAGGGAGTGAAAGATTGTCCCAAAGGAAAGGCAGGAGAGGTGGGTGTGGTAGCACACACCTGTACTCATAGAATTGGGAGGCTGAGGCAGGAGGATCAAGTGAGTTCAAGGCCAGCCTGTGCTACATAGTGGGACTCTGTTTCCAAAAAGAAAGAGGAGGCACAGTGGAGCAGAGCGGCGGAGGGATAGGAGCTGGGGGTCGAGTGAGGTGGTGTTAGGTTAGAGGGTGCTCCTCCTGGGGCGATGGAGAAGCCCAGGGATAGGCAAGGAGTCCCCTCACCTCACAGGGGAACCTGCAGGCTGCCTTCGATGAGTGGCCCGGGGTGGCCCTGGGGACACAGTGTGCCCGGTTAACGGTGTGTTGGGGGTGTAGGGAGCCAAGTCTGAGAGTGGCATGCTGAGGCCGACTGGGCTTGGGACGAAGGCCAGAGCCTCTTCTGGGTCTGACCAGCAGCATCAGAGCCCAGCGCTGCCATGTGCTGGCCGTTGGGCAGGTGACATAGCCGGGAGCTTTGGTTTCTTCACCTATGAAGTGACTGTTGTACCTTGTACCTGTAATGCTTTCTCAGGACTGCTGTGTGGCTTAGCGGACAGCTCAGTGCCTGTGCACGCCAGGCAGAGACTCAGAGTTGGGACGGGGTCCGCGTGTGTCCGGGCTGGGGAGGTCTTGGGGCTGTGTGGGTCCAGAAGGCGGCTGGATGCAGAGTGGCTTCTTCTGACCTCCTTCCAACCCTGGACACGGCCCTGAGGGTGGACACCCAGCACCGTCAGCCCTGAGCAGAGCTGTGCGTGGTGGCCGAGACAGGCAGTGGGGGAGTGGATGCTCCCAGCTGTGCTGCAGGGCAGGAGCCAGTGCTGGGCTTTCCTCTGGATCTGGCTCCTGGCCCCTCCAGCTTCTCCAGTGGGGCTGTGGCCTGGGCCTCACTCATCCAGACAGAGGAGCTCAAAGACTCAAAGCCTGCACTGCAGCTGCTGAGCTGAGGGGACTGTCCCCGCCGTCCTGGCTGGGGGCACCAAGGGTGTGTGCGGCTTGTGTCAGAGGCATCCAGCGGGGCAGGAAGGAAGCAGCTGCTGAGAGCAGAGCAGAGTGGATGGAATGAGGATGTTTGGCCCCAGCCTGACCCCACCCACTTCCCCGACTGCGCCTGCCTAGTCCCACCGTGCTGAGCCTTGGCATCAGAAGGCACCTCCAAAGCTGAGGCCACACTGCTAACCAGAGAAAACACGGCTACCAGGCGTGGTGGTGCACTCCTGCAATCCCTGCCACTTAGGAGGCTGAGGCTGGAGGATCTCAAGTTTTAGGACAGCTCGGGCAACTTCATGAGACTCTGTGTCAAAATAGAAACAGAAAAGGGACGAGTGTGCAGTGCAGTGGTGGGAGCGCTTGGCTGACGCCCTGGGTTCGCTCTCAGCCCCACACGTGTACACACACACACACACACACACACACACACACACACACACACGAGCGTGCACGCGCAGTTGCTCTCACTGCGTCCGGCAGATAAGTTCCTGCTTTGTTTCAGTGCGCTGACTGCCCCAGACCCCTTGTCCTGATGTTGGGCTACTCCGGAAGTTGTCCCCATCAGCCTTTGTGTCTTATCCTCCCAGATCCCCTCCCGCACTGGGAATCTGCATCTTGGAATGCGGCCCGGGTATTTGGGTTACAAACTAAAAAGCATTTTGGTCTCCTCTCCCATTGTACTTCAACTGCCGAGGCAAGTGGGGCGTATACTATTGGTGCAGTGGCAGCCTCTTTTTATTTTTAACTTTTTAAGTCATGGTCTAGGAATCTTGTCTTAGTATTTCCGTGGAGGAGGCAGTCATGTTCAGGGAACCTTCTGGGCGAGACTTGGGCGGCTCCCAGCCTTGGTACCGGGGGACCACACTAGATACTGGCAGTGACAGGTGGTTGTCCCGCCTGTTCCCCTGCCCGATGACAGTCCAGGAGCCACAAGACAGTGTCCTCTGCTCCTTCATGAATGGCGCCTTCTGCAGGGCCTTTCTTGTCACCCTGTTTCCGAGGCAGAAGCCTGAGGACCGCTGAGGGAGGGGGGCAGTAATATTTAGGGATGGGCAGCCCAGCCGTCACCCTCATCCGCAGATGAGCAGCTGAGGTGCGGTGGGAGGAGCCTGCCAGGCAGACAGAGTGCATCCAGGTGACTCCTGTACCCGCTCAGCTCAGAGCCCTGCTGCCACCTTCTGGATCATGTCCCAGGGAACCCTGCTCCACTCCAGCTCTGGTAGCTTCGGAAGTTTCACTAAGGTCAGTGAACGTAGACCACCTCATGTGGCCAGGTTCTTTTTTTACCCCCCACTACTGGGGATTGAACCCAGGAGCTTTGTACTGAGCTACACCCTTTTAATTCTTCTTATTTCAAGACAGAGTCATACTAGGATGCTTAGTTCCCATGCTGGGCTCAAACAGGATCATCCTGCCTCAGCCTCCCGGAGGGCTGGGTTTGTAGGTGTGCACCACCATGCCTGGGCTCACTTGGCCATGTTCTTAAGTGGAGTCGCTGCTCTGAGCCGCCTCCTGCCCAGCAGTGGCGCTGGGCCTCCACCTGGCCAGGTAGTGAGGAATTCCGCCTCAGTTACCTTCTTGCCGGACTGACCTCTGTTCTTTAGTTCACCCCAGAAATCAGAACCAATAATCTGGAGTCTCGAAATACGTTCATGTGCTCTCACTTGTTTAATAAGCCCATCGTCTCACTTATTTCCTCTGTCGCCGCTCACTAGCGAGCTTCCCCGGGGACCGCCGGCCTTGCTCCGATGTTTCCTGCTCTGGCGTCCTGCGTCCCCTCCCTCCCGAGCCTCCCCGATCAGCTGGCACCGCAGCCGTGCCCCACAGCCTCCGTCCCCTGCTCTCCTGGCGCTGGCGTGGCATGGACTTGATGTATTAAATTGGGCTCTGCTTGGTGGCGTGGTGGGTCCCTAAAGGTTGTGAGAAAGTGGAATTTTGGTGAATTGCATCATTTAAACTACGGGCTGCAGGGCTGCCTTGGCAAAGAACCCTTTCAGAGTCTGAGTAAAGCCTTCCGCTCATCCGGTGTCCACTTGGCTCTGGTTAATCCGGCTCCCTCCCATCGGGGCTTCACCGGTTTGTGGGTGCCTGTCCGTGTCCTCGTGCTGCCCGCTGGACATGGCTGGGTGGGGCCAGGGCAGGGAGGCTGGGAGCCCGACTCCGTGTCTGCCTCGTGTAGGTGGCGGTGGTCTCGTGTGCCGCGCGTCCCATGGCTCTGCCTCCTTCTGACAGAACCAGCTTTGCAAAGGCAGGGACCGGGTCTTGTGTCCACGCTCTCGACACCCGGAGAGGAGACGTGAAGTGACACATCGGGGAGTGAGTCACCGGGTTTCCAAGACACCCAGAGTTCCGGGCGGCTGTGTCACAGCTTAGGGGTGCAGGGCCTGCTGTGCGGAATGGGGTCTCTGCTGCCGCCATTCCCTGTGTCAGCCTGGGGCGCTTGGGCCCTACCTCCCCTCACAGCTGTGCCCCCCACCCCATTCCTAGACTACCCCGCCCTCTTTCCCATCTCTTTTGGGAGCTTGCTGTTTTCATTTCATTTTGTGTTTTCTTTTTCTTTTAGCTCTTGCTGAAAATCAGGCCGGGCAGAGCAACCGCACTAATGGCTTGGAGCCGCTCCAAGCTGCCGGATGTGTTGGCTTTCACTTGTGGGTGGCCGTTGACAGGCGCGATGTCCTCTGCCTGCGACTCTCGACTCTCGAGGGTCCCCTCTTCTTGCGAGCTCGGCAGTTCACACTTGGCTGCCCCCCCACTTCCTTACTTGCAGAGCAGTCTGGTCCCCTCACTGGGCTCAGCCTGCATTAGCGGAGTTCACTTGGCGCCCAGGCTGTTGGGCCGTTTGGTGCAGCTGTGCGTTATTTTCTGCCGCTCCCTCTTGGAGACGGGCTGCTGTCCCCGAGGGTGGAGGTGGCCGGGAACATTCCTGGCCACCGGAATGCCTTCGTGTGGCGTGCGGTAACATTTCTTCAGTTGCCCGGGTTCCTGTGAAGGATGCACTGGGATTTCAACCCTGATGTGTTGGTAGCGGAGCAGCACATTGAATGCGGTGCTAAACCTGCTCCTTCCTGAGCCTCAGTTTCCTCATCCGTAAAGTGGCAATTAGGGTATCCACAGACAAGTCTGACAGAAAGAGTAAGTGAGAAATTTTATATCCTATCGTATCATAGCACTGATGCAATAAATGGAAATTATAAGTAATAATAAAGTGTCAGGGTTTTATTATCAACAAAGCAGCTTTTCTGCCCTGTCTGAGCCCCCGAGTAATAGCCAAAGGCCACTCATTTAGGGATTGAACCTTTTCTTCCCTTTATGAAGTTCTCTGACGTCCTCATAAGGACCCTAAGCTGGTTTTTAGCACCTTCGTAAGGTCACTGCTTTAGCATTGAGGACAGTGGTGATTTCCTTGACTGTGGAGTGAGGTGAGTCTGGAGCTGCCCCTGTCCCTGTGTGACATCAGTGCACCTCCTGCACTGCTTTTCACCCTGGGCTCCTCCCTGTCGCCGTGTGGTTCACAATTAGCATTTTCAGTGCTTCCAAGTGAAGATGGACAGATGTTCACACAGGTGCACTCTTCACCGGCAAACTGAGCGGAGCCTATGTGCCTTGTGTGCATGCGTGTCTCGTGTGTGTGTTTGTGTGTGTGTGTGGCCTGCAGCCCTTACAAACGTCTGCTGAAGCATCCTTGGTGAAGGATAAAGCTGGTGCTTGGCAGGTGCTCAGCGAGTGAATGGGGGTGACAGATGGTGCCTTGGGTCACTACACCCCTACGGGGGGCGGGCTGCACGGTTCCAAGTCAGGCGTTGACATTGTGGACTAAGGAGGAGGCATCAGGCCCTCTCTGTGCAAGAACTGCCTGTAAATGTGGGCAGGGGCAGGTCCCAGGTCTCTGTCCCAGGTGAGGCCGAGTAGGTCGTTACAGTGACCATCGTGCCCCTGGCAGATGTAACCTGTCCTGAGAATCTGCCTTCAGCAGGGCAGAAACGGGACCTGCGGTTTCACCCGTGCAGAGATGGGTGTGGGGGGAGCACGGCTGAGTCCCTGGCTGTGTATACCTGGAGGCACACGTGGCAGGGACTCTGTGGCCCACATTCACCTCTGTGACAGCCTGGCCCACGGCCCGGCCACAGAAGCCACGTGGGACAGCAGGGAACTCAGCTGCTGGGCTCCGACCCTGACCTGGCGGCTTCCTCTGTGACCTGGGCAAGTCCCTGGCCTCTGCCCTCTGCTGCCCTCTGTGGACTGGGAGCCGTACTGGAGCCTAGTTTGTCAGGGTTTTTATATTTGTGAGACCTGGTAACCCTGAAACCTTTATAGCTGTTTCTGGAGCCAGGTGAGCGCCAGGCATTGTCACCACCTCTGGCCGAGTCCTCCTTGTCCCTGCTCAGAGGCTCCTGAGGCTTCTGGATTGCCAGCCCTCGCAGTTTCCTCTCCAGGTCCTGCTGTGCGTGGTTCTGCTGGATGCCTGGCCTTGCCCGGGCGTGGGTCGCACCCTAACCTCTCTGACCACCTCTGAATGCCTCCTTGACTATGCTGGACCCCATGGAGGGCAGCTGTGGGCCCCTCCCTGTGGCTGTTGTAACTAGCGGTGATGCCGCTGCACTGGGCTCCTCTTCTGTCACCTCCATTTGGGGGATCCGTGGGGACAAGGTCACGAGTCGCTGTTTCTATTCCAACACTTAGCACAGCACTGACGGGTGCGCAGTAGGTGCTAACGAATGGTCTCCTCAATTTAAACCATCTGTATTCACCCACAGGAGGCCAGCCTTTTCAACTCCACCTTCCCTTCCACTGCTGAATTACAGCACAATCCATTCAGACTAGAGGTGTGCTGTCCAGCTGGCAGCTGCAAGCTTCCTGTTTGGGGGCTGGCTCTGCTGCCCTCAGTGACTCAGTGGGCCCAGCCCAGCTCCCCGACCTGCCCTGTCCTCCGCCCCCACTCCCAATGCCTGTTATGTCTGTGGCTTGTGCCTTCCTACTTCCTCTGTTCGCGGCTGCTGCTCTCTGTTCTCAGATGCTTTCCTGGCCAAGTCCCCCAGGGCTGGCCGCATGGATGAATCCCTTTGTGTTTGGCCACTGTGTCCCCATCGGGTGTCTGAAGTTAGAGGTGGAGCTGGCACCAAGAACCCCCTCGGTCACTTCTAAGCAGAGTTCCTTCTAGGACCGTGCTTGGCCCATGGCACTGCCCGGTCGAGCCACCTGTCCTCCCTCCTGTTTGTTGTGAGCCTCTGGCAGCATGGTGCCCGGTCTTGCCTCTCTGGAGGGCGGGGTGTCTTGCCCAGCTCTGCCAGGGTTCAGCACTGTTCCTGGGGTGCATCATCTCTGCCCCCCTGCGGCTCGCTACCAGAAGGAGGAGCCCGAGCGGAGGGGATGTGTGTGCGCCCTGCCCTCCAAGTGGCAGCTTAGGCCTAATGTTCATGTGGAGGCCCCAGAGGCACAGAAGCACTGTGGCGATGCCGGGCCATAAAACTTATCAGCATCGCTCTGGTTTATTTTCCTTTCTTCTTTAAGCTTTTGCCCGTGGAGTGGGGCTCTCAGCGACAACTGGCAGACGGCTGGGCAACTGCTCGTTGTCATTCTGCCGGGCACTGTTTCCCGAGGGCTCCCAGCGCTTTGTGGGTATTTGAATTTGTTTCTGTGATGCCGGGGGCACAGCTGGCAGCAGTCCCGGCTGATGGGTGAAGAAACTGAGGCTCTGGGGAGTCAGAGCAGGAGCGGGTGGGGGCAGGAGGGTGGGCTGGGGCCAGGCTGTTTGTCTGAAAGAGGAGACACGCGGTTGTGTGCGTGTGTGTGTGTCTGTGTGTGTGTGTGTGTCTGTGTGTGTGTGAACACATCTGTGGAGCTGAGCTGGAGGGTGGGAGGTGTGGGGCTGGCCTCGGTGGCACTCTACGCACGAACTCTTGCGTTCTGCCAAATCTGTCTTTGTGCTCTTTGTGCTCAGAGCTCCCTCCCAGAAGTAGCTTTTTATCCAGAGCGACCTCTCTGCCCAGGGCCCAGAGCGAGGCCCGGCCCGGCCACCGTGCTGGCTGGGTGGGTGGCGGGGCACTTTCCGCTCGCCCCTCCTCGCGCGCTCCGCACTCCTCCCGTGCGGCTTCAGGACCGGCATATGGAAGCTGTTCCTATTTATCTGGCAGCACCAGGATGCTGGTGCACGCTGTGCTCCGGCGAATGGAAACCCTCGGATTCCCCACAGGGCCGTTTCAGAGGCTGCATGCGAAGCAGCCAGCTGTTTGCGGGCACTGTCTGGGCTGTTACATCAGCGTGGTGGCAGCGCGGCCATCTGTGCACACAGGTCATCGTGGGCCGTGTGTATCCTGCGCACAGGCCCTGCCCGGGCCCTGAGCTGGAGTTGAGCTGCTGGTTTTGTGTGCAGATGTCTGTGGCTCAGCAGTTTCTCTCCAGTCCTGCCCCGTCCTCCGGTGCCTTCGTGTTCGCTTCCCCAGCCGTTGCTCCATCTTGGGAAGGGCGTTCCTTCACTCCCATGGTCTGCGGGTCCGGAAGGCGGCCTGCCCTCTCGGCCTGGTTTCACGGGCTCTGGCTCTGCCTGGGGCGCTGCAAGTACTAAATACACTGTCCGCTCGGGGTCTGTGCCTGGGTGTACAGAATGCCACCCTACTGCTTGCCAAGAGCGTTTGTTCCTGGTCAGCCTCTGCCGGCCTTTCCGAAGCCTGCTTGTGAGTTGCTCAGCCGCCTCCCAGCGAGGTGGACATGCTGAGGCCAGGGCCGGTCGGCACGCTGCAGGAGGAGGCCGACCGCCCCACCGTGAGGTCGTCCCTGCCCCTCGAGCTGGGCTCTTGTGGTAGGCTTTGGGCCTCGCCTTTCTGCTTGGCTGGAAGACGCTGCTCAGGCGAGGACACTGCCACAGCCCGAGGTTGTAGGGGTGGGTGCCGGCGTGGTTTCTCACAGCCACAGGTGGAGGGGCCTGGCCCGTGGGGTGGGGTTGGGCCTGGGTGATGCACCCAGTGAGTGCCGGTGGTTTCCTTGGGGGCCCTGGAGCTGTGTTTCTCGCTGGAGATGCAGCCAGGTTCTGTGGGCCGCAGGAAGCTAGGGAAGAACCCAGGTCACCAAGGCAGCAGGCGCCATGCGGCTTCCCAGGCAGAGGATGTAGTCAGACCTCAGCACGACCCTCGGGCCTCTGCGGGGTTGTGCGGATTGACTGTCCTCCGGTCTTCATGCCCAGTGGTGACCTGTCAGGGTGGCTGGTCCCACTTGAAGGAGTTCATCCTGAGGAGCTTGTCGCTGGGGTGAGGTCCCCAGCAAACAGGGACTCAGGGACCCTCAGGCGACACCTCCACACGCAGCTCCTGGGTCCTGGCCCCTTTGATGTGCCCCTTCTGCCCGGCCTTACCCTTCCTTTCCTTCTGGAAGCTGCCATCCTTTGAGCCTACTTTATACCAGGACAGCGGGCCCCTGGGACATAGTGTTTCCATGGCCTCTGCGGCCGCTTCTCCAGCCCAGAAGCTGAACGCGTCAGGGTGGACTGAGCAGCCAGGGCAGGAGTTGGAACTGTGGGTGCAGCCCCGCCTCTGGCATGTGCGGCAGTGCCCTCGACTTGGCCCGCCAACAACTGCATGTAAAAGGACCTGGAGGGACTGTGGCTTGCACCCGCCATCTGTGCCCTTTCCATAATCGCGTAGGCAGAGGAGGCTTTGTGGAATCACCTGTGGCTTTCTTGACAAGCCTCTCAGTGGCCAGGTAGCCCAGGGCCTTTCAGCCCCTTCGGGAGAGCCACAAACAAGCTATTGCTCTTTGCCTTTGGGAGAATTGTAGGCTGGCCAGGCTCCCTGTTCTGACTGTGTAAGGTTGAGTGGTTCTGGGAACAAAACTCCCAGGGCTGAAGAGGAAGAGCTGGAGGAGGAGGCTAATTTCCTCTCCTGGAGCTCAGAGTCAGGCTTTTCCTTTCTTTTATTTAAGTTTCTGTGTGAGGTAGACCTGTACAAAATATTTCCTGGGAAGCCAGCCTTTCAGAGAGGATCGCTGAGAACACAGAGCTCAGGGCAGGGTCCCCCTTCACACCCTCTCCCGAGCTCCCCCCAGCACACCACACCCCACCCCCAGTCCTCTGCTGTTCCCAGGCGCCCTGTGGGAGTGTGTGGGTGAGCAGGGCAAGGTCCGTTTTGCCGTGGTCCAGGTGTGCTTGCTGACCACTTGGACTGTTCTGGACCCTGCGGGCATCAGGTGACAGCAATCCCTGTCCCCATGGAGCTGGCCTTCCAGGTGGGCCCGGGCCCCCAGGGGAGCAGATATCTGTGGGGAGCCACGGGCCCCAGGAGGCACCCAGCAGAGTGAGGGGAAGAGTCGTGCTGTGCCGTGTGACTTCAAGGGACACCAGCAGGGGCGGGGACAACCTCTCATGGAACAGCATGTGGGGCAAATTGAAAGGTTTAGGGATGAGATGGGGCAGAGGGAGCAGGGAGCTCAAGGGCCCCTAGGTGGAGAGTTCTGCGTGTTCAAGAATAACATGGAGGCTGTGGGTGGGGTGGGATGACAGCGGGGAGGCCGGCTGGGGGGCTTAGGGGTGGTCCCTGGACAGCGGGCAGGTGCTATGCGTGTTGGGCAGAGGATTAGCGTTCTGAAGGCTGTTGTTACCCTAAGCTAAGAAGTTTACCTTACACGCACACGTCTCACACACACACACACACACACACACACACACACACACTCACTCGCACATACTCATGGAGTTCTCTGACTAGTGGAGAAATAGTATAAGGAGATGAGTCGGTCAGAGCTCACACACACACACACACACACACACACACACACACACTCACTCGCACATACTCATGGAGTTCTCTGACTAGTGGAGAAATAGTATAAGGAGATGAGTCGGTCAGAGGGCTCACACACAGAGGTCCTGGGCTGAAATGGCTTGGGCTGGGACGTAGCAGGGGAGCCAGTGAGAAGTCACCTTTTAAAAAGTCTTAACTGTTTAATGGATGTGCAACCTCTGTGCTTATTTGTGCATTGTTATTATTCTACTCTCATACACACTGCTTGATGAGTAGGGAAGCCAGGTGCAGTGTGAGTGCAGACGGTCTGGGCCGGTCGGTGTGGTCCTGGGACAGGAAGGGTGCTGGCATCCCAAGGTGCCCAGCCCAGGGTCTGTTTCTGTAGCTGACGCCTGGCCCTTGCAAGCCAAGGAGGCATGCTGTCAGTCCTGCCTTGAGATCTCCCTCCACCTGTCCGGGAGTCACCCTCAGGGCACCCTGAGCTCTGACCATTGGGGTGACGCTCTCTGCAAGATCAACTGACTGCTCTGATTGGGGTCTGGCTGTGAACTTCGTCTCCCCACTGCATGCGTGGGTCAGAAGGCAGCAGGGGTTGCCTCGTGCATGTGGCAGCGGTGGGTCTGTGGTGCCACCCTGCACATGGCTCTGAGAGGGGCCCCACGAGCCCCATCCGGTAGGGTGCGCCACACCCCTTCCCTGGCCCCCAGTTTCCTCTCTAGAAGGCGGGCGTGAAGGAAGCAGCCTCCAAGATCTGCCCCAGGCCTGACAGTCACTGTGTCTAAGCGGAAAGCACCCCAGAATTCAGCAGGAACCTTCCATCTCAGGACTCTCTGAGTTCTGGTGAAAAACACCCTGGAAACAGTTTGCTAGAGACGGGCACACTGCAGCATGGCCTCCTAGCTGTGTCCTCTCATTCCTGGGTTTCCTGTCCCACGGCTCCAGAACTGGCTCCCAGTGGGGACCACGTGGTGCTGCCCGTGCCAGGCAGCTCCCAAGTGTGCGGTGGCTCCTGGCCACCTGTCCCCACCGACTGTCCCCTCCAGTCACTCCATTCCTGTAAATACGTAGATGCTGTGGGTCATGAGGGCAGCAGGACCCGCTGCCAGCTCACTCTGGAAGTGCCCTGGTCTGCTCCTGGCCCTGTGGTGGGCCCCAGCCAGCTCCTTGGATAGGAGGTCCACATGCAGGGAGGCCAAGGGCACCGCCAGGAGCCGGGCTCTGCCCAGGGGACGTGCAGCAAACAAGGTAGTTGTTGGTTTTTAATGTTTTCATTATGAGTTATTTTGAATTTACAGGTTGTATTTAGAATAAAGTAAGAAATACGTTTCAAGCTGTAATGGAGCTCAGCACCAACTTGTTCATTTAACCAACCAGACTTGACAAGGCAGAGTCTCCCTACCCAGGCCATTGCTGGGCAGCCCTGGCTCTTACAGACGTTTGTTTATTTGTTTTGTGAAGTACTGGGAATCAAACCTAGGGCCTGTGCACGCTGTGTAGGAAGACTACCACTGAGCTGTGTGCGCAGACTTTCTTAGTTTTTTTTTTTTTT
>NW_022900924.1:15217010-15229403 GCF_012274545.1 Fukomys damarensis | reverse complement strand
CCGTGGGTTGTGCGCAGCTTTTTTTTTTTTTTTTTTTTTTTTTTTTTTTTTTTTTTTGAGCCAAGGTCTTGCTATAAGTTGCCTGGGCTGACTTCGAATGTGTGATCCTCCTGCCTCAGCCTCCTGAGTAACAGATTACAGATGTGTGCCACTGTGCCCAGCACAGTTTGTCCTTGAATCAAGCCAAAATGCCCTCCCATGAAGCCCCCCTGGAGCCCTTGCACTGCCCTCTGTGAGGTGCCCTGTCTGCTCTAACTGCCCACTGGCGTGTGTGAACAGTGGTTTGTGTCTGTGCTGTGGTTTGTGTCTGTGCTGCCCAGTGGGGATCTGGTAACCAGCTGCCCCTCTCCCTTTCTCCCCGCCGGAGCGGCCATAGCCCAGGCTGAGGACGTGGGTCAGAGGACATGGGAAGGAATGGCAGGCGTCTGAGTCTTTTAATGTACAGAATGGTGCTTTAGAGTTCGTGCTGCATCCTGGGCTGGGCCAGCGGCTGGGAGAGGCATGGGTGAGAGCGGCCTGCAGCCCCGTCCTCCCCACGCCTGGGCCCATGTGGCTGTCAGGCCTGGGGGAGGGAGCGGGAGCACTGGGGCGCCTGAGCCCGTGGGAGAGGAAGACTGGCGCTGCACAGGGTCTGGGCAGAGGCCCACGACCCACGTCCGGCAGGGTGGAGTGAGGTGCCGATGCCACTTGCCCCACTGTACCTCTGTTGTTCAGCCCTCCTGGGACTGCTGGGGCACAGGCACAGGCTCTGCCATCCTGTGTGATGGGTACACCCGCCCGTGGCTCATCCTCGGGACTTGTGCTCTGGCTTACACGGCCTGGTGCACACTGAGGACTGAAGGTGGCGGTTTGACCTTCTCCTGTCCCTGCTGATGGCTTAGTTCTTTCAGAAATTGGCACTGGGTAGCACAAGCCTATAGCCCCAGCACCCTGGGAGGCTGAGACAGGAGGATGGCAAGATCAAGCCCAGCCTGAGTAAGTTAGTAATTTAGCAAGATCCTGTCTCAAAAAGAAAGGCTAGGGATTTAGCTCAGGGTAAAGACCTTGGGCTCACCCCTCAGGGCTGCAGGAATTAGGCACAGAGGTGGGAGTGCTCTTCCCTTGGTGCTGGGTGGAGAAGTGTCAGAATGATCCACATTCAAACTGCTTCGCACGCCCCCCTCCTCAGCCCACCCAGTGACGGAACCGCTCTCTCAGCACAGCCCTGACACCCTTTCAGGATTTCTTGTTCTTTCAAGGAAGCCGCTGGCCCGAAGAAGCTTGGTTTGGTGCCCCGGCCCCACATCTTGCTTTGGGACCCTACACCTTCATCTGCACAGGTCTGAATGAGAAGAATAACACCTGTGTGGTCGTGAGACTGAATGGGTTAGCGGATGGAAACATGGGCTACATCGCTTATCTATTGCTGTGCAGCCCATTGGTCCCGAACATGGCTTTAAAGTAACAACCTCACTTATTTTGGGCAGGGCCTGGTGGGGTGGCTCTTTCCTGCTTGTCGTAACATTGATTTGGATGTGTGACTAGGGCTGGAGGATCTCTTTTCATTTTCTTTTGTTTGTTTTGGTTTTGGTTTTTTGAGACAGGGTCTGCTATGTGGCTGGGGTTGCCTTGAACTCACTAAATTGCCTAGACTGGCCTTGAGCTAGCAATTCTCCTGCCTTAGCCTCCCAAGTGCTGGGTTACAGGTGTGCGCCACGGTGCCTGGTGAGATGCTTTTGTCCACGAGGCTGAGTCGTCGGGTGCTGGCTGTCAGCTCCCATGGAATTGGCTGTGGTGTACAGTAAGCCTCGTACATGTCTCACATAGACGCCTGCACGGCAGGCAGGACAGTGGAGTGGTTAGAGCGTCTGCTCTGGGGCCAGGCACCTGCGGCTGTGACCTTGGGCCGCTGCTCACCTCCTGTGCAGTAGAGCAGTAGCAGAAGGCGCCTCATGGGGCTGTCTGGGGGCTTTATGACTTAGCCAGGCACAGAGCTTGTGGTGGCCACGCCACAGTCCTTTTCTCGCTCGTTTCGCTAGTGCCTTCTTCAGGAAGCTTTTCTCTCGCTCACACATCCTAGCCGTGGAGCTGAGTCTTGACCCAGAGTGGGCTGGTGAACTGGCAAGAGAAACAAAAGCCATCTGGGTTAGAAGAAGAAGTAGGAAAGCTGTTTTGAACATGTGGTCATCTAGGAAGGAGAGTCAAGGGATTCTACAAAAGGCGCTCCTAGACCTAGTAAGCGCCTTCACTAAGGTTGTGAGATAAAAGAACAATACGCAAAAATCAGTTGCATTTCTGAACAGCAGCAGCGCTAGAGTTTGAAATTAAAGACCAACTCCATTTATAACAGCCTCAAAAATATGAAACGCTAGTGGTAAATCAGAAAAAAAATGTATGATCTGCACACTGAAAGCTGTCAGACATTGCAAAGAGAAATAGGAAAGATGTAAATACATGGAACAATATACCATATTGTGAATGTTTAAGTGTTTATTCTCTCCAGTAAATCAATACAGTCAGACTGAAAAATCCCAGCTAATTTTCAGGTTTTATTTTTCGAAGAAACTGACTAGTCTACAGTTTACATGGAAATGTAAGAGAGGTAGCCTAGCTAAAGAAGTTTGAAAAGATAAAATTAGAAGACTCATACTGCTTACTTTTTTAAGATCTATAAGCTGCCTTAATCAAGATGTATATATTGAGGTCAAGTCTTCTAGAAGTAGGCAAAGATTTTTTTAGACACAATACCCAAAGTATTAATTTTTAATGAAAGCGTCAGTGGATAAATTTGCCTTCATCAGAAAATTTTAAACTTACGTTTCAAAGTGGCTTTTGAAAAGCCAGTGTTTAAAGAATGGGAAGACAAGCCACAAACTGGGAAGATGTACTTGTAAATCATGTGTATGATAAAGCACTTGTGTTCAGTAGTAACACAGTAAAGCAACAAGTGAAATATTTAGACAGCTACTTCAAGGAAGATGCACGAATATAAAATGGGCGTATGAAAGGCTGCTCACTGCTATTAGTCATTAGCAAAATACAGACTTAAAGCATTGCGATTACAAGTGCAGTCTGAGCCGAGCGTGTCGGTTCACGCCTGTAGTCTCAGCACTCTGGGAGGCAGAGGCAGGAGGGTTGCAAGTGCCAGCCCAGCATGGGCAGCTTGGTGACTTAGCAAGATGCTGTCTTAAAATGAGAACCGGGAGAAGGGAGAAGGTCTGGGGGTGTAGCTGAGCGCAAAAGACCCTGGGTTCATCCCCCAGGACCACACACACAACACACGACACAAGGTGTAGGGTGCTCGTAGTTACTTGTGGTTTCTCATATAAGAGAAATAATGTAATATTTACGTTCACGTGCCTGATGTATTTCTCTTAATATCGTGGCCTCAAGGTGCCTTCATTTTCCTCCACTCGGCCCAGTTTACCCCTTGTGGCAGCGTAGCCCTCCAGGACGGGTCCAAACGCCACGTTCCCTTTGTCCATTCACCTGTGGATGGACCCACAGGACGCTTCTAAGATTTAGGTGTTGTGCTGCTTATAAACACGGGTATGCGTGGATCACTGTAACGGGATGTCCTTGCCGCTTGCACAAAGATGCCTACAAGCAGAATAGCTGGGTGGAATGGAACCTCTCGTTTAAGGCTTTGAGGGCTCTCCACACTGATTTCCACCGTGCTTACAGAAGCGATGTGGGAGGGTTCCTTTTCCCCTGCAGCCTTCCCTGCATTTGTTGTTGATTTCTTGATGATGTTTAGAAAGACCGGACGAATCAATTGTTGGCGAGGGTGTAGACAAACTGGAGCTCCCATATGCTGCTAGTAGAAATGTCATTTGGTACAGTCATTTTGGGAAAGGGTTTGACATTTCCTAAAAGGTTAAAATGCGTGACTTCTGTTACATCTCTGCATGTTTATTTGCCCCAAAGAAATGAAAACATTGTGTGCACCGCATGAAGCCTGGTACGTGAATGTTCACAGCGACTTCATTTGAAACAGCCAAAAACTAGAAACAGGGCCTGTTGTGGGGGTGCGCTCCCATAATTCCAGCACTGAGGAGGCCGAGGCAGGAGGACCGAATTCAAGGCCAGCCTGAGCTACGTAGCAGGACCCTATCTCAAAAACTAAAAGTCTGAGGAGAACTACAGTACAGCCTGATCTGATAGTGGCAGAAAACAGGTCAGTGTTGGCCTGGGGTCCTGTGGCAGCCAAGCAGGAGTGGGGAATAGGTCAGTCACTTGACTACACTGGCGTTTCACAGATACGCACACGTCAGAATATGTCACAAACAGCTCAGTGGCAGAGCACTTGCCTCGTATGCCTGAGGTCCTGGGTTTCATCCCCAGCACCACTGCCAAAAAGAAAGTCAACTTGCACACTTTAAATATGTGTTTTATTGGGCCTGGGATTTAGCTCAGCAGCTCTGCCACCTGTTTCATAAGCGCAAGGTCTCAAGTTTGATCCCCAGTACACACACACACACGCACACACACACACACACACACACACACACACACACACACACACACACACTTTTATTGTGTGTCAATCATGCCTCAAGAAGGTTGTTTTTAGAATCAATATGGTTGTTTTTAGAATGGGGGGGGCTGTGCCGACAGCCTGGTCCTGGTGCCCTTGCCGTAGCTGCAGATTAGCATGTTCTTCTGTGACCCAGCATCCCTGTGAACCCTGCACCTTTCCTGCCCTCCGGTTCATGGTTGTGCACCTACACCTCTGCTTCCTGTCCCTGTGCAAATCTGTGTCCAAACACTTGGTTCTCTGCCTTCCTACAGTGCACAGCTTAGGGTGTGGATCGTGGGGGGCCATATCTTAGTCCCAGATTCACCTGGTCCCATTAAGTGCACAAGTTGGAAGCCATTTCAAGGTGTACCTGATTACCTCATGTGTCATTAAGGTCTGGATTGTTGTCACGGCCCCAGTTCAGACGCACTTCAGTAGGATCCTCCTGGGCTTGGAGTTTAGAATTTAAGATTGCAGGGGCACAGCCAGTATCATCTCCTATTTATTGTTCCATTCTTTGCTGACTTCCAGGGCCTGGAAAGAGCCCCTCCTTCCAGACTGGCCCAGGAACAGTTCCAAGTTCAGCCGTCCCTGGCCGTGCGTCAGCACCCGTGTGCCTGAGCTGATCCCTATGTCCCGGCCAGCCTGGGGACCTCGTGGCAGCTCGGCACCGAGCAGCCTGGGCAGAGGACAGGCAGAGGGCATTCTGCCAGGGCCAGTCAGGGTGGAGGGTGGGAAGAAGAGGGCCCTGCTGTCAGCAGGGAAGAGCAGCAGATGACCCCATACGGGGACAGTCCAGTTCTGTAAAGTTTTGGCTAAGTAGAATCAACAGACTTCCAAAATCTGCACAGAATAGTCTGTTAGTGACATTTCTGCCCTCTCCCCCTCGCCCCATGCGGTACCAGCTTCACTGAGTTTGCGTTTGTCCTACCTGTGCTTCTGTCTATAAAGACAAGTGGACACATACGCAAGGACTGACCAAAACAGGGTGTTCACATAAAAGAATTTATTACAGTAAAAGACATCTTACCCTTAATCCTTTCAAAACACCCATGCACATGCGTGTACACACACACACACACACACACATACACATCCCATGCTTCCAGCCACTTTCTGCAGCAGCCCAGGAAGTCCTCTTTCCTGAGTCTCTACAAGGTTTGATAAAAAATATGGTGAATGCTGCTTCTGAGTGCCATCCAGCAGAAGGACAGGCTGGTGACAGCATTGCAGTGTGGCCTCATCCACCTTACCCACCGGATCTGGCACCTCGCAACTTCGGACGACTCCTCAAAGTCAAAATGAGCACAGAAGATAAACATTTTGTGTCAGCTTGGAACATGAAGGCAGCCAGGACAGCACAACTGTGAAAGATGATACTCGTAAAAGAGGACTTTCAGACCTGCTTCAGAAAGTGGCAAGGATAGCCGGGCGTGGTGGCGAATGCCTATAATCTCTGCACTTGGGAGGCTGAGGCAGGAGGATCACTGTGAGTTTGAGACCAGCCTGGGCTACACAGTGAGTTCCAGGTCAGCCTCAACTACATAGTGAGACCTTGTCTCAAAAAAAACAAAAAGACAAAAAAACAAAAAAAAAAAAAGAGAGAAAGAAAGTGGCAAGGACAATGAAATGTGTGTTGAAGCAAGGGGGAGTTTTTTAAGGGATGGCAGTGCATTTTTTACTCTAATAAATTAGTTTTTTGTTTTTTGTTTTGGTTGGTTTTAGTTTTTTAAGACAGGGTCTTACCATGTAGTT
Organism: Fukomys damarensis; assembly: GCF_012274545.1. NCBI lineage: Eukaryota > Metazoa > Chordata > Mammalia > Rodentia > Bathyergidae > Fukomys > Fukomys damarensis. The sequence goes on along the minus strand of NW_022900924.1, from coordinate 15,223,150 downwards.
GAGACTGCCCTGGAACTCGCTGTGTAGTCCAGGCTGGTCTTGAACTCTGCGATCCTCCTGCCTCAGCCTTCCGAGTACTGGGACTAAGGTGTGCGCCACCATGCCTGGCAGTAAATTGGTTCTTAATGATGTAAACATTCACTGTGCTTCTCAGTTCCACCCTGTATTTTCTTCTCTCCTTCCCTTTTGACAGCAAAGATAAATACTCTTTGTGCTCTGTGCACTTGATTTTCCCAGCCGTACTAGTTCTCGCCGTGTCACACACAGGACAGGGCACTGACTCGTACTCACGGGGCGGATGTGAGAGGACAAAGTGGCCCTGGTCCCCTTAGCCCGCAGAGCCTGCACCTGGATTGTAAGTGAGTCTCTCTCCTCTTGCCATGCAGATGGGGGCAGCCACGCCATTCCTGACTCCCGGATCCCCATTCTGGTCTCTGGGGCCGAGAGCTCCCCAGCCAGCCCCACCCGACACGACTGGGAGATGAATTACCAAGAGGCGGCCATCTACCTCCAGGTGAGTCTCGGCGGAGTCAGGGAGCTGCAGGCTGAGGAGCCACGCGCACCCCTCCTCCTCTGACCCCGGGGTGCCCCGAGTCTGCCCTCTTGGGCTTCTTTGTCCAGTGCGTCTTCCCAGACCGTACCAGGAGGTGAGTTCTTGGGAGGGAGGAGTTCTGCAGTCCTTACACAGTGTGGCTGCTCCGTTTTATTCACCCTGTGTCCATTTCTGCTGTTTCATGTTATTTTTGTTTGTTTGTTTGTTTTTTTTCCTGTTTTGGAAAACAGTACTATTCTATAAAGTAATATATGCTCATTCTAAGTAATTTGATACAAAGAGGAAATGAAAAAAGCATTCACCCAAGGCAGTCTCTGTTGACATTATTTCCTTCCATATTAAAACAAAATACAAGCTGAGCATGATGGCAAATTCTAATCCCAGGATTCCAGGAGGCTGAGGCAGGAGTACTGCTTGAGCCCACAAGTTTGAGGCCAACCTGGGCAATGTAGCATAAAGCTGTATCACTGTTGTGTGACTATCATGTAAGTGTCTTTAAATTACATCAAGTAAATTTCCTGAATGTACTTAGCTATTTTGATAATCTTGGGTACGTGTTTCCCTTGTTACACATTTACTTGATCATAAATAATAATCCAAGGAAAGCCTATACTAAGAATTCTCTGTCTCTTTCTCTCCTACCCTCTCTCACACATCTAGGAATTTTTTACTAGGAAAAAAAAAAAAGACTCTTGGAAATGTACTGGGTGGGAGGAATGGCCCTTTTGGGGGCTCCCTGCCCCGAGGAGCTCTCGCCTCTGTCCTGTCACTCACCGGCTGTGGCATCTTATTGTTATTATTCTTGTTGCTAGAAGACTTCCATTTCTGACGTCCATTGAGTAAGAGTTTGAGGGAGGAAATACAGTTTTTCTTAAATCCATTGGAACGATAACTTTCCCTAATTTTTTTGAAGCAGTTCTCTGTGGAATTACTGATTTTGTCCATTTTTTTTTAAAGGTTGTAATTAAATCCAGATATGTGCTTGATGCTGGCTCAGCCATGGTGTGTTTCTCGCATTCTTGAGCCGGTCACACACAGCCGCACTCCTACACAGGCGCGTTGGACCAGTCTGGGGCGGTAGAATGTTCCAGAAACCCACAGCCTGCTTGGGTGGGCGTCCCTGTGAACAGCTCTCAGGGCCCCTGAGGCCTCTGAGGTTGAGTAAGAGCACAAGGTCCGTCAGAACTCTGAATGAGAATGGCTCACTGGGCTCGGGAATCTGGTAATTCCTTCTTTTCCCCAGCGGGTGCGAAGCATTGGGAATAAAAATGACTTTGAGGGGCAGCTGTTCGTCTTCTGAAGACTGTCCCAGGCTGGGGTGAACGGCCCCTGCTCTGTCAGTGTGGCAGCTGCTGCTCAAAATGGCGAAGTGATGCCCGAGGCCTAGAGGCCACTGACTAGGGCCCTGTACCCGAGGCCAGGGTTCAGTCCCTAGTGCCACAAAACAATCAACTGTCTGTCTGGCTTCCAGTTGATGTCCTTTCTTCTACACCTTCTTGCTACATTTCCATACCCGACTGCATATCTCCATTTGAAACCGGACCGTGTGCTTCAAAATAGAGGTCATGGAACATCAGGTGTAACGCGGTCACTTTTGGGTTTTTTTTTTGTACCGGGGATCGAACTTGAGTCCCTGTGCTTGCAAGGCAGACGGCGGAACCACTGAGCTAAATTCCCAGCTAACACGGTCTCTTTTGGAAACTGGGCTTGGGGGGCGGTGCTGTAATCACAGCACTCAGGAGGCTGAGGCAGAAGGATCACCTTGGGTTCTAGCCCAGTGGGGGCAATTTAACAACACTCTGTCTCAATGTGAAAAATTAAAAGGGCTGGGGATATAGTTTAGTGTGTGTCTCCAGGTTCAGTCCCCAGTACTTAAAAGAAAACGTGTCTGACTGAGGGAGTTCTGGTTCCCTTTTAAATCTGTATGTTAGTTGAAGTATTTTATAAAAAATGCATCATTTTCTAAAAATGAAAGGAGAAGGCAGATGCCTGTGGGCAGCTGTTCCCAGCTGTTCCCGGTGCAAGTCGCCGCCCGTGTATGGGGCCCTTAACTGCCCTGTTTTGCCCAGGCTGGAACCTGAGCACCCCCGTCCCTGGGAGCCCGGGCTCCGTGGTCCTGAGACAGTGCTGGGGTCCCGAGGACCTAAACTGGGGAACAGAGTGGGAGCCTGGGAGTCGGGGCCAACCGACTTCGGATTTGTCCTTATCCGGTTCACAGACTGCAGCCGGGAAACACGCCCGGTGTCCTCTGCATTGGGATTGGAACCTGGGGATGTGGGTGGTGTCTCCCCCAGCTTGGCTGGTGGAGCTCTCGGTTCTGACGCCTTGGCGGCGATTCCCAGTCCTGGAGTTTGGATCTGAGCCCTCCTGTTACCAGCTTCCTGTAGCCAGGACTTCCTTCCAGCTGTTTGTTGGGAGAAATTGCACAACAATTGCATTTTTTTAGTAATTCAAACCAGAAGCTTCCCGGGCCCCCGAGTGTGCCGCCGCCTGCCCCCATGGTCACGGAGCTGGCAGTGACAGCCATGGCCCACCCTGCTCACCCCATTTTGGCTGCCCAGATGTGTGCCCTTGGTGGGGGCTGTCCCTGCCGGGTCTGTGGTGTGTCTTGTTTTTGCTACTGAGGGCAGAGCTCTCTCTAGCTCCGAGTCGTGAGGACCGTCCATGCGTGATGGCAGCGTGGACCGCGCTCCCCGACACCGGGCTCCTTCCCTGGGGCCCAGGCTCACCCTGCTCTGCCCACACCCTCTGACGACAGTGAGGAGTGGGCACAGCTGCCCAGACTTGGCCCGGGATGGGGACAGGATCTTAGTGTGTCATGGGGCCATGCAGAGACACTGAGCTCAAGACACCAGCAGCGTCCCCTACCCTCCATGCACAGTGATGTCCAGAAATGTCCCAGTCTTGTCCACGGTCAGGGTGGGAGCCGCCCCCCCAAAGGAACACAGAAGCAAGGCAACCGTGCAGCTGGCGTCAGCCACGTAAGTGTGCCTGGTGTCACTGAGTGCCGGCTGCCAGGTGACAGTGGACAAAGCTGGTGAAGTGAGGAGCCCCCATTCCCAGTTGCATTAGCAAGGAGGTCAGCGGGGCCTTAAGGTGTCACCCGCTGTGTTCCCAAGGGAGCGTTCTAGGCCATTGATTCCCTGTGATGTTAGCAGGAGGCCATGGTAGTGAATAGCAGGGCTCTGGAGCTGCTGCTGGCCTGGGACTGCCGGTGCTCCGGGTCCTCACTACATGAGGTCCTCTCACCTGTCAGCAGGTGATGACAGCACTGCCCTGGGGACATTGTTAGGAGCAATGGGCACAGGGCACAGGTGAAGGGCTGGGCACCGTGCTGCTACTAGCTAGCACATGGCCCGGGATCGCTGCTCCCTTTTATTATTTCCAGCACTGGGGAACAAACGCAAGGCCTTTGTGTGAAGCTATATCTGTTCCCAGTCCCTTTTATCTTATTATTTTGAGACGGATCTCACTGTGTCACTAAGTCGTGCAGGCTGAACTTGAACCTGTGGCCTTCCCGTTCAGCCTCCCAGAGTGTGTGCAGCGCCATGCCTGGCTGTCACCCACCATCGCGTTACTGTTGGGGTGAAGGAGTCGAAGGCAAAGCCCACTGTTTTGAGTAGTTAGGAAGTTAGAAACAACCAAGAGCTGTAGCTGGAGAAGTGGGGTGTGGGGAACGCGACAGCTGTGTGCCGGGAAAAGGGCTGTCCGCAGAAAGATGGGGAGAGGCTGGAGCAAGGGGGCCTGGGCACGGTTGGCGGGAATGGGAGTTGGGAAAGCAGCACAGAGTCCTCAAAGAAAGAAGTAATTGTATTCACTTTGGCAGCACATAGACTAAAAGCTTGAAAGTAGAGGGGCAGGTGGTGCACACATCATCTCAGGAAACTGAGGCAGGAGAACCGTGATTTGAAGACCAGCCTGGGCAACTTAGGAGACTGTCAAAAGTAATGACAAAAAGGCCTAGGGATATTGCTTAGTGGTAAGAGTGCTTGCCCTTCATGTGTGAGGCCCTGAGTTCAATCCCCAGTACTGAAGGAAAAAAAAAAAAAAAAGAACTTCTACATGATCCAGCAATCCCAATTCTAGGAATGTTATCAGAAGTCTTAAGACAAACACGAGGAAGAGACGTCTTATTCCTGTGCAGCATTGTGTGAGTAGCCAAGATATAGAATCAAGTGTCCACTGGTAGATGCATAAAGAAAATGTTTCTACACACAATAGAATACTATGCAGCCTTGAAAAGGGGAAATCTTGTCATTTGCAACAACATGCAACATGGATGAACCTGTTAAGTGAAGTTAAGTGAAATAACTCAGGCACCAGAAGACAAATGACTGTGTGACCTCACTTACATGAGGGCTCTAAAAAAAGCTGAATTCATAGAAGTAGAGAGAAGAACAGTGGTTACCAGGGGCTGGGGATAAGAGTCGGGAATGGGGAGATTTTGGTAAAAGGGTAGAAAGTTTCAGTAGAGGAGAAGAATAAGATTTTGGGAGCTACCATGTAGCATCGTAACCATAGTTAATGTGGTATAGGCTGGATGTGGTGGTGCACACCTATGATCCCAGCACTTGGGAGGCTGAGGCAGGAGGAGGTCCATGAGTTGGAGGCCAGCTTGTGCTACATAGTGAGTTCAAGGCCAGCCTGGACTACATAGGGAGACCCTGTGTCAAAAAACCCAAAAAGCCAAGTATATATTTAAAAACTTCTAAGACAGATTTTATATATCCCACCACACACACACACAGGTAAATGAGGTGACGATATGGTAATTAGCTTGATTGAATCATTCCCTAATGTGTCCATGTAACAAAATATCACACCCCATAAATGATGCAATTCCTATTTTCAGTTAAAAGTGTAGAAGTACAAAGGAAAGACCAAAAATTAGAGACTCAGGGTGTGGGCAGTGTGAGTGTAGCGGAAGTCAGCAGGGCCACAGGCGGCTCTTGGTGGACCCGCTGGCCTGGCTCCCTTTTCCTAACGTTACCGTAATGGCGAATATGGGGGCCTCACGATGTGACGGCCGCTGTCCCGGGCCTGGCAGGTGGCCTCCCTCCTCACCGTGTTTCCTGGGAAGCTCTAGCGCTGTCCACCACGGAGCCTGGGACAGTCGGGACTTTCCGGGTCCCCAGGGGAAGCAGGGCTCCACCGCCCAGCGAAGAACTCGGGGCAGGAGTTTGGGCTCTGCGGCCTCGCAGGCGCCCCCTCCCCCGGTCTTTCTGTCTCTGGGTCCCCGGGTTCTCTGCAGCCAGTGCGGCTTCGTGGCGATGGTGACGGTTCACGTCTCGCGTCTCTGCACCCTGGCCCTGTCCTCTGGGCCCCCAGGGCTGCCTTCCCTCCCTGCCACCCGCACAACTGTGTCCACAGGAAGGCGAGAACAACGACAAGTTCTTCACCCACCCCAAGGATGCCAAAGCGCTGGCGGCCTACCTCTTCGCACACAACCATGTCTTCTACCTGATGGAGCTGCTCACCGCCTTGCTGCTGCTGCTGCTGACGCTGTGTGAGGCTCCCGCTGTGCCCGCGCTGCGCCTGGGCATCTACGTGAGCACGGGCGGGGGGCGGCACACTGGCTGCAGTGGGC
>NW_022900924.1:15215454-15216983 GCF_012274545.1 Fukomys damarensis | reverse complement strand
CAACCCCACCCCACGAGCCCACGGCCCCACGGCCCGGGTGGCAGCTCGAGGCCCCTCCTTCACCCCCGCCTGCCCTTCTGTGAGTCTCCTGAGATTCACGCCCGCAGCTCCCCCAGATCAGGACTCCCCTGCTGACAGGCGGCAACCCCCACGCTGGTGTCCGGTCAGGGACCCTGTCTGGCCACCGTCTTGTTCCAGGGCCCAGTGAGATGGCTAGGGGACAGCCCCGGGGGACAAGGGCTTCGCTTGTGGGTATTTGATCCAAAACGAGGAAGGCGGCCCCAGGCCTCCATCCGCAGGGCAGCTCTTGTCGCCTGGGTCCGGCTTTCCAGTTAGGTTCTGGAGCCCTCCCTTCCTCTTTGGTTTTGAAGCTCTTGGTTCACACTCCCTAAATGCTTTTTAGGGCTCTTTTGTAAATGGCACACAGTCCTTCCTGGAGCAGAGTTGGTTGTAAAATGCTGTCTTTTTTGTCACTTTCTGGAGCCCAAGGCGCTTCCTCCTTTTCCTCCTGTGTGGATCCTCAGGGCTGTTTCTTGAATATCAAACTTGTGTTCAGATGTCCTGGGAAAAGCCCCCTTTCCGAGCCTGTCTGGCGTCCAGGGTGACCAGGCCTTTAGATCTGTGCCTTTTGTTGGGAGCGGGCCCGGGGGCAGTTGTCCAGGTCCCTGGCAGGGAAAGGAAGGAGACAGGTGGCTGTGGGGTGGCCCAGTGGTGACGCGTCTGCATGCCTGCCTGCAGGTACACGCCACTCTGGAGCTGTTCGCCCTGACTGTGGTGGTGTGTGAGCTCTGCATGAAGCTGCGGTGGCTGGGCCTCCACACCTTCGTCCGGCACAAGCGGACCATGGTCAAGGTGACATCGGTCTGCCAACCCTGCGGCTGCCCGGTTTTCTCGGTCCTGTCTTCATGCCTGGGCCCAGCCTTGCTGGGGAGGGTCACCTGGGGACCTGTCCTGACCCTGGCAGCCTGGCCGGGTCCCTGATTTTCAGCGCAGGCAGCTGGAGGGAGGCGCGTGCTCTCCTGTCTCAGCCAGGCCTCGGGGAGCGGGATCCGGGCCCCCCGGGGGTGTCACCCCTGGGCTGCACATCTGTGCCGGGTTGCGGAGGGCTGTGCTGTCAGTCCTCTCTGTCCCAGCCAAGGGGCTGATGGTGCTGTGCCCGCCCCTGCAGACCTCTGTGCTGGTGGTGCAGTTCGTGGAGGCCATCGTGGTGCTGGTGCGGCAGACGTCCCACGTGCGGGTCACCCGGGCGCTGCGCTGCATTTTCCTGGTGGACTGTCGCTACTGCGGTGGTGTGCGGCGGTGAGGCCGGGCGGGTTGCCGGACAGTCCCTTGGGGCAGGAGCGGACCTGGCCAGCAAGAGGCCAGCCATGTGTGTGCAGAGCGCAGCTCCTTCCAAGATGCAGGTGGCGGAGGCTCAGGCCACATGAGGGGACGCTAGGCAAGGGGTGGCTCCAGGGCACAGTGGGACTGATCATCCTGAAAGCACCCACCTCTTGACCAGCGTGTCCCCTGGGGGCCCAGATAGCCCC
>NW_022900924.1:15171024-15215346 GCF_012274545.1 Fukomys damarensis | reverse complement strand
CCGAGCCCCCCCCCCCCAGTTAGCCTGCCTCTCTCCCCAGCAACCTCCGGCAGATCTTCCAGTCCCTGCCGCCCTTCATGGACATCCTCCTGCTGCTGCTCTTCTTCATGATCATCTTTGCCATCCTCGGTGAGTGCCCGTGCCTGCCAGGCGAGGGGGCTGCATTCTGCCCGGGTCTGAGAACAGAGTCGGCAGACACGCAGTGCATGTGGGTCTAGAGGCTGGAAGCCAGCGGCCCGGAGTCCGGGCGTAGGTGCCTCCTGGTCCCCACTGGGCATCTCCTGCCATGTGTGGGAAGGGACCTCTTGTGAGGGTTCCAGGGCCACTCAGGAGGGCAGAGGCCTCACCTTGTGACCTACATAATAAAATCCAGACAGGGTCTGAAAGTAGTGTGGATTCTGTGGGTGCATCATCAGGCTTAGGAGGGGGAGTAGTGGGAAGGAAGAGGAAGCACCGTTGTGTCCCCCTCTGAGCGCATTCTCCCCTCTCCCCCACATGCACCCCGTCCTGAGCTTATCACCCCAATGTGCCTTTACATCTTGACTTCGGTTACAATTCTTCGAGCCAGGATTAAATGGTATTGCCTGGCCTGGCTTGGGGTCATGCTCCTGTAATCCCAGTGCTCAGAGAGGCTGAGGCAGGAGGATGGAAACAACTTAGCAAAACCTTAGATTTTTTTTTTTTTAAGGGGCTGGGGATGTAACTGGGTGCAGAGGCCCTGGATAATGGCCAGTGCCACCAAAAGCAAATAAATACATGATATTGCTTTGCATATTAAAAAAAAAATCGTGTAAACGGTTGCAGAGGCGTTTGTCTCCTATGCGGCTTTCTCTTTTGCCCACTGTGCTTTTGTGGCCCATCACGCTGACATGTGGCCATAGTTCATCCCTTTTCCCCGGAGAGTAGGAATGTGCCAGGACCCCTTGGTCTGCTCCTCCCGAGATGGTGTCCGTGTCCTGTGTCCCAGGTTCTACCGCAGTGAGCCTGCTGCTTTGCTGGTGCACGCACCTGAGACCCTCCTGGCCAAAGGCTGGGCCTTTAGGGCCTGTGGCCTTGAGTTTCCCAGGGTGCCAGACAAGGTCACAGCCTCTGTCGTGTCCCTCAGGATAGGCTGACCATGTGACCTCAGCCCTGACCCCAGCTCAGGCAGTGGGGTCCTCACATGGCCAGGACTCCTGGGGTGGGCAAAGATGGTGGAACCAGAGAGCCCTAGCCCGAATGGCAGCGCCATGCTGACCTCAGGCACTGGTGATCGCTCTGTCCCAAGCTCTCAGCCCCCACACCCCACATGCATGGTGGAATCTCCCTGTGTTCACCCTGAGGGCAGAGTTTGTCTCTTTTCTGGCCCAGGAGTTCCAGGACTGGGAAGAAGCCATCCCAGGAGAAGGAGGCAGTGGCATTCCCGGTCCGACCCCAGCTGCCTGGACAGTGTGCCCTCTGGGCTGTGACTTGGCTGTCACATTCTCACAACTGGTGCTCGCAAACCAGCAGTCTGTATTCTAGGCTCAGACCGCAGACATGTTCCAAGTTTGGTCTGCAAACTTGGAGCCAGCATTTTAAAATTCGATCTTACCCTAAAGTACAGGTTTCCAGATCATAAAGAATGGGCCTGACAGCCCTGGGAGAGGGGCTCGCATGCAGCAGCACCAGCTCCCCTTAGATGGTGCCTGTCCTCCCAGCGCATCCCCACATGCCCCCTGCCCTCCCTCCCTCCGCCACGGCGCTCACTGATGTTCATTTGTCTGATTTCGGGGGCCGTGGGCCAGGACCTGGGCTCTAACCATCTTTCTGTCCCATTCCAGGGTTCTACTTGTTCTCTGTGAACCCTTCTGACCCTGTAAGTAGTCAGCAGCTTTGTCTTTCTTACGGGAGGGATTTCCTTCCGATCAGGTGGCCGGAGTGACGAGTGGGGTCTTAGGGAGGGACGGCCTGCCTGGCTTCCCAGAGCTTCCTTCTCCGACCCCTGAGAGACCTCCCACTGGGGAAATCGCTTTCTTATCCTTACGAAGCCAAGTGGGTCCCCAGGTCGGGTCAGGAAGCCCGAGCGTTTGGCGGGGCAGTGGAGGAGCCGGGCTGGTGGCCCAAGCCTGTGACTCCGGACAGGTGTCCCCCAAAGTGGGACCTGATTTTGCCAGAGCACGGGGAGTCTGCAGGAGGAAGGGGGGACACTGGAGGAGCCCTGCCACGCGGTGCCTCACGTGACGCCGCTTTCCCCCTAGTACTTCAGCACCCTGGAGAACAGCATCGTCAGCCTGTTTGTCCTCCTGACCACGGCCAAGTGAGTCTGGGCTCCTCTTCGCCTGCTGTCCCCTGCCTCAAAGGGTCTCCCCCGTCTCCGCACACCGGCGCTGGGGGTGCTGTGACACAGGAAGGCAGACGAGGGGCTGTCCCTGGAGGAGAGGGAGGTGGGCCGCCCTGGGTAACCCCTGCCTCTGCAGCTTCCCAGATGTGATGATGCCCTCCTATGCCCGCAACCCGTGGTCCTGCGTCTTCTTCATCGTATACCTGTCCATCGAGCTCTACTTCATCATGAACCTGGTAAGTGTCGCACCGCTGCCTTGGCCTGCCTCAGCCTCTGGGCGGAACGTCCCAGACCCAGTCAGCGGACTGCGGTCGTCCTGCTGGTCCAGCCTTAGCCTGGCCTGTGCACAGATGAAATGATGTGACACCCTGGCCTGGTACGATTATGATTCTCAAAGAACGGATGCAGAGACAAGATGTCACCCTGACCGAGGGACCCGGCCCAGGGTACGTCCCAGCCACCCCACCTTCCTGCGTCCATGTGCCAGGACATCTTGTGAACTGACTTCCATCCCGTTTACCACTGCACCGGCAAACCTGGCGTAGCGTGTAAAGTCCCTGCGCAGAGGCATGGCTGCCACTGGGCAGGTTTCCCGACAGCACAGGTCCTGGCCACTGCCAAGACCACGTGTCAGTGCCACAGTCACCAGGGGGGGGCTTTAAATCTGTTCCGTGGGATTTGCTTGTTCCTTCTGAGGTGCAGGGGATAGAACCCAGGGCCTACTCACACTAGGTGGCTCACCACCAAGCTATGGCCCAGATGTGTGTTTCTTTGTAAACTTTGGGAAAGCACTGTTACACTGGTCACCATGGTCAGGCTGGTGTAGAAATGGAAAACACTTTCCCTGGGTAAATTTGTGAGATCTCCTGAAAGTTAGCGATCTTAAGAGAGAAAGAAGATATTTTCTGTTTTTCATTCTGCAAAACCGAAAGGGAGTGCATGGCAGGCTGTTCCCACTGCCCTCTGGCTCCAGTGAGTTTGCTGCAGTGGCTCATGGGAACCAGGAGACAGGTTGGCTGGTTTGTCATGGAGGGCATCAGGGGGCAAGGCATGGGGGAGGCACACAGAGCTTCCTTGCCCTTGTCAGCTGCCACCTGCGGAGCCACGGTGTGCTCCACTGTCAGAAGTTCTCTGGGGCCTGTCCTGGTCTCCCCCCACCCCCCAGTACTAGGGGTTGAACCCAGAGCTTTGGCACTGAGTTACATCCCTAGACCTTTGTAAAAATTTTAAATTTTGAGGCAGGGTCTCACTGAATAAGTTGTCCATTCTGGGCTTGAACTTTCCTGAGTGCTGGAGTTACAAGTGTGCACCACCACACACAGATGAGTTTTCCCAGAGGCCTCCTGCAGTAGGAGGCTGGACCAAAGCGGGGACACTGGGCACAGGGGCTGGATGGTGAGAGTGTGCTCTCGGCTAACAGGCTGGGCAGGGAGCCTGTGAGACCTGTCTGCTTCAGCGTTTGCAGCTCTCTGTGTGTCCTGCCTACCCCAGGGCATCAGACAGGGCCCCTGTGGCTTGTGGAGGGTCCCACGGCCTGTGATTGCAGGAGGGAAAGTCGGAAAGTATTTTTATGGCCAGCTCCTAGACAGTTCAGGGCCAATTAGAATTTTATGACTTGCCTGGGGTTCAGTTCCTAGTACTGAAGAATAAAATCTGACGTAGATATATCATAATACCACAAAGTAGGAAAGCCTAGGGCCGGGGCCAACAAACAAGCCTGCTGGGTAGATCCTGCTCCCAGCCTGTTTCTATAAATAAAGTTTTATTGGCACACAGCCATGCCCATTTGTATAGTCAGGTCTGTGGCTGGTTTCACTGTTACGGCTAGGGGTTGATGAGTTGTAACAGAAACTGTCTGGCCTGTTACAGAAAAATTTGCCTACCTTCAGCTCACATAAAGTGGGGACCACTTTGAAGGAGTGAAGGAACAAGAGTTCTCCCCACAGTTTTGAAAGAGCGTGATCCTGAAAAGACAGTTTGGGCTTCTTCCCGTCTCTGCTCATGTCCTCTGCTGGTGCAGCCCAAGGCTCTAATTTGCGGAGTGTGGGCCTAGGCGGCTCAGGCACTCCTTCCTGGGCTGAGGCCGCCTCCTTCCCTTGTGTCTGAGGCCACCTGTAAAGCAGTGACCCCCAGAAGCATCGGGCACTCTGTCCCTTCCTGCTCGGTTGGAAGGGACACAGGGCACAGAGAACCCAGCCATCCCCCTTGCTCCTCCCCTTGCCCCTGGCCTGTCTGTCCCCTGCCTGGCTGCAGACAAACTGGAGGAAGCTGGGGACCCAAGAACTCTTTTGAGGGACGGGTGCAACGGGCTGCACTACGCTGCCCCTCAGAGCCCAGCCCAGGGCGGCGCCTGCGACGGCTCCAGGCCCCCGCAAGGCAGCTGGGGCTCTGTGCTTCCCTCCCAGCTCCTGGCCGTGGTGTTTGACACCTTCAATGACATCGAGAAGCGCAAGTTCAAGTCTCTCCTGCTGCATAAGCGAACCGCCATCCAGCACGCCTTCCGCCTGCTCACCAGCCAGCGGGTAGGGTGTGGGCCAGGAAGGGCTCGGCCGGGCGGGCGGCTCTGTCCTCCTCTCCTGCCCAGGGCAGCCCCAGACGTGGCAGGACCATCGACCTCACCAGCAACAGTTTGTTTGTTCTTCTGTACTGGGGACTGAACCGAGGACCTTCACACTGAGCTACATCCCCAGGCATTTTGTATTTTTTTAAAATTTTGACACAGGGTCTCGAAGTCACTAAATTGCCCAGGCTGGCTTTAATTTATGATCCTCCTGCCTCAGCCTCCCACAGTGCTGGGATTACAGGCATGTGCCACTAGGCGTGTGCCAGAAATAACAGCCTTGCCCTGGGGTCTCGAGCTGAGCACAGGCCCGGGGTTCTGATCCCTCGCCTGCTCTCTCTCTCGCAGCGGCCCTCAGGCATCTCCTACAGGCAGTTCGAAGGCCTGATGCGCTTCTACAAGCCCCGGATGAGTGCCAGGGAGCGCTTCCTGACGTTCAAGGCCCTGAACCAGAGCAACAAACCTCTGCTGAGGTGAGAGCGATGCCAGTGGGGCAGGGTGGACAGCATCGGGAGAGGGAGCTGGGGTGAGGAGGCCCCTGGAGCCTTGAGTTTTCCTCACAGAGCTGCTCACGTGTGGCAGTTGTGTTCATCGGGATTCTTCTTTGCAAGCCACAAAAGTCCTACTGAACCCCTTTTCTGGGTGGCTGGATAGAAAAGGCATGTTTGACCCGGGCATGGTGGTGCACGCCTGTAATCCCAGCACTGTGGGAGGCTGAGGTAGGAGGATTGTAAGTTTAAGCGCAGCCTGGGCAACTTAGCAATTTAACAAAATAAAAAGGACAGGAATGTTTGCGTGTGAGAAGGATGCCCAGCTGCTCACCTTCCAGCCCAGAGAGGTGGGCAGCATGAGGTCTCTGTGCAGTTCTGGTGGTGTACACTCGGGTGCTCTCTGTTGCTTACATGCAGCCTCCACTGGAAGAGGCAGGGTTCTCTGGTCTCAGCACGGCCGAGCCCTGGGGCTGCCCCTCCTGGGGACTAAGTGGTCAGTATGACCAAGAGGAGTGAGTCACCCTCGTCCCTGGAGGATGGGCTCAGGATGCTGCAGGCGGGGACCCCAGGGCCCCACAGCCCCAGCATGGCGCCCCTGTGCCCCCAGGCGTACCGCAGGCAGCACAGGCAGAGCTGAAGCCCAGCGGTCATGCGGGATTGACCTGCCTTTTTGCTTTGCTTACGACAGCCTGAAGGACTTCTGCGACATCTATGAAATCGCCACCCTGAAGTGGAAGGTGAGGACTCCCAGGAAACAGGCAGGGCAGGTCGGTGGGGCCCCCAGTGAGAGCCGTCGGCTGAGGGCAGCAGGGCCAGCTGTGCCTGCCTCACCGGGAGTGGTGTTGTGCTTGAGTCTTAGGTGGGCCCAAGGTCCCTGGGTGACAGCAGGCACCTGCCAGGGCTGGCTTGGGCCCTAGGGACAGTAGTCCCCACCCAGGGTGACTCTGATCCCAGTGAGCTCTGCCACCCCCAGTGCAGCTGTGTGGGCAGAGAAGGCACGCGGAGTCCTGGCCCCTCCCTGACATGCTGTGCCCTGCAGGCCAAGAGAAACCGTGAGCACTGGTTCGACGAGCTCCCCAGGACGGCCTTCCTCATCTTCAAGGGTGAGTCTGGGCCCTGGCGGGCGTGTGGCTGGGGCAGGTCTGAGGCTGTGTGCGCACACGTGTGCATCCAGAGAGAAAGCCTGAGTGTGACTGTGAGCAGGGTAGTGACAGCGGAACATGACCAGGAAGGGTCCACATCACTAACTCAAAACCCGGGGCTGTGGCACGGCCAGGAACGGTGCCTGCCTCCCCCATGTGCAGGAGGCCCTGGGTTCCACCCCCGGGCTGCGGGAGAAAAACCAAGCAGAGGGACCCGCTGGAGAAACCTTAGAAAGATACTCAGAAGAAAATGAAGATCCCTTCCCCCAACAGGGCAGCCACTGTTAATTCTCTGATGTGCTTCCTTCTGCTAGTTGGTTTTCTTTTTATTTTAGTACCGGGGATTTAACTCAGGACTTGCGAGGCAGGACGTTGGGCTTGCAAGGCAGGTGGTGGCACTACTGAGCAAAATCCCCAGCTCAGCTAGTTGGTCTTCTGTGCCTTCTCTTTTCTTTTTTGAGACAAGGTCTTGCTGAGTAGTCCAGGCTGGTCTCAAACTTGTGGTGATCCTCCTGCCTCAGCCTCCCGAGTGATGAAATTTTAGGCGTGCACCACCACGCGAGGCCTTTCTGTGTATTTTTAAGCAACAGTGGGATTACATTGCACATTCTTTCTGTAACCTACCTTTCCATCCAGTGGCATGTTCTACCCTCCTCTCTTGGCAAGCCGTGTGGGTAGCCCCTGGCACAATGCATGAATAGTCTGAACTTGAAGATTTTTCAATCAGGCACTCATAATTGTTTACCTATCAGTGCCCTTTACTTCAGTGCCAGATTTGAAGTTCTCATGGAAATACGCTCAGCCCACAGGAATTTTCTTGGGCAAAAAGCTGGAAGCCTTGGTCTAAGCCATTATGAACAAGAGTAAAGATGTTGCAGTCTCTTTTGTGATTTTTCCACAGCGAGGCCGTTGGGCACAGCTGTTAGCCCTCTCCCCACCTTCCTGTTTCTTTTTGAGACAAAGTCTTGCTGTGCTGCCCAGGCAGGCCTCAGTTTCCAGGGTTCAAGTGACCTTCCTGCTGCAGCCTCCCGAGTAGTTGTGACTAAGGCAGACCAGTCCTAGCTCACATCCCTTGTTATCTAAAGACTTTTCGTGCCACCTGCTCTGTGTTAGCACCAGGGCCCCTCCCCAGGGCAGCTGTGTGTCTTATCCAGGCTCTGAGTGTGATGTGGGTGTCGCTGTAGTACTGCTTTGTCACCGTCCTTGGTCACTGCCACCATCAGTACCCTGGTTGCCACGTGCATGAATTTTTGTGGGGGGTTGTGTTCTTACAGACAAAACTCCAACATTCACATGTCTTGTCTTTAAACAGGAATTAATATCCTGGTGCAGTCCAAGGCCTTCCAGTATTTCATGTGTAAGTGTGCACTATCCCAGCCCAGGGCCTCTTCCTCCTGAGCCCTGAGCCCTTCTAGATGGCGGAAAAGCGAGAGATGAGGCCTGTGGTCATGTTTCTGACCAGGCACGGGGCTGAGGGTGTGGTTCAGTGGTAGAGCAGGCGCTTAGCGAGCCGGAGGCCCTGGGGTCCAGCCTCAGTGTGTACAAAACAAGCAAAAAGGACGAAGTTCCTGGCCTGTCGGAAGTAGGGGAGAAGATTGTCTGCAATGCACACACCAGCACAGGGCCTGAGCTCTGTTAACTGTGGCCCTTCCGCCCATCCAGACCCCGCCCTCAGCTGGAGCTTTGTGGCAAACCCAGAACCACGGCGTGGGATTGGTTGATTTGTACCCTAGGTCTGCTTTGACCCGCATGCTCCTCTTCCGTCTCTTTGCCCCCTCTTGGAATATCCAGACGAGGAGACAGCACGCTGTGCCCTTTGTCTGGGTTTCCTTATCCCATGGAGCTCACTTCCTGAAATCTTCTGTGTCTCACACACTGGCCTCCTGTGGCTGTTTACATTTAAGCCATTTAGAAGGAAAAACAGTACAGTTACTCATCATATTTAAGTGCCCAGTGGCCACAGTGACCAGTGCCTCCCCGTTAGATGGCGCGGAAAGTGCTGTCCTCAGTCTGGGCTGATCGAGAGGCTGAGCTGGATTCGGCCTTTCCAGGAGCCCAGCCGGCAGTGGTGTTAGAGACCACAACTTGGGGTGCTAGGGTACTTGCTTCTGGGGACTGGTTATTGTTCCTTCTGTGGGTGCTGCTAGGATCTTGCCTTTGTAAGAAACAGTATTGCGTGTTCACTCTGGTACTTCACATTCAGGATTAGTGGGGTTTACCTGACTCTGTCAGTCTGACCTGTGCAAAGCTAGGTTCCCAAGAAGACTCTCAGTTCTACTCATTTGCTTTATCCCAGTTTTAGAATAGAAACCCCAGGACAATCCCAACAGCATGATGTTGGGGAAGAGCTAGGAACGGCACTCTGGGGACACACCCCCAGGGCACCGTTCTCAGGTCACACATTTGACTTTCTTTTCTTTCTTTATGGTACTGGAGGTTGAGCCCAGGGCCTTTGCCCTGAGCTACCTCCCCAGTCCATCTTTTACTTTTTCTTTGGACCCAGTGTCTCACTGACTCACCCAGGCTGGGCTTCAACTTCCCACCCTCCTGTCTCAGCCTCCCAGCGTGCTGGGATGATGGGCACACAGCACTGCCCCCAGCTGGGTTTCTTTGGCTCCTAAAGGAGACCCTCAGTTGATTCAGCTCCTAGCAAGAGCAGGAGCAGGAGGAAACGCCCATGAAATGTCTCTCGTGGTCTGTTGCAGACTTGGTGGTGGCGGTGAATGGGATGTGGATCCTGGTGGAGACGTTCATGCTGAAGGGTGAGCGGGTGCCCCGCGGACGGTGGCCCTGTGGAGGCTGCTGGCTCACCCTCAGCCCCTGCCTGTCTGTCTTGCAGGTGGGAACTTCTTCCCCAAGCACGTGCCCTGGAGCTACCTGGTCTTTCTCACGAGTGAGTGTCTGGGCGGGGAGGCTGCCACTGCGTGGGCGTGGGAGTCACTGCTCTTCCCAGGGGCCTCGCAGGGGAGGGGCGGAAGTGCATTCTGACTTTGCCTCACCCTGGTTCCTTATCCAGACTCAGCCCTGTGCCAGCAGGCACAGCCCCAGCCCTGCTCCTGGTAGTGCCCAGCCCTAAACCTGGCATGGGAGAGGTGCACAGGGGTCTGTCCGAGGGACAGACAGGCCAGGCCGTCCCTGAAGAGGGGCCATGGTGTAGTGCTGTTCCCTGGGGTGGGTGTCATCTGGACCAGGACCCCGAGCGCATTGCTAACTGCCCCTCCTGCCCGCAGTCTACGGGGTGGAGCTGTTCCTGAAGGTGGCCGGCCTGGGCCCTGTGGAGTACCTGTCCTCCGGATGGAACCTGTGAGTGACCCGCGTGCTGCCCACCTGCTGGGGTTCTCACACCAAGTGGCCCCAAGGTTCCCGGGCTGGCTCTGCAGGAGTCGCTGAGCTTCCCACCCCGCTAAACCCGGCACCCAGAGACAGCGCCACCACCTCCCTCGGTTAGCAGAGGAGGGGCCTTCGTGGCCCTTCCCCTGTCACCGTGCTTACCCACACTCAGACACCCTGGGTTGTGAGCATGAATTACTGGTTCCCAAAGGGCATTAGTGTATGCCTGTAGCCCCCACTACCCAGGAGGCTGAGGCAGCAGGGTCACTTGAGCCCAGGGGTTCAAGGCCTTCCTGGACAACACAATGAGACCCTACTCACCCCCCAAAAAATAAGAATGGGCTTGAAGGTAAAGCTTAGTGGCAGAGAGCTACCCAGCACCGCTCACAGAAGACCGGCAAGGGCATGTCCTTGCATATGTAGAGACGTCATTCTGTCCTTTCTGCTGGGGGCCCCGGAAGTCCCACCTCTTCCCTCCTGTCCTGGGTATCGGGTGCTGCCCAGCCTGGATCTCGTGCCCCCTCCGGACTGGTTCCTGGGCATCTGTGCCCTGTACTGTGCCTAGGACTGGTCCCCCGCCCCAGGGACCCCAGGGCAGTAGCCGGTGGGTGGGGGCTGGTAGAGGTGGCAAGGACACAAGCCCCGGGGCCACAGCCCACTGTGGCTTCTTCCCCCGCCCAGGTTTGACTTCTCTGTTACTGTATTTGCCTTCCTGGGCCTGCTGGCCCTGGCTCTCAACATGGAGCCCTTCTACTTCATCGTGGTCCTGCGTCCGCTCCAGCTGCTGAGGTGATGGGCAGGGCCGGGGATGGGCAGAGCGGAGGAACCCCTGGGACTGGCCTGGGGGGTGACCCAGAGCAGACGGGAGACTCAGGGCTGCAGTCACGGGGCCGCCACCCTGCAGAGGCTCCAGGCACCATCAGGGGCCGGGTCTCCCAGGGGGCACAGCCTGCACCCACATCCCTGCTCCCGACATCCCCATGGGCCAAGCCACCCAGCTCGTGGCTCCCGGGAGCTGTGCCCGTGGTGAGACCGGCCATGGCCACAATGCGCAGTCAGATACCAGAGCACTCGGCTCGGCAGGGCCCTCCAGACCCCTCACGCTTTCCTGGCCCCCTTTTCCCAGGACCCTGTGGGGAGTCAGTGGGTCCTGCCCCACCCACCACACCTCTTCCTGACTAGGCTCGCAGGGTCTCCGTCCCACTGTCCCGTCCCCACTTTCCTGGAAGGCCATGCTGGTCCAGTCTCTGAGGAAAAGCCGCTGTCCTGCTGTCCACACTGGTGGCCTGCGTGTCCCTTCTTGCACACTGCCACCCTCTCGTCAGCAGTGAGCTCCTCTGTCGCTGTGGGCATCAGTGCCTCTTGCCTGGGTTTGCCTCGCTGTCTGGAGCAAGGCCTCAGCCCTCTCTGAGCTGCCTGCCTCATTTGTAAACTGGCAGAGTTGCTGCCACCTAGCTCGTGACTGTATAAGGCCCTGTGGGGAAGCCTGGCGTGGTGGCAGAGACCCATCATTCTGGCATCGGAGGGGCTGAGGCGGGAAGATGCAAGTTTGAGTCTCACAAAAACACGGAGCTGGAGGTATGGCTGTGTGGCGGAGCCTGCCTGGTGTCGCTGAGGCCCAGGGTGCCATTGGGCACGGGCTGCACCATCCCCGTGGCCTCTACCTCCACAGGCAGGTTTAAAAGGCAGGTGGCCCAGGCATCCACCTTGACTGCAGCCCTTCCCTTGCCCAGGTTGTTCAAGCTGAAGAAGCGATACCGCAATGTGCTGGATACCATGTTTGAGCTGCTGCCACGGATGGCCAGGTACTGCCCCGCCTCGGCCCACAGGCCAGCACCACGAGCATCCAACATAGGATAGGAGCATAGGAGCTGGGGGGTGGCGGTGCAAGGAGGAGCCCCAGAAAGTGGTAGAGCTGGGGGCCCTCTCTCGGCCACCCGGGTGTGCCTGGCCTTTGTTCTCTCTGCTGCCCCTCTGAAATACCCGTGGGCGGGCTGCGGCTCCTTCTCCCTCATCGCAGTCACCACCCTGTCTGGTTCACAGGTAAGGCTCCCTGGGAGGCACTGCTGCAGGTAAGGGGTGGATCTCCGCTCCGAGCGCTGTTGTGCCTCCGCCCTCACTCACGGCCCCTCTGGTCCTCCCCAGCCTCGGCCTCACACTGCTCATCTTCTACTACTCCTTCGCCATCGTGGGCATGGAGTTCTTCTGCGGGCTCCTCTACCCCAACTGCTGCAAGTGAGTGGCCAGGGGCCCCGGGGGCCGCTGGGAAGCCCTGGGCCTCGGGGCTTGGATCTCAGGGCCACGTGAGGAGCCTGGACGCAGGTTGTCTCGGGGTGATGGTGTTGGGTGGACCCATGTCCCCCACGCACGGTCAGGAGCCACGCTGCCATCAGGTCCCCAACGGCTCCTCCTTTTGCAGGGCCAGCGGCCCAAGTCCCAGGCTGCCCCCACTGTCCAGGATTGTTCGGGACCAGACATGGACAGGGCTCCCGGGGCAGCCTGTTAGGGACAGATGCACGCGGGAAGCTGTCCGTGGCCCTCTGTCCCTGCTGTGAGCTCACAGACTCAGCACCCTTCTCGCTCTGTGTCCTCCTTTCGAGTGGGAACCTGTGACCCTGAGTGCTGGCCCTGCAGCCACTTGGAGGGTCACACCGAGCTGGGGACCAGAGCCGTAGCAGTGGGCCACACACTGCAGAGAGCTTAAGAACCCAGAGGGTCTTCCCCACACGTGCATCCCAGACACCCCGGCCCAGACGTCCCCGCACTGCACCTGCTGTGGACTTGGCAAGAGACCCAGGACTGTGACTGTCTCAGCAGTGTAGAATTTAACCATCCATAAAGAATGGGCAGGTGGGGCTGGGGATTTAGCTCAGTGGTTCCACCGCCTGCCTTGCAAGTGCAAGGTCCCAAGTTCAATCCCTGGTACCAAAAACAAAGAAACAAACAAGCTGGGTTTGCAGCTCAGTGAAAAGCTCTAGGTTCAGCCTGCAGCTGTGCACCTAAGAGTGGCAGATGAGGTTCCCTTGAAATGGATGAGCCATCCTAATGTGGGGCTCGCTGAGGCAGAGCACCCAACCTGGTAAGGGAGCCTCCTCTGCCTGGAGCTGGTGCCAGGTGGCAGACTCAGGAGCACCGGAAGTTGGGGAGCAGAGGAAGCAGTGGCATCTCCCTCCTGCAGGAAGCTTGAGAGCAGAGCTCCCGGAACAGAGCTGCCAGGGATGACGAAGGCAGGGCTGGGAACCCCCAAAGTTGGCAGGGATGAGTGCACAGGGCTCCCGGCAGGCAGGACCCACAGGAGCTGGGGGGCAGGGGCAGGAAGGACCCGAGGCCTCACCTCGCCTAGGTGCCCTCTGCCGAAGGGAGAGGGAACTATGGCCTGGTGACCTCTCCTGCCCCGCCCCCGTCCCTACCAGCGCCAGCACAGTGGCGGACGCCTACCGCTGGCTCAACCGCACCGTGGGAGACAAGACGGTGGTGGAGGAGGGCTACTACTATCTGAACAACTTCGACAACATCCTCAACAGCTTCGGTGAGCGAGCCCCCACCCTGCTTCCCACCAGGCCAGGCGAGGCTTCGTCCCTGTGGCGGGCCCTGCTGGAGGGCGTGGTCCATGTGGCCAGGCCCAGGGTCCCCTCGGCCGCCACGCCTTTGCCTGGTGCATTTGGGCATTGCGAGGGAGGCTTGCCTTGGGGTTAGGGGGTCTGCACCTACCCTTCCTCACTGTGTCATTTGTGGGGGACCCTGCCCAAGTGCTGCCCCAGCTCAGTCCCTCAGCTCTGCTCTGTCCCCGAGTTCCATGGATTGACCTGGAGGGCTGCAGGGGAGTGGGCTCCTGAGAAAAGGGGGAGCCCTTGTGGCACCCCACATCTGCCCCAGCCGGCTGTGGTCCTACAGGGTGTTGAGGCGCAGGGGTCACCCATGATCTTCCTGAGCTCGCAGCCCAGGCGGCCACACATTCTTCCATCACCAGGGGCCTGGGGCCTCTGCAAGCTGCTCCGTCAAGACACCTCTGTGTCCCTCCCTTCACAGTGACCCTGTTCGAACTCACAGTTGTCAACAACTGGTACATCATCATGGTAAGGCTCTTGGGGCCCCTCCCCCAGAATGGAGGTCTGTCCCTGTCTCCCCGGCAGCCAGAGAGGACCCCAGCCTGCTTCTCTGACTTCTCCCACTGCGTGGAGATGACGTCAGTCAGTAGCGTAGCAGGCTGGGCATGATGGCAAACTCCTGTGGTCCAACACTTAGGGGGCTGAGGCGGGAGGGTTGCTGAGCCTGAGAGTTGAAGGCCAGCCTGGGTGACACAGTCTCTGAAAGGCAAAACAGCAGTGTAGCAAGGGTTGATTTCTCCATCCCTGTGCTGGAGAAGGCCCTGCGTTTGGTCTGGTCTTGGCCATCCCTCTGGTAGGATCTGTTACACCCCAGGGAGCCGGGCCCTCCATCTCCAGAGCTGGAGGTGCTGTAACAAGCAGTCTGGAGGCTGTGGGCCAAGGCCAGGGTTGGCTGTGTGGGCGCCAGCTCACTGTGTCCCCGTGCCCTGCAGGAAGGTGTCACCTCGCAAACCTCCCACTGGAGCCGCCTGTACTTCATGACCTTTTACATCGTGACCATGGTGGGTCAGGCACTGCGCGTCCTGCCTCCTCCGAGTCTTCTGGGTCGCACCTAGCGGCCCTTTTGGGGTGCGCGTCACTGCTGCTGATGCCCCCTTCCTCCGCCAGGTGGTGATGACCATCATTGTGGCCTTCATCCTGGAGGCCTTCGTCTTCCGGATGAACTACAGCCGCAAGAGCCAGGACTCGGAAGGTGAGCAGGTGGCTGTCGGTCTGTCCGTACATCTGTCTGTCCACCCCCTCCAGGGTGGACTCGCTGGCTGATGGTGTGGTGGGCCGGCCCCTGGCAGTCAGCACACCTGCCTGGCATTGCTTCGCTAGCATTGAAGCCTGGGCGAGTCAGGGCTTGGGAAGGGCTGGCAGCGAGGAAGGAGCAGCCCCAGACCGCGCTGTGCATGGGGGGCCTCTCGGTGCCAGCAGACTGGGTTTGGAGCTCAGCTCCCTCTCGCAGTGGATGGCGGCATCACCCTTGAGAAGGAAATCTCCAAGGAGGAGCTGGTGGCCGTCTTGGAGCTGTACCGGGGGGCACAAGGGGCTGTGTCCGATGTCACCCGGCTGCTCGAGACCCTCTCGCAGATGGAGAAGTACCAGGTGAGGGTGTGGCCTGCGTGCCCCTCCCTGCCCTCGGAGGCCCCGGGCACAGCAGAGTGGGAGAGTGAGTGGCACCGCCCTGGGCCCCGGGACATGGGACGGAGGGGACGCACGGGTTGGGGCTGTCAGTGGCCGAGCCCAGCAGTGGCCTCTGCTCCTTCTTCAGCAAAACTCCCTGGTGTTTCTGGGGCGGAGGTCAAGGACCAAAAGCGACCTGAGCCTGAAGATGTACCAGGAGGAGATCCAGGTAGGCCCTGATCCCTGGAGGCCTGGTGCCTATGCCCAGGGACGTGAGGGCTCTGGAGATGGGGGATATTGCTGGAGACACTGCAGGCGCACCTGGGACTCAGGCCAGACCTGCTCCACCTCAGAGCCAAGCTTCAGATAAAACTACCACAGAAGGGGTCGGGAGAGACAAGGGGAGCTGGGCCTGGCTGTCTGGGAGGATGCGCCCTGCGAGGACCGAGCCCCACTGCCCCAGCCACGTGATTGTCTGGGGCTTTTGTTTTAAGGGAGAGGTTGGGTGTTTTCCCCGACAGTCTCTCTATCTCCCCATATTGGCCACTGTGTTGCAAATCCTTCTAGAGCACCATGTGACTGGCACTGTGCCTTCCCGACTGAGGAGGTCACTGCTTGGGGGCCCTGATGGAGTCTCCATCCCTGGGGTCCCCTGTGCCACAGCCTGGTCTGGTGTCCTTCTGGCCGGAAGCCCTGTTTCACTAAGGCAGTGATGACTGTGTCCATGCCTGTGGCTCCTGGAAGTGACTTTAACACCATTGTCTGAAACCCAAGAAATAGTGGGCCACCTTCTCCAGGCTCACATAGTGGCCCCTGAACTTGGTGTCAGGCTGGATTCACCCCCATCTGGGACAGGGCCTGGCTCCCAGAGCCTTGGGGATCCTGGAGAGGATGAGTCTGTGCTGGTTTTTGTTTTGTTTTTTGTCATTGTGTATCTGCCTTGTTGAGACAAAGTTTCCAGGCTGGTCTTGAACTTGACATGTAGTTAGGCTTGCTTCAAACTTGAAATCCTCCAGTCTCAGACTCCTGAATGCTGGATGACAGGAGGTGCGACCATGCTTGGCTGAACTTTTTTTTTTGGTTTTTTGAGACAGGGTCTCACTGTGTAGTTCAGGCTGGCCTTGAACTTACTATGTAGCTCAGGCTAGTCTCAAACTCACAGCGATGCTCCTGCCTCAGCCTCTTAAATGCTGGGATCACAGGTGTGTGCTACCATGTCTAGCTTGAACTATCCTTTAAGGTCTGAAGCTCTGTAGTCTTCTCTGGTTACATAGATGACGTGAGCCAGGTGTGGTGGTATGCACCTATAATCCCAGACACTGAGGAGGCGGAGGCAGGAGGAACACAAGTTTGAAACCAGCCTGGGCAATATATCAAGGCCATCTCAAAATAAGAGAGACTGGGGCCAGGGATTTAGCTCAGTGGTGCCACCACTTGCCTCACAAGCATAAGGCCCTGAATTCGATCCCCAGTACCAAAAAATAAATAAAACGAGAGACAGTGTGTGCCAGGCACCCTTCACCAGCACGTGTGCTGACCCTCAAGTACAGAGAAGTGGCTTCCTTGCTCCACATTGCGGGTGCTGGTCCCACCTGGTCCTAGCGGGGTAGGCTGGTAGCTCTGCCTCCCGTGTCCACCCCACTGAGGGCAGAGGGAGCTGTAGGGACAGCGCAGGTCGGCAGGAGGGCCACCCTCAGCCCGCCACGCTCTGCCCCTAGGAGTGGTATGCGGAGCACGCCCGGGAGCAGGAGGCCCAGCGGCAGCAGCTCAGCGGCAGTGGCCCAGTGCCCACCACCCAGCAGCCCTCTGGCAGCCGCCAGCGCTCCCAGACGGTCACCTAGCACCAGCTGGTGAAGCCATCTCTTCTATGCAATAACACAGTAGTATTCTCTTCCTACCCTGTATCGGGAGACCGTGTGCGCACACACACATATATGCACATGTTTATACACAGCGAGAGCGGGCCACGAGCAGTGAGTAGTCACCTGAACCTGTCTTCCGGATGCCACAGTCCTGGCCTGCAAGGCTGACCCTGCAGGGCCGGGCTGGGCTGAGCTTCCTGCTGCTGCTTCCAGGCCCATAGGCCCCGAGAGCGCCTGTGAACCCTCCCTGTGACCTTGTCACAGGCGTATGTCTGGCTTTTGGGACAAAACCACTTACAGGTAGGAAGGAAAGAACTCCCCACCACGTGCTATTTCTCAGGTGAGAATGTACCCACGGGCTGGAGGGTGAGGTTACAGGTCATAGAGGGTGGTCAGTTGTAGGCAGCCAGTGCCGGGCAAGAGGTGGCATTGACCCATTTCAGTCCCACCTCTGCGAGCCTTCTCCTATGCACATTTGTTTAGCCCTTGTGGCCAGAAAACCTCCTGCAACAGCCTCCTGCACCCAAGTCCTCTTCTTGTGATGGGGCTGTGTGCACTGGGGACGCTCGCTGTGGCCATGGTGGGGACTCATCCCATCCTGAGGTTTTCTGTGGTCGGACTTTATTGCAGAGGAGGCTCAGGCAGACCCCCAACTACAAGGGCCCCAGTACCTCTTGGGCCGTCTGTGTGGTGACCAGAGGTGGCCAAGGTAGGACAGACAACACAAGCTGGAGGTGAGGGACAGCCGCCAGGCAGGCAGAGCCTGGCCCGGGGGAGCAGTCCCAGTCCCAACCCCTCCGGGCCACCCCAGGGCCAAGCTAGTCTGGAAGCCGGCTGGTCGCCCTCTCCCTGCAGCAGGGTGTAGAGCTTGTCCAAGTTTTAAGCACAGCCCTTTGGGAAAACACTGCTTCCCAGGGCGGTCAGGAGACGACATGGTCCTCTTCCTCTCTGGAGGGCCATCGGCCACGGCACGAGCCGGGGCCAGAGCTCTCCTCACCAGAGAGGGAAACTTATTTGCACATCCGGTGCCTTCTTTTTGTGTATTGGAATGGGGGGGCACCAGGGGATGTGGCTCTGGCCCACAGCCAGGGTGTCCTGGTGCTGTTGGGGGTCACTAGACCACCCTCCTGTCCCTGGCCTGGTCTTGGTCAGGGCAGACAGACGCACGGCAGCAGTAGGGTTGGCGGGCCAGACTCCAGCCAGTGATGAGGGCTGTCGTCAAGCCAGTGACACTGGGCGTCACCCCCGGCCGAGAGCTCAAGCCTTGGGATGTCACCTAGCTCAGATGACCCCACGCCCCACATCGTAGCCGCAGGACCAGGTGACACTTGCTGCAGACCCCAGGTCACAGCCTGTCCAGGGCAGCAGTAGCACCGTGCCCTCCCGCAGGCCATGGCGCTTTGGGGAGGACAGTGCCCCCCACCTCAGCCTTACTTCACACCACGCGCACAGTCAATCATTTTGTACGGATCTCGGGAGCCACGCTGTAAGATTTTATACGCTGGTGATTTGCTACGTAGTAACCCACTGTGACTCTGGATCTCTGGCCTGTTGATAATAAAAGAGCCTGTGCTTTGTAGACGTGGCTGCCGCCTCGTGACTTCCGGTTTATGTGGTGGGGGCCCCTCATGGCCCTTCTCACCCTTGCCTTCAGCGCCCCTCCCCTGGCCCTGGTAAAGAATTGGTAAGAGTCGGGCAGCCACTTCCTGGATGCTGGAAATGCTTCATCTTTACTTAGAAAACACTGAATCCCTTCACAGACAACGGAAAGCAAACTAGAGCTAAGTATTGATGGGCAGGGCCCACCCCACACCTGAGGTAAGCAGACACCTGTGATGCAGCCGGGGCCGCGGGGTTCTGGGCGCACAGTTCTAAGGACCATCCAGAGCCACTGTCCAGCCACGTGGCTGCCCCAGCGAGAGGTCTCAAAGCCGCTGGGTCCAGCGACAGGTGTTACGGGCCGTCTCATTTCTTCTGGTTTTATGGACTTCAAATTCTTAATGAGGAGGGTCCACCTGTTGTTCCTGCCCACCTGATGGCCCTCAGTCCGAGTCCCCCTGACTGCCAGGGTTGTGCAGGCGGCCGGAAGCCAGCGAGGGAGGAGGCAGAGCTGACCACTGCTGTCCCAACCCCGGCCTCCCCAGGGGTTCAGCCCCGCCGACCAGACCCCAGGCCCAGCACTGGGGCTGTGGCTGCTGGTAGCCAGGGGGACACAGTGGCGGCTCCCAAGAGCCCTGGCAGTGAGAGCAACCGCAGGAGCACGTCCTGTTCTGCCTTCGGGAGGCCGTGGAGACCCCTCATTGCCACGGCCGCACGCTGGGCGGCTTCAGTCACGTGTGCTTCATGTGAATCACCCCGAATTCCGTGAGCAGGGCCACGGTCAGGAAGGAGGCGTAGAAGAGCAGCAGGCAGATGCCATAGGCCCTGCTGAGCCGGAAGCACTGCAGCGGGACGGCGACCAAGGAGAACGCGAGGCTGAGGCCCAGGGCTCCGGCCAGCACCCAGCCCAGCAGGCCTTCGGGCTCCAGCTGCGGGGAACGAGAGGGCTGCAGCCGGCAGATTCCTGGCTGGGGCACTGCTGGGCACAGCCTGCTGCTGTGGGGACACCGGATGTGATCCCGGTGCTTCCAGACTCCAGCAACAGGGCAGGGAGCCCCGTCCACCTGCTCTGCTGACCCGCCCGCTTCTCCCGGCCTCCACTGGGTGGGTGGAGTCACGATTCCATGGGTTTGGTTCGGTCTTTGAGTGCCGGGAACAACCCAGGGCCTCTGCACTGAGCTACGTCCCCAGGCCTTTTTCATTCTGAGACAGGGTCTTGCTAAGTCACCGAGTTGCCCAGGCGGGGTGGGACTTCCATGAAGTTTATCAGAAAATAAGACGCTGAATGGGGACAGACGTGGTAAGTAGGGCAGTGAGGGGAGGGGAGCAGACAGGAGGGGAGCGTACATGGCCCTCTGCTCCTTCCTGTCCTGTGGGGTCTTTGCGAGGGGCCAGAACGTGGGTTCCGAAAGGATGCAGGCTGTGCCGCAGTGCAGCTACTGAGCACCTGCTGCTCACCAGGCGCTGGGAAGGCTGTGTGCTCTGTCCCTAACAGCAGTGCTGCTGTCACGTAAAGCAGACGCTGCCTCCGTGGGCAAGGGGGGCACCCATGCCAACCCCGGAAGCCTAGGGTTGGGGGGACCAGAGGTTCCAGGTAGGGGCTTCTAGGTGACACAAATTCATGTCCAGCCAGAACCTCAGTGTGACTTAGGTAGGTCTGGTGGGGCACACCTGTAATCCCAGAATTCAGGAGGCTGAGGCAGGAGGATGGCAAGTTCCAGGCCAGAGTGGGAAACTTAGTGAGATTCTCCCATGTAAATAGATAAATAAATTAAAAAAGTAAATTGTGGGGCTGGGGATTTAGCTCAGTGGTTCTGGCAGCTGCTTCCCAAGCACAAGGACCTGAATTCAATCCCTGGTACCAAAAAAAAAAGCAAATTGTGTTTCTTAACTGGCAGTTACCATGGACATTTTCACTGCTGTCTCACATCTGTCTGAGGCGATTGAACCTCCAGAGGATTTCCTCAGCTGCACACCAAGGTGTGGAAGTACACACCCGTGTACATACCACAAAAGAAGAGCAAGGGGGCTCGGAGCCTGTTATTTGGAACTGCCTTAGGATCCCCAATGAAAGGGACTTATTAGGCCGGAAAGTGTAAACAGCATTGGCAGTGTGTTCGCCTTTCAGAGAAAGCAAACTTTTCAAGCTCTAGGTAGCTATTTGCCTGTGGGCGTGGCCCATGTAAATCCGGGTAATTACTGGTCCGGCCACCCGGGGTCTATTCAGGACGTGGACGCCTCTTGGCGACTTGTCCCCCCTCATCAGTCAGCTTTCTGTGAGCCTCCAACACTCAAAGTCAGAGCTGTCGCCTGGGGAGCCTTAAAGCCAGCTCCTAGGCCACTTCCCTCCGGTTTAATCCTTCCAGTCTGTCTCAGAATTCAGGTCCTGCAGATTAGAGCTTGTGCTGGGGACAGGACAGCCAGCTCGCATCCTGGGGTCAAATCTGCTTTGCACAGGTTTGGTCTGCTCTGTGCCACACTCGAGAACAAAGTTCACCAAGGAGTCTGGCTTTCATCACACCTGGCCTCAGGAGACCCAAGAGAGTCGCCCAAATCTCCATGCCTGCCCGGCCTCGGGCTTGGAGTTTTCTGCACCAGCTCGAAGCATAGCCCCAGGCGCTACCCTGGAAAACTCCGGGCCCCTGGGACACCCCGAGGCATCCGTGAGCGGCCAGGCCAGTCAACTGTGTGTTCAGAGCCTCTCATCTGGGGGCAGCGCTGGGGTCTGGGGGCAGCCTGGCCCACACCCCACACTCCCTTATCCACGAAGCCAGGGAGGTGTTGGCCACCCCATTGCACAGGGGAGAAAGCCAGGGCCTAGAGACACTCTGATTCGCACAGCAAGATTAGAGGATGGGACCAGGACCCAATTCCTGCCTCAATGCTGCAGAGAAATCCTGGTTTCACTGTCAACTTGCAAGAAATACATTTTTTTTTCAGTCCTTAGCAAACTATTTTCAATTTTCTACAAAGCAGACTTGTCACAGTTCAGACGAGGTCCCTTCCCCAGAAGATGTGAACACATCCTAGGTGAGGAGGGAGGTGACAGGAGAGGCCCCCGGGGCGCTGCCACTCACCTTGACCTCCAGGCTTCCCCGGGCCATCTGCAGCAGGCAGCCCAGGCCCACGCCCACCAGGAGATCTGCAGGCAGCTCAGGAAATTTGTCAGAGCAGCTGCCCTAACTGGCAGGGCCATGGCCCCTCCTGCTGGGGTCAGCCTAGGGCCTAAGGCTCCCCCAGGAAGGAGACTGGCTGTGCCGCCGGTGCCCACTGCCCACCCCTCAAACATGCCATCAGGAGACCAGATCTAGGGGTAGCCCGAGTGGGTTCTGAGCTCACACTTTTCACTCAACCAGTAAGGACTCAACAAGGTGTCAGAAATGCTTGGCACTGGCCAGGCACTCAGGAGGCTGAAGCAGGAGGATCTAGAGTTCCTGGGCTATGCAGTGGTTTTGCAGTCAGCCTTGAACTTAGTGAGATCATAACACATGTGGGTCACCGCCAACCCCAGGAGTTGCTCAGGGACCCTCCGTCCCGCCCAACCCAAGTGGTGAGGAGAGGCCACAGCCCTGAAGGGCTGGGAGTGTCACCCAGCAGGTGCACCACGACTGTGTCACCAGTCAGCTGCTGGCATCACCCTGTGGAACTTGAATTTAGCAGCCACGGATGGGCACTGCCTGCTGTATACCACTGTGTGCTGGGCACCGTGCCTCCCCCACCTGCGACCTGGGCCCCTGCAGGTGTGAGGAGACAGAGGGCCAGGGAGGGGGAGGTGACGCAAAGTCTGCAGCCATAGCACACGGTGGGGTCAGAACCAGAACCTAGACTGTCTGCCATCAAAGCCCTGGGCCTGGCCCCAGCCTGGCTGTCCCTGGCTTTCCTCAGCAGACTGGGATGGCGGACAGCCCTTGGGCCAAACTAGCAAATGTCTGCATTTATAAATAATGTTTTATCGGAACAGAGCCAGGCCCTTTTTTATTGTTTGTTTTTGCAGTACTGGGGATCGAACCCAGGGCCTTCACACTATGCTACACCCCGGCTTTTTTGAAAAAAAATTTTTGAGGCAGGGGTCCCACTAAGTCACGAAATTGCTCGGGCTGGGCTCGGACTTGCAGTTCTGCTTCAGCCTCCCAGAGCGCACAGATTCCAGATGTGGGCCTCGACGCCCGGCTGTGGCAGCCGCCACACACCAGGTGCAGGTGCCCAGAATCCCTGTCACCCCCCTCTGTCCTGACCATGACCTTGATGTCAGAACTCTCCACACCCCACACACACAGCCCAAACAGACCCAACCAAACAGGATACTGAAGATGATGCCACCGAAGCAGGCGGAGAACGCCATCCGCGGGTAGCCCTGGCGGGCCAGGGTGAAGTCTGAGAAAGCATCTGCAGGGAGAGGGCGACCTTGAGTGGCGGGTGGCTTCCCTGGCCCTCACTCATGCAGTCAACAAGACACCGACAAAGCCCGTGTGGGCCTGGCACCGGCCAGGAGCAACTCTGGGTGTGGTGTAGCTCTGGCGGGGGCTGGAGAGCCACATTGTGCCGGTGCCACCCTGGGGGCCAACCCAGCCCCGAGTCACCTCCGATGCTGTTCCCCCAGGCCAGCAGCGTAAGCCCCAGAACCGTGTTGCTCAGCTGGAAGACAACACCCAGGGACCGCAAGATGTTCACCACCTCCGTGGCAGCTGCATTGATCCACAGGGCACTGGTCAGGAAGCCCAGGAAAGCAAAGAGCTGCAGAGGGAAGGGCATCAGGTGGGCTGAGGGCCAGCCCACTGGGCACAGCAGCAGCTCCTCATCTGTAAGATGGGTACAGTTCCTACCCCAGGTAGCTAACAGCACAGAATGAGCTGATACGCAGTCAGCACACACATAATATGTGCTCAGTTAAGTTAGTGAGATACTGTTTTTCTTTCTTTTACTCTTTTTTTAAAGAAAGGGTCTCACTATTTATCCCAGGCTGGCCTCACACTCTTGACCATCCTCCTGCCTCAGCCTCTGAGAGTGCTGGGATTATGGGTGTGTGTACCATGGTGCCTGGCTACACACAAGAAAATGCAGACAGATATTCATGGGAGTACTTGCTCATAACTGCCAAAAAGTGAAGCAAAGCAAATGTCCACAGACAGACAGAAGGACAGCCTGCGGTGTGTTGGTACAGCAGAAAGTCACTCTGTGCAAAAAGGAACAAAGGAGCCAGGGGTGAGCTCAGTGGCAGAGCAGTGGACTCATGTGCGGTACCCTGGGTTCAATCCTCAGCACCTCTGCCTTCCCAAACAGAAAAGGTGCTGGGTAGTGGCCCACGCCTGTAATCCCAGCACTAGGGAGGCTGAGACAGGAGAATCTCTTTGAGTTCAAGGCCAGCCTGGGCTAATAGAAAGATCCTGGCCCCCACCACCACCAAAAAGGAAGACTGAAGGACTGACCCGTGCTACAACACAGATGAGCCAGGTAAACGAACTGTAAGTGAAGGAAGCCAGACATGAAAGGCCACTGACTGTATGATTCCACGAATCTGCCAGTCCCAGGCAGCCAAATCCACATGGACAGAAGCAGTTGCCAGGGGCTGGGCGACAGGAGGAAGTGCTGAGCAGCACCAGTGTCTCTGGGGCAAATAAATCAATGTCCTGCAGCCACTGTGGTGGGGGCTGCCCCACCCCACGGGGTGAGTTGCATGTGACATGAGTCACCTCAGCCGAGAACCCTGAGCAGGTTTGAATCCTGCCACTGGCTTTAGGTCTGGATCTGCCATGGCGGAGTGGGGCGTGTCCCGGCCCCACTGTCCCTTCCCAAGAGGGGGGTTCTTACCCAGTGGATCCGAGGGGGCGCCCAGTTGGAAGTGGCAAAAAAGGTCACAGATGCCAGGCCGGTGCCAGTGATCACCACCACAGCCCAGATGGGCACGAGGCCACCAATCTTATAGATGCTGTCTGTGGACAGAAAGGGGCAGCTCCAGGTACTTGGCCCAGACCTGCAGAAGCCAAATGCTGGAGATATCGCCGTGTTTTTGTTCTCTTGGCTTGTTTTGTTGACATAGGGTCTCGCTACGTAGCCCAGGCCGGCCTGGAACTTGCTGGGATCCTCCTGCCTCGGCCTCCCAAGTACTGGGATGACAGGCGTGCCCACTGCACAACATCTGGTTGGCGTGTATGCCCCACCCTGGGTTCCGAGCCCCAGGGGTACTCACAGGTCCCGGACTGCAGTGTCAAGACCACAACCACAGGGCTGATGACCAGGTGCAGACAGTTGAGCGGACGTTTCCAGTTCCGGTCGTCTTTGTCCGGGTCCACGACAGGCACGGTGAGGAGCAGGAGGAACTCCACAGGCAGCTGCATGAGTGGGCGGGGCGGGGCTGGGGCCTCAGAGCCGGCAGTGCTGCCCCATGCTGGGCTGCACCGGACCAAGGACAGGGTGTCCCTGACTTTTCTGGCCTCCAGGGGGCGCCGCTCCATTAAGACTGTGCTTCGGTTGCCAGCCTAGCCCCTGCCTTCACCCTCCATTTTTATTTTTATTTTTTGCAATAACGAAGCCAGAGAGTGCTGAACCACATCCCCAGCCAGCCATTCTTAGCTTTTAGTTTTTATTTTTTGGAACTGGGGATTGAACTCGGGTACTTGCGCTTGCAAAGCAGGCAACAGAACCACTGAGCTAAATACCCAACCCCTTAGTTTTTATTTTAAGATGGGGGTCTCAGTAAGTCACTAAGATGCCCAGGCTAGGCTTGAACTTGGGATCCTCCTGCCTCAGCCTCTGGGATAGTTGAGGTTACAGGTGTGCCTGATTTCTTTGGGCTGACCCGGAAATCCAAGGAGCCCCCCCTCTCCCCAAGACGCTTAATCACATCCAGAGCCCTGTGTCACATCAGACCACGTGTCCAGGTTCTGGGATTAGGATGAGGATGTCCTCGGAGGGCTGCTCATACCCTCCTCGTACAATAACCCTGACAAGTGCCTATGAACAGCAGCTGTAATAATCCAGAAACATCCCAGAGGTTAAGGATCCTGTCCTCAGCCACACAGAGGGGTAAGACAGCTGGGATACAGACCACCCAGCTCTGACTCCACACCATGTATCTAGCCAATATCTAGAAGAGTAAGAAAGCCGGGATGGTGGTACATGCTGCAATCCCAGCACTCTGGAGACTGAGGCAGGAGGATTCCCAATTCCAAGGCCAGCCTAGGACACAGCAAGGCCCCTTGCTGTGGCCTCTCCTACCCACAAAAGAACAGGTGCCTGCTGACCCCAGAAGGAGACACAGGCAGACCTGAACCGTGAGCCAGTATGAATTTTTTTTTTTTTGAGTCAGGGTCTCACTGTGTAGCCCAGGCTGACCTTGAACTCACATCCATCCTCCTGCCTCAGCCTCCCAAGTGCTGGGATTATAGGCGTGCATCACCATGCCCTGCTGGTCTGAACTTTAAAGCCACTCTTGTCCACCCATATCGGTCCAGGTGAGGAAAAACACTGTCATACATCAGTGAGACGGGGCTGGGCATGGTGGTGCATACCTGTCATCCCAGCTACTCAGGAGGCTGAAGCAGGGGAACCATAAGTTGAAGGCCAGCCTGGGCAACCTGGTGAGACTCTGTCTCAAAAAATAAAAAGGGCTGGGGATGGAGCTCAGTGGTAGAGTGCTCTTGAGTTCAATTCCCAGTATTACAAAAAAAAAAAAATCTACATGATGGGGGAGGAGTGTTTGTTACCCAGCACCACTCAGCAGTAACTGACTGATACAGCCACTGCAGAGCCCATCACTCTACCGTTATCACTGTCTTACAAAGGAAACTGAGGCCCAGAGAGGTTGAGTGACGGGCCCAAGGTCACAGTGTAGCCAGACCTACTGTAGGGTGCAGGCACGGTTCATTACTGCTCCTGAGACCAAGGAGGCCTAAAATACAGCCCTGGGGTCCAGGCTATTGAGCAACTCCCTATCGTGGTGAGGGCTGAGACCCATGACAGAGCTGGAACAAGGGAGGACACCAAGCAGTAGTCAGGCTTGGGGCCTCTTCACACCTTGAACACCTTGAACACCCTCCAGAACACCGACTGGCTTCTCCACTTCCGGTAATCCAGGGGGTTCAGGGCCGAGGCCAGAATCTGCACCGTGGTCTCCTGGTAGGAGAACAGTGGCCGGTATTCGTCACCTGCGTGCATGGACGGAGGGTGTGGCGGGGCTGGCTGCATCTGCAGGGTGCCCTCTGCCCTCTGTACCATTCCTCTCAGGGCCCTGCGGAAGGCAGACGCCCCAGCCCAGGTGCAGAGAGGGGCAGGGCTCATGTAGCCCCATCCCCCACGTCTTCACCCCAGCAGGACTCAGGGCCCAGCCTCACCATAATCATAGCTGCTGGTGTTCGAAGACACGGGGTCTTCCTCCGAGTCTGGCAGCAGCTCTGCAGGAGACGTTGAGGGATGAAGGGAGATTAAGGCAGATCCCCCAGCACTGTGCTGGGCAGGTGCCTTTTTTGATCAGGCTGGACTTGAACTCACAGTGATCCTCCTGCCTCAGCCTCCTGAGTGCTGGGATCACAGGTGTGCGCCACCAGACCTGACTTGTGTAGACAGATGTTTGTTGGTCCATGGATTTGTTTCTGCCTGTTTGCTTTGTATTATCTGTGTATGTGCACATATTGTGTGTGCTGTGCATTATCTGTGTATGCATAGACTGTGTATGTGTTGTGGTCTGTCGTATTGTGAATGTGTGCATTTGTGTGTGTGTGTGTGTGTTCCCTTGGCTGGGACCCTGCTGTCACGTGCAGGGGGAGCCACAACCCTGCCGGAGGAGGGGAAACTGTTGGCACAGATGAAGCAGGGAGGGACCAGGCCGGGTGCCAAGTCGGCAGCAGCACCTCGAGGGCCGTGGTGGCAGAGGGGTGCCGTCTTCTCCCGGGGACGCAATGAGGCCTCACCTGGTGTCCCCGGCATGGAGTAGCCCAGGGATCTCCTACACTGCCATCGGTAGATCCAGGTGCAGAGGATCACCGAGAGCACGTAGAACACGTACAGGCCCAGGTAGGCTGCGGAAGGGTGTGTGGTCACCAGGGGCGTCCTGGCTATGGGGCCTGGGCACAGGGCCTGATGTGCGGGGTCTCGGCCTGAACCCCTGCTCCTTCCTCCACCTGCCTTGGCCACTTTCCCTTCCTCTCACCGAGACCCCTGGGCTGGGCTGGGCAGCAGGACGCAGCTGGTGTGCAGTCAGTGCTCCCTCCGAGCCGTGGGCCCTGGCCCGGCCCTGCCCCTCTGCAGCCGGGCCTCCACCCTCTGAGCAGAGCGCCCTGCTTGCTGATACCCCTGCCTGGCAGCTGCCGCTCACCCAGGGCCCAGGCCAGCGTGACCCTGCCGAGGTACAGTGCGGTGAAGGTGAGGAACACAGCTGTCAGGTAGAAAACGACGTCCCTGAGAAAGGGCCTGGAGGTGGCCAGGAAGGGGCGCAGGATGGTGATGCCTCCGGCCACCACAGTGGTGACCAGCACGCCAGCGCCTGGAGGGCAGCGACCAGGTCAGCACCCCGCATCCCTCCTCCCACCCGGCCCCCACCCGCCAGGCCACACACACCAAACAGAGCCCCGATGGCCAGGCTGGCTGTGCGTGGGTCCGAGAAAGCCACCAGAGCACTGATCCTCCGGCCACCACAGTGGTGACCAGCACGCCAGCGCCTGGAGGGCAGCGACCAGGTCAGCACCCCGCATCCCTCCTCCCACCCGGCCCCCACCCGCCAGGCCACACACACCAAACAGAGCCCCGATGGCCAGGCTGGCTGTGCGTGGGTCCGAGAAAGCCACCAGAGCACTGAAGATGTCGGGGGCGCCGTTTCCAAAGGCCAGGAAGGTGACGCCATGGGAATCAGGTCAAGGAGGGGTTGTTCAGGCCCCCACTGGGCCACAAGCCATGCTGTGCCCAGCCTCCCCTGTGCCTGCCACCCTGCAGGGAGCGGGAGCTCAGGCCAAAGGATACTGCCACGTTGTGGGACAGCTTGAGGGTGGTGGCGATGGCTGACAAGTTGGGGCAGAAGCTGCAGAGGAAAAGTGGACAGTGAGGGCTTCCGTAGACACTGGCCCTGCCCCACGTTCTCCAAAGCCAGGGCCCAACTCACAACTTGGCTGCAGTGACTCCCAGAACCAGAAACAGGTACAGCAGCCACAGAACCTGGGTAGGGATGGAAGGGGACAGGTGAGTTCCTGTAGGGCCATGTGCCCCTCTCCCCAGCTCCCGGGTGGGGACGCACATAGAGGGTGATGGTCAGGGGCAGCAGGCCGGGCGCGAAGTGGCAGAAGATGCCCTCGAGGTAGTCCAGGTAACCACTGTCGCTGTGGCAGCTGGGGTTGGAGCGGACAAAGGCGCAGCGGTCAGAGACATTGAGGCCGCACACGCTGCGACACTGCGGGGCAGGAGGGAAAGGTTGTTAGGGACAGAGTCCAGGGCTGTCGGATCAGGCCCGTGTGAGCAATTGGACAAAAATTCCCTTTGGCCTGTCCTCGAACTCCCCATGCCCTCCAAGTACCAATGGCACAGTTTTGTTTTTTGGGGTTTTTTTGCACAGTTTTATTTTTAAAAACAGTCTTGTGGCCAGATGAGGTGTTGTGTAGCTGTAATCACAGCACTTGGAAGGCTGAGGCAGGAGAATCTATCTCTGCGGGTTCAAGGCTACCCTGGGCTAGATATTGATTTCAAGGCCAGGCTGGACTACATAGGCAGGACCTTGCCTCATAAAAATCAAACCAAAGCAACCTCAAAACAACAACAAAAAGTTTGTGGCCAGGAGTGGTGGTTCTCACCTAGAATTCCAACTACTTGGGAGGCTGAAACAAGAGGATCCCAAGTTCAAGCCCAGTCTGAATTACATAGTGAGAGAACTTGTCTTAAAAAAATGAGGAATAACAAAAACAAAACAAAACTTGTATTTGAAATTTACAAAAGTTAGCACACTCAGGTTTGTTTTAAAAGACTCTTTCTTTCTTTCATTTTTGTTTCCTTGGTCCTGGCGAAATCCAACCCAGGGACACTACACCAGTCGGCTATATCCTTGGCCCTTTTTCATTTAGAAACAGGGTCTCACTACATTGTTCAGCAGGTTGTTTTTTTTTTTTTTAATTTGCTGTTACTGTGCTGTGTTTTGCAGAGATGGGTACAGAACCTGGGGTCTCATGTATGATGGGCAAAGACTCCACCACTGAGCTTCATCCCCAGACCAAGATTTCTATATTTTCCCTTCTCATTCCTGCCTTCCATAATCTCTCACTGCTCCTCAGGCCTCCCACCATGATCAGTTTGAAGCACATCCTTATAGACATTTCTCAGTTCTCTACATTGTATATAAACCCTACTATTCAGCAATCCCCACACTCTGGGAGGCTGAGGCAGGAGGATCACAAGTTTGAGCCTAGCCTTGGCAACTTAGCAACACAGCAAGAACCTGTCTCAAATGCTAAACATGCAGCTCAGTGCACAGGTCCTGAGTTCAATACCCAATATGGGGAGGGCGGAGAGTTCACCTTATATTTCTTTCTTTTTTTCCTATGCTGGGGATGGAACCCAGGGCCTCACTCATACTAGCCGAGTGCTCTGCCACTGAGCTACAACCTCTGCCCCCATCCGAAATCTCTTATTTCTGCCTTTAGCTTTTACCACTTGGCCCATCACACACTGATACACGTAACATAGACATACTCTAAGCCCAAAGTACGGAGCAGTGCTATGAGTTTTAAATGGATGTGCATTAATCCGCCCAACACACTTTCCAGGAAGTTACTGCTATTGAGCTAATTATACAGTGGAAGAGGCTACGGCCACTCCCAGGACCCACTCAGGGGCAGCCACATTGGAACCCAGGAAGCTGGAATTACTAGAGCTGTTGTTCACTGTTGTTATTGTTTTGTTTGGTTTTGGTTTCTTGAGACAGGGTCTTGATATGTAGCCCAGGCTGTCCTCAAGAACTTGCAGTATTCCTCCTCCCTCAGCCTCCTGAGTGCTGAGAATACAGGTGTGAAGCCACCACGCCCGACTTTTTGTTTTGTTTCATTATGGGTCCAAGTATTTACTAAGCTGCCCATGCTGGACTCAAACTTATGATCCTCCTGCCTCAGCCTCCCGAGTGCTAGGACAACAAGTATGTGTCACTTTGCCCAGCTGGAGTTGCTGTGCTTGTTGTTTCTGTGGCATTGGGATTGACCCCAGAGCATCTGCACTGAGCTGCACTCCCCAGTCCTTTTTATTTCTTATTTTGAGACAAAGTTTTTCTAAGTCACTGAATTGCCCAAGCTGAGCTCAAACTTGGGATCCTCCCGCCTCAGCCTCCCAGGAAGCTGGTGCTCCGATGGCTCTCTCCTGCCTGCCTGCAGTGTTTTCCATCAAAGCAGCCATGGCTTTCATGCTGCTCTTAAAAATGCTGAGGAGGGGCTGGAGATGTAGCTCAGTGGCACAACACCTGCCTGGCAAGTGCAAGGTCCTGAGTTCGATCACTGGTACTGCAAAAAATAAATTAATTAAATTAAAAATGCTCTGGTGGTGCACGGTGGCGCACGCCTGTAATCCCAGCACTTGGGAGGAGGCTGAGGCAGGAGAATTGCTGTAAATTTGAGGCCAGCCTGAATTACATAGCGAGATCCTGTCTCCAAAATATGCTGAGGATACACAATGGAGATACACTTTCCCTGCAGTGACCGTGTGAGTGTGACTCATTTCACAATGTTGCCACAGTGAAATTCCTCACATGGGGCTCTCAGAGAGAAGTCTAGAAGTGAAAGAGATGAGTCTGAACACCTCCTAGTCTGGGAGCCTCTAGAAGCAGATCCAGAGAGACTTGGGCAGATGTATGGAAGACAAGTACACAGACAGAAAAGCAAGCCATCATGGTGGCACACACCTGTAATCCCAGCTACTCAGGAGGCTGAGGCAGGAGGGTTGCAAGTTCAAGGCCAGCCCAGGCAGCTGAGTGAGACTCTGAGTTCCAACCCCAGCAACAACAAAAACCAGACAATAAGAAATGTTGGTTGATGTCTAGAAACTGGAACCCTTGTGCACTGCTGGTGGGGCTGGCAATCGGACAGCAGCTCCTCAAAAGCCAACCTGGTGATGATCCTACTTCCGGGCATCTACCCAAGAGCCTCAGAGATGTTTGTCTGTCCACACACACAGCAGCATTACTTGTAACAGCCAAAGAGTTTGGGAGCAACCTAAGTGTTTTTCAGTGGATGACTGAATAGACAAAATACGGCCCAGGCAGCCAGACATGGCAGGGCACGCCTGTGATCCCGACTCTTCAGAAGGCTGAGGCAGGAAGGTTGCAAGGTTCCAGGTCAGCCTGGGAAACTTAATGAGACTTTCGAAATAAAATAAAAAGGGCTCAGTGGTAGAGTGCTTGCCTAGCAT
The DNA here is from genome assembly GCF_012274545.1 of Fukomys damarensis. Taxonomy (NCBI): domain Eukaryota; kingdom Metazoa; phylum Chordata; class Mammalia; order Rodentia; family Bathyergidae; genus Fukomys; species Fukomys damarensis. The sequence continues at coordinate 15,183,479 of NW_022900924.1, read as the reverse complement.
ACGTGAAGCACTGGGTTCCATCTCTTAACACTGCAAAAAAGCAAAAATGAAAACCACACAGAAGCAAGTCTTGGATTTCTGTCACCCCCCTCCCCACTCAGCCCCCAGCTTACACCCAACAATACAAGTCCAGCCGACTCCTTCCAGACAGGGAGAGGAATGACCCCTCGGCCTAGGCCTTGGGGCTCAGTCTGGGTCTTGGACTTTGCCGGCAACACATGGTCACCAGAAAGGAGGCAGTGCTGCCTGAGACCACTTCCTGTCTGGGATGTGGCTGCTCAGTCCCCACCAGCTTCAGTGATACTATTTAAGCTCTGGGTTTTCTTCATCTGTTTGCTTGGTGCTGGGGATTGAAACCAGGTCCTCTGGAGCATGCTAAACATAAATTGAGACAGAGGTCTATAGTTTAGGCTGGTCTTGTACTCACTATGTAGCCCAGACTGCCCTTGAACTCACAGCGATCCTCCTGCCTCAGCCTCCCAGGTGCTGGGATTACAGGTGTGCACCGCCAATAGGCCTGGCTACTGGAATCCATCTCCTCTGTCCATCTCCACCCCACAGAGGCTCCAACCTGGCCTCCTGACCCCCAAGCTTAGGAGAAGGGCTTTAAAAATGCACCACTTGGGGCTGGGGTGACTCTGTGGTAGGGCAAACCTGGATAGCACCACAAAAAACCAGCAACAAGCAACCTAGGAGCAGCTTTTGTGGAAGCTGTTCCTGCTGCCCGCCACACACATTTCTGCCAGGAAGCCCTCCCAGACTGCTCTGGCCTAGCTTGGCCAGACACACATAAGCTGTCCAAGCACCCTTCAGTCCAGGTCTTCCTCAAAGATCCTGTTTTGCAACCACTCAACTGTCTGTAGGGTCACAGACTCGTTCAAGTTCTGCCGATCCACCAAGCCCCGGTGGCCCAGTGCCTGGCACGCAAGGACCCTTGCCACTTCTGACCTGAGAGCTCAGAACCATTGTTCCTGCTTCACACTGGGCGTGGTGGTAGCCTCAGCAGCACTCTGGGAGGCTGAAGGAGGAGGGTGGCAAGTTCAAGCCTAACCTGGGCAACTTCACAACTTAGTGAGACCCTGTCTCCAAATAAAAAAGGGCTGGGGATGCAGGTGACATTCAGTGCAAAAGCCAAGATTTAATTACCCAGCCCTGAAAAGTTTTTTAATCTTTGAAAGATTTTCCACTTCAAAGATGAGATGGTAGCACAGAGAGGCAAAGTGACAGTCCCCAGGCCACACAGCCACCGTGCCAATGGCTTCAGACTGGCTCTGTGTGACAGTTACTGGCCACAGGCCTGGGAGAAATAAATTGCCCAATGGACCAGACAGAGCCTCTTCCTCTGGCTCTTTCCCACTACCTGCCCTCCCTCCTGCCTCCTCCTGGTCCCCAGGGTCAGCCAGGAGATGCTTCCTAGCCTGTGGCAGAGATGAGTCAGCAAGGCAGGGCCTCCACGGCCTCCAGGAGTGACTTCCTGCCACAGCCCCCCCACCGGAAGTCCCCTCCCCAGGCCACAGGCCCCAGGCCCAGCCACCTGGTGTGGTAGACGAAGGCGGCCTGGTCTGAGCCCCACACCCTCTTCCCTAGCCCCAAGGGACCCAGAGAAGCACAGGATTGGGGGTCATCCTGGACAGGAAGACAGCCAGGCAGGGGAGGAAGTGTGCTAACCACAGGAGCTGCAGTGAGCTGGGAATTGCACACCTCATTGAAACGCCTCATTACAAACACCCTGCACAGGCTGCAGAGAGAAGGAAAACTGCTGCAGCGAGCTGAACCACACCTGATATGGCCATTGTTTTGCAATCCACGCCAGACAGGGGCAGTGGGGCACAGGCGCCCTGAGTGTGAGACCCATCTTGGCCACCAGCTTGCTGTGTGACTTTCAGGCAGCCCCTAAACGTCTCTGGGCTTCAGCTTCCTCAGCTGCTCTGGAGCATCATCAGAACTGCTCTGGCCACTGTCACTCTGATGTCACCTGTCCATGGCCCAGTGTAGGACACAGTCTCCTGGCTCCATGGAAAGGTGAACAATTAAATAACTAGGGAATCAAAGAATCTTTTCTTTTAGGAAATCCTTTCCAAGGATTTTATACTCCAGATGCTGTCCCCAGATGTTGTCATGGACAGCCAAAGCCACCTCCCCAAGCAAATGTAGGCCCTGGTGGTGGTGGTGGTGGTGGTGGGGTCACAGCACCAGCTCATTCTTCTGGGCTGTGCTCAGGTCAAAGATCCAGGCCCAAAGATCCAAATCCCCGGAACCTGTGAATCCATCACTCCCCATAGCCAACCGTGATTCAGCTGAGGAACTTGGGATGGGAAGATTATTCGGGACTGTCTGGGCCTAAGGGAGGCAGAACCTGCAATCCCAGGACTTGGGAGGCTGAGGCAGGAGGATTGTCCTGAGCCCAAGGCCAACGGGGGCAATGTACTGAGTTCAAGGCCAAGTAGAGTGCGGGAGCTGGACAGACAGGGAAGCGTGCTCCCCATACAGCCTCCGAAAAGACCCAGCTGGGCCACTGGCCTTGATTTCAGCCCTGAGAAAACAATTATGGCTTCTGATCACTAGAACTGCAAGATAACAAGTTTGTGGTTTTGTCTTGTTTTGTTTTTTTTCGACAGTCTTGCTATTAGTTCAGGCTGGTCTTGAACTTGTGTTCAATCTTCCTGCCTCAGCCTCCTGAGTGCTGGGATTACAGGTGTGCACCACACAGCCAAATATTTCCCCCTTTCCAGGACATGTGATTCCAATACAGCATGAAAGGAGCCACGATATGCAAAGGGCAGGCTCTGCCCGTGACAGGTGAACGATGGGTACGTCCATGTGCCGACAGCACTTTGTGGGCACCGATGTTTGAGACCTCACCTAACCTCTGTGGTGAGACAGCTCCCAGCAGCCCTCTCTGCCCAGCAGTACTGGCTGCGTCCCACTGCTGACTCCTCAGTCCTGAGCAGATTCTTCTTTCCCAACAACCTCTGGGCCCAGGGGGCTGTTGCCAGCCCTGCCCCTGCCCTCAAGGCCAGCCTGGGGCAGCCTCACCTAAGGGCTTTAGGTACTGGGTGGCTGGGCAGGTTCTGCTCCGCTTGCCTCCCCAGCCAGAGCCCTTCCAAGGCCACTGCCATAGCCTCACCAGGATAGCTACAGCCATCACCCCATTCCCTGCTCTGCCCCCAAAGCAGCCCAGTGGGATGCTGTAAAAATGGAGACCACTCCCATCTGTGCTCTTAATCCTGCTGTGGCTCCCACCGCACCCCTAGGAACAGCCCCAGTTGGTACAGGGGCCCACACAGCCTGCATGACGTGGCCCTGTTACCTCTCCTGCCATGTTCCCTGGAGTTTGCCTGTGAAAAATACCATTCTACTCCTGCCCCAGGGCCTTTGCACCTTCAGGCCCCTCTTCCTAGACTGCTCTTCCTCCACATCTTCATGAAGCGTCCAGGTTTGATTCAAAACATCACCTCTTCAGAGAACAAAGCAGCTGCCCCCTCCCCATTTCCTTCTCCCACATCCCTCGTCCGTTTTGTTTTATTCATCATCAGCTGAAGTTATCCTGAGGGTTTCTTTCTTTCTTTTTTTCCTTCCTTCTCTATTTGGATTTTTAGGATAGGGTCTCACTATGTAGCCAGGCTGGTCTTGAATTCATGATCCTCCTACCCCAGCCTCCCGAGTGAACACCCAGCTCAGTATATTTATTTCTTGATCTGCTTCATGAAGAACATAAGCTTTACAGGGGCAGGGACCACAATATCCCAGGCACACAATAGGTGCTCAATCAATGTCTCAATGAACGAGGATGACCTGAGTTTCCTTGGCTTCCGGGCTCAAAGGACAGTGGTAGAACCTGCCTAAGGACGGGTGCTCGACTGCTGGGAGGCAGCAGGCTCGAGAGGACACAGGCAACTGCCCAGCCTGTGCACCTACTTGTCCCTGAGCTTTGGCATCCCCAGCTCTGTGCAGGCTGCTGTGGGTGGCACTGGTGAACCCACCCCAGCTGGCTGATGACCTGGATTTAACCTGGCCTGAGCCTGCAGTGGATTTCATGTCCATGACTTTCCTACCCCTTACACTCTCAGACCCTACCAGAGGCCCAGGGTGGGTGGGGTGGGGAAGACCAGCCCCCTGCTGCAGGGAGCACCCAGGGGGCACCATTTTTATTTGTTTGTTTTGGGTTTTTGAGACAGGGTTTCTCTGTGTAGCCCAAGCGGTAATCCTCCTGCCTCAGCCTCCCAAGTGCTGGAATTAGAAGTGCGCCACCACTAACTTTGCTAACTTTGCTTTCTCTCACCACTATACTCTCCGAATCCATTGGTAGATCTGCTGGGCAACATTTACTCCAAATTCTCCCTCTCGTTTCCGGCCTCGCTGACCTCCTCACTTCCATGGTGGTAGGGCCCCCTCGCTGGTTTCCTGGCTACTCGCCTGTCCCCTCTCAATCCATCTCCCCCCAGCAGCCAGAGATCACTTAATCATATGAATCAGATTTCGATATCCTGCTGCTAAAAACCCACGAAAATCATTCTCACCTACTAGGCTTAGCCCCAAGGGCCTTGGTGATCTGGCCACCTGGGCCTCTCCACCCACAATCATCTCCCATTCCGTCACCCAGTCCTGGCCGCCAGTCTGACCTCCTGGCTATTCTAGAAGCACATGGGGCTTGCTCCTGCCCCAGGACTTACCCTTACCATTTCCTGGGGCAGGGGATGCTCTTTCCCCAGAAGGCTGTGTAAGTGACTTCCTGTCTCCGTGCAGGGCTGGGTGTAGGGCCACAGAGGGCAGCAGAGACCCCATCCAGCAGAAGCCGGACACACCATCCCCCTGACTTCATCTGCTCTCTGCAGGGCACCTAGGACCCCAGCACCTGATTGCTCAAGTTTACTTCTGCTTTTCTTTCTAGGAGCAAGGCTGGAACCCAAGGCCTTACACATGCTAAGCAAGGGCTTCACCACTAAGCTACATACCCAGCCCTTTTTAAAATTTTTTAAAATTTTTTAAAATTGCCCAGGTGGTGCTCCTCCTCCTGCCTTGGCCTCCTAGAGTGCTGGAATTACAGATGTTCCCCAACATACCTACTCTTTATTTTTCTATGTTGGGCCAGGGTCTACATCCATTTACCCAGGCTGGTCTCAAAATTGGTATCTTCCTGCCTCAGCTTTCCAAGTAGCTGGGATTATGGTCAAACACCACGATACCCAGCTTAAATTTACCTATCTGCCTGCCTGGGAGACTGAGCTCCATGAAGGCAAGGATTTGGGCTCTGGATCTGTTCCCTGGTATACTGCAGGCTTCCGCTAGGTGCTTGATAAACTCGTGCTCATGGAATGAGGGCCCCCGCCTGACCCCGGCTTCCAGCCTGGATACTCACGTCCACCATGGGGGCCTGGGTGACACCTGCAGCTGGAAACGGAGCAGCCCCTGGGGACGGGGCCCTGGCCCCAGATGCCGCCTCTGCCATCAGCAGCGTGCAGAGCCAGCTCAGCAGCCGGCGCAGGTCCAGATGTCCACCGGCCATGGGCCGCAGGCCTGGTCCTCCCTGAGCTCCACTCGGGGTCCAGGAGCTGCAAGGCGGGAGATGGGGAAGCTGTGTCACCAAGGGGCAGGGACCCAGTGGAAGGCCAGAGGCTGGTCCTGTCCCCATCGCCCAAGCCAAAGAAAGCCAAGCACAGAGCAGAAACGTGGGGCAGGGGCATCTGTGGGCCCACCGGGCAGCAAGCAGAGGCCTGTCCTTCCTCCTTCCTCTGCGCCATCAGGGAGGGTGGTGGGAAGTGGTGGAGGGATGGGAGCCCTCAGAATGCAGGAAACCTACTTCCAGGTGACTTGCCCTGTTTCACAGCCAGTACAGTGTGTGTGTGTGTGTGTGTGTGTGTGTGTGTGTGTGTGTGTGTGTGCGCGCGCGCCTGAGGATTAAACCCAGGGTCTTCCCACTGAATCAAATCCCCAGCCCTTTTCATTTTTTAAATTTGAGACAAAGTCTTTATAAATCTTTAAATCGCCCAGGCTGGGCTCGAATTTGCAAACCTCCTGCCTCAGCCTCCCCAAGCGCTGGCATCACAGGTGTGCACCCCTGTACCTGGCTCGGAGCAGTGCTGTGGTTGATCTTGGAGTGAATGCAGCATGTTGCAGGGACGACCTCATGTAACCCCCAGGTATAGACCCACTTTACAAATGGGCACACCGAGGCAGAGCCAGTCCCAGCCACGGAGGACAAAGCTGGCAACCTCACTGCCCTCACTGGATCAGCGCCTCTGTTGGAGAAACGGTCCAGGAAGTGAATTAATTGCTCACAGCCACACAGGCGTGCGGCAGAAATGACCTCTGCCTCTTCCCTCAAGGCCCCGGGAAAGGCTTCATTTTTTCTTCAAACAATTTAAATTGAGCTAGGTGAGGCTGTGAACACCTGTGATCCCAGCACTTGGGAGGCTGAGGCAGGAGGGCTGTAAATTCCAACCCAGGCTGAGCTACATAGCAAGACTGTCTCACAAAGCCAAAACAGGGGGGATTAAACTGGGAAAATATGTCTCTGGCAAACGGCTTTGTGCACTTTCCCACGTGTTGTACAATGAGTATGTTTTATTTCTGCAATCAGGAAAAACAAAATTCATAAAACAATGGGTTTTTGTTTGTTTGTTTGTTTGTAATGCTCTACCCACACATTTCCCCATGTCTTGGCAGCTGAAGGGAGTGAGGAGAGGACAGGAGGGACAGGAAGGCTCCTGCCCCACCCCGCCCCTCACCTGTTGGATCCAGACCAGGCCCTTCTCCGCCTGGTTCTCCTGAGGATCCCACGTGCAGTACCTCTCTCCACGGCACCGTGGTGGACTGAGAAACACCCGCCTCAGCAGCCTGCGATCTGGGCTGCCTCAGGGAGCTCAACCCACCTCTCTAGGTCCCACTGGCTGCTAGAAATGGGCACAGCCGCTGGGGGGCGGAGACCCGACTAGAGACCCATGGCTCTTCTGGCCTCTACTTGCTGACAATTCTTTCTTTTTTGAGACAGGGTCTCGATATGTAGTCCAGGCTGGCCTTGAACTCACTTTGTAGCCTCCAACCCATGAGGATCCTCCTGCTTCAGCCTCCCTTGTGCTGGGATTACAGGCGTGAGCACCGCACCCCGAAGTCGCCCACTCACCTCTGATACGTATTTATTGAGCTCTTCCTACATGCGTGACCCCGGCGAACACTGGAAGGGGACGAAGGAACCCGGCGGCGCTTTGGAGCGAGGGCCGCGCTACCCGGGGCGTCTCTGGCTCCGTCCCGAGGGCTGTTGAGAAGTTAAACTTTGGGTGCGTGTTGGGAGTGCAGGGCGGCTTCGCTCACCTCAGGCCGCGCCTGCAGCCTCAGAAGTCGAACCCGAACCCCGCCAGGACTCGAGGCCGCCCGGTCCCCGTCAATAGCCAGTACTGCACGACCTCTGTTCGGATCTGATCCTCCCGAGCCAGCGCGGGCCGCCCGGTCTCGGCCTCGCCCAAATGGGCCGCGCCCCTCGGACACGCCCACGGAGGCTCGCCCCGCCCCGGCTCTTAAAGGCACAGGCTCTCGCTATAGGGAGGCGGTCTCCACAGTCCGCACCCTCCTCCTCCCCTGTGACCCTCAGCTTTTGGCTTCTGCTTTGAAAGCAGAAACTGAAGTGAAAGTAGATGACACTAATGGAAAAAGACAGCCGGAGGCCAACGGGGGGCAGTTACGGGGTAAATCCGGGAGATTCCTCCTCCTTCCAGCGGATGGGATGGGGGAGAGGGTATTAATCTGCTTTCGGGAATGAATGTGGTAAGAAGAATCTGGGTGTCAGCGCTTCCGGGAGGCTGAGGCGAGAGAACGGCGAGCTCGAGCCCAGCTTGTGCAACTGGACGGCAGACACTGGGTTTCTGTGACTTTCGTCACTCCTGAGGCCTCCCGAGCATCAGTTTCCTTCCTTCAATACGGAGATGGCGATGGCACCCGCCTCGCGGGGTCCGGGAGTGGTAGTCCTGTGTGTGAAGCCCCAAGGCCCAGGCCTGACGCCGAGGACACCCCCTGCCCAGAAGCCCCCGCGGTCACTCTCACCCCGTTACTGGGACAGTGCTGACTTGGGAATCCCTCCCAGAAGTCCCGCTGTCGCGCAGCCCAAGGCCAGTGTCCGCAGTCGGAATGAACCGGCCTGCGCTGCTGGGATCCGGCCACCTGCTGCCTGGGAGGAAGCTCTGTCCTGCTGAGGTTGGAGCCAGGGTCCTCTGTCCCTCCTAGGGCCTCCGACCTTGGGGCCCAGACACCCAGCAAGGGGTGGCCTCAGTGTCGCCGTCGCTGGTCATCTGAGCCAGCGGCTCCCAGGGCTGAGGTGGGCGGGGGTCCAGCAAGGGCGGGAGTTGAGAGGTGAGAGGCTGAGGGAGGGGACAGACCTGGGGACAGAGAGGGAGGCCGAGGGGCTGGAAGCAGCCTTGATTAACCTTGCCCTGATGGCTAGAGGTAGGGTCAGGGCCCCTTTTCTAGACTGGAAAAAAGCTGGGGAACCTAGTGCTGTGTAAGGAGCGATCCCTGAAAGTAGACGCTGAATGCAACAGCATTTTATTCATTAACTTATTTCTTTTTGTGGTACTGGGGTATTGAGCCCAGGGCCTTTGCACTGAGCTACATCCCCAGCCCTTTTTATTTTTTATTTTGAGATGGAGTCTCCACGAGTTGCTAAATTGCCCCGACTGGACTGGAAGTTGCAATCCTCCTGCCACAGCCTCCCAGAGTGCTGGGACCACAGGTGTGCACCATCATGCCCAGCTACCAGTCTGCCTTTCTGAAGGTCATGAATCAGAGCAGGGCTCAGGGTGGTGGTCTGGGCTTGGGTCAGAGGGTGGCTGGCAGGCAGCAGGGGCCTCTCCACGTCGCCTCTCTGGGGGAGCTGATATCCAGGCTCCCCTCGAGCCTGCTTAAATGGAACAAGAAGGAGCTGGCCATGGGGGCCAGAGAACAGAAAGAAGCTCTACTGCCTCATGTGATGGCTGTGGGAGTGATAATTGGTCACAGTGTCACCTCTGCCCTGGTCACAGAGCCACTCCAATTTAAGACGTGGGAACACCCCACCTCTCCACAGGAGACTTGTCTGTCACATGGTAGGAGGAGAATGTGGCATCCCAGAACTAGAGGGGACCATAGCTAGAAAGCAAGAACTTCCAGGCCGGGTGTGGTGGTGCACCTGTGACCCCAGCACTCAGGAGGCTGAGGCAGGAGGATCACTGAGTTCAAAACCAGCCTGGGCTACATAGTGAGTTCCAGGTCAATCTCAACTATATAGTGAGACCCTGCCCCCACCCAAAGAAAGAAAGAAAGAAAGAAAGAAAGAAAGAAAGAAAGAAAGAAAGAAAGAAAAAGAAAGAAAGAAAACAAGAACTGCCACTAGGCCTTTGTCTGCAGAGGTGGCATGTGGGGTGTCCAGGTGGCATGGTGAGCAGTGGAGGGAGCTGTATTTTAGAGGGAGGAGGGGAAAGGACCTCAGATCCCATGGATGGACAGCTGCCTATGAGGTCACATGTGGGGTGACTTGTCCTTGGCTCCTTTTTTTTTTGAGACCAGGGTCTCACTATGTAGCTCAGGCTGGCCTTGAACTCTAGGTAATCCTCCTGCCTCAGTCTCATGATTGCTAGGATTACAGGCCTGAGTCAGCTCTATATTGAAGATTTACACATATGCTGTGTATTCGGTGACAACCCTATGGCTGGGGGGCACAGTGATCCCCATTTCCCCAGGGAGGGAAATCACCAGTCCCCAGACGCAGAGTTGTGCCCTCGTATGAATGACCCCAGTTGCATCCACTTCACCACTGGGACCAGGTACCCAGGGACAGCAGAAACAGGAAGGGGTGCTCGAAAGGGAGAGAAGCAGATGTTTCAGTCTGAGTCCGGGGATCTGGAGGGTCCTGGAGGTGCTTGAGCCTCACTGTTAACTGAGCTGAATGTTGCTGCTGATCTCAGCAACTCCAGGCTAATAGTCCATGGCACCTACTTACAACCCATAAGGACAGGGAGCTCACTACTCTATGGTCACCCCATGATTAGCAGACAGTACCAGTTGCACAAGAGGGTTTTTGTTGTTGTTCTTTTGTTCTAGGGGTAGAATCTAGGGCCTTGCACATGCTTGGCAAGGGCTTTCTACCACTGAGCTACCCAGCCCCTATGAGATTTCTTTTCCTTTTCTTTTCTTTTTTTTTTTTTCTTTTGTTTCATTATGTAGCCCAGGCTGCCCTCCAATTTATGATCCTCCTGCCTCAGCCTCCTGAGTGCTGGGATTCCAGGTGTGTGTCAGCACACACCCAACTTAGAATATTTTTATTGACACTGCTAGAAGCCATCTGGCCTCGACTCATCCTTCTGGATTGACAGTTAGTCAATTCCCAGCTTCTGACGCTTGGAAACACTTGAACCCTTTCCCCCACCTGGAGCTCTTGTGAAGATGAGACTTTTTGGCCAGTGTGCTAAGCAGGATGTTTCCTGAAGCAAGTGTCACAATTCTGCAGTGATCAGAAGCAACCTACGGGTTCAGCATGAGGGGACTGGACTGGAATACTGCTCTGCAGCCAACAAACCTTCTGCTTTTGGACACAGAAACCTTTGCTTTACGACACTGAACCTACACAAAGCATAATAGTGACAGAGCAGGCAGCTGGGTATAGTGGAGTGTGCCTGTGATCCCAGCAATCAGGAGGCTGAGGCAGGAAAATCACCTCAAGTTTAAGGGCCAGTCTGGGCTGCATAGTGAATTCAAGGCCAGACTGCACTACATAGTGAGGCCCTATTAAAAAAAAAAAAATAGTGGCCAAGCAGAATTTGAACCTATTTGTACCACATAAGATCATTTGGTTTTTTTGCAGAGCTGGGACTAAACCCAGCATCCTGTGTACGCCAGACAAGTAATGGGCTAAAAGCTGCACCCTGGCCTAACTTACACTTTTTGTTTTCTTTTGTGTGGTTTTTTTGGGGGGGTACTGGGGATCGAACCCAGGACCTTGCACTTGTGAGGCAGGTGCAGCACCACTGAGCTAAATCCCCAGCCCATTGTGTGTTTTTTGTTTGTTTGTTTGTTTGTTTAGTTTGGTTTTTTTTTTTTTTTTGAGGCAGAGTCTTGCTACTTAGTTTAGGCTGGCCTTGAATCTCTTTCTGACAAATTTCAAATTGCCTCAGTTTCTCCATTGGTAAAGTAGAGTTGGCAGTTGTAGGAACTTCTTGGGTAACTGAGAGTAATCTATGACAGGAAGTGTTCACAGAGGGCTGGGGATTTAGCTCAGTGGTTCCTCCACCTGCCTCACAAGCGCAAGGTCCCAAATTTGATCCCCGGTACAAAAGAAAAAGAAAAAAGAAAATGTTCACAGTAAGCGATTCTCACTGACTGGTGTTCATGCCAAAGAGCTGAGCTGAGCACGACAGCATGTGTCAGTCTGTAATCCCAGCTCTTTGGAGGCTGAGGCAGGAGGACCAAGAGTTTGTGTCCTGTTGTCTGAGACCCTGCCTCAAAAATACGAATACGAAATAACAAGGGGCTGGGGATGGGAGCAACTGTTTTCCAGGGGTGGACAGGGGTGCTCCCAGTTCATCAGAGGTGCAGGAATGGGGGGTACCCTCGAGGCTGTAGAAAGTCACTTTGAGGCACATCAGGAGCCACAGCCATCACACGCACTGCTCCTCCCTTATGGCTCCTCTGTTCCTGCTGCAATGCCAGGCTATTTCCTGCCACAGGCCCTTTGTACTTACTGCTCCCTGCTGCAGGAATGCTCTTCCTCATTTACCTTCTCAGCACTCCTCCTTCTTTAGGGTTTCTGCCCTCACTGTCTCCCCCATTCCTACTGGACATAGTCTTTATTAAGTTTGTCATCCTTTTCCCCCCATGGAAGGGGGTCACACAAGGGCCAGGATTTCATCCATCTCGTTCACTGCCTTGTCCCTGGGCCTAGGACAGACTTGGCCCACAGTAGATGTGCAGTTGATTCAGTTCTGTTAGTCGTTATTGTCACCACCACTCAGTCCCAACGGAGTTCTGCACACCAGGCAGTTTGCAGCCTGGAGACACAGTGCTTCCCTGGGTCGGGGCGATCAGCAGGGCCCTTCTACCAGGGAGGGCTCTGGATGCAGCCTGACTAGGGAAAGACGCAGCACAGGACGGTCCCCACTTGGGTCACAGGTCTGGGCACGGTGGCACATGCGTGTAGTCCCCGCACTCTGGAAGGCGGAAGCTGCAGGATTGCAAGTTTGAGCCCAGCCTGGGCACCTTGGCAATTTAGCAAAACCTCGGATGTAACGGGGTTCGATTCCCAGAACGAGGAAGAAGCAAAGACTAATTAAGTGTAACCACACATTAGCAACTGATAACGAGTACGTGAGCTTTATTCTTTCAACTCGTTTCCAGACGCAAAGATGTGCAAAGTAAAAAGGCGGAGAAGTGAGGAAGCGGGCTTTTCCTAGGGGGCGGGCCCTTTAAGATGTGCCCCGCCCCGACGTCGCCCT
>NW_022900924.1:15167814-15170495 GCF_012274545.1 Fukomys damarensis | reverse complement strand
CCGTCCCTTGCTCCCATAGTGGTGACGGTTCTCTGTCCCCGAGAAAGCAGCCCCCGCCCCGGCCAGCGTGCTGCGTCTGTTCCGGCCCGCGGCTGTGGTCAGGACAGCAGCTGCGTCCTCCACAGGGCGCCTGGCCCGGCCCTCTTCTCCCCTCGCTCGGCCTGAGTGTTGGGGACAGCTCTCCAGCAGGCCGGGTCACACCTGCAGGCTGTGTCCGATCCGGTGGTGCCCTGCGGGGCTCTGTGCCGCCCTCTCCTCTGCCCCGGCCCCAGGTGAAGTCCTTGGCTTGACTCCTGTCACCGTCCCTGCCAGAACCCAGGCTGTCACTCCAACGCGTCTCTCACCTAACTCCTCTGCACCATCTGTGGCCCGGATCCTGAAGATGTGCGGGATGGCAGGCTGGGTGACGCCCCTTAAGGCTGTGCAAGGCTTAGTCACATCCCTTCACCTTCCTGGTGCTGAGCCTTGGGGGCCCAGAGCTGAGCAGCTTGTGATCTCTATTCTGGGGGACAGAGTCTGGATCCTGGCCGTGCTGTGGGACTCTTGTGAGTCCTCTACCCCTTCCTGGGCATGTCCCAGGGCTCAGGGGACCTTGTGCCATGCCGCAGGTGTGGCCTCCTCCACTGCTTCCCCGGGATGCTGGCACACACAGCATCCTGCAGGCATTGAGGAGACGGGATTCTGAGGACACCCTGTTCTGGTGGCACTTGGAAGGCTGCTGCAGACATGAACTGGGCAGGGCTAATCTGGGAGGGGTCCCAGAGAGAGAAGGCCAGAGTGAGCTGATGTCTGTGGAGGGACCGAAGCTCTGGCTGGTGGCACATACTTGTAATCCTAGCATCCTGGGAGGCTGAGGCAGGAGGATCACAAGTTCAAGCCCAGCTTAGTCAATTTAGTGACTTAGAGAGACCCTGCCTCAAAATTCCACAAGGGCTGCGGATGTAGTTCAGTGTAAAGGCCCTGGGTTCAAGCCCCAGTACTGAAAAATCAAAACCAAACAAAAACCCTAGAGCTTGTGACTCTGGAACCTAGTGACCTGTTCGCTGCTGGCTCACAAAGGGTTTTGGCCCTGTCTGCAGAACCAAGAGGCCAAACACCTCTCTGTCCAGATTCCAGCTGGGGGAGCTTTGCCCTCTGGAGGCTCCCTTGGGGCTGTGGCTCTCAGTCATGGGAACCATGGGAGCGGGAAAACCTTTGACTGCTGTGTGACCTTGGGTGAACTCCTTGACCTCTCTGAGCCTGTTTCTTCATCTCTAGATGGGGCTCAAAGGGCCAGGGAGGTTCAGTGGAAAATGCCACGAAAGGGAGAGAGGGAGGGAGGAATGAAGGAAGGAGCAGTTGTCCCTTGTCCCCACTTAACAGTCAGGGAAATTGAGGCCCAAAAGGTCAATCCAGGGCTCTCCCGTGCTACTCCTTCCCCTCACATCCTCCTAGAGCCTTTGCTGTACGAACTTGTGCCCCTGCTCTGTACTCATGAGCCCCTTCCCCTAGCTCTCCCATTTGCTGGTCCCTGAGCTACAACACAGGGCAAATGTACTGGGAGCCCCCATTTTCCATGCAGGAAACTGAGGTCCTCAGAGGTAGCCTCTTGAGGACTCAGGGAAAGATGAGAGAAAGACATTTGGGGTGCCCTGGCACCCATCACAGGTTGTCTGACCTGGGCTGAGTTAGGCTTTTGAAAGGCAGCGGCCAGGGATGAGACTCCTCCTGGGATCCCTCCTCCTGTCTGGGGCTCACCTGCGGTTCACAATGGAGTCTCTTTTCCCCATGACCCTTCCTTCAGCTGTGCTGTAACTTTGAGCCGCGCCTGCTGCACAGCCCAGAATCGTTGGGATTTGGTGCGAGGAGCCAGCACCTGCTGCAGCCCCCACCCCAGCCTTGTCCTGGGGCAGCTGCATCCCAGAGCCCCAGCCTTTCTGTCTGACCCTGCTACCCAGCACGTCATCCACAAGGCTGCCTGGTGTAAACACCGTGGAGCTGAAAGTGAACAAGGAACTGGGCTTGATGGTGCATGCTTGTAATCCCAGCATGGGGCTGACGCAGGAGGGCCGCCCGCTAGTTCAAGTCTAGCCTGGACTATATAGCATGACCCTGTCTCACAAAACAAAACAAACAAACAAACAAACAAAAAGAAAGTGAACACAAGGAAGATGGAATTGGTAAGTCAGCAACCCAGGAAACAGCCAAAGTCTATCAGCCCAGAAAAACGGATCCACAAGACTCAGCTGTCCCTTTGAAATATTACAAGAGAGAAATCTACAGTGCCAAGATGGGAGGAGTAACAACCATGGCGGGGGCGGTCCTCAGTGGCGAGAGAGTCAGGCCCACACCATGCTGCAGCGGAGCTTCATGAGGAGACACTTGTCACCCCTGCCTGTCAATGCCCTGACTTTCTCTTTTCTCCTAGTGCTGGGTACTGAACCCAGGGCCTTCACATTGAGCTACATTCCCAGTTCCCTTTTTTATCTTTTATTTTGAAACAGGGTGCTCAAAAGTCACTAACTAGTAACCTAATCACTTGTCCTTAATCACTAGATGCTGGGCTTGAATTTGAGATTTTCCTGCCTCAGCCTCCTAGAGTTCTGGGGTT
Organism: Fukomys damarensis; assembly: GCF_012274545.1. NCBI lineage: Eukaryota > Metazoa > Chordata > Mammalia > Rodentia > Bathyergidae > Fukomys > Fukomys damarensis. The sequence continues at coordinate 15,167,905 of NW_022900924.1, read as the reverse complement.
ATAGGCATGCAGCACCACACCCAGCTTCGTCTGGTTTTTTTCTTTTTCTTTCTTTCTTTCTTTCTTTTTTTTTTTTTTTTTTTTTTTTTTT
>NW_022900924.1:15143527-15167700 GCF_012274545.1 Fukomys damarensis | reverse complement strand
TTTTTTTTTTTTTTTTTTTTTTTTTTTTTTTTTTTTTTTTTTGAGACAGGGTCTCACTGTATAATGAAGGCTGGCCTTCAACTCCCGGAAATCCTCTTGCCTCAGCCTCCTGAGTGCTAGGATTACAGATGTGCACCACCATGCCTAGTGGTCTGGGTTTTTCAAACATATATTTCTCAGGAGATCCCAGGACTGGACCCTCAAGTTGCTTGAGAGGTATTAGCTGCCCCTGACGTAAAGTCATTGTGGCCCATGGATTTTTTTGGCGGGGAGAGAGATACTAGGGAAGGAAAAGCAGCTTTTTAACCTTTGTCAAGCAAGTGCATTAAGAACCAAACAAAACTATACTTATTGACCATATTTATTTCCCAAAGATCAATAATTTGAAAGCAAACAGGCAGGAAGGACATAATCTCCTAATAAAGGGCAATCTTTAGTAAGGACATCGAGTTATGGGAACATTGCATGGCTTGTCCCCCTGCCCCCCACTGGTTCTGGGGTTGAATCCAGGGCCTTCACACTAAGGTGCATCCCCGGCCCTTTTTATTTTGAGGCAGAGTCTCACTAAGTTGCCCAGGCTGGCCTTGAACTTGTGATCCTCCTGCCTCTGCTTCCCAGAGGTATGAGGCTCCAGAGATGCCCGTTTTCCTCTGGATAGGTGAGTGGGACAGAGTTCTTCTGGTTTCTCAGCCAGGACAGTGAGAGGAATCCCAGGGGCCATTGCTGAGGTCCAGATCTTCTCATTCACAGTTGGGGAAGCGGCAGCTGGAAGGTGGGCAGTGTGTCAAGAGGCAGGTTCGGGGTTAAGTCCGAGGCCTATGTTCAGACCCCTGTGTGGGCATTTAGCAGAGTGAACTGGGTGGGGGAGACTGCACTCATAGCTCATGGCTAAATCCCTCTCAGGAATCCTCTCTGCCCAGCTCCTCCCAAAAAGACTCACAGCTGGGCAGATGCTGCTTCCTTGGGGCTCTTTTTTTCTTTTCCCTTTTTTTGAGGCAGGATTTTGCTGTGTAGCCCAGGCTGACCTCAAACTCCTGGTGATCCTCCTGCCTCAGCCTCTTCAAGTGCTGGGATTACCAGAGTGTACCACCATTTCTGTTTCTGAGGACTCAGGCAAAGTTCGTGAAACCCACATAAGCTGAATCACACTGCTCCCTGCAGTAAGGCCAGAAAGGGGAATGGGTGATGACGACACCCTCGTGTGCTTTGTGCGTGGCTCTGTGTCTGGAGCAGCAGGGACACAGGTGGCAGGAATTGCCACTTTCATTTATGCTTCTCCTTTCTGCCTAGTTTAGAGGAAGCCGTACTAAATTTCTCTTAATTGTGTTTTGAGACAAGATTTTGCTAAGTTGCACAGGCTGGCCTTAAATTTGAAATCCTTCTGCCTCAGCCTCCCCAGTGGCTGGGATCATAGGCCTTCACCACCACACCTGGCTCCCCTTGAAACTGAAAATCTTCATTTCCTTGTTTTTCTTTTCCTTATGATTATATGAGTCATTGGCCTGAAGTTCATGGTTCATGTTTTACTTTGAGAAGAGCTATGTTCCGCAGAAATCCCTCACAGAACTCATTCTGTTACAGGGAAGTAACTCCCAGCCTGAAGAACAAGTACAGAGGCTAGGACAGAGGAAGTTAAGAGTAGGGAGTTTTATTGAGAGAAAGCCACCGAAGGGCAGGATGGGTCCCAGACAAGTGGCGTGGTGCTGAGGCTCTTGCTGGGCTTTTACCATTAAATCGTAATGCAGGTTTACCTTGGGTCAAGCTGTAGTCAGCCTACAGGATTCTGAGTTCACTTGGCTAATACTGACTTGGTAGAAAAACAGGGTAGTAGCCGGGCATGGTGGCACACGCCTGTAATCCCAGCACTCAGGAGGCTGAGGTAGGAGGATCGCTGTGAGTTCAAGACCAGCCTGGGCTACATAGTGAGTTCCAGGTCAGTCTCAGCTACATAGTGAGACCCTGTCTCAAAAAACCAAAAGAAAAGAAAAAAGAAAAACAGGGTAGTAGTCGGTGTATAGCAGTGGAAGGGGTAGAGGAGAGGGGCAGTGTTTTGGTCACCTGTCTCTTTGTTTTTTGTTGCCATGTGCTGTTACATTGTTTCTATGTGGTTGTTACACCAACTGAGTCACTGTTACCTTGTTTCTGTTAGAGCACAGTGTATCTGTGTTTGTTACATTGTTTCTTTGTGTTTGCCACCTTGTTTCTGTGTTTGTTACATTGTTTCTAGGCATTTGTTACCTTTCTCCTGCTTGTTGGACCAGCCGCTGAGAGCCCTTCAGCCCCCAGGCCTCGCCATCCTGCCTCTATCCTGTGGCCTAGTTTCTGGACCAGCCCTGGACCGCAGGCCCAGTTGGCCTCAGCTCTGTTCTAACTTAATCTCGGGCCGATCCTTTTCTAGCCACCAACCAGTCTCCAGTTTCGCTGTCTCCAGCAGTTTAAGTGCCAGGCTCTAGCCATGTGTTTTAGAATCTTGGTTCTGCTTTTTACTGTGTGGCCCAAGGCGGATGACTCCTCTCTGAGCCTTTGTCCCCACATCTGGAAAGTGAGGAAAATAAAGACCGTATCGTGAGGTCTCAGGAAGAACGGAGACAGAAAAGCGGATGTAGAGGGCATGGAGCACACGCCCAGGACTTGTCCTCCATCGGGGCCTCTGCGATGCCGCCTACAGGCTCGCTCTGCCGGCCCCGGCAGCATCCTTTGCTTTAGAACATTCAGAGCACAGGCTTTCTTTTTCACATTCCCTTTTCTTTCTACCTGGCAAACTCCTAATTAAACTTCAAAACCCAGAGCGGCTTTACCTCTTCTGGGAAATCTTCTCAGTTTCACTCTGGGCCTGAAGGCTGCTCTTCCTCATGTTCTGTCTGGCTCCCAGGAGTGCTCAGAAAAGGCTCTCTTGCCAAACGATGGGTGTGGGTCCTTTGAATCTTCTCTCAGGTGTCTTCCACGAAGAGCTGTCCTTGCCCTGGAGCTGTCTGGTGACTCTGCCCCACTTGCCCCAGCACAGCCCTGCCAAAGCCTCCAGGGTCTCTAAGTCTTTCTTTTGCCAGATTTTAATAATAAAAATTGCCTTTTAAAAAATATTTTTAGCCAGATGTGGTGGTGCCCACTTGTAATGCTAGCACTCTGGGAGGCTGAAGCAGGAAGATTGCAAGTTTGAAATCCTACCTGGGCAACTTAGTAATTTAGGGAGACCGCATCTCAAATTTAAAAGGGCTGGGGAAGGCCCTATATTTCTCCCTAGTGCTGCAAAAACAAGCAAACATAGTTGTGATTTTGCAACTGTCATCTTCATGGAGATGAGAAAGAATCACAGGAATCTTTCTGTTGTTTGGTTTTTTCTTCTGAGGTAGCATCTCTCTTTGTAGCCCAGGCCGGCCCAGAACTTGCAGTAATCCTTCTGTCTCAGCCAGGAATTATTTTAAATAATTGCAGCCTGGTGGTAGAGAGCTTGCCTGGTGTACCTGAGGCCCTGGATTCAGAGCCCACACACACACACACACACACACACACACACACACACAAAGGCAAAACAGAAAAACGGGAGTTTGTTCTTTGCACTCAGCCCCTCTGCTGTGACAGCTGAGGGCCTGCACACCGGCATTGCCAGGGTGCTGCTGAGAAAGCCATGCACCACCAGGTGCCCCTGTAATCTCGGCGCTGGGGAGGCTGAGGAGGAAGGATCCCAAGATCGAGTCCATCAGGGTAACGCGGTGAGACCCCGTCTCGCAATATGAAGGGCCGACAGTATAATGTGGCTCAGTGGTGTATCCCTGCGTTCCTTCCCTGGTACCACAGAAAGTGAAATCTGATCGAGTCACATGTGCGCGCTGACCCAGCAGTCCCTCTTTAAGAAGAAACTTAGTCCGCCGAGTGCACCAAGACAGGTGACAGGCAGGCAGGAAGCGTGGAGCTGCAGGTCTGACAGAGGCAGCTTCCCGAGGGCCCTGCACTGACCACGTCCCTTCTGTCCCCCAGGTGGGCCTTCCTGGAGCTTGGCACCAATGGCGACTACAATGACAGCCTGCAGGCCTATGCGGCTGGCGTGGTGGAGGCCTCCGTGTCAGAGGAGGTGAGGCCACGATGGGGCAATTAGGATCCAGCTGCTAAACAGTTCCCTGGGAGGGTTGTTTTATTTTATTTTGCTTTTGACACAAGGTATCATCATTACAACTCTCTGGTCTGGACTCAAGCTTACAATCCTCCTGCCTCAGCCTCCTGAGTGCAGAGAATACAGGTGTGTGCCACCACACCTGGCTCATGGTTCCTTTGATTTTAACTGAATGTATTTGAATCTCAAAATGACATATTGTTCTGCTTTGCTTGGTTTTGAGCTGTACAAAAATGATCCTGGTACTTGTCAAAGTTGGACATTATCTGACACAGGCAGGGCTGCAGGTGATGACCACCTCCTGTGCGGTGGGTCAGGTTGCAGACTGGAAAATAAGTGGGTGTGAAAGTGTGGAGTGTGGTCTGTGTGCCCCTCTCCTCTAGTACATGTCCCAGAGGTGACACAGGGACAGGACCAAGTATTTGAAGCAGCCCCAGAGCACCATGGGACTTGGGTGGAGCTCAGATGCAGGACACCAAGGGTGACTGAGATGGAGCAGGGAGAGGGGAGGAAAGTCTCTGGTGCAACCCCTTCCTGACCCATGCAGCGTCCTGGCCACCGGGCACTGGGTCAGACAGCTCCGGGGCCCTCGAGTGGGCAGACATTGGACTCGGGATGCCCAGCTGCGTCCCCACGCCTGGCCTGCTGGAGGACAGGGCTGTGTGGAGGAGGGGGTCTTAGTGGAGCCCTGGGGACGAGCAGGATTCACATGTGTCCTAGGGAGGTGGTGGCGGGCCTTGCTGACACACATGGCCCAGGAACATTTCAGGGGGGTGGGGGTGAGGCTGGAAGTCACCCCAACCTCTGCCCAGGAATCACATGTGCATATTGGCCTGGGTTCAAATCTCGGCCCTTCGATTCACTACCTGGGTGAAGCACTTGCCGTGTTGATCAGCTTCATGCCACTGTAACAAACACTCTGGAGAATTAACTTACAAGCAGCAAAGGTCACTCAGCCTGCAGTTCTGAAGTGGTCGATTTGGGCCACGTGGCAATGGTGAGGGTGTGTGGTGGGGGTGGCCTCGCTCCTGGCCTGGGGTCAGCTCTCTGTACCTCTGTGGGTGACCTGCAGCACAGGCTAAAGGTCTCTCCTCCTCCTCGCAGACCGCTCAGTGCCTCCGGAGGCCCCGTGGGGACCAGTGTCCCCCCCTGCTGGGTCAGCGGGCAGCCCTGCCCTCTGCTTCCCTGCTGTGGCCTCGCTGCTCAGAAACATTACTTATGAACTGGGAGGCTGAGGCAGGGGGATCACAAGATTGAGGCCGCTGTGGGCTACATAGTGAGATTTTATCTCAAAAAACAAAAACGAAATTTAAAAAATCAGAAACCATAGTCGTGCAACTGGCAAAATACAGGTAGATTGGCCCCCGTGGTACCAGGGAGGAGATGCAGGGTGGCATCGACACGGCTGCGGTGGCGGTGGAGACCTGGGTGGGGCTGCGCAGGTGGCGGCTGGTGGGGTGGGGACAGCGGGAGCCGCGCCTGAGCCCGGCCCCTCGCCCGCAGCTCATCTACATGCACTGGATGAACACCGTGGTGAACTATTGCGGCCCCTTCGAGTACGAGGTCAGCTACTGCGAGAGGCTCAAGAGCTTCCTGGAGGCCAACCTGGAGTGGATGCAGCAGGAGATGGAGCTGCACCCGGACTCCGCCTACTGGCACCAGGTGAGCCCGCAGCCCCGCCCCCACCTCCGCCCGCGTCTCCCCTGTCCTGTCAGGGGTAGGAACAGGGCACTCCTAGGATTCGGTTCCCCCGTGTACCGCGGAGACTGGCTGGCAGGGTGATCATAGGGGATGCAGGAGTTCAACTAAAACTCCCAGGAAGTTCTGTCCGGAATTGGGTGAGCTGCTCGTTGGCGGCAGCTAAGGGTCCAGGTCAGGCACTGTGCTCTTAGACTGCGGGCTTGGTCACCCGTGAACGCGTCAGTCTGTGGACCCCTTCTGCTGTGAGTTACCGGGACAGTTTGTCCCTGTAAAGTGCTGTGGGTGCCTGGCTGCACACCGCCTCCCTTAGGTGTGTCTGTGCCATTTCCCTTGTCTGGGCGGTTTCTGCTGGCCACGTCCCTGCTCGTACCCTCCCGGAACAGCTCTTCTAGCTACCCGTCCCCTCATCCTCCCCTGTCCGTCTGTCCACACACGCACCTATTTAGCCCACGCCCACCCGTCCATCTGTCGGTCCACCCATCTTTGTCCCTCTCTCCCATCCGTCCACCCGCCCGTCTCTCTGCGTGTTCTTCCATCCCTCCGTCTGTCTTGTGTGTGCTTACCGAGTTCTGGTGTGTGCCCGGCAGAGGCCGGTGTGCTGTGGAGGACAGGGGGACGGTACTCATGGTTTCAGGGTGTTGGCTGCGTGAGCCACAGCCCAGGCAGCGGTGTGCAGCCCCTGACCCCAGAGCAGGCAGCTGTGGCCGTGGACCTGGGGGCTATGAGGCTCCCTGGGAGGCGGCTTCGGAGCGGGGCTGTTCAGTGGGGTGATTGGGCCGGCAGCCTGCAGGCCCCGCAGTCATTCGTTGAAAGCAGGAAGGTGCTTGGCGCACAGGACCCAAGGCTGGCTGGGCTTCGGAGGGGCATTGGGCCTGCCCTGCTCGGGCCTGAGCCCTGCGTTCAGGGACAGGGTGACGCTCCCTCTGCCCTCACCTAGGTGCGGCTGACCCTCCTGCAGCTGAAGGGCCTGGAGGACAGCTACGAAGGCCGCTTGACCTTCCCCACTGGGAGGTTCTCCATCAAGCCTCTGGGGTTCCTGTAAGTGCCACCTGCTCACAGCCCTGCCCCTTCCGGCCCCGTGGCCTGTGCCGCAGCCCCGCCAAGCCCCTGCTGTGAAATGGGTGCAGAGCAGCAGGCCTGGTGACGCTGCCGTGCCCGGCCTCCCCAGACTGCTGCAGATCTCCGGTGACCTGATGGACCTCGAGCCAGCCCTGAACAGGACGAAGACCAGGGAAGCCCTGGGCTCCGGCTCCTGCTCCGCTCTCATCAAGCTGCTCCCCGGCCAGCAGGACCTGCTTGTGGCCCACAACACGTGGAACGCCTACCAGTACATGCTGCGCATCCTGAAGAAGTACCAGCTGCAGTTCCGGGAGGGCCCCGGAGGTGGGTGAGAAGCCCGCAGCCCCACTCCGGACACATGGGGTCACTCAAGAGCTGTTCCAGCAGCTCATCACTGGGGGGCCGGGGATGGAACCCTGGACCTGGTGCATGCTGGGTAAGTGCTCTGCCACTGAGCTCTACCCCCAGAACATGTACTGCTTTATGTGAGACATGGTCTCCCTCCTGGCTTTGAAACTGGGGTCCTCCTGTCTCGGCCTCCCAAGTATCTGAGATCACAGCATGTGCCGCTGCGCCTGCCTCATCTTGCCCTTATGATGTGTTTCCTTTCCATTTTTACTGTACAAGTTGCGTCAGTTACCCATTGCTCCATAACCAGGCACCCCATGATTTCAAACAGTTGCCATCTAGTTCTTGCTCCTGTATCTGGAGGAACTTTGCTTTTCTGGGCTAGATGTGGCTGAGTAGGGCTGGGTTCACTGATGTCCTTGTTGTGCCCTGGGCCGAGCTGGCTGGTCGGATCTTGAGGCAGGAGGATAACTTACATCCAAGGCCAGCCAGGGCTACATAGTGAGATCCTTGAATGTGTGGTGATCCTCCTGCCTCAGCCTCCCGAGTGCGGGGATTACAGGTGTGTGCTCCTGCACCAGACTTGGCCAAACTTTAAAACTTGGTGCTGCTGGAGGTGGTAGGATGGCGGGAAAGGGTCCACCCTGTCCCCCAACCATGGGAGGACACATTGGCAGCACTGCTTTTAAGAGGAATGTGGCAGGCATCAGGTAAAGTTCAGAACACATTGCTCCGATGTTCTGATTCAGGGCTAGAGAAACATCTCAGTTTCTGTCCAGGAGAGGACGGGAGGCCATCATGGCAAAGGTGGCGTGGAGACAGCCCCGTGGCCATGAATTTACGTCTCGGCCAGCTTCTGGGAAAGTGACACATTCTGCGCGCGCGTGCAGCTTCTGTGTGACTCCAGGCGAGACCCAAGCGTCCGGCCCATCCTGTGTGTGGCTGCAGCTCCCTCCTGCCTGCTCGCTGGGTGTTACGTGTGTGCGTGTGTCCTGGTACTGAGCGGGTCATCAGCCCCTGGCTACACCCCCAGCCCTCTTACATTCTGTTTATAAACATGTTGCATTTGGTGGCTCACATCCATAATCCCATTGATCTGGGAGGCTGAGGCAGGAGGATCACAAGTTCCAGCCCAGACTGGGCAACTTGGAAACTTACTGAGACCCTGTCTCAAAATTTAAAATAAATAAATTTAGCCAGGGATTTAGCTCAATGACACTGCTCCTGCCTTGCAAGCATAAGGTCCTGAGTTCAATCCCCGGTAGCAATAAATAAATAAATACATTTTACAAAAGGACTAGGGATGTAACTCAGCGTGAAGGCCCTGGGTTTGATCCCCATTAGCACAAAGAAAAAAAAAAACACCTCCCTTTGATTTTCCATTGTTGTAAGTTGCCTTTGTTATGTGATTGATGTGCGGATTGGTGCTGACCCTGGAGTTTGGGATGGATCTTATGTATGTATCTTTCCCTCCTCCCTCGGGTACTAAGGCGTACATTTAGGGCCTCTGCACTGAGCTACATCCCTTTTTAATCTATTTTGTGACAGGGTCTTGCTAAGTCACTAAGTCTTGCAATCCTCCTACCTCAGCTTCCCCAAATGCTGGGATTATTGGATGTGTGATCACACTATGTGCATGTGTCTTTTAATAAATGGCTCCTCTGTTTAAGGAGAGTCCTAGGTTTGCAAATATATTGGGTATTTAGATACTCAGAGTTCCCGCATCCCTGCCCTGCTTCTTCGCCCTGTTACTGTAACATCTCTCAGGCAGGTTTGTTACAAGAGAGGAACTAATGTGGCTGTCGTTCACACTGGGCCTCCCTCCATGCGTGCAGTTTTATGTCTTTGTTTTATTTCATGTTATTTTACAGTGCTGGGGCTGGAACCCGGGGCCGCTCATGCTAGGCCAGGGCTCTACCCTGAGCCACACCCTGCGGGCTGCTCCATGTTTTCTGTCAGGCGGCCTCATCTGCTAATGAGAGAGGGAGCCAGTGCGGGCCTCTTCCCACCTCGAGCCCGAAGTCCTGCTGGGCAGGGTGCAGGGGTCCCCGGCCTCCCTGACTGCACCCGCGTCTGTGCCCACAGAGAACCACACCCTGGCTCCAGGCAACAAGCTGGTCTTCTCATCCTACCCGGGCACCATCTTCTCCGCCGATGACTTCTACGTCCTGGGCAGCGGGCTGGTGAGTCACTCCCGCCAGGGCTCTGGGAGCTGTGGAAGGTCACTTGGCCTACGGGGACTGGTGCAGGTGCCTATAGGAGCTGGGGCCACAGTGGAGAGTAAGGTGGTACAGCCGCCCGCCCCAGGCCTGGGCCCCTGTGGGCCCCCAACCCCCCATCTGGCTCAGGGCTTCAGTGCTGGAACCACTGGGACCTCAGGAAACGCCCTTGAGTGTGGTGACCTCATTTTGCTTTGCTTTTTTCATTTTTTTTTTTTTTTGACAGTCTCACTACATAGTTCAGGCTGGCCTTGAATTCCCTAGGTAGGCCTGGCTGGTTTCAAACTCATGGCCACCCTTCTGCCTCTGCCTCCTGAATGCTGGGACTACAGGCGAGCACACACTTGCAGCTCAGTTTGTTCCTCTGTGCTGAGGATAAACCATCCTCCACCTCCCATGCCCTGTCCACCCATGACCTTGTTCCTGCTTCCCCCAAACTCCCACTCGGTAGGGCTTCTGTACAGTGGCTGTCCCCCCGTGTCCTGTTTTTCCTGGCTGGCGTCCAGACTCGCTTGGAAATCTGTTCCTGGCACCCTCACCACTGAGGCTGGTACCTTTCATCGCCTGGGCGACACTGCCGGGAGACAGAGCGGGCTTCATACAGTGCCCTGGGCACACAGGATGTGGGCCCTGGGGATAGGAGCGGACGCTCTGTCACCCTCTCTCTTCCTTTTGTCCCCCCGTCCCAGCCCAGGGAGGGGCGACAGGACCGGTGCCACCCAGTCCCTGGGGAGCCAGGCCAGAGCTTGCTTCCAGCCAGGTCTTTCATGTTTTCGTGCCTCTGTCAGCCCCTCCAAGATTTAGGGTTGTTTCTCAGAGCTGGGGGTTGAACCCAGGGCCTTCACAGTCAGCTCCAACCACTGCCTGTCTTAGATGTTTGACTTTTGAGCCAGGATCTTGCTAAATCACAAAGGTGCCCCCGTCTCCAGAGTGCATGGGGCTCAGGCATGCACCGTGTCCAGCTGGACTTAGACTCTGAAACTCATAGCTAAAACCCGCAGCATTGCAAGGGAATAGCCACACTGAGGCAGGTCACTCGGAAGCCATGTGAGGAGACGGAACGTGACTGGGCCTCTGTGCTGCTTCCATACGAACATGGGGCAGCAAGGCCCTGCAGCAGAGGTGGGCACCGTGCAGTGGAAGCAGCAGGAGCTGGCGCAGTGCTCAGAGTGCAGCGGGTGCCGCCCGGGCCCTGTGACGGGCGTGGGTCTCAGGCGGGCACAGCCTGGCTGTGAGCAGTGGGAGGGGTGGATGGGATGCTTTTCCATCAAGCCTGCAGCGCCCCTGAGTCCCACCTGGTGCAGTCTGCCTGGCCTGGAGGGCACATGGCCTGCACCTGGCCATGGTTCTGGATGGTGGAAGGAGCTGGGTGAGGGGCAAGGTGGGGACAGGAGTCGGGGAGTGGACGTTGCTAGTGGGTGCACTTCCCTTGAAGATGTCCTTTTTCCTATATAAATAAAAAATCTTACGTACAGAAATCACACCGCGAGCCAGGTGTGGTGGTGCACACCTGTAACCCTTGTACTCAGGAGGCTGAGGCAGGGGCATCACGGCAAGTTCAAGGGCAGCTTGGGCTACATAGCAAGGCTCTGTCTCAGGAAACCAAAGCTAAACCAAACCGAACCAAACACAAAAAAACCACATTGTGAGTTCTGCTGTTCTTTGGCTGTTTTCAGCTTTTGGGATTTTGTCTGTTTTGTGGCATTGGGGACTCATGCAGAGCTCATCCCCAGCCCCCTTGTTTGTTATTTTCTACAACCTGTGTGGTCAGGCTGATGGGCCTCTGCAGGTGTTCAGTGTCCCCTGGGGAATTTTCTCTGGGCTGGGGATGGAGCTCAGTGGTGCCGCACCTTCCTGGTAAGCACAAGGTCCTGAGTTTGATTCCCCCTACCAAAGTGGGAAAAAAAAATAGCTACCTCTGCTTTTGGGCCAGGGATTTAGCTCAGTGGTTCTGCTGCCTGCCTTGCAAGCACAAGGTCCAGAGTTCAATCCCTGGTACAAAAACAAACAAACAAAACCCCACAAAAACCCCCCAAAACCAAACCAAAACAAAAAGTACAGGGTGAATTCGTACTCAGAGCCCCTCTACCACCTTATTCCACCGAGAGACCATCAAGGTCAATCAAGGTCAACAGAACCCTCCTGGCTTTTGACAGGCGTCTGTGAAGAACCAGAGGAGGCCTTGTTTAGAAAATGCAGTGAGTCCCAGGAGAGAGTGGAGGAGGGGATGGAGCTGGGGACAGCAGTGTCTGGAGCCAGCAGATGTGGGCACAGGCCCAGCCCGTCCTGCATCCAGGTCCCTTGGCCATGGAGCCCTGCTCTCAGGCCCCAGCTCTCCCTTTGAAATTTGGGGCAAGATGGGAATGGGTGGGTAGGCGCTGGATCTCGGGGAGACTGACTGACTTGGGGAGTCCCCAGGAGCAGCGTGCTGGGCTCCCTCGGGGCCTGCTCCCCAGGAGAAGCTGGGCACACAGCCATGAGTGCCTCCTGTGCCCGCCCAGGGACCGAGAGGAGCAGCTGCCTGAGCTTGGAGCCTTGAGACAGGAAAAAGCTCTGTAGCCCAGGCTGGCCTCAAACTCATGGCGATCCTCCTGCCTCAGCCTCCTCAGTGCTGGGATTATAGGCGTGCACCACCAGGTCTAGTTTAGGATGTGAGGTTTTAAGAAAGAGCACCCACTTTAGAGCCACTTGGGGGCAGCATGACTGGGAGGTGCAGCCCTGGCCTCGCCCCCACAGGTCACCCTGGAGACCACCATCGGCAACAGGAACCCAGCCTTGTGGAAGTACGTGCAGCCCGAGGGCTGCGTGCTCGAGTGGGTGCGCAACACTGTGGCCAACCGCCTGGCCGTGGACGGGGCCAGCTGGGCAGATGTCTTCAAGAGGTTCAACAGTGGCACGTGAGTGGCTCCAGCCCTGCGGGCTCCCCCTGCACACTGAGGCCCCAGGGGACCCGATGGCGTCTGCAGAGCCCCTCCCTCTTCACTGGATGGGTGGGAGTCCTAGAGCCCCTCCTTGGTCTGTGAGTGAGAAACAGGCTCAGGAAGAAGGGTTTGCCCTATCCCACACAGGCTCCTCAGCACAGAGGGGCCCCTGAGGAGGGCAGGACAGGCATGCAGAATTTAAGGCTCTGGGGACAGTGGCGGGGCATGGAGGAGGTCAGAGGTGTGTGGTGGACCTGGAACAGACACAGTAGAGCTGATCCTCAGGCAGTGGAATTGAGCTTTGTTCTGAACAGCACTAGGGAGCCATAGAATGTTCTAGAAAAGGCAAACAGCATGAAGTAAGAGGGGTGTATGGATCCCTGGTGAAGCTGCCTCCTCAGAGTGAGGACTGCCTGGCCAGACACTCACAGGCTGTCACTGTGGGTGACTCCTGGCTGTGTGGGGCGCTGGGGGCGGGAAGCTGGGGCAGGGCCCGGGCGCTGTTCAGACTCCTGCCTTGGACACGGCAGGTATAACAACCAGTGGATGATCGTGGACTACAAGGTGTTCATCCCCAGCGGGCCCCGCCTGGACAGTGGGGTGCTTACCATCCTGGAGCAGATCCCGTGAGTCCCTGGGAGCAGGGGTGGGTGGAGGGGCACCAGGAAGGACGCTGGGAGGGGAAGCCGGGAGGGGCTGGGTTCGGGGGCCGTGGGGGCCGCCTTCTGACCCGACTGCATGCCCATCTCTCCCGGGTGGCAGGGGCATGGTGGTGGTGGCTGACAAGACTGCAGAGCTCTACGAGAAGACCTACTGGGCCAGCTATAACATCCCGTACGTGCCCTTCCGCCACCTGCCGTGGCCCCGGGATGGTCCTTCCTGCTTGAGCAAGGCAGGGACCCTGCCTCAGAGCCACACTCCAGCCCTGGCCCCGAAGTCCTGGCCCCCAGTGTACAGCGGCATGGGAGGGCTGTGCCCTCGGTCTTTGCTGTGCCCACCCTGGCCTGGCACTCAGACTTTACCCGGGCTGCGTCCTGGGTCCCTGCAACCCCACGCGGAGAGCCGCAGTCTGTGTCCCCTTTCACGGATGCCAGACAGCTCTGAGAATGGGTCAGCTGTCCCCCAAGTCACCCCCACACCAAACACAAGACATCGTCATCACCGCCCCACCTGTGTGGCTGTTAGTGACAGCGTTGTGGACCTCAGCCATGGCGGGTGACTCGGGGTGACCGCCCTGTCCCCGCAGGTCCTTCGAGTCTGTGTTCAACGCCAGCGGGCTGCAGGCCCTGGTGGCCCAGTACGGGGACTGGTTTTCCTACAGCAAGAGTCCCCGCGCCCAGATCTTTCTGCGGAACCAGTCGCTGGTGCACGACCTGGACTCCATGGTGCGGCTGATGAGGTGGGGGCTGCCGCTGCCTCGCCCCAGCCACACATCAGCCTCTGGGTAGTGGGAGGTGCTGGGCACCCTGCGGCACCGCCCTGTGCAGTCGCGAGCCTGGCGCACGAGAAGCAGGCGCCAGACCTGCCGGCCGCCATCCTTGGGAGCACGGTGTCGTGGCTGGTGGGGTACAGGTGTGGCGGGAGAGCCATGCATCCCACGGGACCAAGTGGCCTCGCCTGGCACGGGTGGGGGACCAAGGGCTTCTCTGGGCCGTGCGGATCTGCGAGCTGAAGGCCGGACGGGGTGTGGTAAAGACGGCCAAGGTCAGGGCCACGGAGCTGCCGCCGTGTGCGGCCTTTCCCACGGAGGCTGCTGTTGGCCCCTTCCTGTCTCCAGGTACAACGACTACCTCCATGACCCCCTGTCACGGTGCGCAGCCTGTGACCCGCAGCCCAACGGGGAAAACGCCATTTCCGCCCGCTCCGACCTCAACCCGGCCGACGGCTCCTACCCCTTCCCGGCGCTGCGCCAGCGCTCACACGGAGGCATCGACGTGAAGGTGCCTCCCCCACCCCCAGCCCGAGCGGGTGCGCTGGGTCGGGTGAAGTGGGGCCCTGGGGTCCAGCCACTGCTCTCCTGCCCCAGGTGACCAGCAGGTCGCTGGCCGCGGCGATGAGCCTGCTGGCCGTCAGCGGCCCCACGTGGGACCAGGTGCCCCCGTTCCAGTGGAGCACCTCGCCCTTCCGCGACACGCTACACATGGGCCACCCCGACCTCTGGAAGTTCGCGCCCGTCTGGGTATCGTGGGACTGAGGCGCCGTGGCTGTCGCTGCTGCCTTGTCTGTGGAGCCAGGCAGGGCCCTCACAGCCCGTCACGGCTGGGTGTCTGTGGTGGCGGACTACTCAGCCCCTTGCGCTGTGCAGTCTCTGCTCCTCTGGCCTGTGTCCCCTCCCTGAGGGCAAAGTGGAAGACAAAGGGAAACCAGAGCTCCTCTCCTGCAGGACTGGTGGAGTGTCGGGAGTGTCGCCTGTCACTCCTGCCTCAGCCGGCCCTTTGTAGGATCCCATCGTGGACTGCGCCACCATTAAACATGACAGGCTGTGGCCCCGAGTGTGTTTCTTGGGAGGTGGGAGCCTGGGTGGTGCTGCTGTCCTTAGGGGTGGGCTCTGGTTGTCTGCCATGTGTCCTGTCCGTACTCCTGCCTGTGTGTCTGTCTGCTGTCCCGCTCACCCGCTGTCTGCCTTTGTGGTCACCCATCCACTGTTTACCCATCCATCATCCGTTTGCTTTCTGCTCGTCCATCTGTCCACTCATCCATACCTGTGTCTGCCTGTCCATCCCAGCTGCTTATTGAGCACCTACTATGTTCCTGGTCTTATTCTGGGGTCCTGTGAACCACCTGGACCTTCCTCAGCCCCACTGCGGGTGCAGACCAACAGGGTCCCTCCCCACCTGGCCTTGGGGACAGAATCCCCACACCCTGTGCTCAGTGGGCAGAGAGCACGCAGCCCTGGAGAGAGCCAGCCTCTGCCTCTCTCTAGCCATGGACACTTCCTCTGAGCCTCAGTTACCTCATCTGTAGGCTGGAGTACGACCGTGAGATGCGGTCCCTGGGCGCAGGCGTGCTGAGGGCTCCACGCAGCAGCCTCACGCAGCCCTCACGGGGCCTCAGCACCGACCTTCACCCATCAGTGTGTCCTCGGGAGGCGCGCAGTCCCTGCTGTGGGAAGGGACCCTGGGGAGCCAGTGCTCATGGTCAGGACACGCAGGTGTGTAAGACATGCATGAGTGCTCCGGAGAAGATCAAGGCTAGGATTTGTTGTTTCCCCTCGCTACTCAGTTTGTGGCGTGTGTGCCAACTTCTGTGAAGTTTTCATTTTCTTCCTCCCTCTCCCTCTCCCCCTCCCCCACCCAGGCTGGCCTGGAACTCACTATGTAACCCAAGATGGTCTCCAAACTCACAGCGATCCTCCTGCCTCAGCCTCCCAAGTGCTGGAATCACAGGCGTGCACCACCACACCTAGGACTATAGTGAAAGTTTAAATGAGGAAAGTGTAACAGTGAAATACTGCCAGGAATCCCCTTCAAAATACTTCCTCTTGCTTAGAGCACACCTTGCCCGTGGTTTTTGTGGATCTGAGACTTCTGTATCGTGAGTGCTCTTAGTTGTGTTCTCACGGCTGCGTCAGTGTCCTGAATTGATTTCGTTTTCCACTCATGGCCATTTTGGTTTAGGGAAGAGTAGAGGTCATGTGGTGCCAGCCCCATAGTGAGGTGAGGAGGTTGTGTTGTAATGCCTTTATCTGACAGAAATCGCCATAAACGTTTGATCAGTGAAGGGTGACCAAAAATATGCTGAATGTACTTAAATAAAAATATGTATTACAGTAAAAGACACATTGCCTTGATTTCCCCTGAAAATACATCCACTGGCTTTAAACATTTATCTTAACATCATTCTTGGCAATGTGTCTTTTATTGGAATTTAAAAAAATTTAAACATGCACTGTGTATTTTGTGTATATCTCTTTTACACATCTCTGTTACATGGGAACTGACAAAAGGAGATTTTAACCTTTTTTTTTGGAGACACAGTCTCACTATGTAGCCCAGGCTGTCCTTGAACTCACAGTGATTCTCCTGCCTCAACCTCCTGAGTGCTGGATTACAGGTGTATGCCACTACACCTGACAATTTTTTTAATTTTAAAAACTTTTATTAGTAGTTTGTTGTACATAATAATTACATTAATTACATACATTGTGGGGCACTAACATGGAGTTTTAAAAACTTCCTTCCAGCCCTGCCTCAGCATTTCTGAGAAGTTTGGGAGAAGAGGCTCCCTCTTCCCCAAGTCAGCCCAGCATGTGTGTGTGTGCGTGTATGTGAGCACGTGTGCGTGTGTGTGTGTGCATGTGCAGTACTAGTGATAGCACCAGGGCCTTGCTCTTGCTAGGCAAGCAGTCTACCAATGAACCATCCCCAGCCCCTCTTTTATTTTGAAACAGGATCTTGACAAGTTACCCAGGCTGGGTTCAAACTTGCCATCCTCCTGCTTCAGCCTCCTGAGTAGCTGGGATTAGAAGCATGCACCACCGTGCCCACCTTCTCCCATGTTTTACACACGGACTTCATTGGGAAAGAGGGGTCCATGTTTCAAGCAGGCTTTTGTGACACTTCACCCACGCCATCCTGTCTCAGGGACGGGCATGCCCTCCGGATGCAGTTCTGTGGATCAGACCAAGAGTGGCCTGGTCTCCCTCCCCCGCCCCAAGGTGGCTTTGCCTCCAGTGCAGGTGACCTGTGTCCCACCCTGGTCTCGTGCCTCCACTGCACTGGCTGGCACCCTCGCTCCCTAGGTCTGCAGCACTGTGTGTGGGATGTCGGCTCCTTCTGAAGGCTGGTGCCGAGCAGCTACGGTGGGTGCAGAGGGCATGGAGGAAGACGTGGTGCCGGAAGAACTCCAAGGGTCTTTGTTTCAAAAACATATTTTTTTCTTTCTCAGTGAAAAAGTGCATATTAGAAAAAAACGAGTCAGGGTGGAGCTGGGCTTCCTGGAGAAAGGATAAGACAGGTCCAACCCGGGACGGGAAACGCCCAGGGCAGGGCCACCTTGCCTGGGGGACCCTTATACCACCCTGCTCTGGGGGAATCTGATGTGTTACTTGTGACCAAGGACGCCCACGGAGCGGTCGCACGGTTCCCGAGAGTTCACGTTCGCAGTCTCGCTGGTGACAAGCTAAGGGGCCGCCGGGGACAGGCGCGCCCGACTCCAGTCCTGTTCACCGCGAGGGCCCAGGGACGGGTCCTCCACTGGGCAGCCCGTTCATGCCCAGCTGTTCTTTGAGCGCCCGCAGCTGGGCCAGGCTGATGTTGCTGCCCCCGCAGACGATGACCACGAGGGAGGGCAGGGGGGCCCGCAGCTTGCCCTCGCCCTGCAGCCTCCTGACCACCTGGCTGTAGACTGCGGCCAGCGCCGCCCCACACGCGGGCTCCACCAAGATCTTCTCGTCGTCTGCAGGGAAGGGGCGGGGCGAGGGGAGCGTCAGGCCATGGGAGGAGCTGGCGTCCAGAGCCAATCAGCTCTCAGCTCTTGCCAGGCTCAGTTCCTGGACCAAAGCCCCTTCCTGATTCTTCAAGCCAAGCCAGGCTGAACGCTGATGGACACAAACGGCTGTGGTCATTGGAGGACGGCGTTAGGAAGGATTCTGTGGCGTGAGCCGTGCACCAGTGGCAGGACTGATTAGCCAAGTCTGCTGCAGGGTCAAAGGAATTGCACGGTTGCCTAACTACTACCATCCCTCTTCTTCGAGGTACCGGGGATTGACCCCAGGGCCACTGAACTACATCCTCAGCCCCCCATTTACACTTTTTGAGACAGGTCTCACTATGTAGCCCAGGTTGTCTTGGACTTGCAGCAATCCTCCTGCCTCAGCCTCTGGAGGGCTGGGATCACAGGCATGGGCCACCACACCTAGCTCCCCAGACCTTTTTTATTATTTTTTTTGGGGGGGGGTACCGGGGATCGAACTTATGACCTTGTGTTTGCGAGGCAGGTAGGGTGCCACTGAGCTAAATCCATGGCCCATTATTATTATTGTTGTTATTATTATTTATTGGAGCCGGGCGTGGTGGCGCACGTCTGTAATCCCAGCACTCAGGAGACTGAGGCAGGAGGATCACTGTGAGTTCGAGACCAGCCTGGGCTACATAGTGAGTTCCAGGTCAGTCTCAACTACATAGTGAGACCCTGTCTCAAAAAACCAAACCAACCAAACAAACAGAAAACCCCCCAAATCCAAAAATTATTATTTTTTGGCACCGGGGGTTGAACTTGGGTCTTGGCACTTGTGAGGCAGGTGGCGGCACCACTGAGCTAAATCCCCGGCCCCCTTTATTATTCTTTTATACATTTTGAAACAGGGTCTCACTAAGTTTGTAGTTACCCAGGCTGGGCTTGAACTTTTGACCTTCTCCCCCCAGCCTTCCAGAGTGCTGGGATTATAGGTGTGTTCCCCTCCCCTCTCTCTCCCTCCTCTCTCCACTTGCTAACCCTGTCTTAGCCTGAACTCAAAAAGAGTCCAGTTATAGTAGCACCTCCAAATCCAACTCTGTGGCCCATCCTTTGCTTTTTTATCCTGGCTACCAGAAAGCTCAGAATCATTTTTAAACATTCAGTTATTGTTCCCTGCTGTCATAGTTACCAGGCTCCCTTTCCTCCCCTCTCTCTCCCTCCTCTCTCCACTTGCTAACCCTGTCTTAGCCTGAACTCAAAAAGAGTCCAGTTATAGTAGCACCTCCAAATCCAACTCTGTGGCCCATCCTTTGCTTTTTTATCCTGGCTACCAGAAAGCTCAGAATCATTTTTAAACATTCAGTTATTGTTCCCTGCTGTCATAGTTACCAGGCTCCCTTTTTCCTGAGTGGCTTCAGCATTTCTAGTTTCACCATGGTGGCGCTGTATTATCCCCCCTTAATGGGATGTATCCGAATGGAAAATCTGAGGCAGTAGGATCCTGTGGTACTTGGGGGGCAGCCATAGTCCCCGGAGTGGTGGGCCAGGGCTTGGGGACTCAGCACACACCTGCAAATTTCTCAATGGCGGCCACGGCCTCCTGGTCAGAGATAACCTCAGAAAAGATGGGGTGTTCTTGAAAGAGCTCCAGGGCTTGGGCACTCACTGTGTTCACACCCAGGGCCTTGGCAATGCTAGAGAGGGAGGGAAGAGACAGAAAGGACTCCTGTGACTCTGAGGCCTACTCTGGCAGCCATGTTAATGCTCCCTGGCCTCCCAGGGTGGCACTAGTCCTGTTCCTGGCTCATCTACTTAAGGAGGCCCTGAACATGTGGAAGGCCTGGCACACCTTGGTCCTTAGACAGCCTGTGGCTCACAACAGGTGCTCAGTAATGGCTTCCTCTGTCCCAACTGTGAGGGTGTGAGGTCAGCACAGCATAGCAGCCTCCAGGTGCTGGGCTCAGAAACCTAAATGTTCCTATCCGGATTCAGTCTTCCCTATCTGTGGCAGGGACATTCTAGCCACAGATGGGCATGCCTGGTAGACACACTTCCTAGCATCCCTTGCAACTAGGTATGGTCATGTGATTGGGTTCTAGCCAATGAGAGACAAGAAGTACAGTCTCTGATTTAGATCGGTTTATCTGCCATTTAGCACCTTTATAATGGCGTGAAAGTGATATGAATTCAGTAGAAACTGTACTTCCAATTTTGAATTTGGACCTTTTCCCAGGCTATCAATTTGTGATATAATTCTCTTGCAATGCTGGAGAGCAGCAGTCAGCTATATGATCACAAATGGAAGTAACCAACTTCCAACAAATAGAAGTATCAACTATGTTGATAAGTGAGTTTTGGTGTATTTAGGTCATTCTTGACTTTATGAAAGATAGGTTTATCAGGATGCAACCACATTATAAGTCAAAGAGTAGCTTTGTTGTGTCTCTCTTTAAAGCTTGGGACATAGCCTTCTACCTCTTGCTTCCTCTTTCCTGACAGATGGAGTGTGGATGTGGTAGTTGGCACTCCAGCAGCCATTGTGGGGTATAAGGATGGTAAGGCAACAAGTTGAAGGAATCTGGGTCCCTGACTTCCTGGAGTTGCCCATTTCTAGACTTTCCCAGAAAACAGAAATGAAGTTCAGTCATGTTTTGAGCTCCTGTCTGATGTGGTCCAAACCTAATTCTAAGGTTTGGGGCTGGGATTGGAGCTCCTTGGGAACGAGAGCTCTTTATATACCGGTCTCTCTCCAGTACCAGCTCCCTGGCCTCAGTTTTCTCCCGTGAATGGGCCTCCTCTCCCACGTTCTCACCTGGTGATCTTTGGCAGGGTCACAAGCTTGCCCGCGGTGGTGGCGGCGTGGAAGCTGTGGGCGCCGATGGTCTCCATGGCAACGACAGGCACGTCCCCCCAGCCCACCTCCTTCAGGCCCTGGACCACACCGCACAGCAGGCCCCCGCCGCCTACCGACAGCACGATGGCTCCCGGCTTTGCGATCAGCCCCTCCTTCAGCTCTCTCACCACCGACATGTGGCCCTCCCTGGAGGGCGAAGGGTGGTGGCAGCTCAGGACTGGGTTCCCCGTACACCAGGCCGGAGTCCCAGGAGTGGCAGTTTAGCTAGGGCAGCCCGAGCACACATGCCGTCGGCCAGCAGATGGCGCTAGCGAGAGCTGCCCCAGGCAGGGACCCGTGGGGGGGGCGCTGCATCCGCCACTGCGCGGCCCGCTCTGCACCGGGTGGGGATCCCCAGACCCTGAGCTGTAGCTTCCCACATCAGTCACTTGCCCCCGAGTGCCCCTTCAATGCCCCCCCCCACACTGAGTCACCTCCCAGTCTGCTGTCCTGAGTCTGGGCCTGGGGACGGGGCTGCTGACACCTGTGTGTGCATCCTGCGCCCCTCCTCGGTGGCGGAGGGGGTGGGCCTGGGCTCCACTTACCAGATGAGGGGGTCATCGAAGGGGGTCACGTACACCCAGCCTGGGTTGTTCTTGGCCAGCGCCTTGGCCAGTGCGAAGGCTTCGTCCAGCGTCTGCAGGGTCACAGGAGCGACAGGGTGAGGCCGTGGGGGCCCCTGTGCCTGCCAGCAGCCCTCTCTGCCCCTGCCCGGGCCGGCACATACCTCGCCCACCACCGTGACCATGGCGCCTTCATCCTTCAGCCGCTGGATGGTGAGGGCAGGTGTGGTGCTGGGCACCACGATGGTGGCGGGGATGCCCAGCTTCCTGGCCGCATAGGCGGCGGCCAGGCCTGCGTTGCCCGCTGTCAGGGAGGAGGGAAAGTTGTGTCTGCACCAGAGCTCCGGCTGCCTCCACACCCACCCCCGGGCAGCCCGAGGTGACCGCAGGCCACCTCAGAACTCAGATCTGGGCCTGCTGCAAAATGTGCTCAGCAGCTCATTGAGGGGAGCGGGGGACAAGACCCGCAGGGTGTGGGCTGCCCAGGACATAGCTGGGGACAGGCAGGGAAGCGGCCACTCACCCGAGGAGCAGATGAAATGCTCACAGCCCCGCTCAGCCCACTGCGGAGAGAGGGACAAGGGTCAGGCCGAACGCCCGCCACTCCCGGCTCCTCCTGCTCTTCCCTCCCTCCTTCTTGGGAGTTGGCACCGCCCTGGTCCCCCACTGTTCTCCTCCCTCTTATACAGCTTGGGCCGGTGACCTGGTTCTGGGACCAGCGATGGGGACCTTATGGACCAGCACCTCTGGCCATCAGGGTCCCGGGACCTCCCTGTGCTCCTGAGGGACACAGCACCAGCCACACCACCCCAGGGGCTGGGGCCCTGTCCCTACCGTCTTGCAGAGGTGTCCAATGCCCCGGATCTTGAAGGAGCCAGAGGGCTGGACATTGTCCATCTTGAGGTAGACACTGGTGCCGGCCACTTTGGACAAGGCCATGCTGTCCCGGAGGGGAGTCCTCACGTGCAGGGGCTCCCCGGACGCCATTGCTGAGAGAAGGAGGCCCAGAGGGTCAGGGCAGGGCCTGGGTGCCGGCAGCAGGTACCAGGGAGCAGTGCAGCCCTTTGCCCACAGCCCAGGAGACAGAGAAGGGTCCTGGAGAGCTGGCTGCATAGGACATGGTGGCTTGGACGGGCGGCCTAGGCTCTGCCACAGCTCCTCGCCTGTCAATCAGGGACCAGCATCACCCCACTGCTGCACCAGGAGCACCCCCCCAACAGTGGTGCTTGTGAGGACAAAGCAAGGGTAGGGTATAGTTGTCGCTTACTATGCAAACAGTGCAGGAAGCCCTCACAGGTATGCACAAATTCACACTCACACCCACACGCTCCTGCAGGGGACACTCATGAGAAAAGTCAGGGCCTGGAGGGACTGCAAGCAGCCGTTTTACCATTTAAAGGTTTTGCCCTGGGCCTGGATTACTTATTGCAACACATACATTCTTAAAAACTAATTGTTGGAAATCTCAGTTTTCTTAGGAAAAGCATTTTAAAAAATACTGGGAATTGACTTTGCACTGAGTCAGCCTTTTTAAAATTTTTGTTTTGAGGGCTGGGATTCAGCTTAGTGGTCCTAAATTTGGTCCCCAGTTTAAAAAAATTGTTTGTTTGTTTTGAAATGGTCTTGCTAAGTTGCTCAGCCTGGGCTTGAACTTGGGATCCCCCTGCCTCAGCCTCACAGAGTGCTGAGGTTACAGGTGTGCAATACTATGCCCAGCTATGGAAAACTCTTTACGATTGTTGTTATAATAATCATTACACTTTTTTTTTTCTTCCTGTGCTGGGCATCAGAAGACAAGTTGGCCCAGCCCTGCCTGGCTTGTTTTTTAGATCGCAGCTGCCAGGCTGGGAGGATGCCCAGGGCACAGGCGGAGGCCATGGGAGCTCAGGGAAGCCCTAGCTCGTGGCCGGCATGTTCGGTGACTACCCCAAGGTCACAGAGGAGTAGGGGCAGGGCTGGCATGGGTGGTCTACGGCAGTGGATGGGTTCCCCCAGTGCCCAGAGGTGTGGCCCGGCCTCTCCCAGTGAGGAAGTTGGGTGGTCGGTGGCCGGCACAGGCATGTGGCCCTTTCTGTCCCTCTCTGCTGACAGCCGTGGGGGACACTGCGGTCTCCCCAGCTTGGGCTGAGTCAACAAACATCATCAGGTGGTTGGCTTGGGGCCCCACCACCCCAGGAGCCAGCGACCAGTTTCCAGTGTGGTTCAACCTCATCTCAGCTTCGAGGAGCATCCTACACTGGAGTGAAGTGAGGAGGGGACCTGACACCCCGCCAACCTGATCCCCCTCAAACACACACGCTCCAGCAGGGCCAGGGGAGGGGAGCCCCGTGCATGCGGAGGGGCGGGGAGTACTCAGCCCACCCAAGCCTCACCCCACCGACGGAGCCACGCCTGCTGCCACTTGGCTGATTTTTTTTTTCGTTTGTGTTTTGGGGCAGAGTCTCACTATGTAGTCCAGGTTGGCTTCAAATTTGTAGTGATCCTCCTGCATCAGCCTCCTGAATACTGGGATTACAGGCATGCCCCACATAGTACCTATTTTTTTTTTCCATGGTATGGGGACTCGAATTCAGGACCTTGCGCTTGCTAGGCAGGCAGGGCGCTCCCGAACCACAGCCTGGCCCTTGTACCTAGTATTATATTACACGCATGCTCTCATCTCCCTCACAGGACATCCTTAGCAGGAGGGCCTGCCATCATCCCCATTTTACAGATGAGGAAACCGAGGCACAGTGGCTGGTCCGGTGCGCGGGTTTCCCTGCTGCACTGACCCTCTCTGTCCCTTTTCTGAGAAGCCTTTCCTGTGCCCAGGCAATGTGGTCCTTGGATGCGGGTGAGGAAGGGACCACTTACCCGGCTCTGGTGAGGGAGTGGGGACAGCTGGACAGAGGGAGGGACGCAGGGCGCTGTCCACCGAGCTGTCCAGCTCCTCCGCTGCTCCAGGCTTTATTCCCCCAGGGTCCC
>NW_022900924.1:15139186-15143438 GCF_012274545.1 Fukomys damarensis | reverse complement strand
GTCCTGGCCGGGTCGCAGGACTGGGAGGCTGCGGCCTCTCCACGCTCCAGCCCTGGCCTGCTGCGTCCTTCCCCGCCCCCTTCTCTGTCCGCTTTCCCATCCTTAGGGTGCACACTGGGCTATGCGGCTCGGCCGATGATGCCCCCTGAAGTGGTGGGCACGGGCTTGGCAGGTAGTAGGTGCCCGAGGAACAACAACAATAACAAAAACCAGTAAAAGGGCTGGGGATTTAGCTCAGTGTTTCCACCGCCTGCCTCGCAACCGCAAGGAACCGAGTTCGATCCCGGTACCCCCTCAAAAAACAAAACAAAACAGAACAAAACCCCCAAAAGCCAAAAAACAAAAAACACAGAAAACCGGGTTCGAGACCAGCCTGGGCTACATGGTAAGTTCCAGGTAGGTTTCAACTACATAGTGAGACCCTGTCTCAAAAAAACAAACAGAAGAAAACCGGAAGTGCACCGGCTGCCGGCTGCCGAGTGCTCCGCCCGCTCCACCCCACAGAGGGGCTGGCGCTATTGTCATCACTGTCTTCCAGAGGGGAAACTGAGGCACGGAGGCTGTGTGTCTGGCTCCTGAGGCCCCTGTGCAAACGCATCAGTCCTGGTCCTTCCGAGGCTCTGACTAGAAAGGAGCGTGTGTGTGTGTGTGTGTGTGTGTGTGTGTGTGTGGTGTGTGGGGTGTGTGTGTGTGTGTGTGTGTGTGCGTGAGTGCGCGCGTCCACAGGCAGCCGGCCGCTCCTCTTCCCAAAGCCCTCTTTCTTTTCTTTTATTTTTGGTACCGGGGGACTCAGGACTCTGCAATTGTGAGGGAGGCGGCAGAACCACTGAGCCAAATCCCTGGTCCCGGAAGCCCTCTTGTCAAGCTGCAGGGACAGGAGAGCCCATGAGACCCAGGGTGGCCAGGGCAGGCGGCTCTTAGGCCACTCCTACCTCGGACGAGTCCTTTCTCTCACTGTCCCCTCCCTCCCCTCCCAGGGGCCCTCATGGGGTATGCAGTGGGGCACAAAAGCTGGGGTGAGGCGGTCCCCCAGGAGCAGCAAGGCGGCCTGGGTGTGCATAGCTGGTGCCCTGGTTGAGTTCAGATGTCCCTGAGTCGGGCTCCGGTGCTGTCTCCCCCATGGTCCTGCAATAAGTGATATCCCCTGGGGGCCGTGATCCCACGTGCCTCAAGACACAATGACAAACCCTTTCCATGTGCTTCCAAAAATGTGGAAAACATCGAATTATGAAAGCATAGATCACAGCCGGGTGTGACGGCACATTACCTGTAGTCCCAGCTACTTGGGAGGCTGAGGCAGGAAGATCACTTGAGCCCAGCAGTTCAAGGCCAACCTGGGCGACAGTGAAATTCCATCCTGAAACAAAACAAAAAGAACTGAAAAGGGGAGAAAAAGCAAAATCTATATTGCTAACTTTGACACCCTGTCCACACACATCTTTTTTGGAGAATAACTTGATTGAGCTATCACTGATGTCTCATAGGATTCATCTGTTTATAGAGGGTCAAGTTTAGGGCTTTTTGTTATCCCTGCACAAACCCTCTGCACACGAGCTGCTGTGGCCCTTCCTCCTCTCCTCTTGGGCAGCCGCCCATGGCTCTGTCTGCTGTACCATCCCCCACACATGGACTCATACATCATGGGGCCTTTGTTGTTTGTGTTTGTTTGACAGGGTCTTGCTATGTAGTCCAGGATGGCACTGAATTCTCGGTGATCCTCCTGCCTCAGTCTCCCCGGTGCCGGCATCACAGGCGCGCACCCCCTGGCATTCTGAGGCGTTAATAACTTCATCGATAACCATGGTGCCCAGCACACCATGGCCTTGAGGCGGTGGACACTTCTCGTTAATGTTACCCTGCTCTGCATTGCTGCAGACCATGCCCGCCAGTACATCACCCCTTCCCGGCCGGTGTCCCTGTCCCTGATCCCAGGTGTTGGATCAGCCCGTCCTGTATCCTGGGTGGCAGCGGTGACCTGATGTTTGCTTTCTGTTTACCCTGGAGGCGTCCAGGCCTGCATCGCCTGATGAGCTCAGTTGCATCTCCTGAGGCGCTGTGTGACCTCAGGGCAGTCACCAGCTTCCCCTGGCCTCAGTTTCCCTAGGAGATGAGGGCACTGTTGCCAGCTGGGCGTTTCGGGTGGAGAGATCACAGCAGCTCAGCCCCGGGCCTGAGTTAGGGCTGCAGGAGCAGGCGCCGTGCCCCTTTTCTGTCTTGGCTGGAAACTTGTTTGTTTATTTTGAGTCAGGATTTGGCTGTGCAGCCTAGGCTGGCCTCTGACTCCCGGCCATTTTCCTGCCTCAGCCTCCTGAGTGCTGGGATTACAGGTGTTCACCACCACACCTGGCTTTCCTGGTCCCTCTTTCTAAAGCCATCCAGCCTACTTTCATTTTGTTTCTCAGCCCTGGTCACACACTCATCCCTCCGGTCCCCTAGGTACACCCCCCTCTCCACTCGCCCTGAGGGGACTCTGGGACTGGACTTTTGCCTGTGTCATCCACAGCCCAACCCCCAGGCCTGAACAGGGCCTGGCATACAGTAGGTGCTCAATACTTACGGCCTACACAATGCCGAATGGAGTGAATAGAAGGATAAAGAAAATTCCGGTGTGATCATGGAGCAGTGCACGGAGCACTGGTGCCCCTGAGTGACCTCACCACCCTCCCCAGCCTGCTTGTTTCCTGCTCCCCATCTCTGAACACACCCCCTAAACCAGAAGCTCCTCCACGGCCTGCAGAGCCCAGCAACAGCAAAGCCCAGCTTGGAAGCCCTGTTCAAGGGTGATACAGGGCCACACTCATGCCTCCCTGGTACTACCTTTGTTACTTCTAGTAATATGACCAGGACTTAGCTGGACGTGGTGGGGCACGCCTGTGATCCCACACTTGGGAGGCTGAGGCAGGAGGATCACTGCAACTTTGAGGCCAGCCTGGACTGCATAGTGAGATCCTCTCTCAAAAACAAAATGAAAAAATAAAAATAAAAGCTGTTATTCTATATCCAACTGCTCTGCAGCCAGTGCCTGAGGAAGTTCTACGGCTATTTTCATGGGACACGCACTCCATGAATCAGGCCTTTCTCACGTCGGGGGACTGAGGAGGCACTCAGGAGGCTGAGACAGGAAGATGGGCAGGAGTTGGAAGCCTCCCTGCAGGACTCGGCCCGGGCTCCTCAGTTTTCCTCACCTGGCTCTGGGCCGCTGATCGATTTGGTAAAGAGCTCACGGAGTCCCCTCTGGACAATTCGATGTTGCCCCTCCCAGCCCTGCGTCATCTCCGAATGTGACAAACAGCCTGGTGGTGGCCACGCGGCCAAGGTCAGGACACAATCTCCCCGGGCTGCCATCCCCACCTACAAACAAGTGACGGGGGTGGGGGGGCTTTGTCCTGGCTCATTGAGAAATCTCCAGCTTTGTTTGTCTTTTGAGACAGGGTCTGGCTGTGCAGCCCAGGCTGGCCTCAAACTCATATCCTCCTGCCTCAGCCTCCCGAGGGCTGGGATTACAGGTGGCACCACGATGCCCGGCTGTGGCCATGACTTAAGTCTCTTGGGCCCGCAGCATCCAGTCAGAAAGTCCTTCCACACTGGGCTGGGTGCTGGACTGCTGGGCAAGGCACAGTCCTGAGAGCGGCTTCCCGTCACCGGCCTCCTGGGCCTGCGGAGTGAGTGACACCGCACCCAGGCCCCCCGGCAAGTCAGGACAGCCAGCCGCCAGCTGGGCAGAGGATGGTGAGTCAGCGCTGCCGGATGGTGGGCCCCGGAGGTGTCAGGGACGGCCGCTGACTGAGCCGTCTGTCAATTGGCACCTCTGGGCTTCCCACCATCCTCGCCTCAAAGGCTGGAACCGGGCAGCTGCTGTGTGTCCTCGGGGAAGCCCCTCAGCCTCTCTGATTCTGTATCCTCTGTGGAATTTCTGCTGCCTTGCTGAGTCGCCCCCTTTGCAGCGACAACAACCAGCAAACATAGGAACCTCGTTCCAAGTGTGGGGCAATGGCCCTGCTGAGCCCCAGCAGCCCCACCCGGAAGCAGAGGTTCAGCCCTGTCTCCCAGGACAGGGGTCGGCACGGAGAGGCTAAGAGGTCAACCAAGGTCGCACAGCCAGAAAGTGACAGAGTGCTTCTCATCAGCAGAGTCAGGCCCTGCGTCTCTACTCAGTCTGCTGGGCCTCTGTGCCAGAAATCCTACGATTGCTCACTGACTGCTGTTTCTCTGTAGCGAGATTACTTTTTTTTTTTTTTTTTTTTTTTTTTTT
>NW_022900924.1:15137696-15139079 GCF_012274545.1 Fukomys damarensis | reverse complement strand
TGTTTTTTTTTTTTTTTTTTTTTTTTTTTTTTTTTGAGCAGGGTCTCGCTAGGTCACTAAGCTGCCCAGCAGACTGGGCTCAAACTTGTGACCCTCCTGCCTCAGCCTCCTTGAGCACTGGAATTTTTTAAACTTTAGCACTGGTCTTAGCTTCTTCCTAAGCAATGACATCATGAGATGGGAGTCTGATATGCATGCACACATGTAGATCCTACTCAGACGCCCAGATCTGCTTTCTAAGGGAGGGGAAGATGGACGCCCAGCTAGTACAGGCCGGCAGGCCATGCTTCCTGTCCCGCTGAGTGTGTGAGGCTCTGGCTCCTCCAGGGAGCCTTCCCAGATGCCACCCTGCCCGGCCGCCCACGGTGACCTCCACCCTCAGGAGGGTGTGTGGTCGTCACCAGGTCTGTGCCCTTCTCTTGCCTTCCCACCAGCCGGGGCCACCTCTGTGCCTGGCACCGGCACCTGTGTGACAGCGAGGGTGGAGGGTGGCTGGCCAGAGTCCTTCTCTCGAGTCCTAGCCAAGCAGTGCACTTGGAACTCGAATCAGGAGTTAATCATCAAACCCGGGACTCCAAGAATGACACAGAGCACCTGGATCTCACCTTCTATTTTACAGATAGGGAAACTGAGGCCAGGGGTGGACACGAGCAGCTCAGGTTCACCCAGGGAGATGGTGGCAGAGATGGGACCTGAATCTATCATGTCCTTCCCCTGCCTAGAGCCTTCTGTGGCTCCCTAGTGCCAGGGAAGGTCAGACTAAATTGGTCCAGAAGCCCCTGAGATCCCTGGCTCCTGCCCATATCTCCAGCCCCAGCCCTGCCTTCTCCATCCCAGTGCCGTTGAATTCTTCCTGATTGCCTTTCGTTGCCCTCCATCCCTCTTTCTTTTTTCTTTCTTTCTTGTGGCATTGGAGATTGAACTCAGAGCCTTTGCACTGAGCTGTATCTCCAGCCCTTTTTTATTTTGAGACAGCCTCTTGCTAACTTGTACAGGCTGGTTCTGAACCTGTGATCCTCCTGCCTCAGCCTCCTACCTCAGCCGTCATTACAGGCCTGCACCACCGTGCCTGGCTACCCTAGCTTTCATTTCTGCATTTGTAGGCCCCACATCATCTCAGGAGAGGCCCGGGGTCCCTGGGACCCCACCTAGTGGGTGCCTAGAGGTTGCTGAGGAACTGAATGAATGAATTCGCCCTCGGTGCTCTCTGATCCATACGGAGCGGGCGCCTGCGTGGTGTAGACGGGTTTGGAGCACCCGCTTCTCCCCTGCCACACGTGATCTTCATCCCAGTGGGGGACCCGCGCTGGCCCCGCCCCCACTGTCCGGGAGCGGCGCCTTTAACGGGGCTGGGGGAGGGACAGGGACAGGGGAGAGGGAGGG
>NW_022900924.1:15133536-15137621 GCF_012274545.1 Fukomys damarensis | reverse complement strand
GGCCGGGCCGGGCGAGGGGACAGAGTCCAGCGGGCCCAGGGGGTTTGAAGTCACCAGGGTGTTGGTGGAGCAGGGACCCCAGGGACGCGAGCAGCACGGGGTGGCCACTCATTTATCTGCTGCCTGTGGGCTCTTTCCCAGCGGGGAGCAGGCTGGGAGCCCTCGGTCCCAAGAACAACCGGTCACTGTGAGTGGGCTGGACAGGAGCTTGGAAGGCACAGATGCCACAGCACAGGCCTGGGTTCGAGTCCACTGTGCACTTTAGTTTATAGTTTTAACGGTTGCCTCCTCCAGGAGGCCTTTTCTAACCTCAGTACTCACAGTAGATCTCCTTACTCTTACCCCATAGCGGTTTTCACCATTTGGGATTATTTTGTTTGTCTATACAGTTCCTTTTTTTTTTTTTGTACCGGGGATCGAACTCGGGTCCTTGCACTTGCCAGGCAGGCGGCAGAACCACTGAGCTACATCCCCAGCCCTCTACAGTTACTTGTTGAATGCCGATCTCCTCACCAGACGTTTAGCCTACGGTAGACACCCCGCTCTTCAGAGGGTGTCCCCGTCCCTCAGTCAGGGCCTGCACCTTGAAGGAGCCTGATAAAGCCGTTGGCCTAAGGATGAGCAACTGCGAGGTCCCCACGAGGTAAGCAGACTCTAATGTCTGGCACAGCGTAGATTCACCCAGTGGTAGTGTGACTGGTACTAAGCCACACGCTGATCTGTGAGTTGGGCTGTATTTATCCCCATTTTTCAGAATGGGAGACAGGCGCAGAGAGGTGGGGACACTTACTTGGGTCACACAGCCCAGGAACCAGAACTGGTTTCTAACTCTGGCCTTTGTGGGTCCCCAAAGCTTGAGCTCTTGGGCTCCAGGACTAAGGTGCGGTCTGGGCTGGAGTATGCTGGACTTGCGGCCCACGGGTTAAACCATGGACGTGGTCCTTCCGGTTTGGGGCCAGCCCAGACTGAGCGGAAGGACGCGGCGCGCCTCCTAGCGGTCAGTGCTGGAACTGCAGATCCAGCCCCACGCCAAGTCCTCTTCATCGGTCCTCCCCTCCCCCAGCCCTACTTGCTCCCACACAACTGGTTTCTGTGGGGAGGCCCGTCCTGTCCCTGACCTCACAGATCAAAAGAGAGGAGGCCTCTCCCCCCACCACACACTATGACCCACCAGGCTTTCATCCAGATCCAACCTGTAAAAATCCTCAGCCCGGCTGAGGTAGCACATGCCTAGAATCCCAGCACTCAGGAGGCTGAGACAGGAGGATCCCCACTTGAAGCCCAGACTGGGCTATCTAGTGAGACCGTATCTCAAAAAGAAAACCAAATCAAACCCAGGGCTGAGGGGAGGGGGGCGTTGTAGCTCAGTGGTAGAGTGCTTGCCTAGTATGTGTAGGGCCCTGGGTTTAATTATACCCACCGCAAAAACAAATGTAAAAAATACCCCAAGTAATTGTTAATGCTTGTATAAATGTCACATAATTAATTTCCAAAGGAGTATGTATTAAGTAAAAGTCTGTAAATAATGTTAATTAGGCCAATTTTTCCAGCATTTATAATTAGTTTTTCACTTGTTAGGAAGCATTCACTTTTTTTTTCTGTTAATAGTACTTAAAACTGCAACTTCTAAACACAAAATAAAAAAATATTTATAGGAGGAAAAATATCCCAAGTTCCTACCACCAACCACAAAACCAACTATTTATTAAATTTAATGAGAGGATTACGCATTTGAATTCAACATTACCAGGTATTTGATTGTATTAGGGAATTATTAATATAATAATGGTACTGATTACTTTTAAAAATAGCATCACTGAGGAATAACTTACATAAAATAAAATCACTTCCACTTTATGTGCAGAATCCAATGAATTTGGACTGGGGATTTGGCTCAGTGCTTCTGCCACCTACCTCACAAGTGCAAGGGCCAGAGTTCAATCCCTGGTACCAACCAAACAACCGCCCCCCCAAAAAACACCAGAATTCAATGAATTTGGACAAATGCATGCAGTTGTGACACCACAATTTGTATTCTTGGAGATATGGTCTAAGTTGTTGAGTTTGGCTAAAACTTGAGCTCTTTCTGCCTCAGCCTCCCAGAGTGCCAGGATTTCAGGCCTGTGACATCACACACAGCCTCATGTGTCTATTTTTTGTTTTGTTTTGTTTCATTTTTGAGACAGAGTCTCACTGTGTAGTTCAGGCTGGTCTCGAACTCATTATGTGGCCCAGGCTGGCCTCGAACTTGTAGCGATCTTCCTGCCTCAGCCTCCAGAGTGCTGGGATTTCAGGCCTGCACTACCACACCTGGCTATATGACTACATTTTTTTAAAAAGTACTTTGCTTTTAGAGATAGGTGCGGACACATTATAGATATAATAAAGAGGAAAATGTACTAATGGTAAAAATTTTAAAAAATATAATAATGTGAAAAAATAATTGTTCAGGATGGAGGGGGAGGCACAGGTATGGTTGAAACCAATCAGACCAGAAGGTGACAAAGCCGATCTCATCTATTGCTGCAGCCAAATGGCGGCCTGCTGGGGGTTGTCACACAGGTCCCCATGTGTTTGGCATGCTTACATTTTCATAAGAGAAAAATTTCAAGTTTCATTTCTGGGCTGGATGTGTTGGTGCACACGCTGGTAATCCTAGCTACTTGGGAGGCTGAGGTAGGAGGATCACAAGTTTGAAGTCAGCCTGGGCAATTTGTCAAGAGACCCTGGCTCAAAATGAAAAACTAGAAAGGGCCAGGCAGGTAGCTCAGTGTGAAGGCGCTGGGTTCAATCTCCAGTACCAGAAAAAAACTGTCTTTCCTGGGAGCTCTTCCCTGCACGCCCTGGATAAACCCCTCCCTTCTCTGGGAAATTATGCGGCCCCACCTGGCCTCCAGGAGGTGAGCTGGGCCGCTCCTGGGCCTGCACCTTGTGATGCCCAACCCATGTGTCTGGGTGAACGGCCAACCCCCTGCCTTCTGGGCCGCGTTCTACGTACCCGGTCCTGTGCGCAGCCCCAGCTGCAGACTGAACTCCCGTCCTCCTTGCGCGGCTGGGGAAACTGAGGCCGGGGGAGGGGCAGACCCTCATCGGGGTCTCCCCGGGCCCGACCTCCGCGTCCCCACAGCTCTTCCCCCGCGGGGGCCGCCATGGAGGAGGCGCAGAGTGAGCGGTTCCACACGGTGAGCCCCCTGCTGTGGAGCTGGGCGCTGTCCCAGGTGGCCGGAGCCGATGTCTTCCTCAAGTGCGAGAATATGCAGCCCACCGGCTCCTTCAAGATCCGCGGCATCGGGCACTTCTGCCAGGAGGTGAGGGCGCGCTGGGAGTGTGGAGGAGGGCGGCACACATTTAGTGGACCAGCCGCTAGCCCCGCCCTTCTCCTCCCAGGTGGCCCGGAAAGGATGCCGACACCTGGTGTGCTCCTCAGGTGACCCCCTTTGATTCCGGTTTCCTCCGGGCTGGGTGGAAGCGGGGAAGCTGTCTGAGTGGCAGGATAAGATGTCCAGAGCTTGGCCTTCTATTAAAGATCCAAGGCCACAGCCTCAGATGGCCACCTTACATATCCTGTTCTTTCCTGTCCCCCTAATCTAAGAGTCACGGTGGCCCAAGTGACAGAAGTGGAATTCGTGTAGGTTTAAACTATAGGCCTCAAGAATGGAAAATTCCCAGGAAAAGTGGCCTTCAGGCACGGTTGGATCCAGGAGTTCTCTCCTGTATCTTTCCTCTGGATTAGTTTTATTCTCATACAGCTTCATGGGAGCAAGGTATCAGCCAGGACTCCCACGTTTGTGTCCTGCTATAACACCAAGTCTAAGGAAGACAGGGGCAGCTCCTCTCCCCACTACAGTCTGTCAGTGGCTTGTCCCTTGGCCAATCATGGTGGAAATTGAGTTCTCTGATTGGCTCGGTGCGAGTCATGTGGCCTGGAGGGAGGAGTCACTGGGGTCCTATGAACGACTCCAGAAAGGATGAAGAAGGCTAGGGGAAGGAAGTGCGCAGGCGCCTCCACCCACCTGCTACCGCTCTCAGGGGGCAACGCGGGCCTGGCCGCTGCCTACAGCGCCCGGAAGCTCGGGCTCCCTGCC
>NW_022900924.1:15131305-15133521 GCF_012274545.1 Fukomys damarensis | reverse complement strand
CATCGTGCTGCCCGAGGCCACCGCCCCGCAGGTGGTGAGGAGGCTGCAGGGGGAGGGCGCCCAGGTGCTGCTGGCTGGAAAGGTGCGCAGGGAGGGGAGGGGACGGGACGGGAGGGGAGGGGCTGGCGCGGGCATCACCCTGGGGACTCTGCTTTTCCTTCGGGACCGCTCTGCCCCCAGGACAGCAGAGCTGAGCATGGGCGTGGGCTGGGAGCACCCCACTTGCCTGTCCCGTGTGACCCCGAGAGACAGGACACTGGGGACCAGCGGGAGTGTCCCCTCCACCCTCACGGACTCCGGTGCAAGCCACTTACATCTTTGCCATTTGATGAAATAAGAAGTATGAGGGTGTGGTGGTGCACACCTGTCTCCCAGCACTTAGGAGGCTGAGGCAGGAGGATCTCTGTGAGTTCCAGGCCAGCCTGGGCTACATAGTGAGACCCTATCTCAAAAACAAAGGAAAACAAAACAAAAAACAACCAACTGAGGATGGTGGCTGCACCATTTCTCATGCTGGGGCCACCCTGGCGTGACAGGCTATGGGTCAGGGTGTCACTGACTCACACTGTCCCCAAAGCAGCAGAGACATGCACATGGAGCCTTCATCCACCTGGGATGAGGAAAAACATCATCAAAGAGAGGAGAACATTTGAAAAACCTCTGAGAATTAAACTAAGAGCCATACGATGGTACCACAAAAAACTGCCTGCAAATACTGTTACATTTCTCTCTCGCCCTTTCCTCCTTCCTCTTCATCTCCTTAGCCACCCTCCATGCAGTAGCTTTTCCCCTGCCTCTCTCCCTCCCTTGCAGTCTCCCGTCCATCTGCTCACCCACCATCCGTCTGTCCATCCATCCGTCCTCCATGTATCCGTCATCCATTAATTCATGTGGATCCAGTTTCCACCCATCCATCCTTTGCCTGGCTTGGGGAAGGGTCCCCCAGCCAGGTGGGGAGGGGAAGGGGGACTCGGTGTGTGGGATGAGCGCAGGGGAGCCATGAGGGGTCCGTCTTGTAGGCAAAGCTAAGATGGCTTCAGCCTGGGGGCAGTGGGGAGCCATGGGAGGCATCTGAGAGGGGAGGGCTGGCTGGGATTTCCCTGTGTTTGCTCCACGGTGACAGGGCAGGCAGGTGGGTGAGAGGCTATGGGCTGCTTGCTTGGGAATCTAGTTTGTTTTCTTTTCTTTTGTGTTTGTGAGGTGGGGTGTTGCTATGTAGCCCAGGCTGGCCTTGAACTAGTGGGGATACTCCTGCCTCAGCCTCCCAAGTGCTGGGATCACAGGTGTGTGCCAGCACACCTGGTCTGTAGTGATGGCTTGGTGGGAGGTGCTGGTCCCCTGCTGGTTGGGGCTCAGGACAGCACATGGCAGCCCTCTGCACCCCATCTGTCACTGTCCAGAGGCTGCTGGGCTCACACAGGTCTGGTCTTGCCTGGGGGTGACTGGAGCCCCACCTGCAGCCCATCCCTGCAAGACCCGGCTCCCTGTGCGCTGAGGGCTGGCATCTCCTCAGGTCTGGGATGAGGCCAACCTGCGGGCACAGGAGCTGGCTCAGAGGGACGGCTGGGTGAATGTCCCCCCATTCGACCACCCTGTGATATGGTAAGGCTGGGGCCATGGGTCAGGAGGGGACTTGAGAGGCTTCAGAGCTGGACAGGCATGAACTCGAACCCCACTTCCACTCGGGAATTATGGGATGTCTCTGCCGCATGTGTAAACAGGAGGGACAACAGCACCGAGGACCTTCATGGACTGTGTACCTCAGGGCCAGGCACAGGCTGCGGGTCTCCACACACTGCTGCATTGATTCTTCCCAAAGGCCTGGTGGAAGTGGGGTCTCTGCACCCAGTTTATAGATCAGAGGAAGGTGCCCAGAGAGGCCAAGTGACTTGCCCGAGGTCACACAGCACTGGGGCTACAGAGTCACAGGGTCCCCCTCCCAGAACATCAGTGGGCTTCTCCTGAGTGGTATGGCTCCCCTCATAACCACATGTGATATCACCTCTCTCTGAAGTTGGGGGGCTCAGTGGGCTAAAGCCCAGGAAGGCCCTGGGGTTGGGGGCTGAAACATAAAGGGACGATGGAGCCTGATGTCCCCCAGCACTACCTTCTCCACCCCAGGGAAGGCCACAGCAGCCTGGTGCGGGAGCTGCACGCCGCCCTGGGGACCCCACCGGGCGCTGTGGTGCTGGCAGTGGGCGGTGGGGGGCTCCTGG
>NW_022900924.1:15130094-15131205 GCF_012274545.1 Fukomys damarensis | reverse complement strand
TGCTTCCACGCAGCTCTGGAGGCGGGCCGGCTCATCACGCTGCCGGACATCACCAGGTGAGCTCTGTCAGGAGGGTGGGGACCCTTGGAGGCCCCGCTGCCCCTGAGCTCCAGCCACCGTACTAGGGATCTGCTGGAGCACTGCAGAACTCTGGGGCGGAGGAGGGGTCAACAGAGCAGGTGTCCAGTGGTCTGCGGTGGTGCAAAAGCCGCTCGTGTGAGTGGCAGAGAAGTTAGAAAAATACCGACAAGCAGTCTGCAAACAGAAACAAAATCTCAGAATTCTGAGAGGCCGAGGCAGGAGGATTGCAAGTTTGAACCCAGCCCTAGCAACTTAGAGACTTAGCCAGACTCTGTCTCAAATATAAACAATAAAAGGGCTGGAGGTGTATTATTTTTAAATATTTAAAAAGTTCTGCGGTGCTGGGAATGGATTCCAGGGCTTCAAATCCGCTAGGCAAGAGCTCTGCCACTGAGCTACACCCGCCCTGGAATGGTCCTGATTCAACCCAGGGACAGTGCAGAGCGCGGGGCCACAGCGGCCCAGGCCCCGTCTGGGCGGCATCCTCCAGCCTCACCACGGAGACCGGAGACCGTATTCGCTTCGTGTGGCTGCCTCAGAAAAGATCCCAGATGAGCTGGTCCCAGCCCGCGGGTAGAGGGTCGCCCAAGTCTCTCCTGGGCCCCCAGCACGTGGCAGCAGGGAGGAGACCATGAGCTCTGGCCAGGCCGCTTGGATCGGAACCCACATCTGCTCCAGGCAGGCTGTGTGTCCCTGAGCTCGTGACTTCACCTCTCTGAGCGGTGGTTCACCTCTCCCCCGCAAGATGAAGCCAGTAACGCTT
Source organism: Fukomys damarensis (assembly GCF_012274545.1). Classification (NCBI taxonomy): domain Eukaryota; kingdom Metazoa; phylum Chordata; class Mammalia; order Rodentia; family Bathyergidae; genus Fukomys; species Fukomys damarensis. The sequence goes on along the minus strand of NW_022900924.1, from coordinate 15,130,361 downwards.
CTCTCACTCGGAGGGTGGGTGCGAGGGTCAAAACAGCAGATCCCAATCTGCAGCACGCTTAGTAACCATTGGCTACAGCAGAGACAGTCGCGACCTAAGCGAGGGGAACCCGGGTCTGTGCTCGGATGTGGGGCTGGCCCTGCGCCCGGCTCTCCGGTCCCGTCCCGTCCGGTCCGGTCCCATCCTGTCCTGTCCCGCAGCGTGGCCAGGAGTCTGGGCGCCAAGACTGCGACTGCGCAGGCGCTGGTGTGCGCGGAGCAGGGCACC
>NW_022900924.1:15122659-15129963 GCF_012274545.1 Fukomys damarensis | reverse complement strand
TGCCTGGTCCTCTGGCCAGCACCCCACCCGTGCCTCAGCGCCCAGCTCAGGGCTGGCGACCGGTGGAGAAGGCGCATGCGTCTCCAGCCTCGGGACATCTGCGCATGCGCCACCACTCTGGCTCTTTCCCGCCTTCCTCCCTGCGCCATTCCCTGACCCGGGGCTGTCTCATCCCCTTGCACCTCCGCTGGCAACCGCCCCCCCATCTATCCACACCCCGCTGGGCCTGGGGAGCTCGCTGTACCCTGCCCCCTGCTTGCGAATCCCCGGTTCTTCCCTGTCCTCATCGCTGGATTGTGAGCACTGTGAAAGTGGGGCCTGGGGTGGTTTACTCACCCTTGTGCTCCAGGATCTCCCCAGCTAGACCCTGGCTCGGCAGTGAAGGGTTGGATGGATGAGTGTGGGGAGGGGTAGTGGATAGGTGGACAGCGAAGGGATGGATGGATGGATGGATGGACAGACTGATTTATGGACATCTCGATGGATGTGGGGTTGGATGGATGGGTACCGTGATTGATGGCTACACTGATGGATGGTTAGAAGGGTGGTTAGGTGGGAAGATGAAAGGAGGAAGGCTGGACAGAGAGAGGGTCAGGCTGACGGATGGAGAAGGCTGGGTGGATGGGCGTGCACTGCCCTGGCCTGTGGAGCACCAACTGCAAACCCCTCTGCCCCGCAGATGACGAGCGCATGCTGGTGGAACCTGCCTGCGGGGCGGCCCTGGCTGCCATCTACTCGGGCCTTCTGGGGCAGCTGCAAGCCGAGGGTCACCTGTCCCCTTCGCTGGCTTCCATCGTGGTCATTGTGTGCGGGGGAAACAACATCGACAGCCGGCAGCTGCAGTCTCTGCAGACCCAGCTGGGCCAGCGCTGAGGCTCCCAAAGGGCCGCCCAGGGGCAGGGTCAGTGGAGGGCAGTGGAGCTGTTTGTGCATCTGGGAAACCTTCCTGCGAAGCCCTCCAGGCCTGCTCGCTGTGGCTCCCTGCAGCCCTGGCTAATAAACCCTTCTGGGTGTACTTGGTGACTCCCGTGGGTCCTGTCCTTGAAGCGCCTGGGCTCATGGGGGCACATTCTGTCCTAAACCCTCTCTGGGATAAAAATGACTCCGGGTCCCACAGTGTCAGCAACCAAGCTGACCCTTCAACACCCGGGTCTCTAGCCAGGTGTGGTGGTGCACAACTGTAATCCTAGAACTTGGGAGGCTGAGGCAGGAGGATGACTGCGAGTTTGGAGTCAGCCTTTGTTAGAAAACAAGACCTTGTCTCCCCAAGCAAACAAAACCCCCCAAACAAAACAAAAGACAAAACTCAATGTCAAGAAGGCCAACAGAGGGCTGGGGATTTAGCTCAGTGGCGCCACGCCTGCCTCCCAAGTGCAAGGTCCTGAGTTCGATCCCCACTACAGGAGTTGTGGGGAGAAGGCCCACAGAACTGAGCTCCTAGGAGGTGTCCCTGTACTTGGTCAGGAAGGAGGGCAACCCAGCCATCAGTCTCTTCTCAGATCCCAAGGAATTGCCCTGTCACGTCTTCACAAGAGATTTTAAGTATTACTTTGCCTTGGCTGGGTGCAACACGCAGTGTGGGACTTGGTGGGGTTGGACTTTTGGGGACTAAGGTTGGACTCCAGGTTGTCTGCACGCACCTGTGGGTCACAAGGAGCGGCAGGCACTGGGCCTGGAATGGGCCACCTTCGTGTCTAGATAGCGGCCCTCAGCAAACGGATGGGAGGCTCCACTCCTTTTGGCCACAAGGGGGCAGCAAAGCGACTTCTATGGGGAAGCATCTGTGCCCTGGGCCCCATGCTCCACCCCGCTGGGGCTCATGGGGAAGTGGGGGTGTCTCTGCATGGAGACGTCTTTGCCCACCCCTTGGCCCTGCCAGGAGACAAAGCTTCAGAGAGAACAGGGCCCACCCAATGTCGCAGCCCTTGGCAGAACCCAGCTCCTACCTCCCGGGGCTGTGTGACCTTGGGCAGATGCCCTCCCTTCTCTGGGCCTCTGGCTGAGTGTCCCAGATGTAGGAGCCTTGCAGGCCACTTTTCCTGTCCTTCACCCAGGCTCTTCCTCCAAGCACCTCTTTCCCAAGAGCAGGACTAGAGCTCGTGGTGTCCTGCAACTCAACTCTTTCCCTTGATCCACAAAAGTAGCCCTGATTGCCAGGGACCCCTCTCCCCCAGGACTCTTGGGACCTAGCCCTGCTTGCTTGCTTATGAATTCCCCAGTCTTGAACATATTGTAAGCTGGATGCAGCTAGACCTGAGGCTGGCTCTGTCCTACCCACTAGCCTCTGTGTTGCCTCCCACCGGTTGAGGATTATTACTGTGGAGCTGGCACATGTAGTCTGTCAACAAACATGTGTTCTTACTATGTCCTAGGCATTCCTCTCCAGCAACAGGAAGCAGGGAGGAAATAGGCTTTATTTCCACAATGAGCACCTGTTGTGTGCGACAGGCTTCTATAGTGCTGTGTGTCCCCTGCCTGCCCTGTCCTCTCTGCTTCTGGGTCAGGAAGTCCTCAAAGCCCAGGGTGAGGGCAGCCTCCTTCCTGGAGCCTCTCTTGGCCAGCACTGTGCCCCCAGGGATGCAGCAGGGCCCAGGTGGTCTGTCTCCCAGGTGGGCTGCCCTGGCCTCGAACTGGTGGCTGTCCGGCCTCTTCCCGGCCCTGGGACACTGTCAGCTGTTGTTTGCTCTTCTACTAGACTCTGGGGCTGCAGATAAGGAGGCTGTGACCTTGCCTGATAATGTGGCTCACTGCACCGGTTTCCCCCCTGGCTGATGCCCCAGGCATGTGGAGCAGGAAGGCAGCATCACACTGGGGTGCTGGGGCAGGGCCTCCCTGTGTGAACCTGGCCTCCATGTGTGCCACCTGTGTGTGAAGCGACAGCCCCAACACCTGCAGCTTCTCTCCAGCTTCTCCCCACCAAGGACCCAGCACCTCAGCCTCTGAGTACCTCCCAGGAAGCAGGCAGACTGGTCAGCTATGGTTGGCACTGGAGGACCTGGAACCCCAGAGCCGGTGTCAGCAGAGACCAAGAGGCGGGAGGCGATGCAGGGTAAGGTGGCAGACTGGGCAGACACCCTACACCAGCAGAGCCAGCCCACGTTGTGTCCTGGTCCTGTCCAGCTGCTATAAGGAAACTGCAGAGAGGTGCACGGTGGGGGGTGGCATTTCTACAACAGCAGGAAGATAAGGCTTACGGTTCTGGAGGCTGAGATGTCCAAGAGCAAGGTGTGAGCGACCCACAGTGGGGTTTGCATGCTAAGCTCACCCAGTGGAAAGAGGAATTGAGGTCCCCGTGGGCCTCACACATCCCAGCTGGGCATCGGGGTGCAACTCAGCAAGACCCTGTCTCAAAATAAAACAGAAAGGCCAGGCCCTGGTTTCATTCCTCAGTATTGCAATCAGTCAATCGATCAATCCAAGCAAAAAGGGCTGGGGATATAGCTCACCACTCCCTGGCTTCAATCCTTAGCACTCCCCAGCCCCAAACAAAAAGGCTGAAGCAAAGCCCTTTGGAGGGCCGCCCCCCCTTGGCACTGGCCTGGGGCTTCCTGGGTCGGAGCCTTATCTGGGTTGGCCTTCTGCAAAATGAGGCCCATCTTCCCTGAGGAACCCCTTTCCATCTGGGGCCCTGGCAGCCTCTCACTGTGGCCTTCTGACGTGGCTGCTATCTGAGGCAGGGAGGGGACATCCTCAGTCACCCTGGGTGGGGGGGTCTCCCTTAGAAATGACTGGGGCCAGGACTGGGCAGGTCTGGGCAACCCAGACTCCTCCAGCACTCCACTCCAGCTTGCCTAGTTTTCCGCCTGCCTTGGGGGCTTTGAGTCACTCTGAGAACTTCCTGCCTCAGCTTCCTGGAGGCCCTGCTATGAATGCTTCCATTCCCAAGTTCATCTTATGGCCCAAGATAAACACTGGAGAGGAAGCCACTATATTCTCATAACAGGCAGCAGGAAAGAGGAAGGGATGAAAAAAGGCAAATCTCTTCTCTTTAAGGCTACTTTCTGTAGTTGACACACCCTCCTTAAAGCCCATTGGTCAGAACTAGTCACATGCCATACTTAGCTGCAAAGGAAGCTGGGAAATGTATTCTATTGCAGACAGTTATGTGCCAAAGTAGAACCAGAGGTTCTGTTTTATAAGAAGTCTTTTCCATGCAGAGTAAATGTATAAAGGTACAGATTAAGCTGCTACAACAAAAAGATCTAAAGCGATGTGTCATTTCCAGTCAGGTAGGCAGTTCTGCTGTATTAGGTCAGGAGGGGACTCAGGTTCCTTCTCCATCCCTTCAAGTATTGTGGCCCCCATGTGGTCAGAATTGGTTCATAATCACCAGGCCCAGGGCTGGGGATTTAGCTCAGTGGTGCTGCTGCCTCCCTTGCAAACCCAAGGTCCCGAGTTTGATCCCTGGAACCAAAAATAAATTAAAAATAAATAAATAAACCTAATCACCAGGCCTGAAGGCAGGGGGCAGAGGATATGGAGAGCAAGGAGGTTCCTGTCCCAGCAGCACTGATCAACACGCAGCCCTTGTGCATGTGGCCATGGGCCAAGGCTTAATTGCAGCTCACCCAGCTGCAAGGGATTGTGGGCAATGTAGTCCCGGCTGGTCTGAGGCTCTCCCAGCTGAGGTTCAGTTTCTAGAGGCGCAGAGGGCCTGGAGGGCAACTGCTTTGTGCGCTGCACTGGGAAGGGAGAGGGCAGGGGTGGTGGGTGCCTTAAGAGGTGGGAAGTGTGGAGGAACAGTGTGGAGTCTACTCATTCGCTCACAAAGCACTTGGTCAGCAAGTACCCCACCTGGGTCAGGCACTTTCCGAGTGCTGGAATTACTCGACACCACCATGCCCAGCTTAAAAATATCTTGTTAGAATTCATCTGTAGGAAGTAGGATTGTCTTCACACCACACTGGCCAAAATGTTTAGGTCTTACACTATTATGCTTAGTTGAGACAGGGTGGTCCAAGAAGCCTTCTTTGAAAAGTGAGATGTGAGCTGAAGCTTGAAGGCAGTGAGGGGCTGAGCAGCAGGAGCAGCATCCTGTGCAAAGGTCCTGAGGTAGGATGGTGTGAGGAGGCCTGGGTGGCTTCAGGGCAGAGGAGGAGCGGGGAAATGGCAGAAGATGGTAGAGAATGGCCAATGAGGGGCTTCCATGGGGGTTGTGACTTCCAGGGCGGGGCTTGACACAGGGATTCAGATAACAAGCAGAGCCCTGGGTCTCAGGCAGGGGCAGCCCTGTGGCTGTGCAGGGTCTACATCTCCCCCTGGCTTCCTCCCCGCTTCCTCCGGTGTTCCTACCCCTCCCGCCACGTGCTCGCCCTTAATAAATCACAGACCTCTGGCTCTGGCTCCTCCAGTCAAGCCGGCCCTGTCCCTGGCTCTGTCCTGTCGTCCCATTGGTCCCTCCCCTCCCCAGTGTTTGCACTTTTCTAAACCCCACCAAAAATGTCAGGGCCGGTTCCTGGCTTTGCTTCCAAACTCCCTGATAAATTTGACTGGCTGGGCAACCCCAGGAGAGGTTTCCGGAGCAAGGAACCCCATAAATCACCGGGCTGCCACTCCAGCGCGGGCAATATCTTATGTGAAAAGGTGTTTCCTGGGAGCGCCACCGGCAGGAGAATCCTATTACAAGCCACCCCATTAATTATGGGGAGTCAAGTCGACCCTTTCCTGCGATTTTTTATCTTAAGTCCGAAAACTGATTACCTTCACCAATCCTTTCCCCACCAAAAAGATCTAAAGAATAAATGTTTGAAGAACAAATCGCGAAGTTTTTCCTTTCAAGGGGAGCCTGCTGAGAGGCAGGGAAATAGAAAGGGTCTTTTCTTCTTCCTCGTAAGGTGAAGGTGAATGAAGGCATAGCCTGGGCCTGGTTTCTTAATCGGTCCCATGTTACAGAGGAGGGACCGGTGCATCGTCTGGTTCCTTCTCCCAAGATGGTGCAGCAGGCAGGGGATGGCGAGGTGGGTGTTTAAAGACCTGAGTTCGAATCCTGCCTCTGCTTCTTGCTAACTAGGACCCTGAATATGTGAACTAGCCTCTCTGAGCCTCAGTTTCTGCAGCGGTGCCACAGAGACCCCTGCTGGCTACAGCTTTTGCCCTGGGACAGCCACCTCCCCGAGGTCGCACTGAGGCATCCCTCCACCACCCAGTCCTGTGGATTGAACCCAGGGTCTTTGCACTGAGCTGCATCCCCAGCCCTTTACACTTCAAGACAGAGTCTTGATGAGTCACTATGTTGCCCAGGCTGGGCTTGAACTTGGGATCCTCCTGCCTCAGCTGCCCAGAGTGCTGGGACTAGGGGTGTGCACCACCACATCTGGCTGAATACTGAATTTTTAATGTTCTCCCTTCCTCATTTGCCTTACCCTAGACCATGCCAGCTGAGCACCCTTGGGACCCAGATGTTGTTGATTTTGTCACCCCTCTGCCTTTAAAAAAAAATTTTTTTTTGTTTTTTTGAGATAGCATCTCAGTCTGTAGTTCAGGCTGGCTTCAAACTCATGGTGATCCTCCTGCCTCAGCCTCCTGAGTGCTGAGATCACAAGCATGTACAGCATACTCGGCTCCTGTTTTACAGCCGTCATTCTTTGCAGTTACTGTGCGTCTTCTCCCTTGGCTATTGCCTGCCTCTCCCTACAGTTTCAACCCCAGGAGGGCGAGGACCTAATTTCTTGGCATCTGCAGCCACAGCCCGGAGGAGAGCCTAGCAGATGCCAACTTGGCAAGAAACGTTTGCAAAGTAGTTTAATGAACGAGCAGAGGAGAGGGGTCGGGGCCGGGGCAGGTCCCTTGGGTTTCCAGCTCTCCAAGCCCCAGTTTTCAAAGGAGAAGGCTCCTGGGGCCCAGAGACAGCCCAGACCTGATCAGAGTCACACAGCGCAGCCACCAGGAAGCCAGCCCCAAACTGGAGATTCCGCGGGGCTGCTGGTCACATCACAGGGAGTGGGCTGTTTAGAGGCTGCTCCCGCTGGGTAGAAACACTGCTGAGGCCTCTCCCCTAGTCCCTAGCTTCCTTGAGGGCCTCAGACCTCTCTGAGAGAGAACCTGAGCCCCGCTCTGCGCTCTGCGTGGAGAGGCCAGCAGGCCACCTCCCAGAATTCCGTGGAAGGAGGAGGAACAGCATGGGATCTCAAGAGGCTGGAAGAGGAGCGAGAAGAGTGGGGTTCCAGGGCCCCCTGAAGGTGCCCAGTCCCCAAGTGCCCGTCCCACAATCGGGGAACCCTGGCTGCCTGAACAGTGACCTGAACCTGAGGTACTTTAGGGCCCCTCCCATATAAGAAAACTGCCTGCTTACTCCCTCCCTCCCT
>NW_022900924.1:15116216-15122397 GCF_012274545.1 Fukomys damarensis | reverse complement strand
TCCCTCCCTTCCTTCCTTTCCTCCCCTTCCCTCCCTTTCTTTCTGTTCCCCTTTCCCTGTCTTCCTTCTCTCTTTTTGAGACAGGGTCTTGCTGTGTAACTCATGATCCTCCTGCCTCAGCTTCCTGGGTGCTAGGATTACAGATTGTGCCACTGCACCCAGCTGTTCTGACTTCTGTGGATCTTCTTGGTCTGGACACATCACCGCGTGTGGCTTCCTTGGGACTGACTTCTCCCACTTAGCATAGGTATTTCCGCGGTTCCCAGCACTTCTTTCTGTTTTATGCCACATTTTATGCATCTGTTTATCCGTGAATAGTGTCTCCCCGACCCCGGATACTTGGAACTGAACCTAGGGACTGCTGAGCCGCATCCCCAGCCACCTTTTAAATTTTGTTTAGAGACAGGCTCTTGTTAAATTACCCAGCCAGGTCTGGAACTCACATTCCTCCTGCCTCAGCCTCTGGAGTAGCTGGGATTACAGCTGTGCTCCAGCGTGCCTGGCTTCTGCAGTTCTTTTGAAACGGGTGGTCAAATTCTCCACTAGGCCCTGACCTATTCCACAGCAGATCTGGTCTTGTCTTCATAGGCCCCTTCATTTCCCGTCAGGAGGCACGGCTTCTCTAGAAGTAGGTTCTGGAAAGTTCTGGAACCACCTTTTCCCACATATCTTGAGACATTAACCTTTGTTCAAAAAACGTTCTAAGTACGTTCTCAAAGAAGAAAATAGAACAGATGACAATAGCTTCAGCATCCAACTGATGGAACTGATGATAAGCATTTCCAGTGCTTATCACCCGATGGCTGTCTTCATATATAGCAGGTGGAGCCGTATATGTATGGCTTTATTATTCTATTATTTAATCTTGTACTGGGGATTGAACCCAGGGCCTTTACCCTGAGCAACATCCTTAGCCCCCTTTTATTTTTTTATTTTGAGATAGGATCTAACTAGGTTTCTGAATTGCCCAGGCTGGCCTCGAACTTGCGGTCCTCCTGCCTCAGCCTCCCATAGTGCCGAGATGACAGGTGTGCCCCACCGCACCTGGATGTGTGGCCTTATTTAACCCTAACAATGATACCTGCGGTTAGGAATTTTAAAAATGTATTGATTCTTTTTCTAGTTGGCAAAGTGGAGGCTCAGAGAAGTTGGGTGCCCAACCCCAGGTCACACAGCCCCAGGTCCTGAGTTGCTTCGAGCCCTGGGGAGGGACGATGCCAAGAGAAGTTGGTGAAGCTGTTACGGTGAAGATGGGACAGCGGTGCCCAGAAGGGCGCTGCCAGACCCATCAGCTGCTTCATTTTCCATGCCAGTGTGACCACACGCTGGGCCCCAGCTGTCCCCGGACAGAGCGAACTTACCCCGCAGACTTCTCCACTGGAAAGGGGTCACTGAGAATCTGGTGGGGTTTCTCAGGCAGGCCTGAGAGGCTGCACTGCGGACAGCTCTTCAGTGCTGCTGCTGCTGCCGCTGCCCCCCCCACTTTGACAAGCAAGGGCCCAGCAGCTCCCGGCACCCTGAAAGTGCTGTGAGACTTCGGGCTGCTCTCTTACCCTCTCTGAGCCCCAACCTCTTTCCCTACTCCACGGGAGCATGGCTTCCGCTTCCCTGGAACGTTTCCCCAGAGAGTAAGGGGTGAGAGTGGTGCTCACCTTGTGGGGTGGGGTGGGGTGAGGCTGCCCCTAGGTCACCGGGAGCCACTGGGGTGGGAGGGGGCCGGAAATTCGGAGGAGGCAGAGGTGGTAGCAGGGAGAGGCGGTGGCCGGCGGGCCAAGCTTCCGTCCATCACGGAAATGGCCCATTTGCAATGATCGGTTGCCCAGGTGTTAATAACGCTAATGGCGTAGGAAGGGTAAACTTGGCCACTCGGCTGAACAGGAGAAATATGCAGAGAAGTACTCTGGTTTCCATAAATCAGCCGTGTGCGGTGCTACGAGGGAGGCAGGACTTAAAATTCCGGTCAGGAGATGGGTATTCTCATAATCAGAGCTGGAGAGGTAATTTATTCTGTTTATATCTTTTTACGGCACGACAGGACTTGCAGCCGGAGCTCGCTGCAGCCATTCTGCATTTTAAATATTAGTCCTCGGTGCAGGGGGCCGGACCTGGGGCTCTGGGGGCCTCATTTCCGGGCAGGGGCACAGGGCCTCGGAGTGGGCAGTCCAGGGTGGGCGGGATTACTGCCCAGGGGCAGCAGGGGACACGAAGGCCAGAGCTCAGGCAGGCTGTTCTTGTCCGTGCACCTCGGAGCGTTTCCTGCCTCTTCAAGTCTTTTATTTTCAAATGATAATAAATACAAGCAAGGAGGAGATCGAAGGAGAGGAGCAGACACACTGTGGGAGGAGGATGGGCCATGTCGGGGCAGAAAGGACCGAGGCCCAGCACGGCGAAGGCGGAGTATCTGATACCCTTGACCATGGCCATTTCAGCTGTGCCCTCTGACTTTCTGGCTGGTTTAACCTCACAGAGGCGTTAAGTGCAATCCAGCGAAGTTGCTACCAGGAAGAATTAGCATTCACTGGACGCTGTCTTCAAGGACCCTTTTTATGGCAGCTGAGTTCTGTCTGTCTGTCCATCCACCTATTCATGTAGTCACTAATCAGCTGTGCCGGGCTCTGTCCTGAGCTCGAGGGCAATACGGGCTCTAGGAGGAGAAATCTTTTATTTGAAACCTGCCTCTGGCCAAGCATGATGGCACACACCCATAGTCATAGCAGCCTGGGAGGCTGAGGCAGGAGGATCACAAATTTGAGGCCAGCCTAGGTAAGTTAGTGACTTAGTGAGACCCTGTCTCGAAGTAAAAATATAAAAATGGGTTTGGGGTGTGGCTCGCTGTGAAGGTACTGGGTACTATCCCCAGCCCCACAAATCCAACCAACCAACCCTGGCTCCCTTGTTCTGTCCCCTGAGCAGCTGGCTTCGTCCCGAGGCACCCGGCTCCACCTCTGGAAGGACTGGAGTGGGGAGGTCTCATGCTCTTTTAGCCTGTACCTTCCTCTCTCCTCTGATCAGACTTTGGGTGGGGAGCTGTAAGGAGCTCATGGAGCAGGGTGCACTGGGGCCAAGGTGGCCTCTTCCTGCTGTCACTGTTCAGGCATGTGGGGTGCATGCTGTGAGGACTGGGCCCTGGAGCCAGATTTCCTGGTCCTCGGTCACAGGCTGAGTTATTTCTCCTTGGTCCTCAAAAGGCCCCGTGGGCAAAAGGTGGTCGCGAACCCATTTCACGGTCACACACACTGAGGCTCAGAAGGGTGACACAGCTCCGCCTCCCTCTGGGAACCCTTATTTCCGTACCCCACACAAGATGGCCTCTCCAGCCCCGCAGCTGGAGACTAAGGCAGACTAAGGCCTTGGCTGTGCGAGGCTGTCTCCGTGGGATCCGTACAGCCCGGGCGTGGGCCCTACATGCGTGCGTGGTGCGTGTGTGTGCAGCACCGTGCACGTTCACACGGCTGTGTGTCCCACGGCTGGGCGTGCTCATGCGTGTGTCCACGGGCATGTCACACCTCCCGCGTGGCTTCTGTGTGTGCGTGTGTGTGCCTGTGTCCGCCTGGTGCGCGGGTGTGCACCGTGGGCCTGAGCCCGGGAGCAGGCAGGGGGACGGCTCCACTGTGCTCCTGCCCAACCCCCGCTCCGCCGCACATGGGGTGGGGGTGGGGTCCTCCCTCTACAGCCTCGGTGGCCCCTTCTCCTCCACCCCTCCCTCCCCACCACCCCTCTGTCAACCTATCACAGCCTGTTTCCCACTCCCAGCTTCCCTCCTGTGTCTCACAGCGGAAGTTCTCCAAAATCTGCGCGTCCCAGGAGGGGCTGGGATGGGGTCCCCCCGGCGGATCCTCCAGTGGCCCCGGAATCCATGGCAGCCAGTGGAAGACATCCATCCCCTCCTGGGGACTCCAGTCCAGACTCTGCGTGACCTGGGGCAGGGTGCTCGCCCCCTGCGGGCGCCCTGGCAAGACAGATGATACCGTCTTCCGGGCCCGGCGCAGAGGCCGGCGGGGTGGCTGCGGAACCCAGTGGTACTGCCCCCCCGAAAGAAGAAACTCAAACCAAACCAAACAAGGGGGCACCGGTCCAGGGGGCTCTGAGCGGTGACCACGGAGGGCGACGCGGCTCTGAGCGCCGCCCTCACCGAGTCTGGAAGACGCTGCGAAGCGCGAGAGCTCTGGTTTCCAAGTGAAAAAGAAAACAGAAGAAAAAAGTTCAAGAGCATCACAGTGCTTGACTTTCTGTAAGATGACATTTTCTTCCTTTATTTGTCTGAAATTTCTAAAATCTCCATGTTGAGCAAGGAGCATCAGTCTGTTAAAAACAAATGTGCTATAAGGAAAAGAAAAGAAAGAAAAAAAGAAAAGAAAAAAGTGAAGCCCCCTCGCCCTACCCGCTCGAGCCCCCCCAGGCGCGTCTGGGCTCAGCACGTTTCCCCCTCCCCCACCTTCTCCAGCTGCCGCTGAAACGGGGGACCCCACCAGCTCCAGGGGTCCGGAGTTCATTTTTATTTGTTCCATCTGCTTTTCTAACCCTACTAGGGAGCACTCCCTTCCACCCATGTTTTTCCAAGTCAGGAAACAGGCCGAGAGAGGAGGGGCAGTTCTTACTCTGTTCCCAGGCCTGAAATCGCCAGCCCTCTTTCCCGAGCCTTCAGCTATGCGCTGCCTAAGAACGGGGAGCCCTGCAACCTTCGCGCCCCCCCGCCTTCTGTCCCGGCTCAGCCTTGCAGACAACCCGCATCAGCTTAGTGTCCTGCGCCTTTTCTTGATTCTTTTTTCTTTTGTTGCTTTGTTTCTGAACACCTGGAATTACCTGGGGCATAAAGAGAATTGAAGCTAGATTTTTTTCCCCCTTCTAGGAATCAAACCCAGGAACTCTCCACCATTGTCCTTTTTTTACTTTTTATTCTAAGACAGGCTCACACTAAATCGCCTGGGCTGGCCTTGAACTTGTTATCCTCCTGCCTCAGCCTATCCAGTAGTTGGGACTGCAGGTGTGCACAACTGTACCTGATTGCTACAATTTTTTTATATACCGAAGAGAGATCACGCATCCATTCATTCATCAAACGTTCTGAAGGCCTCTCACGTGCCTGGCAGGCTTGTGATCCACTAAAGCATGAGCTGATAGCGTGCCCAGCTCACAGGAACTGTCAAAAATCCTGCTGTTACTGGAAGGATTCTCCCTTACAGGAGGAAGGGGGCCCAGACCTCTTGTGTCTGTTAGGGCTCAGAAGACAGAAGCAGAGAAAAGACTGATTTCATCCACTCTATCAACACAGGGACAAAAAGAGAAAACCACACAGTGCTGAGGGAAAAAAAGAATTTTTTTATTAATCTTTCTTTTTAAAAAAAGTTGATTTTTTTGTTTTTTGCTTTTGTTTTTTGTAGGTAAACCTTTCTGCCTCCCCTCCCACACGCTGCCCACCCACCTCTTAAAAATATAAAAATGTCCAGCCCCAGATAACTAGAGTACAATAAATAAACAGTAAACACAAAAACATACTTTATTTGTTTTCTTCTTTATACAAAATAAGGAAACTAGAAGCGTTCAACTTCCAAAAAAGTATAATATTGTACACCCTGACGGCCCAGCCTCTAGGCCCCTGGGCAGGGAGGGCGCCTCGCCCAGGGGCAGAACAGGGTGGGCAAGTGTTCGAGTCCGCCCGGACCCTGGGCTCAAAAGTAAATGTCTAAGAGGGAGAAGCCAGCCTGGTCCTGGCCGCGACCCAACCGCCCGGCTTCCTAGGGAAGCTGACCTTGAGCCTCAAGATCAGCCACCAGGGGGCGCCAACTCGCAGGTGGATCCTTTCCCCCAATTCCCTCTCCATCTTCGCTTTCTGGCTGCTTTCCTCATCTCTTCCTTCCAATCTATTTTTTAAATCATTTCTTTAAGATGGGGAAAGCAGAGCGAGAAATAAGGTTACAAAATACCACTCGGATCGGAGAGGGGGGGAAAAACATCTTTTCCAGCCCCTCCTCTCGACCCTTAGTCCAAAGAGGTGGTGGAGGGTGGGGGTCGGGGGGCGCTTGGCATCTCTGGACCCTCCAGAATATCGACTTTGGTCCCAAGAAATTGCTCACGGCTGCCGGGGGAGAGCGCGGGCTGGAGATGGGGGTCGCGCCGCCCTCCCTGGTGGCGCCCAGCCGAGGAGCAGCTGCCGGTTGGGAGCGGACCGGAAAGAGAACCC
>NW_022900924.1:15114561-15115673 GCF_012274545.1 Fukomys damarensis | reverse complement strand
GGGGAGAGGGGAGAGCAGCCTAGCGCGGCGGGGAGCCGCCCGCCCGAAAAGGAGGAAAGGACCCAGAGACGCCGATTCTGCAGCAAGGACAAGAGCGACATAGACGCAAACAGAGTGGAACACGGTCGAGGAGACCCAGAAGAAAGCTGAGACCTGCGGAAACTCCGGGGTGGTTGGAGAAGGCCGGAGACACAGAGGGTCCGGAGAGGGGAGAGCAGCCTAGCGCGGCGGGGAGCCGCCCGCCCGAAAAGGAGGAAAGGACCCAGAGACGCCGATTCTGCAGCAAGGACAAGAGCGACATAGACGCAAACAGAGTGGAACACGGTCGAGGAGACCCAGAAGAAAGCTGAGACCTGCGGAAACTCCGGGGTGGTTGGAGAAGGCCGGAGACACAGAGGGTCCGGAGACCTGGAGCCAGCGGGGCGGGCGGAGTGCCGGGGCGAAGGCAGGGTCTGACTCTCGGAACCGGCCCAGCCTGGCCGGGAACAGGAAGCTGAGCCCCAGAGGCTCGGAGAGGGGGGAGGACACGAACCTCCTCGGGCTCCGGGGAGGCCTGACCTCCACTCACACCGGCGGGTTTGCCAGCGAACCCGTTCGGGGGCACTGAGCCTTTGAGAAGCTGGTGACAGCTACGGGACTCTCCAGAGAGCGAGGCACAGATGCGCGCTATCCCGCCTCAGGGGGCGCAGGCTCGAGTAAAACGCCCACCCGCCCCCACTTCTGCCTCCCGCGGCCTCTTCCTGAGGCCGGCGAGACAAACTGCGTCCCCATCCAGGTGGGACCCTCAAGGATCAGGGTGGGAGACCCTCAAAGCAGCGCCATGGAGCCCACGGCGGTGACAGCCCGCTTTGCACGGCGGGAAAAGCAGCGCATGAACAGGCCAGAGTCTGCTGCAGACACACGGCAGGCTCAGGGCCGAGTTCCTGCCCCCCCTTCTTCTCCGAACCCCCAAATCTATCTAAATGGGGTCTGGAGGTCCGGCTTGGACACGGTTCAGTTAGCAGATGAAACGGCCGCCAATTATTTAAAAAACAAAATACATGGATTCCATTCTCCCCGAAAGTGAAGGGAAGCTTGGGAGAGCGAATTCGGCCCCGAAGGGTGAGGGCCGG
>NW_022900924.1:15104640-15114342 GCF_012274545.1 Fukomys damarensis | reverse complement strand
GAAAGGGGCACAAAAGCCGCAGCTGGGGCTTTGTCCGCGCTCCCACGGGGAGCCGCCGGCCCCGCCGCCCGGCCCCTTTCTCGCCCGCTCTCCGCCGCCACTGCCTGGATCTCCCAGCACTGATTAGGCGGGGCTGCTTTGCTGAGGGCTGGGGACCCCCCCTTCCGGGGAACGAGGGACCCAGGCGTCCAGCCTCCCTCCCCAGGAACCTGGAGCGCGGGGACAGCGCGCAAAGGTTTGGTGCGGGGCTGACCCGTCCTCCCGGAAACCTAGGCTAATGACCTAGGCGGGGAAATTCCGTGCCAATGCTGCCGCCCCACCGAGGGGGGGGCCGAGCTAGGTGGAGAGTGGGTGAGGGGCGACCGAGGCCTTGTCCAGGCTGAGAGACTGGGGGCCCCTCAACCTGCGCGCTACTGCTGCAAAGAACAATTTCTCAGTTGCCGCAATTTCTAAGGGCCGGGCTTGATCTCCAGTTGAACCGGACTCCGGAAGCTGGAGGCCAGGTGCAGGCTCTCCCACTTGCCTCCTGGCAGGGTCTGGGCACCTAGCTCCGGTCCCCTCTTCTTCTTCACTGGTCCCTGAATCCTTTCAGAGTTGGCCTTTGAGTTACTAACCCTGAGCACGCAGAGAGCCCCACAGAACTCATGTGCCTCTCAGTTTAGGCCTTCCTGGTGCACCCTCCCCCCAAATCGGGACATTGGGATCAAATGGGGAAAGAGCTTCCTTGGGCCCACAGCTCCGGAAAGGGGAGCCAGGGCTGCTGCATCCCAGAGGGCCTAACAAACTGGGACAGGGAGCTGAGCTGGGGCTCCCATCCAAAGTGAGGAAAATGAGGGTTGGGGAGAGAGAACAGGGCTGACCAGGTGGAGAACATGAAAAGCAACCTCAAAACTCCCTTTGCAAATGGGTTCATGATGCTCCCCAGCCCCGAAGGGAAGTGGACATCTGGGTGCCTTCCGCCGCATTCCGCCGCATGAGTGGGCCTGCAGGGTGGCTTAGAGCACCAGACACGCAGGAGGTACCTGGGACAGTCCAGATCCCTCGACCCAGGACCCCAAGAATGGTCCCAGATTTTGCCCAGAACAGCAGGTGCAGGAGCACGGACAGCTGGAAGGCTGTGTCTGGTGGTGGCTGAGGGACACGCGGTGGCAGGGCCCAGGGTAGTGTGCCTTTCCGTGTGACTTTCCGGCTGTGTCTCAGCGAGGCGAGGCGAGGGAGTGGGATGTACCTGTGTGCGGCTGTGTGTACTCCTGTGTATCTGGACGCGCGCCCCCACGCATGCGCGCGCCCAGGTGTCCGCGTGGGTAAGGGAGGCCCTGCATTTTGTATGTCTTTGTGCCACTCTGGGAGCGCGCGAGAATCTGCTTTTGTGTCCGGAGTGAGTGTGCCTGGTTGTGATGCGTCTAGATGTGTCCTTGATCGTGTACATCCACGCGAGTGGGACAGGGCGAAGCGCGTCCCACGGTCACTGAAAGCACAAACGGGCCGGGACCTCTGCGCGCTGGGCCACTCAGAGCGGCGCGAGCCGAGGCCGAGCCGCGGGTCCCGGGGGCCGCTTACCTCCATAGTATGTGTACGGGGTGGACCCCAACATCTCAGACTCGTCCAAGCGGCCCCCCAGCGGACGCATGCGCCGCGGACTCCGGAAGAAGGCGTGTCTCCGAGCGCCCAGAGCGCTCAGCTGCTTCATTCGGCGCTCTTTGGACCGTCGGTTCTGAAACCACACCTGGGACAGAGGAGGGGCAGTGAGCTCGGTCCGCAGCGCCTTCCCCTCCCTTCCAGCCCGCCCTGCCCCTGCTGGGTCCTAACGCCTCTGGCGCTCCAGGCCTCCCCGGAGGCGGGGGCCGGGCCGGATTAGGCCGGGAGGGGTGGAGAGGGGCCTCCGTGAACCAGCCAAGGGTGAAGGATTTCGCGGACCCGTGGGGCGACTCATAAAGACTTGGGCTTCCTGGTCCTCGGCTTGTCCGCCGCCTGACGGCTTTATGAAGGCCTCCTGCCCCGCAAGGCTCTCGCCTCGGCTCGCAGCCCGGCGGGCTCGGGCCTCGCCTCTTTCTTTGCTTGGAAGATGGTAGGGGAGGAGGGGTCCTGGACCCCAGAGAGGCTTAAAACCTTCAGGGGACAGGGCAGCAAGTGGAATTCAGAGAGGTGAAGCAGCCTGGTCCAGAATCACACAGCAGGAGGGCAGCAGGGCGGGGCTGAACTTTGGGTTCCTCGCTCCCCACCTCCGGCGGGGCGGATGCCCTGCAGTCCCGGGCTGGGGCGCAGAGCCTGCCCATTGTCGGGCGAGGGGGCTCCCGGGTCCCAGCAGCCGCGGCGAGGAGGACGTGGTGCCCCAGACCGCACCTGAATAACCCGCATGTTGAGGCCGGTCTCCTGCGCCAGCTGCTCGCGGATGTGGCGCGTGGGCTTGGGCGTGGTGGCTCCCGGGTCCCAGCAGCCGCGGCGAGGAGGACGTGGTGCCCCAGACCGCACCTGAATAACCCGCATGTTGAGGCCGGTCTCCTGCGCCAGCTGCTCGCGGATGTGGCGCGTGGGCTTGGGCGTGGCGGCAAAGGCGGCCTTGAGCGTCTCCAGCTGCTTGGCTTTGATGGTGGTGCGGGGGCCGCGCCGCTTGGTGCCCGAATTCTGCTCCTCGTTCTCGTTGTTGGCCGTCTCCTTGTCCGAGGAGGTGGAGTTGTCCGTCTCCTTGGGGTCGTCCTGCAGAGGGTCCTGGAGGTCCGGGGACAAACTGCGGTCCGTACAGGATGACACTGCAGGCGGACGTGGGAAGGGGACAGCGGCATCAGCGGTGAGGCGATCCCGCTCCGATTCGTTGGCCGGTTCCAGCCGGCCCAGGTTACCGCCGACCGGCCCGGTTCCCTCCCAAACCTGCGACGTCCCCGCTCAGAGACCCGGCGCCCTCCCACTCTATCCAGGCGGTGCCTGGCCCTCGTAGCGGCCCGGCTCAGCCCTCTCAGCGCCTCTCCGGGAGTTGGGCGCTGGGGGGGGGCGCCCTCGGGAGAACCGCCTTCTTGGAGAGGGACAGAGGGGCCTACAGATGTCTCCTCCCTTCTTCCGTGCCCTTCTCTCCTTCCTCCAATTCCCAGTGTACCTAGAAATTACCGAGACCTGGAAGAACACAGAAGGATGAATGGAGCAGGTCTGCATTAGGGGCAGAGAACCACTTGGGAAACTCTCAGTTTGCCCCGGGGTGTGTGTGTGTGTGTGTGTGTGTGTGTGTGTGTGTGTGTGTTCCAAATCCTCTCCCTTTTCCTGCCTCCTGGAATGCCCTCTCCTTGCCCAAGGGTGCCTGCCGGAAGAGTCTGGGTGAGAGCTCCGAGGCTGGCCCAGGCCCGACCCGGGAAGGAAGCAGAGCGAGCCAGGCCGGAGGCTGGGCCCAGCCGGCCTCTGTACCTGAGTTGAGACTGCCTTCCTTGAGGCTGGAGGAGCTCAGGTAGTCGTCCTTGCACACAAACTTGTTCTCATCAATGACGTACAGCTCCTCGCCGGTGGACAGCTGCTTGTTGCACACCATGCAGGTGAAACAGTTGAGGTGGAAGACTTTGCTCCGGGCTTTTCGAACCAGGTCGCTGGGCGAGATGCCTTGCGCACAGCCGGCGCACTTGGTGCCGAAGCGTCTGTGGACACAAGGTGCCTGTCACCGTGGGGTGGGCCCAGCGTCCAGGGCTCTCCAGCCTCTCCCCACCCACCCCGAGAAGCCGCTGCTTCGCCATCTGTCAGAAGGGGCAGAAGAGGGACAAACGGTCCCAGGCTCTTCTTGGGGTGGGGGCTGCTGTGCTCCTAGTGAGCTGATTCACAGGCTAATGGGCTGCCTGGAGGTAGGCGGTGGGTGAAGGCTTCAGCCTCCCCCGCAGAGGGTGGAAAGCCAGGCAGCTTGGATTTGCACCACTCTGGGCTTTGCCTCCTGCAGCCTTCCTATCTACCGGGGCTCAGGGGGGCCAATCTGCCTGGCTGCTGGGCCTAGCACTGGGGTGAAGAGTCCCCCAGCCTCTGGGAAGGGCAGGAACAAGGAGGAAAGCTTCCATGCAGTCCCCGCACTAACAAGGGACTTTCTGGTCTCCAGTGTGGGACCCGCTGCAAGAGCTGGGAGCCGTGTACAGCAGGGCCTCAGAGGGGCAGATTCTGGGAAGCAGGGACTCGGCTTCACCCGCTCCCCAAAACCTGGCCCTGGCTGTCAGTGGGGAAGATGTAAATAGAAGGCACCCCAACCCCTGTTCAGCCAGGGCACGGGGCTCACTCCAGTTCCCCGTTCCCTCCTTTGAGGTCTAATTCTTTTTCTTCCTCTGGCTCAGAGAGAACCCTGCCTCCCCCAGAATGGGTGTGCAGACCCCCATGGGCAAGGCTGAGATGCAGGAAGGAAGAGGGATCAGGGCTCTGGGGACCCCACACTCCTCATGCTGGTGTCTCTAAATAGGGAATTTGGATGACATTGATGCAGTGGGGGCATTAGGAGCCATAAGTCACTTTTGGCCTTATCCGGCAGCATAATTGGCCATATGCACCTTATCAAAAATCATTAGGTGCTTTGCAAGCACCACCACATTAGGGGCGCCGGGCCTCCTGGGCCAGGAGTTTACACATGTAAAGACGAGGCTGACATTTTCTCCTATTCAAATTCCCCAGCGCTGGGCCAGTGGGCTGCCTTTCTCTGCGGTGTGGATCACACCCCCCTTCCTTCCCTTGGCGGGTGACCGGGATTTGCACTGACAAAGCCGGCTCTGGGTGCCTGGTAGAAGCAGGCAGAGCTAAGCTGCTGAAAAACCCATGGGCTTCCATGCTGTCGCTTGGCATTTCCCAGCCGGGGAAACTGAGGCTCAGAGGGGTGGCCTGCTCTGGCCTGCGTGAGAGCCCAAAGCATAGGGGGTAGCTGACAGCCCAGGCTCAACCTCGATTCCCAGCCTCCATCCATCTGGGCTTTTAGCACAGGAGGGAATGTTTAAGGGGCTGGGGGGGCGGTGAGGTGTGAGAGGGGAAGGTCCCTCTCCCTGTGGCTGGGCCCCCTCTGCAGCTGAGAAGTTTCTGTGTGTTCAGGAGGGCACCTTGGGCTCATGAATCCTGCCTTGGAGGAGAAACCTCCAGTCGCCCTGAACTCCAGGAGAAATCTTGCCTCCCCCGGATCAGGGCTTGAAGCTTTGGTGCTGGGCTTGCAGCCATGGTGAGCGGGGTCCCTACCCTGCCCCACCGCCTGGGAGCTTCCTGGGGGTGAAAGTGAGACAGAAAAGCAGCGTCCTTCCTCCTCTGCCTAGGCACAGCCCTTTGCGGGGGATCGGAGGAGCCGAGGAGGACAGAGTGCTGCCCGCTTCCGCTAAAGTCTTAAGCTCCGAAGCCCGGGAGCTTGGAATGTGTTTTCCTGGTCTCTCTTCCCCGTGCTCTGGAAAAGCACGGGCAGGGCGGGCTCCCGGGCAGCTCCCGGACAGCAGCGGGCTGGGCCTCTTACCTGAAGAAGTCATTTTTGCAGTAGAGCTTGCCCTCGCGCGAGAAGCACTTCTCCGAGAGGTTGGTTTTGCACTCACAACACTGGACACATTTGATGTGCCACGCGCGGTCCAGCACGTTCAGCAGGAAGCGGTCGAGGATGGGCCGCTCGCAACCGGCACAGTGCACCATCATAGCCGCGAACCCCGAGCGGCCCCGGCCGCCTCGCCTCCCTCCGGGCCCCTGGCCCTTGGGCCTCCTGGCCCTGCCGCCGCTCTCCGCCTCTAGTCTCGGCCGCCGCCTCCACGGGGCGAGTTGGGTCCAGACCAAGATGCAGCTGGTCAAGTCCTCAGAGGGTCTCTGGCCTGGAGCAGGGCTGCCCAGAGTGGGGTGGAGGGTGGCGGCGTTCACAAGCTCATGCCCTGGGTCGCGCGCCCGGCGTTTGTCCCGGGCTCCCGCAGGTGTCTCCGGTGGCTGCTGGCCTCTGCACTGCCAAGCGCCTTTCCCCGGTGGCAGAGGCGCCGGCACTTTCCCCCACTTTCAAGCGGTCCGGATCCTCATCTTTGTCTGGCCGCCGCCTAATTCGCGCATCCTTATTCAGATTTGGTGACGTGGCGCAGCGCGTAGGGGGCCCGGCAGCCAATGGGCGCGCCGTGGCCATGGCAACCTCTTAAATTTATAGCATATCTAAATTGGCTGCAGCGTTGCGGTCCGGACAGAGCAAAAAAAACAAGGCATCAGTATTGTTGAGTATTAGCTTGTGCCTGGTCCGGGGGCTGAGTAAGTATCTGCCTTCCAGTTTGGGGCTAGGGCGGGGGTTGCGCGATCGAAACGGCATCTCTTCCTAGCTCCGCAAATATTTGGGGGGAAGGGCTCCAAGGCCTAGTCAGGGAAGGACTTCCCCCCCTTTTGCCATCCACGGAACTTGCAGAAGTTGCCCGAGGCCCAGAGTGCGGTTGTGTCCGCCTCGTCCTCCCCTGCCCAGCCCCCAAGGTTGGACTTCCGCACCCCCGTGCCCGCCTGCGGTCCGGGCCTAGGAGCTGCGACTGCAACGTTGCCACGTTGCCTTGCGTTGGTTCAGAGACCTAGCTTCTTTTGTCATACATGGGGCTGAGGCTCAGCCAGGCCTTTCTCATGGAGAAAGTGGCTGCCCTGCAGCTTAGGTGGTTTTCCGGGCCTGCTCCCAGGGCCCAGGCCCAGCCCAGGGGAGGGTGTCATCAGGTCTGGTCCAGGACTCCGGAGTTACCCGGCCTGCGGCAGAGCTCACCAGGCTCTGGGAAAGCAGTGGGAACAGGGGAGGTCCAACCTGGACAGGTCTTCCCGAGCAGCTACAGGGACAAGGCCCTCACCCACCTCCTTTCCTGACCACACCTTCCAGTTCCTGGGCACGGGTGGGGGGAAGCGGCTGGCGTTTCATGGGCGCTGTTCACACTCACTTTGTGTGTAGGGCTGGCTATGATTTTGGCTGCTAATAAGAAGGGTGGCGCAGTGGGGGCAGTGCAGGAGTGGCAGGGGGCTGAGGCTGTGGGGAGCTCTGGGCTGTTTGCAGGTGTGTGGAGAGGGAGTGTGCAGGCCTCAAGGGGAGGGGAAGGGACCAGATCTTCTTCCTGAAGCTCAGCGGGGCCACTACACAGGCTCCAAGTTGGAGGGGTCTGGGAATGTGCAGCTGGGATACTTGTTCTGCTGCTGGCTGCTGGTAAGGCGCTTGTGGGGTAGTTCCTCCCAAGGCTGAGAGTGTCTGCCAGGCCTCGACTGTGGGGTTCATGTGGGTTAATTTATGGAGTTTCTTAGTGTATATCTGCTATTTGGAAATGGCAGTATTTTGTTTGCTGAGAGTGTCTTAATCGGTCTTGTGAGTCTTTTTGGGGTCTGTGTATTTTTTTTGTTTGCAAATGTGCATGTTTATGATTGCACACATCCTGCTGTTTGTGTGCGCGTTTTAATTTGTGTTGGCACATGTGTATACTTACTTGATACAGTGTGCATGTGAGGACATTCACATGCATAAGTGTGCATGTGTGTAAAATTATTGACACAATGTGCATGCTCACATTGATGTGGAAATGGGCTTTAAAAATCTGAATGTGTGTGTGTGTGTGTGTGTGTATGTGTGGCTGAGCATGTACATGCTTGAGACTGTGTAACTGAGCTGGGTTGGGTGTGTTTGAGAGTGCAGAATTTTGTAGGTCTGTGTTTGTGCACCTGCCTGTGTGTGTTTGTTCAGACAGGTGTTGGTTTATGTGACTCTTGTAGGTTGGGGGGTATATTTACATTTATGCTCGTACTTCTAGCAATGTTTACCTTCAAGGGATGGTTGGGAGCAAGACTTCTGCACAGAGATGTTCCCTTGTTCCCTGCTTCTCTTCATACCCAGCGCTGCCCCCTCCAGAGGAGGTGGTCTTGCTGGGGACAGGGAATTGGTGGGCATCGGTCTCCGATGAGGCACTGACCCGCCAGCTGGGTCTCTGGAAGAGAAGTCTCCAACCTGGGCAGCTCTGCTAGTCGGTGCTGCTGCCTGGACCTCTGGTTTGTCAGGGTTCAGGTGTAAGTGGACATGGCATGGTGCTGAGGCTGGTCAGAGCCCTCAGAGCCATGCTCAGCCAGGAACAGGCAGGCCCGACTGCACCTCTCCCCCAAGGCCCGTCAAGAGCAGCTCCCAGAGCCTGAGATGGAACCATTTCTGGCCACACCTGCCCTGCCTACCTACAGCAAGATGATTCTTGAGCTGTGGCAGAGCAGAGATGAAGAGACAAGGACCAGAGAGAAGGGCAGAGAGGCTGCTGTGGCAAAGGCAGCTGTGCTGCTGTCCTCTGCCTTTGTCTCTCTGAGGTTTTCTGTCTCAAGTTCTCCCCAGTCTGCTCTGTCCCATTTCTCTTATGCCCAGTATCTGTTCTCTGCCTGATTCCACTGCACTGTTTCTCCCTCCCTTTCTATTTCTTTCCCTCTGCTTCTCTGCTGGTGCCTGAGTCCAGCATCTGGCTCAGTGCTTCTCATTCTGCACCTTGCGGACTACTGTGAGGTGTGGCGGGGGCAAGGCTCACAGCCCACCCACACACTCTGGGGTCCCTGGAACTCCCCATCCGGTGGCCTCCTCTGCTCCAGTCTGGCTGCACCAAGCCCACTTTCCTCTGAGTCCCCACGGGGTTGAGGGGCCAAACCAGTGTGTGCCCCAGCTTGGGGCTGTCCACCGGTGGGCCTGGCTCCATGACTCCCTCACAAACTGTCTGCCCTCTTCTGGATGTGCTGAAAAACCAGTGTGCAGCCAAGCCAGGCCACCGTGATGGCAGCCCAGGGAGGCTGCGAGAACAAGGAAGGAGTGGTTAGGGCCAGGCCTGGTGAGGGTGGGGACGGCTGAGTCTGGTGGCCAGGACTGACCTCTGCCTCTTGTGGCCCCCACCTGGGGCCTGACCTCAGCGCAGCCCAATTCCAGAAACCCCTGTGCCAGCTGGGCAGCTGGGAAAATTATACACCCTGCCACCTTCAAGGGTGCCCAGCCCCAGAAACCGCCAGCAGACCAACTATTAGATACTTTATCCCGCCCTGCAGCGCTAGCAGATGGCAACCAGGCAGTGAAATCCCTTCCTATATGTAACTAATAAACCGCTTGTGTCTTAACAGGGTAATGCATGGAGACGCAATGTCACTTATACAAGATGCTGATGGCATTTACTATATAAAAACCTTCCTCCTAGAGTAAAGAGTATCAGCATTACAACGCGACAGACGGCGGCGGGATAAGTAAAACAGACAAAAGACAAACAAGATAATAATCTGTTTCCGATCACTTAAGCCCCGTAGAGTTAGTAATATGCGGTTTGCATATTCCCCCTTGAGTTCGGTAATTAATTACGGGCGAGGAGGTGCACACCAGCAGGAGAGGGAGTTGGAGGCGCCCAGCCGGCGCAGGGGGTGCTTCGGCGACTTCTCCAGCCGCGGACGCGGGACGGCGGCGGGAATGAGTCTCTCGAAGGCCTCAGAGGCCCCCTTTCCGCAGGCCGAAGAGGATTTCGCTGGCAACTCCTTCCTCTTCCCGGGAAATCGCGGCCACAGGACTAGGCGCTTCCCGGGCGGCCTGCGCGTCTCTGGTGCCTTCGCAGGCGCTCTCCCCACCGCGCACCCCTCGCCCTCTGCTCCCTTGGTATCTGGCGCCACCGCCCGCCTCCTCCCGACCTCGACCATTACTCGCCCCTCCCCAGCCCGCGCGGCTTTAACATTAAACAAACGCAGCGAGCGCCTCGGAGCTGCGCTCTCGGCCGGGGCTGCGCGGCGGCGGCGGCGGCGGCGGCG
>NW_022900924.1:15096387-15104081 GCF_012274545.1 Fukomys damarensis | reverse complement strand
GCTGCTCTGGTGTCCGCTCAGAGACCGCGGCAGCGCTCGGTTTGCGGAGCGTCTCAGCGGGGCGCAGCGCCCGCCTGTCAGCTGCACGGCGCACGGCTTAATTAACGGTCTGGTTAACAGGGCAGGCCCGACCCGGGACGTTTAATCAAAAAGGCAGCGCGGCCCTCCTCTCCCTTCTCCCCCGTCTCTTCCCTCCTTCCCTCTTTTCTTCCTCTTCTTTCCTTGGATGGGCAGCTGGGGATAGGAGGGGACAATCGCACTGTCCCCCGTCCCTGCTTTAGCCCCACTCCGAGACTTTCCCTCCAACGCCAGAGGGGGTTTCTGAGTTTGATCTCAACTCCGTTCCCGGATCTGGACGGCCGACCCTGAAGAGGGTTTCCGGGACAGAGCAGTTAGGGGGGGCACGCTCAGAGTCAGCATGTCTGGGCCCCACATTTCCAGGCTGGGACAGGTGGAAGGTACAGGCTGAGCCTAAAATTTAGCTCTGAAGCATCTGGCTTGTGCGACCCGCCAGATGCCAATCGCCCAGGGCATGGAGTGAGGTCACCTCATTCCAGCCTGCAAGTCCCCCTCCAGGAATGCGCCCCTCGCCACCTTCTGGTGCTGAGCAGGCTGCAGCCCCTCAGGTGAAGCCAGGCAGAGCTGCCTGGGGTTTGAGCCAGCACAGTGGGCCTTCTCATCCTGTCCAGGGGCTCAGGCAAGGAGGCTGGCCGGGCCCTTCCACAAGGAGTCCAAGGCCAGCTGTGGTCCCTGGTGGCTCTTTGGTCCCACAGAGTGTGTGTGACTGCAGGGACAGTGGCCTGGGGCCCGACGCTGTTTCAAAGACGCCTGCAGCTCCCTTCCATCTCCGAAGCCCACAGCTTGCCAGGGATCCCTAACCCCCAGGAGAAGGGGCCCCAGACTTTCCCCAGGACCTTCAGGCTTTGGCTTAATCTTCATCTTGCTTCCCCTCTTTTCCGTGGGGCTTGTTTTCCCCTCCCGATTTTGATGGCCTGCCCCTCCCTCTCTCCTCCTCCCCGCTCCTCTCCCCTCTCCCCTTTCTCCTCCTCCTCCCCCTCCTTTCTCTCCCCCCCCTCTCCCTGCCCCTCCTATCCCACCTCCTTTTTGTTAGCCTAATATGGGCTTCTTTAGAATTCCCCTGACTTTGGCAGCCCACGCTGTGCGCGCATGTGTGTGTGTGTGTGTGTGTGTGTGTGTGTGTGTGTGTATTTCTCGGTTGCTAATGATTGTATGTTGATAGAGTAATGCAATGGCCTCATTAGCCTTTGTTTAGAAGGTGTTAAAAGGGAAATCTGCATGGGAAAGCAGAGGTTTACACAGCAGCCTGACTGAACGCAGAGCTCCACCGCGGGCTTTGGTGGGGGTGGACCCCCCACCCCCCTCCCCGTGCTCACCCCCAAGGGTCCCGGGAGTGGGGAGGGGACCTGGGAAGTGACCCCAGCTCCATCCTCCCAGGCGAGTACATTTACCCTGCGGCGTGCCCCTTAAAGCTCCTGGGGGACCGCAGCAGGGATCGCGCGTCCTCCAAACACCTCCGCGCTGGTCTTCAGAAAGTGTAGTCTTTCTCCCAGGTTTCTTGGGGAGAAGGAAGGGGAGGGCAGAATGTTGTTTTGAAAAGTGAGGGGCGGGGGTTGGCGAGCGAGATTCCTTAGGTTACCGGCCAGCACAAATCCATCCGCGGTGACTCTGGGTCTCTCTTCTGGGTTGGCTGGTGGTGATCTCCTTGTGTCCCCCGTGCCCAAGTGGGGCACCCAAGTTTAGGGAGTCTGCGAGGGATTCTTTCTTTCCTCCGGACACGGACCGCCTTTCGGGGAGGCTCATTCTTAAACTTACTTTACCCGTTTATCCCTGCCTGAGGGCTCCACTTTACGAAAAAATTGAGTGAGAATGAAATCGTGGCTTGGCTGTCCTACTTTTCTTGAGCTTGGAGGAAGTGCATAACTTTACTGACCCTGAGGGTGGAGGAGAGAGGGAGGGAGAGAGAGGATGCTTTTATGTATGTGGATTCGGGATTTGGAGAGTATCTTTGGGGTATCTTCTACCCCACCCCAGAAGTGAGGTTTCTGTCAGACTGTGAGAAGAAATCCTTTTTTATCCTGGATCCTGAGAAAGGACCCAGAGAAACACTATTTTGAGAGGCCTAGGTAAGTGCATTCTGTTGAACTCAGAGCGAGATGCTTTTCCTGGTCAAAGGGAGAAAAAGCGCTGCTGTATTTCTACTGGCAAACTGTGTGTGCTCAGATTGTAACAGCTTTCATCGCTTTTTGTTTTTTTTTTGTTTTTTTTTTTTGCGGGTTCTTGGTTGCAATCTCATCTTTTGTGGCTTCTCAGTCTGGGTTTTGTTTTTCCTTTCTCTGACCTGAGCTTCTGGGTCTGGACCTCCTTGTGTGTCCACAGTCCCAGCCTGGTCCCAGGGAAGCATTTGCTATCGCTGCTTTTTTTCTTTGTTGTTGTTGTTTTTGTTTGTGTGTGTTTTATGTTTAGTTTGGTCAAAGGCGAGAAGTCATCTAAGGATAGATCGTGGGCGGCTGGAGCCTCAGGCAGGGACAGTGGAACGAATTCCCAATCCAGTCTGAGCTCGCCAAGGCTGCTGTCCCTGCCCACCCCCACTCACCCCAAACCCTGTACACTGAATAGAGGTCCGAAGTGAAACCAAGTCATCTCCCCCATCGAGGTGGGCTGGGTTAGGGCCAAGTTCGGAGAAGGCAGGGAGAGGACAGGAAAGCTTCTACCGCTCTGCTCTGCCGCCTGTCTTTTTCTGTCCGAGCAGGTTTGCGGGAGTAGGCAGAGGACGCAGCGGTGGTCGCCCTGCTCCGCACCGGGCCCGGGAGTTTCGAGCGACACAAAGGCGGGAGCTGTCCGCGGTTCTGAACCGGCGCGGCGCGGCCAAGGGCTCCTCTCTTCTCTCCTCCTTCTGTGTGACCCCTGACTTTCTAGGCTTTTATTTCTCTCTCTTTTTGGGGGAGAGCCGCCTCAGAACGTGTGTCAGATAGGTATATGGCAGCTGATTAAAAAAACGATTTCTCCTTTCTCAAATGGTGCAAAAAGGTTTATTTTAACTGTACCCTGTGATAGACACGTGTAGCTATTTTCACCCCTAAAGAAGTAGGGGTTCGTGTTTAAGAATGGTAGAATTAACCATAACGAATGCTGTTAATTTGCCCTGTGGTTTGTTCTGATGAAGAAGGCCGGGATTTAGCTTTGAATTTTTTTTGTTTTGGGCAGTGAAATCCCTGGCACTTTAACACCTTCGAGAGAAAAATCTATAAGAGCTGGAGAGGCTTGGTGACTCTACACGAAGGCAACTGATGACAGCCTACTCTGTCATCTAGGAGAAGAGAGGGCTGGTGAGGGTCAAAGGCATGGATACCAAGTTGTGTCAACCCCGTGAGGCAGAAAGAGATCTCTGAGGACAGCAGTCTTCTAGATTATTAAGGGGGAAGCGATTTGTATGGAGTGTTTGGGCACAGAAAGGGTTAGCCTGGTGCTTCACTCTCTACACGCTCTGGGTGTAATCGTGGAGGTGCCTGGCATGGTGTACTACGAGCATCCATCCCTCTGCTTGAATTTGCATGCTGTACTTGTTAAGAAAGTTCATGCAGGGGAGAAGGAGAAACCACTCACTCACTCTGGGGACTCAGCACCTTGAGGAGATCCCCCGACTCCTGGAAGCATCTCTTCATCTGGTCTTCTCAGTGTCACCGCGTCCTTTGCGGAGAAGTCCCCACAGCACTGTGACTCAGCAGGGTTCTCTGGACCCCCACCCATCCACAGAGACAGAAGGGCCCAACTCTCCACCCAGAGAGATTGCGATAAAGGGCTGTATCCTTGGGCTGGAACAAACTCTGCCTGTTATCTTCCTACTCAGACACCCTGAAATCTTTAATTAAGACCAAAGTGATCTTCCCTTCATGCCACATACTTTTCAGCCTCTCAGAATGCATTAGCCTGAAGTGGTAAAAGAAAAGAAAACAATAAAGTCAATTTTCCCCCAATAACATTTGACTCCTTGATCGGCACTGAAACTCTAAAAAGTGGTAGATATTTACCACAACGCCATTTCCTAGATGAGGAAACTGAGGCCAGTGGTGTTTGTTGCTGCTCCCAGTTACCCACTGAAGGCCTGTGAGCCTAACCCAGATCCCCCTGGCTTCAGCACCTGTGCTTGCTCTAGTGCCTCATGTTTTTCTGGAGGCCGCATTCACGGTCACACTGGAAATTACCAATTATTATAAGCTATTTAAAAATCATCCTTTTTATTTCCTGGACCACCCTGGCCTGGGGTCTGTTCTTGGAAGCTGACTTTCGTGCTCACTCCGAGAGCAAGACACAGCGATGATGACAAGGACCCTCCCTTCACGGGGTTTGGGTGGCTGTTTCACAGAATGGGACTGGCTCAGTGTGACGCTATCTTAGAGCCACCCCTAGGAGTCATCTTGGATCCCCCTTCTCTCCTGCCTCCAGTCCAATCCACTAGCGAGTGCAGCGAGCTCTGCCTTGGAGACACATCCCAAACGTCCTCTGCCTCAGCGCCCCAGCCCATCCGTGGTAGAGCAGTAGCCTCCTGACTGGAGTCCCTGCCTCTTCCATTCTTGTCCCCCACTTCAATCTCTTCTCCACGCGATAACTACAGTTGTATTTTAAAATCATAAATCAGGTCCTGGCATTCTGCCTTTAACCCTCTAACAACTCCCCGCTGCACTTAGAATGGAATCGTAAGCCTCACTCCAGCCAGAACTCTTCCGGATTGGCTCCCTCCCTCCTCTCCTGCCGGCCCCTTCCCATCACCCCCCGGGCCACCTTCACCCCTGCTGAACCAGCGTGGGGCTAGTTTTCCTCACCCTCTGCCCTCCATCCTTACCAAACTGACTCCCTTTAGTCACCGAGGTTTCAGCTTCCATTCCTCTGAAAGCACCCTCTTTCTGTTGCTCTGTAGTCTCTTTCTCCCTTCCTCTGCCTGCTTTTGTCCTTTATCAATATCTACTACTATCTTATTTGTATGTTAAGGTGCATGATTTTTCAACCCCCCCCCCAGTACTCGGGATTGAATGCAACTCCTCTGGAGTGAGCTACATCTCCAGCCCTTTATTATTATTTTGAGACAGGGTCCTGCCAAGTTGCTAAGTTGGCCAGGCTGAGCTCCAATTTGTGATCCTCCTGCCTCAGCCTCCCAGAGTGCTGGGATCACAGACACGTGTCACGATGCCTGGCTCATCTTTTCTGACTTCGTTAATAAGATATCAGTTCTGTGAGAGCAGAGAGATTGGTTTACCTCCTCCTCCTTCTGCTCCTCCTCCTCCTCCTCCTCCTGCTTCTTTTTTTGGTACCTGGGATTGAATTCGGATCCTTGGCTTGCAAGGCAGGCAGTGGAACCATTCATTGACTGTTGTGTCCTCCCCACTGCCTAGCTCAGCCCCTGGAATAGAGGCTTTCAGTGCATATCTGTTGACTAAAAGAGCAATGAACAGATACGTAGAGGAGAGAGACAAGCTGGCTGAGCAGGGTAGGAAAGGGCTGGGACTTTGCTGGGGAAAAGGAAGGAAGAAAAGCATAACCGAGGACTGTAGGAGGAAGCAGTCCTTGGGTGGATTCTGCAGACCAGGCGCAGGGTCAGACTGGGTGGAAGGGGCCCAGCCTCGGAAGGGGTTCTGATTTGTCTTCCTTGGGTCCAGGCCTCGCCTTGGTTACAGATAAAATCATGGTCCCGGAAATCGTAGCAAATCAGGGATGGCATGTAAATGGCCCGTTTGGGGGAGAGGTAGCTGCCCCTTCCGTGCTGGAGGTAACCGGTGTGACGGCGCAAGCTCTGGAGCGCACTCGCCCACGAGGGAATCTCATGCACGGCTCCCACAGCTGCGGGCCGTGGGGCGTCCCTCGGGCCCTTGTGCCTCAGTGTCCGCCCTGTGGAGTGCAGCTGAAAGCACGCACTTGTCTCGTGGGGCAGCCTCGAGGGGGCTTTGGCCTGCCTGTGTCGATCTTTGCATATGGAGAAGAAGGGCGACAGAGAAGTAGGGCTGGGGGCGAGCGAAGAGGCTGGGGTGCAAAGGGGAGAGCTGGAACTCATTGCTGAGGATCTCATTTCCTCCCGCAAGAGCTCTTCTTTCCTCTGTCGAGGCAGAAGAGGCTCTGCTGATGGAGGAGAGGGCTTTCAGTCCTAGCTCCAAAGAGGACAGGGCAGTGGGATGGCTCAGTCTCCCTGGGGCTCCGGCTCCCATCATCTGTCAGCGGAGGCTGCAAAGGACCAGCCTCTGGGGTTCTGGAAGCTCTTTGGGGGGATGTTGGGGGGCCGCTCCTGGGGTGTTAGCTGGGGTTTTACTTAGGGGCCACTTTCCTTCCTCTTTCCACAGGGAGCTGCGTCTCAGAGCTGCGGAGAGTCTGTAAACCCACTTGGGTGGCCCCGGAATAGTTGGAGAAGGGAGGTGAGGGCCGTCTTCTAGGACCAGGGGCAGAGAGCTCCACTTCCAATACCGGACGGGGCTGGGGCAGCCTGGCCTCACAGGGAGCTCACCACCGTGGTTTCCCCCAGGCCCTCTGGTGGCTGTCACCCCATGGGGGACCTTCCTTCACATGACAATAAAAGTGGTCTGCAAAGATGCATCTCCATTCAGTGTCTCCTGCTCTCCAGCCCTGGAACAAAACAAGGAAGCACTTAGCTCCTGAGGAGAGAGGGCTTTTGGGGTGGGGGTGGGGTTTAGGAAGGTGAGTGAGGTGTATGCAAAGTGGGTAATCTCGTCTGCAATGCCAGGGTCCTCACTGCAGCTGCAGGTCACCCATCCCAACCCCAGGCTGCTCCCAGACAGGCAGGGGAGCTCTGCAAGTCGACGTGAGACTCCACGCAGTGCCCGAGGGCTCCCAGGGACACCCAAGGAGGCGCTCATTTATTCACTCACTCACCACCAAGTGTATCACGCTGGGCCCTTCTGGCTTAGGTGCTCGAGGTCTCCGACTCAGTTCTGCTCTTTGGTACGTGAGGAAAAACAATAATGGTAAAAGAAGCAACCTCATGGGGCTGCTGTGAGACCCCACGAGAGGACAGAGGAAAAGGGCTCAGCACAGGGCTGGGCACCGACGGCGAGTGAGTGATGCCGTGTTACCTGACAACAGCGTTGCAGACTGTGGAACAGCTGTTTGCAAGGACTGCATGAAAGTGCCTTGCCTACAACATGCAAGCAGGAAACATTCACGGAGCAGAATCAAGCCATTCATGAAGAAAAGTAGCAAGGGGATCCCGAGGCCAGTTCCCAGGGGCCACTGCTTCGATCCGTTAGGGGTCGAGAAGTTCTTTCCCCGCTTGATCACCCTCTCTCCTCTTTCCCTTCTACAGCAACTGTGACCCTCCTCTGTCCCTTCCTCTCTTGAGAAGCTTCTTCAGCGTCGTTGTGACTTTGACTCCCGCGGGACATTTCGGCAGGGTGGGGGTGGGGAGCTGCTAGCGGCTCCCAGGTAGAGGCCAGGGACGCTCTAACCCATAATGTGAAGCCCAACGGTCTCTCCGGCACCCCACCCCCACCACCATTCAACTCAAAATGTCCACAGAGCAGAAGTGAGAAACCCGCTAAGCAGGGAGTGGTGGCACGCGCCTGTAATCCCAGCACTCTGGGAGGCTGAGGCAGGAGGATCCCAAATCCGATCTCAATCGGGCAGCTAAGCGATTTAGCGCTAGACCCCGTGTCAAAAAAAAAAAAAAAAAAAAA
>NW_022900924.1:15071466-15096059 GCF_012274545.1 Fukomys damarensis | reverse complement strand
AAAAAAAAAAAAAAAAAAAGAGTTTGGGCTACAGCTCAGCGAATCCCAGCCCGGATCCGCCCCTCTTGGACCCGCCCCTGTTCCGAGCCAATGAAGACCCGGGCTGGTCCGCATCCAGAGGGGCTAGCGCCCCTGGGCCTTTTTACTCCAGTCTGGGAGGCGCTGGCGGCCTGGGAACCTCTGAAAACCGACCGAGATGGCTGTGTTTTAAGGGCTCTGCTGGGTGCCTTTGGGAGGAAGCTGGGCCAGCTGTTGCACACAGCTGGCCAAGTCCTCGTGGATCTGCAGGCCGGGTGGGTGCAGAGGTGACCCGGGTCTGGGGTCGACCTGGCGTCCCTGCGGCCACAGCAACGTCCCGTCCTGGAATCCGCACCAGTCGTATCGTGCCCTCTGGGGGGGACTTTTGGAGGCCAAAGGCAGCAAAGACCACGTGGAGATGGCACTGGAGCTGAAGGTATAGGTGCTGTCAGCCCATCCCTTTCACCCAGGAGGAAACCTGAGAACTAGCGAAAGTCTCCTCTTTGGTGTTTTGAAACAGGTTCTTGCTACCCATTCCAGGCTGGCCTTGCACTCACTACTCAGCCCAGGCTGGTCTTGAACTCATGGCAATCCTCCTGCTTCAGCCTCCCAAGGTATGGGATCACAGGTGTGCATTATCGTGCCTAGCTCTTCGGTGATTTTGACCTGTAATTTGCAAAGCCAAGGTTGGATGCACCGCTTTTACTGACCGAGAACCCAAGACCCATGGAGAAACTTTTTTTTTTCTTTTTTTCAAGGCTGGCGATTGAACCCAGGGTCTCACACATGCTAGGCAAGTTCTCTACCACTGAGGCAACCCCAGCCCTTCCATATATATTTTATGGCTCACTGGAAGAGATGAGCTTGAAAACTCCAAAAGCAAGGTAATGATAAACAGATGGAAATGTTAATTTACCCTGATGTAGCTATGCCTATAGTATACATGTATTAGAAGACTTCACTGTACCCCAGAAATAGGCACAATTATCATGTGTACATCAAACATTTTTTAAGACTTGGAGATGCCAGAGTTACCTACCCAAACCGGGTCTCCACACTCTGTATAGATGGGTGGAGTGACCACACTGTACCCCATACATTTGTACAATTAACAGGGCCTGGGATGTAGCTCAGTGGTGCCGCTGCCTGCTTTGCAAGCACCAAGTCCTGTGTTCCTTCCCTGGTATCAAAAAACAAGAGCAAAAACAAAACACCAAAAACAAAACAAAACAAAAACTCT
Organism: Fukomys damarensis; assembly: GCF_012274545.1. Lineage (NCBI taxonomy): Eukaryota > Metazoa > Chordata > Mammalia > Rodentia > Bathyergidae > Fukomys > Fukomys damarensis. The sequence goes on along the minus strand of NW_022900924.1, from coordinate 15,094,801 downwards.
CAGCATTTACACAATTAAAACAATCAATTTGAACAGGGAGGGGAAAGATGGGCTCCAGAGCCTTCTGATGGTAACGTGCTGTCCACTGCCAGCAGGAACTGTTCTATGTGGTTCACCTTAAGGTGCCCTGCTTTATCACTCCCTTCTGTGTGACCAGGGAGAAGTCACCCTGCTGCTCTGAGTGTGACTCTGTGAAGCAGAGACAGTGGACAGGCAACCTTGATTTTATGGGTCCAGTGGGGGGTGTTGATTGAAACTGATAATTTTTTATGTTTGAGGCAGGGTCTCACTATGTAGCCCAGGCTGGCCTGGAACCCATGGAGATCCTCCTGCCTCAGCTTCCTGAGTGCTGGGATTATAGGCGTGCGCCAGCATGCCTGCATTGCTGATGGGAATTCTGATTGCCAAAATCTCAAACTCTTCTTTCCAGCTTCACTGACTGCTTTTCACACCCAAGATCTGGAGCAGGTGCCTGCCTGATATTTCCTACCTGGAGGCAAAGAACGCAAGGATTAGAATCCCTGGAGTCCAGAGAGCTAGCCAGGGCTGTGGGCCTTTCTCGACTAATGACTCCCTTCCTTCAAAGGCTTCCTTCCACCTCATCAAAGAATCAAAATGAATCAGCAGATACATATTGAGCCTCAAGGCTGTGGGAGGGATGGGGAACAGGAAGGGGGAGGGAGCACTTCCGCCCCAGGAGTTCAGGGGCCACAATTAAACACAAAGTAGGGAAAGGTCCAAAGTGCTCCAAGGAAGGAGGGCTCTGAAGGTACCAGGCTCCAGAGTAGATAAATAGAGCACTTTCCCCGGAGACTCGAGAAGTGGGGGTAACAGGAATCTGGTTTCTGCTTGGACGAAAAGCACAAAACTCTCACTTGCTGCATGGGTGACAGTGAGCGAGTCCTTTTCCCCGACCACTGTACCCCGAGTCTGTGACTGTTCTGGGAGACAAACTCTGGAGAAGGTAAGTAGATAACCAGTCAGCCCCACACTGGAAGGCCTGCTCCGCCTTTGGGTGCCTGTGTGGCCTGGGGAAGTCAGCACACCTCTCTCTCCCACCTCTCAAGCTGTGAATCGGGAGTTGTGTGTTCTCAGCACGATTCAGAAGGGCCAGTTCTCTGGGAGGACACAAGCACGGCAGGTGCAGAGTTGTTTCCTTGTATCGGTAACAAACTGAACATCAAGGGTAGACATCCAGGGCCGGCTCCTCTCCAGAACGGGCACAGAAGAGTCTCAGGAGGGACGGTGGGGTTGGCCCCTGGGTTGTTTCCTGTCTCTCTCCTCCCCCAGGCGTGGACCACGGAGACAGAGAAACCGCACTCCTTTCCTCCCCTCCTCCCTTCCCTTTCTTCCCCACCAAGGTGCAGGGACCAAACCCCGAGCGTTGTGTGTACCAGGCCAGCCCAGCACCCTACCGCGGGGCCTCACCCAGCTGGCCTGGCTCTGCCTTGCTGAGGTCTCAGCCTGGCAGTGTGGTGATGTTAGAAGCAGGTGCTGAAGACACAGGGCAAGACAGGCCCGGGCACTTGCTCTTTCACCTCTACCCACGGAACCAGCGGGGCCCTCTTGGCAGATTCCGGGGAACCCCAGACCCCTCAAACGAATCAGTGCTGAGCGATCACCCTCCCTCTCCTCTCTCCACCCGGGGCCTCCACAGACACAGCCCCCTCCCCAGCAGCTGCCTCCCCCGGAAGCCTGGCTGGTGGCCTGTCTCCCGCTCCTGGACTGCACCCCGAATCCCAGCCACTGCTCATCTGCACATCTCCCCTCCCCGCGCTCATGTCTGGGTCCAAGCCGAGGCTGCCTCCTGCCAGGTCACTCTGCTACTGCTTTTCTGTCCCCTGCCAGTCACACCCATGGAGCACCACTCGTGGAGTCCGGAGACCCCTGCTGCTCCGACGTGACACCAGCCGGTGAGAGGCTCCCGCTCCAGTCCTCTCCTCTGCCTCCTCCCTCCACAAACACAGCTGTTCTCCGACTCCTGTGTCTGGGATACCAGGGAATCTGTATGCTTCTTCCTCCCCAGCATCTTGCTTGTAGTAGTTGATCAATAAATCGGGAATAAATGGATGAATACATGAACGTAAATGCGCCTCCAACCGGGGATGTAGGCGCTTTTAGAAGGTGGGAGGATCTTTGAAGTTTTTTTGGGAATGAGTTCTTTTTTATTGGTCTAGTTTTATTGAGGTACAACTGGCACAGATACGCTGCATGTAGTTAAAGTGCACAGTTTGACATATGTGTGCCCCTGTGAAACCATTGTCACGATCAAGATAGCGAGCACACTTCGCATCTCTTATTTTCCCTTCCGCCTCCTCCTCGCCGCTCCCACCCCAGGCAACTGCTGATCTGCCTTCTGTCCCTGCAGACTGGCTTGTGAGTCCTAAAGTTCGATAGAAAGGGAGTCACACATATAGATTCCTTTGTGTCTGGCTTCTTTCACTGGGCACAAAGGGGGAATGGGCTTCTGCGCTGTGCTCCACGGCTGAGGGTGTGACCTGGAGAGGAAGCGGCGGACGTTCCAGGAGGGAAAAATGACTGTGAACAGAATTCAAAGGCAGAAAAATGCAGGGTCACTCGGCCAGGCTCGATCAAGTGCTGCTCACTCAACAAGTGTCTGCGGGGCTCCAGCGAGGGGCTAGGCACGGAGCTGAGGAAGGCTTGCACGGCTGTGCTGGGGCCTTTCTCCTGCTCCCCGACGTGTCTGCCCCTCGTCCCCCTGGGCGCAGGCCTCGCTTCTCGCTGGCCTCTGGGTGGTTTGGCCACTGCCGATCCCTCACAGGAGGTTGGAGGGAGGTTGGCGGCTCCTTCTCCTGCCACGGCGCCTGTGCGGTGGCTTCTGATGCAACCCCACCCTTTCAGCCGCTTCCTGGCTCAGGCCCCAATACGGAGGCCGCCTCATGAAGAGGGGTAGAAAGCGCCAGAAGCCAGCCTGGGTGGGGGTGGTTTGTTTTCTGGGGTCCTTTCCTGCGGCATCCTGGGTTGGTGACTAGGAGTCCCCACTAAGGATGTTTGGGCCTCCCGAGGGTCTTTGTGGAAGCCCCAAACCTGTCCCAGCTCCAGGTCTCCCCACAGTGCAACTTCGGGGTTTCTGGGACTGAGCGTCTGGCCCCAAGTCACAATCTGGAACAATCAGGAACAATCTCCAAATGGTCAGAGATTTTCACACCTAGTGGGTCCTATTTGATCCACACGACCCTCCCAACGACAAGGGGCCTTGGCACTGGGACACCTCCCATCAAAGACAAAGATGTCACCCTCTGCCGTTTGATTTTTCCACTGGTCAGGCTGATTTATCACCAACAGGCCCCATTGTGACCCTCTGCGTGGACCTTGTGAAGAAGGACACGGGCGGATCAGCCCTGCCTTTTCTTCCAAACCCGGCTGTGAGCATCTTGAAGAAAGGTTCTTTCGCAGCCTCACTCCCAATTACACAATCTTTTTGCATCATAAAGTAACCCCCACCCGTGTTTGGGAGGGGGAGTTCCCCCATACATGGCTCTTGCTTTGAATAGGGGTGCTTCTTAAACAGATTCCTATCCTTGTTTACGAAAAGGTTCCAAGCTTATGGTGCAACACACGGGAAGTTATGAGAAGGGTAAGAAATGGGAACTGTCCAATCCACAACAAGCTTCCTTCCGTTCAATCCTGCATCTGAGGGCTGTCCAATCATGGCCAGGCTTCCTTCCCTTAAATCCTGGGCCTGGGAGCTGTCCAATCCGGACCAGGCTTTCTTCCGTAAAGTCTGTGTACTCTATCGGTAGAGGTGAGGCAGGAGTGGGAATTGAGGGGGGATTGGGGCTGGAAGACCTGAAAGCTGTTGAGTTTGGGGACCTGTCATCGGACAATTAGGTCTGCTCAGAGGATGATGGGAGGCTAGAAAAAGGCCTTTGGATGGGAGCTGGGGCAGATGTAACCGTAAAGGGTCGATCATGCCCCCTCTTAGAGCTGGCACAAAAGGCTCGAGCTGCCCGTCCCTGGAAGTGTGCAGGGAGCGCCTCACTGGGAAGGGGGTGTTGCAATTGAGACCTGGTCCCACGATGGGGTTCCAAGCGCCTGCAGACCAGGTACGTGAGAATCAGAGAGGCCCTCGCTGCATACCCAGACCCAGTCACTCGTGGGTGCGATCTGTTTATTGAGCACTTTCTAGGCGCCTGGCACTGGGCCGGGCAATGCGGCCACGGCAGTGGACAGATGAGTCCCTCCCTCCTGCGTCACATGCTAACCAGGGAGGCGAAAAGTAGACCAGATACGAATGAGGTCACCCACTATGAGATGAGGGCTCCAAGTCCATCGTCCGGGATGGCGGTGCCGTCCCCCTTACCTAAGGTCCTGTATTCCAGGACCCCCAGGATGCGTGTCCTGTGTCTCTTCCTGTATCTACCTTGCTATGACAAAGGCATCAGTTACTCGCAGCAAGAAATCAGCATCAAGGCCCATAGTATGCTGTAAGAAACTTGTGTGAGTATCCTCCCTCCCTCTCTGCCCCCAAATATCTCACCGCACCGCACTGGGCACAGGGACCGTTCGTGTGCCCCAGCGGATGGAGTGAAATGGCGGGAGATTCTGCTGTGCTCCTCAGAAGGGAACACGACTGAAAAATGGGTGAATTTTCTAGAATTTTCTGTGTAGTATTCTCAGTCCACAGAGGACCATGGATAAGAGAAACTGTGTGCAGTGGAACCTGGAAGGGGGCGGTGGTTGTATTATGGCGGGGGACCTCTTTGGGTTCAGGTTCCGGGGGGGTGACCCAGAAGCTGAGGCCAGGGCAGCACCAGCCAGCCTTGGGCAGAGGCCCGGAAAGTGTTCCTGATGCTTGCCAAAGGGCACTGGAGGCCAGATCATTTGGGGTCCTCCCGGGAACCGGGGCCGTCTGGATTTCATCGGAACCTCTGTGTGCACAGCAGCCCCGACTTGTCAACTTCGTTGGACTAACACCAAGTAGACTAGAAAAGGGTGCTCCTGGGTGTGTCTAGGTGGGTCACAGAGGCACAGCTGCAGCTACCAGGTCCAGTGCCTTGGCTGCTCCTCTCTGACGCTGCTTCTTGGACACCATGGATTCAGCAGCCTTGCTCCAGCAAACCTGGCCGTCATGCTGTTTCTGCCTTAGAGTGGCTGACCAGGGACTGAGTCTCCTAAAGCTAAGCTGAATTCACCTCTCCGCTAAGTTGTCAGTGTTGTGTCTCAGCCACAGGAAAGCTGAAACACCCCAGAGGGTGGTGTGACCCGAAGATCTACTTTATTTTATTTTATTTTTTATTTGTAGCACTGAGCTACATCCTTAGCCCTTTATATTTCTTATTTTGAGAGAGGTTCTTCCTAAGTTACCCAGGCTGGCCTCAAACTTGTGATCCTCCTGCCTCAGCTTCTCTAGTAGCCGGCGTTGACAGGTGTGCTACACCACACCCGGGTAGAGTTCACTTTTAAGTCCGTTTTCTCAGTGATTCTGATGCACAGTCAGCTTCCAGCATCTCCAGACAGGAGCACCTTGGAGGCAACTTCTGCCAATCCATCTCGCTGTGTCTCTCACTGTCTTTCCCCCAAGGCAGCTGCAGTTTCTGGGGTGCAGAGGAGAGAGCTGGAGGGGATGAGAACCTTTTCCTCATGATCTGACCCCGCACTCCTGCCTTTGCTCTTCTAGGGAGGACTTTTAAGATAGGACCGGGTGTGGAGGTAAAATCCAGGCTGCCCGCACGTCCTGTCTCCTCTCTGCCTGACATCCCTGTCCCATCCGCTCCTGCTTGCTCTGCTCGGGCCCCTCTGGCCTCACTGTTACATGCACAGCACTGCCAGTTCCTGCCTCTGGGACTTGCATTGGCTGCTCCTGCTGCCCGTGACCCTAATGGCTCCAGGTAGCCCCGGGCTTGGCTCCTCATGCCACTCGGCCTCTGTTCACCACCCACCTTCCCGGAGAAGCTCCCTGACATTCTCATGCCCACCCGTGCCCCACGACATCCGGGTCCCTGCAGGGAGCTCTGTCTTTTATGGCGGCCTTCAAGGCTTTCATTTCTGTGTGTGTTTCTCTGTGTACGACTCAATGGGTCCTGCGGAGCGTGAGCGTCGGCGGGATCCCGGGGTCCTCCAACCTCGCCTGATGTCTGGCCTAACAGATACACTTGTCAGATGTCAGAGGAGCTCTTCGGATCTGCTGATGTTGGCGATTTCAAGAGAATCCATCCAGGGTGGAGTGAGTGGATCGGGGGAGGAGGGAAAGAATAAACACATGCGCCTCTCCTCCCTGAGCCTCTGCCTTCTCGGCTAAGAGGTGGGTGGACAGTTGCAGAGGCTGGGGAGACTGGGACTTGGGGGGCAGCCCCAGCCAGGCTATGCAGCCGCTCTGTGCAGAGCTGAGGCGCAGCGGGTGGGCGGGAGGCCCCGGCTGGAGATGTGGTGAATGGAGGGTGGGCGAGGGCCTGGGAGGAGCCGGCAGCGATGGCAATGACACTATTTAGCTGAGGAATGACCTCCTGACACTCTTCAAATAAATGCAGGCTGTCGCTGAGCCCAGGAGGCAGCTGCCGCCAGCACCACCGCCTCTGATTCTGATACAAGAACAAAACGGGCCAGCATTGTGTGTGTGTGCGTACGCGTGTGAGCTGCACGTCTCTCTGGGCGGATGGGTCTGTGTGTGTGCGTGTGTGTGGGACTCTGCATCTGGCGCCTTTGTGTGTGTGTGTTTGATTGTCTTTACGAGTGTGCTTGTGTTTGTCTTTGTGATGTGTGTTTCATATGTGTCCGAGTGTGTCTGTCCATCTGTCTGACTGTGCCTGTGTGTGTCCGTTTATATTCCTGTGAGTCTGCACATCTGTCTTGTGGGTGCCTGAAGGCGAGAGTTGCTCGGATCCTTGAAGGAGACTTCTTGGCATCCCTCGAGCAGGTGTCACTCAAAATCCAGCCAGTTCAGCCTGCCCTGGCTGAGCACCTACTATGCACCAGGCACTGAGTTCAGAGAGTGAAGTCCCAGCCAGCGCCCTGGTGGTCAGAGCTCGAGGTAGCCCTGAGTCTCAGAGCGGTGGGGAAGAGGGCATTGGTAGCTATAGCCGACAGTTGCTGACCCCTTTCCGGTGTTTCATGTGCTTTCTGTGGATGTCTTCAAATCTTATTTCAGCCAGTTGTGGTGCACAGCTGTCATTCCAGCACTCTGGGAGGCTGAGGCAGGAGGATCAAGAGTCCAAGCCCAGCCTGGATGACTTAAGGACTCAGTGAGATCCAGTCTCAAAAAAACCAAAACCAAACAAAACAAAAGGGCCAGGAATGTAGCTCAGTATTCAGGCCCTGGGTTCAATCCTGAGCACTGAAAAAAGGCAAATCTTATTTCCATTCCTGTAAGCTGAGTATTATCGGTACTCCTCTTTGCCTAGGGGGAAACTGAGGCACAAAAAGTGGAAGTCACTTGGCCAAGGTCACCCAGAAAGTGGATGGTGAGATGCTGGGTAGCTGGCTAAACCCAGGAAGTTGACCGCTAGAGCTCACATACTTTTTAATTTATAAAAAAAAATCTTTACTGGGTGGGGGATTTAGCTCAGCGGTTCCGGCGCCTGCCTCACAAGTGCAAGGACCCGAGTTTGATCCCTGGTACCCACCCCAAAAATATATATCTTTATTAATTGGCATAAGATCAACCATTTGGGAGAATCAAATTCTTGAGTTTCCAAACAGCTCTTGGTTTTGAAACAGTCCAGGGCAGCCTGATTACCACTGCCCAGGGCACATCCTGCCAAGCGATGCTCTTGGGGACAGTCTCTGGAGCAGGACCCAGGGCTCTGCAACCGCGGGGAAGTCTTACACTCGGATTTTAGAACCACAGCTGTTTGCTTGCTGGAGAACCTGGAGGAGATGCAGCAGATCATAGATGGCTGCAATGGACTTTCTACTAAGGGCCATAGGGAAGGCGTTTGAGGCGGGCATGACCTGGTTTAGTTCTCTGGTAACCAGGGAAGGCTGGCTCGAAGGAAACAAGACAGCAGGCAGGGAGAGCTGATAGCAGACTTGACGCAGTAACCCAGGTGAGCAATGGCAGGGCCTGAGCTTGGACAGGGTAGGCCGAGGAAAGGACAGGAGGCCATGAACCAGCCCATTCGGGTCATGGATGCGATGTCTTCTCTCATGTGGTGGCCAGGGCTCAGGGACAAGTGTCTTGATCTTCCAATGCAGGGCCCCATTCCAGCTTTGATCAATGGATTGAATTTCAGCAAATCAGAAGTGGCTTCCTCGAGGTGCTGCTCTAGACTTCAATGAGGGAAACCTAGGAAGAAGAAAGAGAGAAGGAAGCATCCAGCCTTCAAAGCAGCTGCTCCCCAAGGGCCTTCGTGCATGGGCATCGCTCACTTCTCCCCCAGGAGTTTTAGGGACCCCTCCTGGGCATGCGTCCTTCCAAGGGGCCGGAGGAAGTTGATTAGTGTGGGCGGCCGTGAGGGCTGGCGTTTCTAATTAACACGCCGGCAGGGAGAGTGCTGCCTCTTCTTCCAGACTCTGTGTTCAGCTGATTGAATATCAGGGCTGAGGCTAAACTAGGAATCCTGTGTCAAAAATGAAGGCTGAACGCTCCTCTTGTTAAAGGAACAGCATCCCATTTCCAGGGCTGGGCTGCTCTGCTGGCCTGCCTGGGCAGGGTGGGTGGAGGGGATCAAGGCCACCGGCACCCCTGGAGCTGGGTGTGGGGGCTCAGAGTTGCAAGGGCTGGTGAGAGAGGAGAGGCACGGAAGGCGGGGAAAGGCTGGGGCGGAGGAAGACAAGGGGAACCCCAGATGGCTTTCTGGGGCCTCCCAGGTTAGTGGGAGAAGGAAGAGAAACGGGCCATAAAAAGAGAAAGGCGGCTTGCCCTGGCAGGGGAGAGAGAGAGAGGCACGAGCAAACACAGGTTCATTAATCTGTAGTTCGTCTGCCTTTTCTGTTAGGAGGATGAACTTGATGAGTTAATTAAGTCGCAGTCTGTAAAAGCAGTTTATTTGCATAGCAAACTCCTGGGCCAGTGTGCTGTGAGTTGAGTGTGTGCAGGCAGACAATTCGGGGGAAATTACAGCCTCATTAATATGCTAATCTGGTCGCAGGCCTGGAACGGAGTTTTGGGTTGGTGGTGCTCGGGGGTGGTGGGTGTTTGGTTGCCTAGCAACCCTTTTCTCCAGGTAACCCTTCTCCGGCTTGCCCTTGATATCCCCAAAGGATTGCAATGTGGAAGAGGAGGTAAGCGGGAAAGCATTCTGTTGTCACAGAACAGTGAGCAAAATAAAAGGCAAACACACACACACACATTCACAGGCATGGCCACATTATGCCGGTGTCTTCACAGACAGGCTTGGGGAGGGGGCCGCGTGGGTGCGGGAGACGGGCGCCAACATGCAAAAGCACAGTGTGCAGCATCTGTGGCGCCAGACACGGGGGTGGGGACGCCCTTCGGCACGCACACTCACGCATGCACGCGTGTGCACACACACAGTTGGCGCCTAGGTTTTGTTTAACAAATAAACTTGCATGGCGAGCCCCTCGGCCTCTGTAACAAGACACACGCTACACGGTATCACCCTTTCCGGACACACACGTGCGTGCGTGTGCGCGTGCACCCAGGCCCCATGCACAGGGCCTTTACCTGTGACACAGCAGGTACGGACGCACTGACCACAGCATGACGCTCCCATTACAGAAACGACAACGGCTGTGAGCCTCACACCCCACGCTGCACACAGCTCGCACACGCGGGCCTTGGAGACGTGCGCACATGGGGACACGCAGACGTCTGTGCCCCTTGCACGACATCAGTGCAACACTGGACACTGGATGCGAGGGCGTGACACACCCGTGCGAGCGTTCGCCGGGAACCGCCAGGCTGGGTTGGGCGCACGCGGAGGCAGGCAGCACGGCACAGGCGCATGCGCTAGAGTCCTCGCTCTGCTGTCACTCTCACGCCCTCGTCCCCCAGGGAAGCCCGCTTCCCCTGTTACACCTCCCGCAGCCTCCCTGGACCCCCAGGCTCAGGGACTGTCCCTCATCTGTGTCTTGGCGCCTGGCAGTGGCAGCTCTTCCCAGGCTCAGGGGTAAGTGACAGGCAGCATGGAAGGTGGCCCAGCTTCCCCAGAAAGAGAGCAAAGCATGACACTTCAGGCTGTGCACGCCTCATCCTACTGTAAAAAGGCCCCGCGCCCACAGAGTCTTACTCGTGAGTTCTGCGAGTGGTAAGATGCAGACTGTTTTTCTATCATGTGAGGGGCACTAAAAAATGAAGTTAGGGGCTGGGGATTTAGCTCAGGGGTGCCGCTGCCTGCCTTGTGAGCACAAGGTCCAGAGTCTAGTTCCTGGTAGCAATAAGTAAGTAAGTAAGTAAGTAAATAAATAAATAAAGGAAAGCTGCTCAACTTAACTTTGTCTGCAAATCTAGACAAGAGAGCACAAGAAAAGAATCATTAGTGGTTTGAGAAATGCCCAGGCAAGCCTAAGGATTTAGTAGTGTGTGTTACTCACTGGTGGAAATCAGGACACAGGGGCCCCTTCAGGGCTCGTGAAGATGAGGAGATGACCGTCCTATCGGCTCCCGGGGGCAGCCAGTTGGAGGGAGGTTAGATGGTATTTTATGAGGTAAATATTTGCATGCCCCGTGCCCCAAAAGTGAGGTTTCTGGGTGTCTGCGCGTGACGTTGTCCACGGCAGCAGGCTGTGCGCTGTTGGGCGAGTGGATGCAGAGAACGGAGGGGCAGGGCGTGTGCTCCATCGCGGCAGAGGAAAGGCCACGGGCGGCGTGAGGATCCTGCGTGCGGGAAAGAAACGGGGGAGGACCTGTGCCGCAGCGTCCTTCATACAAAGCAGGAAGCAGCACTGTGGTCTGCCAGCAGCGGAGTGGACCAGCAAACTGGGGACACAACAGGGGCCCGGACGGCCACTTGATGGACAGGCAGCCACAGCGTCCAGAACAGCAAAGGCGTCCTCCTAAGGGAAGGGCGCCAGATGCAAGAGGGGACAGGGTGGGAGTCCGCTGACCTGGAAGTGGACAGTAGGTGAATCTGATCTGTCGGGATAGAAAAGAGCTCAGTGGCTGCCTGGGGAGGGGTGGGCAGGCAGAGGGACCCTAAAGAGATGAGGAAATGTTTCTCTGGCATGATGGAAATGTCCTGAATCCTGGTGCTTACACGAGTGTATACATTTATCAAAAGCTTATCAAATTCTATACTTCTGACCCGTGCACTGTTTTACCAAACACAGCTTAAGCCTCAATAAAGTTGATTTAATATTTTATTGTAAATAATAAAATATAAACAGAATAAAATTTAATACCCATCCACCTGTCCTCCTGTCTGTCCGTCTGTCCATCCATCCGTCCAGTAACCCATCTGTCTGTCTGCCTGCCTACCATCTATGTATCTGACACTCATAAAAGCAGGTCCCTGGAGTGAGGAGGAAATGAATCTGTGCGCATGGGGCTGTAGTAGGTTGAACATTGATCATCATTTCCAATGCTGTCCCCTGGACAGGATGGCATGGCAGATGGAGCATGGAGAAACAATTCATGGTATGGAAGGCAAGAACCAGAAAGGGAATAAGGAAGGAAGGTGATAAATATTTTTCCAGTGACCCACCCCCAGTGACCCATCTCTTTCCAATATCATACTCTGGTTTTTTGAGACAAGGTCTCATTGTGTAGTTGAGACTGACCTGGAACTCACTACATAGCCCAGGCTGGTCTCGAACTCACAGTGATCCTCCTGCCTCAGCCTCCTGAGTGCTGGGATTACAGGCATGTGGCACCACACCCAGCTTTCGTTATGAGAATTTTGCTTCTCTGCTTGGCCATGTCTTCAGCAGTGTGGTGGGTAAGTGCTTCCCTGCCTCCTGTACTCTGGACTTGGCCTACTGACTCCTCTTGGCCAGTGTGGTGTTAAAGGATATGACACATGCAGAGGCTTTAGTGTGTGCGGGGGATTTGTCTTGCTCTTTTGCATGTTTATAATCCTCCAGGATAACTCAAGCCTTGGGCATTTGGGCCCCTTGGAGCTGACCTGTGTTCTTCAGGAAGCCTGGATTCAAGCTGCCCAGAGAAGCCAGCCAGGATCAGCCAAACCATAGTTAACCCGCAGGCTGGTGTGGCAAATGCATTTCCTGTTGGAAGCCTCTGGGACTGCAAGGTTGTTTTTGTTACGCAGCCTTATTGCCACAGTAGCTGACTGATACAGGAGCAAGGTAGAAAAGAGTAACACAAGAGATTGCAAAAGGGGAGATTTGCTTGGATACACAGTAAGGCACAGCCTGTGCATTGAGGGGAATAATCGGCTGGGTGCCAAATGCAGGGATAAGAAGCTCCCACTTCCTTCTGCAAGACACCCTCACTTCTCAGCAGAACAACGGGGCCAGCTTCTGTCTGTCCTCTTCCCATGCTGGGGCTTCCCACCTGAACCACAGGTGTATGCTGCGGAGGGCTTGGTGCATATCTCCTCACTTTGTCTTCCTAGGAACCTCATGAGATAGGACTAGTGTCGTTCCCATTTCATACACGGGAAGCTGAAGCTCAGAGAGGGTAAGTCACTTGTACTTGGTCACACAGCCAGCGAGCGATGGAAGTCTGAGTCCCATGCCAAAGTCTAGGTTCGAAATCAAAGAACTTTGCCCTAAGGTGTCTTAGGTTTTCCCCTCTCTGTCGAGTCCCTGCCCAGATGCGGGGGGGTGTCAGGCCAGTTGCCCTGTGATGGAAATCTTAATGTGATTGGACCCCAAGGCATCACCTTGGGGAAGTGCCTTGTCCTTTAAGAAATTATAAATATTTCATTTTCCCTCTCCTCTCCCGCCTTGTCAGCCCTGAGATGGAGTTATCGATGGGGCCGGCTGATGGATAGATTGGCGGGGCTCTGTATTGATGAGTTCATAGATTGTTGGCTTTTGTCCCATTCTTGGGGAAAAAGAAGTCTTGACAGCTATTTTCCTTGTGGTGGGGGTGACGGAAAGCGAGGCCCGGTCAGGATGGACCGGCAGGCGATCCTGTCAGCTCGATCTTGAGCACTGATCCCAATCCGGCCACCTCCCACCTGCTTCTGTGCCACCCCGGTCCCAGGCCCCGGCCTCTCAGCTGTCTGTCCATGGCCACCTGGAGGCCAACTGCGCTCCTTGCCCGCCCCGCATCTGGCAGTCAGGATGCCTTTTCAAAGCACAAGCCAGAGGTGGTCACTGCTTATCCCGCACTTCAGATCCTGACCGCAGTGACGTGCAGGGCCTTTACTGTGTCCCCAGCTCCCCCCCTGACCTCTGTCTCCTCCTTGCTCTGCACCCAGCTCCTCTGCAGTGTCCCTGCTGGTCCCCAGCTCCCTAGTGCGGTCCCGTCTCTGCTGTCTTCCTGCTGGTGCCCACCTGGCTCCTGTCCTCACCTCCACCCTGCTCTCCATCTAAATGGCTGCCCCGGGCACCCTGCCTGCCTCCCTCCCCGAGCTCCTCCTCATTACCTACACATTGCTTATTTATTTGCTTATTCTCCGCGTCTCTCCTTAGCTCTGGAAGCTGGGGCTTGGGTTGGCTTTATCATGGCTGTGTTTTTCTCACCTTGAACAGGCTCAGAGCATCACAGCTGCTGGATGAGTCTGTCCCTAGTCTGTGTTTGTAAATAAAGTTTTTCTTCTCTCATTGAGTTTATTGGTACATTTTAGGTTGTAAATAAAGTTTTATTGGAACTCAGCCATGTCCATTTCATTCTGAGTCATCCATTACTACTCTTGCTCTGCAGGTGCACAGCTGTATTAGAGGTATCAGGACTGGCAAAGCTGGAAATTCTACTCTGGCTCTCTGCATAAAAAGTTTGTTGAATCCCTCTTAGGGCACTGCCTGACACAAAGCAGTTGCTCACTACTCACTTGTGCAGTGAGTGAATGCTTGAAATGAGATCTACTCTATCTGAAAGTTTGGCCATGTACAATTTCTGATCTTCCTGTCCTCTTCCCAGAGGACTCCCATGTACACCAGACCTTTGTCGGCTACAAGTAGCAGTCTTGACTGGCTCACTCCAGAAAAGGTGATTTGTTAGCTCCCAAACTGAAATGTCGTAGGTAGACTACTTCAGGTACAGCTGGATCCAGGGGCTCGTCCTGATTCAAGGCCAGAGAAAGGGAGAGTCTCTTTCCTGAGAGCAGGATTTTGGATGCGGTGGTTACCTTTCAGAGCCTGAGTTTTCTTCTCTGTCAAAGGAGTGAGGCAGGGAATAGTGGTCCCTGCTTCATGAGGGAGCTGTAAGGGTAAAATGAGTCAATTCAAGTAGGCTGAATTTCAAAAGTCCACTTACTAATTGTTGGAGCCTATGAAGCTGTTACCTCATGTGGCGAAAGCGCCCCTGCAGATGCGATTGAGTTAATGAGCATGGGATGGAGCGAGGACTGTGGATTATCTGGGTGAGCCCAATGCCCCCTTATGAGGAGGCTGGAGGGCCAGTCAGAGACAGAGATGGAGGATGGGAGCAAAGATCCAGGAGTGAGAGCAGAAGCTGCTACGCTGCTGGCTTGGAGGACGGAGGAGGGGGCTGCAAACCCAGGAATGTAGGCGGCCTCAGGGAGCTGGGAGGGCCGGAAGTGGGTGTCCTTTAGAGCCTCCAGAAGGCACACGGCCCTGCTGCCAAGAGCCCTGTGCCAGACACTGACGGGTGCTGCTCTAGACTGACGGGCTTGTGGCCATTCCTCACGGCAGTGCAGGAGATGGAGGAAGCCCAGGTTCAGGGCTGCTCGCCTCACCTAGTGAACGTCAAGACCTTGGGGGCGGGACAGGGCCTCTATTGTCACGGGGTCGGCTGTCAGTCTCACATCAGACATTCAGGCTCCTACGGGTCCACCTCGACACCTCAGAGGGAGACCCCAGGCCACCCCGCCCCCTCAGACTGACAGCCCTAGCAGCTGCCAGGATTGGGGGTGGCCTCCTGGGAGACGGAGCCGGGGCTCCACAGCTGGCCCAGATGTGCCCAGGGTCTGAAGTCGCCTCTGCCTCTGCAGCCAGCAGGCTTTCTTTGCGAAGCAGCAATGTCACCCGCCCCCTCCCGTCCGGTCCCTGTTAATCCCCTCCCCACTGAGCCATTCCAGACACTCTCCCGCCCCCTCAGACTGACAGCCCTAGCAGCTGCCAGGATTGGGGGTGGCCTCCTGGGAGACGGAGCCGGGGCTCCACAGCTGGCCCAGATGTGCCCAGGGTCTGAAGTCGCCTCTGCCTCTGCAGCCAGCAGGCTTTCTTTGCGAAGCAGCAATGTCCCCCGCCCCCTCCCGTCCGGTCCCTGTTAATCCCCTCCCCACTGAGCCATTTTCCAGACACTCCCTTCCCCGTCTCCTATGGATCGCCAACCCGCTCCTCTCCCAAGCCCCTCAGTGGCAGGGGGCCAATAAACTTGCCAGGCCTTTTGTCACCATCTGTCCTTCGGCTCACCGAGGTCAGCGGCAGGCGCCCAGGCCGGGAAGGTCTAATCTGCCCCTCGCAGTGGAACGCGCCTTTGCCGTGGCCGGGCGGGTGGGCTGGTCCGAGGGTGGCGCCTGCTCAGAGGGCACCGTGCCCGAGGCCGCCTCAACATGGCAGCAGGCGCCAGCGTAGACTGCCGAGAGGGACGCTGGCTCCAACCTGCTCCTTTCACCTACTTCACTGTCACCCTTGGGTACTTGCTTTGGGCCAGGCAACATTTTCTAAGGGCTGTCTGGGCATCAACTTCTTTTCTTTTTCTAATCTGACAAATTAAAAGTGCAGAAGCCTCTCATTGTGCATCCACTGCAGAGAACGGCTCCACCAAGCGAAATTCAGAACTTACTTAACTTTCAAAGCAACCCTGTGTGGTCTGTGTGTTCGTCCGTCCATGAGTAGATGGGGAAAGGGAGGCGCAGAGAGGATATGCAGGTGGGGATTTAGCTCAGTGCTTCTGCGGCCTTGCCTCGCAAGTGCAAGGTTCTGAGTTTGATCCCTGGTGCCAAACAAAAACACAAACAATTATGAACAGAGAGGGTATGTAACTTGCTCAAGCTCAAACAGCTGCTTAGGTGTGGAGCTGGGATTTGAAGCCAGTAAAGGTGTGTGTGTGGCTATCACATCATGTGCTTTTCTATCAGTGGCAGTAACCGTTGCAATTCCTTTTTTCTTTTTCCCCCCAGTACCGGGGATCAAACCCAGGGCCTTCACATTGAGCTGCATCCTCAGCCTTTCTTTTATTTTTTATTTGCTCATTGGTTATCACGAAGTCACTAAGTTGCCCAGGCTGGGTTTGAACTTGGGATCCTCCTGCCTCAGCCTCCCAGAGTGCCAGGACGACAGGCGTGTGCCACCACGTCCGGCTGTTAGTTTTCCTCTTGGAGTGTTATGCTTTCATTTCAATTTATCTTCTTGTTGTTCTCTCTTTCCTTCACGTCTGCTCTGCTTTGTCCTACTGCCTGGAGCTTACAAAGTTGCTTTCCAACATCCTCCTTCTCATGGCTACCAACTGGCTGATCTTCACGATGACCCCCAGAGGGAGGGCACCTAACAGCACCTCCAAGTTCCAGATGACGAAACTGAGGCTCAGAGAGGTGAGGTCATCTAGGAAGGAGCTGAGTCAGTTTCCAGTAGCCGGCTTCCCGCTCTGTGCCCTGATGTGGGATCCCAGTCTCCGGGTCACTGCATTTGTGTCCTAGGGCTGCTGTAGCAAAGACTCAAGAACCAGTTGGTTTACGTCCACGGACTTTTACCTTCCGCCAATCCAGGAGGCTGAAACCTGCAGGGGGCGGGGCCTTGCCTGCCACTTCCCACTTCCGACTTCCGACTTCCGGCTTCCGGCTTCAGCGAGTCGCTGGCATCCTTGGTTCTCCTAGTCAGGGGCCACGTCACCAATGCGCCTCCCTTCCGTGAGGGTCTGCCTCTGCCTCCCAGTGTACCCCCCTTTTTTTTGGTACCGGGGATCGAACT
The DNA here is from genome assembly GCF_012274545.1 of Fukomys damarensis. Taxonomy (NCBI): domain Eukaryota; kingdom Metazoa; phylum Chordata; class Mammalia; order Rodentia; family Bathyergidae; genus Fukomys; species Fukomys damarensis. The sequence goes on along the minus strand of NW_022900924.1, from coordinate 15,077,938 downwards.
TGGGTCCCAGGCAGCGGAACCACTGAGCTAAATCCCCTGCCCCCAGTGTCCCTTTTTGTAAGAATACCTGACGTTTTAGATCAGGGCCCACTCAAGGGACCTCATTTTTACTTTTCTCTCTGTAGATCCTATTTCCAAACAGGATCCAGAGTTCCTGGAGGTTCGGACTTCCATCTACCGTTTTTAGTTCCCAGCAGTGACATTGTGGGGAGACACTGGGTCCCCGTCTATCCCAGTAAAGGGACCGATGGAACTCTAATCATGTGGAGTTTGTTTTCCTTCATCTGACCTCGAAGGCTGTAAGCTCTGTGCGGTAGGGACTGTGTGTTCTGCACCCAGCCCAGCGCCTGGCGTGCAACAGGCACTCCACGAACACTCAGGTGGAGAAAAGCATAAATGAAGCACCACCTCTCCACCCTGGCCAGCATGGGGGATTTCCAGGTCTTCAGACTTCCCAGGGCCAAGGGCACACTGGTTGGTCGGGACCAACCCCACAACGGGACTATTATTCGATCCCAATACAAACTGCGCTTTAACCTCTTGTACATAGTCCTGCCATTATAGTGAAAAGCGCTCAATGCCCTGCTTCCTCCTTCTGTCTGCAGAGGTTTTCGGATCTTCCCGGCTGACACGGGGGTTGCAAGCAAGAGGGGGCTTCGCCAGACTGGCTCAGCGTGCTCCACCCACCAGCCCATCTGTTGGAGTCTCAGAGGAGGGGCTGGGGGTCTTGGGGTCCGTTATGGTTTCCATCTGAAATATCTCCCAAAGGTGGGGCTTTTGGAAGGCGATTGGATTATGGGGACTTCGAGCTGGTTGCTCTTAGGAGGCGGGGCCTGGTTGGAAGAGGCAGTCACTGTGGGCGTGGCCAGAAAGTTTATCTCCTCCTGGCCCCTCCCTTGAGCTCTCTGCTTCCTCTCCGCCGTGCTGTGAGCCACTGCCCTCCGCCAGGCCCCTCTGCCATGCCTTGGAGCCCAGCCAGCTGCGGACTGAAACATGGACCAGAATAAAGCTCTCCTTTAAACTGTGAGCATCAGATGTTGTGCCTCAGTGACTAAAGAGTGGCCAAGATGCAGCTTGTGAGCCAGGTTGCTGCCCTTCTGCCTGGGCTTTGGAAGGATGGGCCCCGCCCCTTGTGCCTTGACTGTCCTAGGCCACGCCACTATCACCCTGTCCTTCCAACTGATCCCTTTTCTTCTTCCTCTCCAGTCTCAAGGCACAGCGGCCACAGAGGCTGAAGGTTGGCTCTGGGGAGACTTCAGGGGGCAGAGCCGCCTGTACCTTTGCGCAGAGTCTCGAGCCGGTGAGGAGTTGGGCAAGAGGCCCCTATGTCTCTCTGTCCCCAGTCCTGTCCCCCAGCCTCCACCTCCCAGCCGAGCAAGGAGGGGCTGGGCCGGGCTGAGGAGGAGGCAGGAAACCTGGGCAGCGGATCCGGAGCCTCAGCTCCCCCTCGACTGGCTGATGACCTCAGGAGTCTTTGCTCTGGGCCTCAGTTTCCCCATCTGTAAACACAGATGCAGTTGAAATGAGGGAACAACCCCTGTGGAGTCTTCCCCACAAAAACAAGTGGACAGATGGGGACCGGGGACCTCCAGCCCTCCCCAGGGAGCTGTCCTGGGCTTTTCCCAAACCTCTGAAAGGAGCCCCATCCCTCCTCCACCTGCCACCCCCATTTGCATCCCAAAGCGCAACCCTCCCGGGGTGGGGCTGGCTGGGGTGAAGGGGTCAATAAACCCACTGGCCTCTCCCCAGGCCTGGGTGCCCTCTCTGGGTGGGGCCGCCCTGACAGCCCTAGTTCGGTTGGAGGCTCCATCTGTGAGCCTTGCGTGGTGGACTTCACGTGACTGACAGGTCACAGCCGGCTTGGCTGAGGACTGCACTGAAAGATCTGCTGTCACGAAGAAGGCATTCCTGGTGGAGCTGGGGCCTTGGAAGCAGGCTTTTGGAACCCAGTCTTGGAAAGCACTTCTCAAGGGTGTGCGATCATTTATTCATTCAACAAACACATACAAGGCACCTATTAGGTGTCAGGTGCTGTGTGAGGTCCTGGATACACACAAGGAACAAGAAAGACAAAACTCCACTTTCTAGTGGCCCTTGTGGTTACCAACACCCTCTGTGCCTTCTTTTCCCTGTCGCCTTTGTGAGTTCACTGGTGTTCCTCAGTGCCGTCTAATATTCTCATATATGAAGCGGCATGTCCAGCTGGTTATTCACTGTCAGTGACCTGTGTGGGTTTGCAGGGCTGGGCTTTTGTCTCCCTGACCACCTCCTGCCATCTCTCCCCAAGGCTCCCTGAGGACAAACAGGTCAAGCTCTCCGCCAGTGGCGTCCCCTGGTGACATGGGCACGGCGTTCGCTTTGCCTGGCTGTGGCCCTGCGGTGACAGGACGTCTAGTCTTGGCGGGCCAGTGGCTGGCGTGGGTCCAGGGAGGGAGCCGCAGGAGGAAGAGGAGGGAGAGGAGGAAGTTCCCCCAGCAAGGGCAGCGAGCACCCTGCTCCATAATTACAGAGGGAGAGGCGGTGATGAAATGATAATGGGGGGCTGTGACCCCTCACCAGGCCTGGAGCTGGGAAGTAACTCTGGATGCCTGACGAGGCCAGGGGCCTGGCCTGGGCTGCAGCTGAACCAGTGCTTTCACAAACAAGACGTAAATTGGATGTAAACATCTAATTAACCTTCTCCCTCGGTTCCTGGCAGAGGGGAGGTGCTCCTCCCAGGGCTCCCACAGAGGCTTCCCTCGGGTGGATTTGGGGGAGGGGAGAAGAGGGGGGAGAGGGGAGGGAGGGGGAGGCTGGAGGGAGAGAGGGAGGAAGCCAGGTCGGCTCGCTTTTCCTTCCCTCCCTCCTGCACCAGCTCCCCTCCAGACAGGGGCAGAACTAAGCCTCAGGTCTGAGATCTGCATTTCTTTCACGTCCCCCAGAGCCTGGCAAACCCCCATTTTTCTTTGGGGCCAGGTACATGGCTCTAGAGTCCCAGGGTGGAGAGTGTGGGCCTGTTTCTGCGTTTCCTTTCCTCTTGGGTGGGGGTGCGGTGGGATGGAGCCTGCATCCTGTGGAAGCCCTGCAGGCTTCTGAGCTCCCGGGACACAGAACATCCAGCCAGTAGCCAGACAGCAGCAGGTCCAGTCCAGGGTCTGCCCCTGAGGTCCTGTGGCCTTCGCTCCTTAACTCTGCTCCCCATACTTCATTCATCCACTCAACAAACTTTTAGTGAGCACCTACTGTGTGCTGGTCTCTGTTTAGGCAGTGAGACAGTGATGAAGAAACACAGATGTGTGGGCAGTGGGCAGGAGAAGGAGGGTGTGGTTGGTCTAAGAGCTGGAATGCGGTGACTGGCACCTGACTTCTAATTAAAGCCGGGAGGTGCAGCCCATCCACCAGCATTTCGGGGCCAAGTGTCTTTCTAAATTTATTTTATTTTATTTTAGTTTATGGTCTCACTATGTAGTTCAGGCTGGCCTCAAACTTACAACAACTCTCCTGCCTCAGCCTCTGGAGTGCTGGATTACAGGGTGTGTCACACGTGTGGCTTCCTGAACTTTTTTTTGGTACCGGGGATCAAACTCAGGACTTTGTGTCTGTGAGGCAGGCAGCGGAGCCACTGAGCTAAATCCCGGCCCTTCCTGAACTTTTTTGAGACTAAGTCGCAGATACAGCAGCCAATTATTCCCAGATATTTCACTGTCTCTTTCCTAAAAACAAAGACATTTCTGCATATAACCACCAAAGAATGACCAGAACTAGGAGATTAATATGCTAGAATGTTGTGATCAGCTCTCATGCCCCTGTTTGACCTCCCCATTGTCCCTGTAAAATAACAGCACAATAAATTCCTGGGGGCTGAGGTGCAGCTCAGAAGTGGGGCACTTGTCCAGTGTGCAAAATACTCCACCCCCACCAGGCCTCCCCAGGCCATGACCCCCGTCCCTCTATATTCTCTCCGGCCAGACCAGTCCCTGGTCATTGGGTCCAGGACACTGATGTGTCCTGAGTTTGTTGCTTCCCCGGGGCCCTCTGGGGCTGTGTGGTTCTTCCAGGTCACGCGGTCACTGCAACGCCTCATCCTCATTGGGAGGCGCGAGGCCCACCTGTCCACGGTGAAGCTGTTGATGCTGACCGCTCCCTCCAGGTGCCCCTCTGAGGCTTTCCCTCTGTGCTCTTCCTGTCTTCCCTCTGTAACTGGAAAGCACCCGGCCCAGTCTCCCCTCTGCTTATCAGTCGGCTTGGTAAAGAGGAGAATTCCTCATTCATTCATTCATTTACTTATATCAGCAGAGGCTCATTGATGGGCATCTATTTATTATCCATCCATCGATCCGTCCATCCGTCCATCCATCCATCCATCTGTCCATCCATCCATCCGTCCATCCATCTGTCCATCCATCCATCTGTCCATCCATCCATACATCCATCTGTCCATCCATCCATCCATCCATCTATCCATCCGTCCATCTGTTCATCCATCCATCCATCCATCCGTCCATCCATACACCCACCCACACATCCATCCATCCATCCATTCATCTATCCATCCGTCCATCTGTTCATCCATCCATCCGTCCATCCATCCATCCATCTGTCCATCCTCCATCCATCCATCCATCCATCCACCTGTCATCCATCTGTCCACCCATCCATCTGTCCATCCATCCATCATCCATCTGTCCATCCATCCATCCATCCATACACCCACCCATCCATCCATCCATCCTTCCATCTGTCCATCTGTCCATCCATCCATCCGTTCATCTGTCCATCATCCATGCACCCCTCTATCTATTGCTGCAAGGGATTGGATCCAGGGCCTCTGCAGTGAGCTACATCCTTAATTTTCTCTCTCTTTTTTATTAATTTTATTTTTTATCTTGAGATAGGGTTTCAGTTGCTAAGTCACCTAGCTGGGACTCCAACTTGCGATCCTCCTGACTGTCTTTGCACATTTGAGGCCAGCCTGGGTTACATAGTGAGACCCTGTTGCAAAAACCTAGCCACAATAAACAAAAACAAAACCAAACCTGCAAACAAACAGAAAAACCCCACACAAAAGATAATCCTTTGACTATTTACTTGTGCACTTGATTTAATCCTGTGTGTGGCCAGAGGCCCCTGCCCTTCTCATGTGTCCCTGTCACTCTGCTTGCTGGGGGGGGGTGTGTTTCAGGCTATCCCTGTGCTGTCCCTGCCCTGGCCCTGAGAGCAGCCATCCCTCCGAGGAGCTGGGTCCCTTCCAGAGGAGGTGTGTAGAAGCCACTGCCTGGGATCCCGGAGTGCTCCCTGACTCCATTGTCGCCATGTGGGCTCCTCCAGCTCAGGCACCTAGCAGATCCAGAGACAGGCTATGGGGCCTTGTCGTATGACGGAGGATGGTCGAGGAGCCTCACTCGGATGACACTGGAGAGCTGGGTGTGGTGGCACACACCTGTCATCCCAGCACTCTGGAGGCTGAGGCAGGAGGATCGCCATGAAAAAAAAAATGGTGGCAGTGGAGCAGAGACCTGGGAAGGCTCAGGTGTAAGCCATGCCCACATCTGTGAGCAGCAGGTAGAGGGACAGGTAATGCAGAAACACACTTGGCCTTAAATTGTCCTCTCCAAACACCAGGGAAGCCAAATGTCTGGCTAGAGGCATCATCATCATCATCATCATCATCATCATCATCGTTACTGTTATTACCTATTACTATTGGAGGGTGTACTGGGTTGTGAGGGCCTGGAGACTGAAACCTCCAAGGACCACGTTCCTGGGACCCTCGGGTCCATCCCTGTGGATGATGTCGCTGGGTCCCCACAACACCCTCAGGCAGCAGCCCCTCTCAGCACCCCATCTCCCAGAACTGAATCATCTCCAGACTGAGGCCAGGTGATGAGCTTGGGGGCGCACAGCGGAAGGCAGGAAGGGAAAGCTAGCCTACCCGCCCCGAAGGCTGGCACAGGGGCGCGTGCCGGGTGGTCTCTGTTCCCTGTTCCCTGCAGCCGCCCCTCCCCCACGCCGTGGCCGGCGCCCCCCTGCCGCTTTTCACCCCATCTTCCCCAGGGGCAGCCAGCCAGCAAAAAGAGTCCCTGGGCAGCCATGATGAAGATGGATGTGTGATTGATTCAGCCCCCCTTCCCTCTGCCCTTCTGGTAGAAAATTAAAAGGCCATTTGTTAAGGGGCGCAAGTTGTTCCCTGCAGCCGCCCCTCCCCCACGCCGTGGCCGGCGCCCCCCTGCCGCTTTTCACCCCATCTTCCCCAGGGGCAGCCAGCCAGCAAAAAGAGTCCCTGGGCAGCCATGATGAAGATGGATGTGTGATTGATTCAGCCCCCCTTCCCTCTGCCCTTCTGGTAGAAAATTAAAAGGCCATTTGTTAAGGGGCGCAAGTCCTCAGGTGCGTCCCGGGGCTGGACAATTTGTCTGTGTGAAAAGGACGCTATTATGAGCCAGGCAGGATCCAGGCGGGGGCGGGCCGGGCCGGCTGGGAGGGGGAGGCCCGG
>NW_022900924.1:15061436-15071358 GCF_012274545.1 Fukomys damarensis | reverse complement strand
GGGGAGGGGCGGGGGCTGGGCGAGCTCATGTGCGGGGCCTCCGAAGCCAATTCCTTTTCCGTGACCCTTGTCTGGGACCAGAAGGGTGTCACCCGGAGCCCCGCCGCCTTCTATTAAGGAGGCCTTGTAAATGACCCTCTTTAAGGAGCCAGTTTCTCTTTATAGACCTCGGTGCTGAGCGGGAGGGAGGAGGGGTCCCCGGGTGGGCCCCCCTCCGCCCTCTTGGGGGTCATTAAGTGATTAGAAAGAAGGGGCCAGTTCTCCAGCCGCCATTCAGATGAGGGGACACATTCGTCACCGGGCGCTATTATTTATTGTTTTTTAAAAGGTTGCATTAGGCTCCTCCTGCTGTCTCCTTCTCTTTGTGCTCTGGGCTTGCTTCCGGGGCTGTCTCTCTAGGATGCCACCCTGGCCGGGCTCCCTGTCCACCCTGAGCTCGCTGGCCCATCCCTTCTCTGGCCCTGCCGCAATGTCCCTGGCTGCCCCCACCATTTAGGAACGGAAGGACAGCACACAGATGAGGACCCCCCTAGGCCGGCCCCCAGCAGCAGGACTTAGCTGGTTTCCTGTCTTCTCCACTAGTGCTGAGGACAGGGGGGACCCTGGCTGTGGCTCAGAGCAGCAGCCCCGGAACGGTTTGCTAGCCAGTGCCTTGAGGCCGGAGTCATTTGTTGTTTCTGGGAATTGGAAAACCTCATCACTGGATGGTTAGGGAAACTGAGGAAGTATAGATGGCTGGGGTTTGGAGCTGGGTCTTTACACTCCTGAGAGCAGAAAAGACTACAGGACAGAAAGTCTGCCATGGCCCGGGGCTGACTGTCCCTGTGGCTTCTCTTGCCCCTCTCGGCACATGCTCATTCCTGCCCCAGGCCTGTGCCGGGGGGTGGAAGCCTCTTCTCCCGGTCTCTGGCCAGCCCTGGGTTTCCACCCTGGCCTTTGTGCTGCTGTGGCCAGGGCAGGCACTGGTGATGGCCCAAGGCAGGTGCTCTGTGTGGGCCCTGCCTACCGTGTGTTTTCAAAGCTCCCCAGAGCATCAGGAGCCCCTGGGCTCTTAAGAAGCCCCGGCCCCTGGCCTGGGTCAGTCGCCTCGCGTAGTCCTCTGCCTGGCCTTTGTCACTCGTGTGTGTGATCGGCACGTGTGTCTGACATTTGCCCACCCAAGGGCAGCGTGTGGCTGTCGGGTTCGCCCTCACAGCGAGCACCTGGTGGAAACAGGTTTGGATCTGAACTCGGCCTGGGAACAGAGCCTACAGGGGCCTCTTTTCATTTGTTTTGCAGTACTGGGGTTTGAACCTCGAGGCTTCACACGGAGCAGCATCCCCAGCCCTTTCTACGTTCTGAGACAGGGTCCTGCGAAGTCACTCAATTACCCAGTCTGGTCCTCAGCTTGGAATCCTGCCTCCTGCAGCAGCCTCCGGAAGTGCAGGATTTGCAGACTTTCACCACGGCCCACAGCCATCTGCTGCCTCCCCCACCCCGCACCCTTCCCTTTCCTCCCCTTTTCCTCTTCCCTTGCACAGTGGGATGGAACCCAGCCCCTTACACTGGCCAGCACGGAGCTGCACTGCCGAGCTCCACCCCACCCTGGAGGGCCTGTCCTGGGCTCCCAGCATGCCCTGTGGTGCGGCAGGTGTGACTTTCGGAAGAGGAGCTCGGGCGCAAATGGGACCTGGCCTTCCATGTCTTTCCCGAGTGCCCCCCGGGACCCAGCTCCCCTCAGCCCCCTGCACCTCCCTGCTCCTGTCCTCCTGCTTGTCCCTGTTGCCTCCCTGCCTCCGGGCTTCTGCCCCAGCTCCCGCCAGCCATCTTCCCGGAAAGAACCCCCTCTACTCTTAGGTGGTCCGTGATCTTCTGCAGAACGAATAGGATCCCAAGTGGGAATCTTGGCAGTGTGCACAGTGCAGAAAGGCACATTCGTCACCTAATTCATTTTGTATTTGGCAAGTGAAGGAGGAAAACCTAAGCAGCAAAGTGGAAAGGGGGAAAGCCTTGGCCCAGGAGTCATCGTGCACGGGTTCAAGTCCCAGCTGTACACCTACGTGCGGTGTCATCTCTCTGTGCCACGGGTTTCTCCTCATCAAACCCGGTTACCTGCCTCGAAGGTTCTTACTTTACAATATCAGACTTTACGTGTGATATGCAGTGTAGCATATGTATATTGTGTAAATTTGGCAAAGAATGTAGGACCATTATTCAATGAATTAACATATAGAAGCTCTTGGAACAGCACTGGGCACATATCTATAAAGATTAGCTGGGATTTTTATCTTTTTTGTTTTGTTTTTAAGACAGCCTCTCACTGGGTAGCCCAGGCTGGCCTTGAACTCATGGGTGATCCTCCTGCTTCAGCCTCCCAAATGCTGGGGTTACAGGCGTGCACCATCTCACGCAGCTCAACTCTTATCCCTTGTGATACCAACTAAGACTCCGTGATATCTGCTGAGCTCCTAGGGTGGACTCCTGCCTTTTATGACTCCGCAGGGTGAGGGCCCTTGGGTCAGCGGAGACGGGGAGAAAGACCTTGGCCCTCCCTGTGGGATTTTAGTTGATCTGCAGGGCTACGGGTGGGCAGAGGGTTTTCCCACAGTGCTCTGAAGGCCACTGGGCTTCCAACTCGGCTCCCCCAGCCTCCTTTGCCTTGCTGGGGTGGGCATGTGTGCCAGGGCCTGTGGACAGGGCCGCTGTCTCACTCCCACTGTCCTTCCTCTCTTTTTTTAAATGCTAAAAATATCCAATCTATTTTAAAATTATGATGACTGGAACAAGTGGGGTTTTTGTTTTCGCCATTTTCCATCTTGGGGAGATGAAGGCTGACAATCTCATAATGGCCCCCATTTGGGGGTGGGGGAGAACTCACCAGTCCATAAGATGCAGGTAAGCCCAAGATATCGTGATTCATTTACTCAGGTTGGTCCAGGCACACACAGCAGGTGGGCTTGTCTCATGACACAGGAGTCTGGTTGTGAGCTCCTTCCGTATCTCCTGAACTCGATCTCAGTTTGTAGCCCTGCCCTGCACCATGGGGTTCTGTCTACACTGTCTCCTGTTGTTCTCTGAACACACCATACAGCCCACCCCAGGGCCTTTGCACTTGCTCTTCTCTCTCCTGCATGCCCTTCCCCAGAAGCCCACGAGACTCCTGTTTCACTTCACTTCATCTCAACTTCCACATCCTCAATGGGGCTTCTGCTGACCTCTCCAGAGGAAATAGCCCCCATCACAAATTCCCGGTGTCTTTCCATCACATGACCCTGCAGTTATTGGAAAACAAACCCAGTTGTTCCCTCACTTGCTCTCCCCTGTGCAGTCTCCACTGTCACCCTGCTTGCTTTCTGAATGCTTCCAGGGTAGGCATCAGGCGCTCTCCTGCTGGCTGTGGGGTCCCAGTCGGGGTCTCCCTCTGAGTCACCCTGGAGGGGAGGCAGAAGGGTTGCATCCAACCCAGTGTGGCCCCTGCATGCTGGTGTCTCCTGGTGCCTGCCCCCGGGTTCCCATGACGTGGGCCACTGGGAACGGACGGGCAGCCGGGTGGGGACAGATTCGCAGGTGGCCAGCTGGAGCTGAGCCTCGGGCTCCGGGAGCAGCACTTGGGGCTTGCAAGGTGGGTCTGGGGCTGTGGTCCTCAGCCACTCCCTGCCCTCCTGTCACCGGTGCTGGAGGCTGTGGCTGCTGGCGGTGTCCAGGCTGCGAGAGGCTGGGAGGGAGGAGTAGCCAGGTCTGCTTTCCCTGGGCAACTCCACCGCATCTGCAGGTTCCTTCCCGAGAGCTGTAGCTGCGGCTGTTGTGTCCTTTTCAACCCCTCTGTGAAATCTGAAGTGGCTTCTGCTGCGCTTGAGGCCTCAGCCTGGGATGCAGGGCTGTCGTGCGGAATCGGCCTCAGCGGACACCTCCTGACTTTGGGCGCGACATCTCCGTGTGTCTTCCCTGCAGGCAGGGCCACCCCATCAAGCAGCCTCGCCTCCTGTCGGCTGCTCAGCCCCCATCCCGCTGGAGACCACTGCGCAGTGTAGCCGGTCAGCAGCACTTGTGATCAACCTGGGGGCCAGGCCAGCAGCACACTGACCCTTCCTATCCCCCGCGGTGGCCACTCACGCACCTCCAGCCATTGCCAAATGTCCCAGCTGAGAGCCGCTTCCTTGGGACTTTTCTTTTTCTTTTTCTTTTTCTGGTACCGGGGATCAAACTCGGGACCTCGCTGTTGCAAGGCAGTTGCTAGAACCACTGAGCTAAATCCCCGGCCCTTCTTTGAGACCCTCTTCCTGACATTGGTGCTGAGCACAGAGCCTTCTCTAACCTGGCTGCACCGGAGAAGCGGCCAGGTGGCTTTTGAACGTACTGATGGCCAGGCCCCGCCCTGAACAGACTGCCACCCACTCCAGAGGAGCCCTGGGCACTGGGCTGTTAAAAAATCTCCCAGTGAGCCTGAAGCACCCAGCCAAGTGGCACTTCCAGCCCGCCTGTCTCCAGATGCCAAGGAAGCCGAGGCTCGACAGGCCAGCGTTATAGGAAGAGGCTCACGTTATAGCGGAAGCAGCACGAAGACCTAGCTGCTGCAGAAATGCCTTTGTTAAACTGGACTTGGTGGTGCATGGCTGTAATCCCAGCCCTCAGGAGGCTGAGGCAGGAGGATCGCTGTGAGTTCGAGACCAGCCTGGGTTACATACTGAGTTCCAGGTCAGACTCAACTACACAGTGAGACCCTGTCTCAAACAAAATAAAACAAAAACAAAAACAAAAACAAAAACAAAAAGAGAAAGAAATGCCTTTATTAAGCCAAGTAAGAAATTTAAAGAAAAAAGAAATTCACCTGCACCTCCAGGCACACACAGACTCACGAGGAAGCAGAGCAGAGCTGTACTTGGCAGGGCCCTCCTGGTGCAGATGCAGGCCCGGGGGCTTCCTCTCCACATCCCCAGCCCATCTCCTGCTCCAGAAGAGCATCTGTGCCCTGCCTCTCTCCCGGGACCCTTGCTGAGTGCCAAGAGTCTGCAGGCACTGCCAGTGCACATCTGTGATGCTAATAGCGCGGGGACCCGAGAATCCCCATGTCCCGGGCCCTATCGCTGCAGACACCTCTGGGCAAGTGCACCTGCCCGGCTCTTCCTCAAGGTGGGGCTTCTTTGTGCAGCAGCAGGAAGTGTCCCGGTTTAAGTCAGAACCTTGGGGTCCCTGTGCCTCTGTGCTCCTCTTTTCTCGGGGGCACTGCTGGTCCGCCCCCGATTTCTGCTCCCTTAAATGGCCCTTCATCATTTCTTCCTCTGAAGGTCTTGGTGGATTATTTTAGACCCAGAGGCAGCAAACCCCACCCCCGGGGTGATCCAGTTGCTGCTATAAATAAAGTTTTATTGGCACAATTGTTTACATATTGTGTACAGCAGCTTTGAGCTACAGTGGCAGAATCAAATCGTTGGAGGAGAGAGCGCGTGGCCAGCAGAGCCTGAAATATTTACTCTCTGTCCCTTTACAGCCCCTGCTCGTGGTGGCAACTTCAGAGATTCCCCCCCAACCACTTCCACAGTGCTTGCCCTGTTTAGTTATTTGTCTACTAGTTTATTGCCCGCATCCTCTGATAAGAGGACAGTCTGCGAGGTGCGGTGCGAGGCAGGAACTTTGCACCAAGCCCTCGGGACGGAGAACAGTTGTCTGGGTTTGTATGTCCTGCAAAGTCCTTGTAGGAATTAATTAATTGTTTCGAAAGGGGTGTGAGACACAGATAATGTGTTGCAATACTAAGCGGCCGAGGGGGTGGTCACGAATGCGTCTCCGCTGTGGCTTCTCCTCCGTGCTCAGGGTCCTTCTGCTCCCTCCCTGCAAGGAGGAGGCTGGTGTGTGGGGGGTGCGGCCACCTCTTCCTCTTTCCCTCTTTGTATCTTTGCTCCCTGGAGCCTGGCCTCTCCCGTCCCTGCTTCTCTCCCTCCGCTCACTGTCAGGTGTTTTGTTCATCTTGGGTCCTAATTGAGATGGCAAATTCCAGGGACAGGGCTGGAAGCCAACTCTGCCGGCCTCCCCTGCCAGGAGCAGGAGGAAGCAAACAAAACCCCAGTGAGGTGGCAAAACAGGGCCCTCTTCTTCCAGCAGAGCGGGGCCTCACGTGTGCCCCACTCCATCCACCCTGCCCTGGGAGCCCGGCTGATAGAGGCACGGATCCCACTTCCTTTCTGCTCCCGGCCAAGAAGCGCCTGACGTCCCTGCGTCACCCCCACCGCCACTGTGCCAGCTGGGGGGGGTGGCTTCTGCTAAATGGCGACCAGGTGGTTCCTAAGGCAATTAGAAGCCCCCGAGCTGGCGCCAGGAGTTGGTGTGTGTGGGGACCGCTTGCTTCACTCCCTCTCCTGGGCTTGGTTTGTTTGCTTTGGACTAGAAAGGCTTGTGCAAAACACAGCCTGTGCCCGTGTCCTGTTTCCCCTGGCTGGGTGGGAACTGGGTGCAGTGGGAACTGTCTGTCTGCAGTGGGGACTGTCTGTCTGCAGTGGGAACTGTGTGCAGTGGGAACTTTCTATCTGCTGTGGGGACTGTGTGCAGTGGGAACTGTCTGTCTGCAGTGGGGACTGTCTGTCTGCAGTGGGAACTGTCTGTCTGCAGTGGGGACTGTCTGTCTGCAGTGGGAACTGTCGGTCTGTAGTGGGGACTGTGTGCAGTGGGAACTGTCTGTCTGCAGTGGGGACTGTCTGTCTGCAGTGGGGACTGTGTGCAGTGGGAACTGTCTGTGTGCAGTGGGGACTGTCTGTCTGCAGTGGGAACTGTCGGTCTGTAGTGGGAACTGTCGGTCTGTAGTGGGAACTGTGTGCAGTGGGAACTGTCTGTCTGCAGTGGGGACTGTGTGCAGTGGGGACTGTCTGTCTGCAGTGGGAACTGTCGGTCTGTAGTGGGAACTGTGTGCAGTGGGAACTGTCTGTCTGCAGTGGGGACTGTCTGTCTGCAGTGGGGACTGTGTGCAGTGGGAACTGTCTGTGTGCAGTGGGGACTGTCTGTCTGCAGTGGGAACTGTCGGTCTGTAGTGGGAACTGTCGGTCTGCAGTGGGAACTGTGTGCAGTGGGAACTGTCTGTGTGCAGTGGGGACTGTCTGTCTGCAGTGGCGACTGTCTGTCTGTAGTGGGAACTGTCTGTCTGTAGTGGGAACTGTGTGCAGTGGGAACTGTCTGTCTGCAGTGGGGACTGTTTGTCTGCAGTGGGGACTGTCGGTCTGTAGTGGGAACTGTGTGCAGTGGGAACTGTCTGTCTGCAGTGGGAACTGTCTGTCTGCAGTGGGGACTGTCGGTCTGTAGTGGGAACTGTCGGTCTGTAGTGGGAACTGTGTGCAGTGGGAACTGTCTGTCTGCAGTGGGGACTGTCTGTCTGCAGTGGGGACTGTCTGTCTGCAGTGGGGACTGTCTGTCTGCAGTGGGGACTGTCTGTCTGCAGTGGGGACTGTCTGTCTGCAGTGGGGACTGTCTGTCTGCAGTGGGGACTGTCTGTCTGCAGTGGGGACTGTCTGTCTGCAGTGGGGACTGTCTGTCTGCAGTGGGGACTGTCTGTCTGCAGTGGGGACTGTCTGTCTGCAGTGGGGACTGTCTGTCTGCAGTGGGGACTGTCTGTCTGCAGTGGGGACTGTCGGTCTGTAGTGGGGACTGTGTGCAGTGGGAACTGTCTGTGTGCAGTGGGGACTGTGTGCAGTGGGAACTGTCTGCAGTGGGAACTGTCTGTCTGCTGTGGGGACTGTCTGTCTGCAGTGGGAACTGTCTGTCTGTAGTGGGAACTGTGTGCAGTGGGGACTGTCTGTCTGCAGTGGGGACTGTCTGTCTGCAGTGGGAACTGTGTGCAGTGGGAACTGTGTCTGCAGTGGGAACTGTCTGTGTGCAGTGGGGAATGTGTGCAGTGGGAACTGTCTGTCTGCAGTGGGAACTGTCTGTCTGCTGTGGGGACTGTCTGTCTGCAGTGGGAACTGTCTGTCTGCTGTGGGGACTGTCTGTGTGCAGTGGGGACTGTGTGCAGTGGGAACTGTCTGTCTGCAGTGGGAACTGTCTGTCTGCAGTGGGAACTGTCTGTCTGCTGTGGGGACTGTCTGTCTGCAGTGGGAACTGTCTGTCTGCAGTGGGAACTGTGTGCAGTGGGGACGGTGTGCAGTGGGACTGTCTGTCTGCAGTGGGAACTGTCTGTGTGCAGTGGGGACTGTGTGCAGTGGGAACTGTCTGTGTGCAGTGGGAACTGTCTGTCTGTAGTGGGAACTGTCGGTCTGTAGTGGGAACTGTGTGCAGTGGGAACTGTCTGTGTGCAGTGGGGACTGTGTGCAGTGGGGACAGTGTGCAGTGGGGACTGTCTGTCTGCAGTGGGGACTGTCTGTCTGCAGTGGGAACTGTGTGAAGTGGGGACGGTGTGCAGTGGGGACTGTCTGTCTGCAGTGGGGACTGTCTGTCTGCAGTGGGGACTGTCTGTCTGCAGTGGGGACTGTCTGTCTGCAGTGGGAACTGTCTGTGTGCAGTGGGGACTGTGTGCAGTGGGGACAGTGTGCAGTGGGGACTGTCTGTCTGCAGTGGGGACTGTCTGTCTGCAGTGGGAACTGTGTGAAGTGGGGACGGTGTGCAGTGGGGACTGTCTGTCTGCAGTGGGAACTGTCTGTGTGCAGTGGGGACTGTCTGTCTGCAGTGGGAACTGTGTGCAGTGGGGACTGTCTGTCTGCAGTGGGGACTCTCTGTCTGCAGTGGGGAACTGTCGGTCTGCAGTGGGAACTGTCTGTCTGTAGTGGGAACTGTGTGCAGTGGGAACTGTCTGTCTGCCGTGGGGAACTGTCGGTCTGCAGTGGGAACTGTCTGTCTGCAGTGGGGACTCTCTGTCTGCAGTGGGGACTGTCTGTCTGCAGTGGGGAACTGTCTGTCTGCAGTGGGGACTGTCTGTCTGCAGTGGGGACTGTCTGGAGACAGCCCTTATGCCCCCGCAGCCCATGTTGGGACCGAACCTGTCTGTGCAGTGCTGTGGACACATTTTGTAAAGATTACTCCCCGTGCTTAGGTCACCCGGGTCTTACCTTCCTGGGGGCTAGTGGGAGGGTTGGATGCCAAGATCTTGAAGTGGGAGCAGACAGAGGTTTGAGGTTTGGCTTGTACCTAGTGAGGGACGGCAAAGGTGCCCTGGGTAAGAGTTGAGAGGCTGGAATTTTCCAAAAGCTGAAGGGGCCATGGCTACAGTGGGAATGTTGGCCAGGGTGCAGAGGCCAGGAGTGCTGGACACCTACTTCCTGTCTCCATGGTCACAGGAGGGTTAGAGCGAACTGGCTACCCATTGGGCCTGTCACACAGGTGGTACAGTGACACTCAGACCCAGGTTCCAATCCCAGCTCTGCCTGTTAGTAGCTGTGCAACCTCTGGTAAGTTACTTGACCTCTCTGAGCCTTTCTTTCTCCACTCTAGCCTGGGAATTATAGGTCTGTGTGGCGGTTCAGTCATGGGCAGCACGAGAGCTGACAGCACACAGCAAGCGCAGTGATATTGTGACCCACAGCAAGAGTCCCCCACTGCTCTGGCTCTCACCTGCGATCATGCTCAGGTACGTACCTGGTCCAGGGCAGAATCCTCTGGCCAGGACAGGGAGGGAGCTGGGCAATACCCGGTCCTTCCTTCCCTCTGCATTTTTTTGACTTCCACACTCCATCTTCTTTTTTAAAAAATATAAAAATCCATCCATATTTCAATTTACTGACTCCACAATTCATACATCTCTACATCCTCTTCCTTCTGTCCTTTCTTCATTCTCCGACATCCATAAATCTAGCAGCCTTCCAAAATCTCTCCTCTTATCCTCCACCCTTTATCTTTATCATCAATTTATCCATGGTTCATCTGTCTGTTCATGCATCATCCATCCACCCACCCATTCAATCATCTACTCATCCACCCACCAGTCCATGCACCCATCGCCCATCCGCACAGCACCTTCTCTCATCCGTCC
>NW_022900924.1:15057229-15061332 GCF_012274545.1 Fukomys damarensis | reverse complement strand
TCCGCCGCCTTCTCTCACCCCCCCTTCTCTCCCCCCCCCACCTCCTCTCACCCCCCCCACCTTGTATCATCCATCCATCCAGTTAACATGAGCTCGTTTTTTGTCTTCGCTGCTTCTCATTTGGAGGTGCTTCCATCCAGTGAGTTGCAGCGGGAGGCAGCGGTGCCTTCCTCGATACCCTGTTCTTCACACCTTGCAGCTGGAGCCCAGCCTTGTGACCTGGGCTCAGGTAGCTCAACGCTCCTGCCCTGGACTTTGCGTCTCAAGGGAAAATCCAGCGACAGGGCAATGGGCCAGTTCCTTCTCATGGCCAAGGTGCTGCTTCCAGCAGTAGTTATGTCGCCGTCAGAGACTGGCGGCAGTGGTCCAGAGTGCCTGGAGCAGTGTCCCTGTCTGTCTAATGTGTCCCTGGCCCGTGTGTCCTGGCACCAGCCTCCCATTTCCTGAGCTGAGTACAGTGCCCAGCATGTTGTCAGCGCTCAGTAGTCTCCACCAGCGTTTCTGCTGCCTGGCTCTGCTACATCCCTGCAGACGTTCATGAGCCATTTGGAAGCCACCGAATCATTTGCTTTCTGACTGAGCTAACCAGGGTAAGTTTCTCTTGCTTACATGACAAAATCTCTGACATATCCACACTGAGTTGCTAAGTTGCCTAGGCTGGACTTGTGATCCTCCTGCCTCAGCCTCCCAGAGTGCTGATTACAGGTGCGCTGTACCACATTTGGCTTTCCTGCTTCGTCGTTAACAGCACTCCAACCCTAGCCATGGTCCCTCTTCAAAAGGAGTTGGGTGGGGAGAGGCAGAGGGAGGGAGGGGAGGGACAGAGAGATGGGGGAGGGGGAGGAGAGGGGGCAGGGACGGAAGGAGGGAGGGAGACCGTGCCAGCCCACGGATCCTTCACCAGGCACCGGAGGCCGGCTGGAATTTCAGAGTGATGCTTTCTTTTTATGGTATTTATTTTTCTGGTTAGCCTCTTATTAGGACATTTGGATGATTTTCCACTTAAAGTCAGGATGAAAAGTCTCCTGTGACAATAAATTTAAGTAAAAAACAGACTCAATAACATAAACGAACACTAAGTTAGCGGTGTTCAAAGTGCTCTCCAATGGTGGCCAGGCTCGCGCTTGTGACATTGGAAAGTGAGGCCTGCACGGGGAACCCCATCCTCTGCCCAAGCCTCTAAGTGCAGAGCATAAGGCCCGGCCCCATAAAGCACCCACTGTGTGCCACTGAAGACCTCCCCTGACACAGGGCGGGCGACTGGATCAGCTTCACTTAGAGTCAGAGATGTCAAGTATGTACCCGAATCTCACAGCTAGAAAGTGACGAAGGACGGACGCAGCCCTGAACAAACCCAGGGAGTTTCACTCTAGGGAGAGCGCATGTAGCTGCCAGCGGGTGAGAGCTGGAGGTGAGGAGCACAGGGCCCTGCCAGACGGGATCTCAGCTGTTCAGGAGGCAAAGCAGCTGAGCAAGCTCAGCCCTAGGACCAGCCCACCCTGCCACCGAGTTGTTCAAGTTGTTGTCCCGGCCTCTGCTGTTGCCCTAGAAGGGAGGCACCTCCCAGGCCCCCCCAGACCTGCATACCCTGGGGCTGGGGCCTCCCAGGAGTGAGGTGCCCAGGAAGTGGGCCCCACTCCACTGCACTCCGCCCTGCCTCTTTGTCTCTCTACCCTTGGGACAAATGTGTCATTCCCCTGGGTGTCAAGGGGAAAATTAATCACCCAGGGGAGATCAGTCAGCCTGCTGACTTGGCAGGGCAAAGACAAAGAGAAATAGGATGTCGCCCGGATTGGTTGGGTCCCCCATTAAGGGTGGAAAAATGCTTGCTGTGCGATTACAAATGGGCGACATTTTTGCTGGGGCCTCCGTTGCGCTCACCTCGGGAAATCGCTGCTTCTGCGGTTCTGGAGAAGGTGCCGGTCTCCTGTCCTCCTCCCGGTCGGCCCCAATCCTCCTCTGGCTGCCTTCAGGAGGGGCACCTGATCTCCCTCTGCAGCTGGGCCTATCGATCCACAAGTCCAGCCTGTGTAACATCACATTGCAGGCATCTGAAAAATGACATTGAAAGCTGGGTATGGTGATCAAGCCCATCATCCCAGCATTTGGGGAGGCTGAGGCAGGAGGAGCCCAAGTTGGAGCCAGCCTGGGCAACTCAGGTTGACTTGGTATGAGAACCTGTCTCAAAAAAAAAAAAAAAGGCTGGAGATATAGCTCAGTGTAAAGGCCCTGGGTTCAAGCCTCTAGTAATGCAACAAAACAAAAATAAAGGAAACAAACAAAGACACTTACACCAGGTATGAGACTCCCCGCAGCGTGGATACAAGAGCAGATTCATTCATGCGCTGGGGTAACGAGAGGCCATGTGGCCTCAGCAAGTGCCAGTTTCGGGGCAGCTGCCCTTAGATCCCTCCTTGCAGGGCTCTATGTTACCTCAGAGGCTGCCCGGCCCTGGGTCCTGGTTGGCAGGGCTGAGCCGTGGTGCTCTGGGGCAGGAAGGGAGAAGCTGTTGTCCCCCCTGCTTTAGGGACAGGGCTGGGACTCCAGCTGCCCCTGGAATCGGGACCACAGCGCTGGGGTCTGGGAACACCCAGTCTTCCCTCTGTCCTTCCAGCTATATCCCTGTCCTGTTTACGTTTTTTTGAGAGGGTTTTGCTAAGTTGGCTAAATCACTCAGGCTGGGCTTGAGTTTGCCATCCTCCTGCCTCAGCCTCCCAGAGTGCAGGGATGCCAGCCACCATGCTCAGTTTAAGGGCTGGCTTGTGACCACGTCCTGGCTGCCCTTCCCTTGCATTCACTCTGAAGGTGGCTTGTTTTCCTGGTCAGATCCTGACCCATATGCTGTCTCATGGGCTGCCGCAGGACTGAGTAAAACACTCAGTGAGTACCCAGCACAGTACCTACGCCATGTAAGGGCTTGTTACATAAGTGAGGACATCTCACACTTTTCCTCAATGAGTCAGCGTGAGGTGAGGACAGACAGGCGAGTGGCCTGGGGGACCTGCTGGGTCACAGCTGTACATGGCTGAGTCTGAATCTGAATCCAGCTCTGTCTACCTGCAGAGTGGTGCTTCTCCCGGAGGCTGCAGTGATCAGTCCCATAGGACAGTTGGGGAAACTGAGGCTGGGGAGGCTCCGGAGCTTGGGTGTGGTGCACAGCATCGGTGTGCTGGAGGCAGGACTTGGATGCTGCTGTCTGACCCGGGCTTGCTTTCGTGCTTCTGAGAGTCAGGCTAGCGGCCTCGTCCCCAGGAAGCCTCCCTGTTTCATGGGCCAGGACGCGGCGGGCTGTGACTTTGCTCCTTAGGCTCTGTTTCCAAGGCGCCGTGGGTTTTCAGGTGGGGACACCTGGCATTTCCACACTGGCACCGCTCTTTCAATGCGGAGCAAAACCTCAGGCCTCTCTGGCCTCAGATGGCTTAGGGCATTTGGGTCTCAGGGCAGGAACTTCTGGAACCCGATGCTGGGTCACGAGGAGGCAGGGCAGAGAGAACCTTTGGTTTAGATGGGTTTAGCAAAACCCTTTTCTCCCTCATAAGTAAGGGAAGTGGCGCATTAATGCAGCAAAGGTTGCAGTTTTAACCCCGAGAGCTCCTTGTTGGGAGGGTGGACATGAGGAGGATTCGGAGTGCACCATTCTGCGGTTTGGACCCCCCTTCCTTTTTGGTGCTGGGGATTGAACCCAGGGCCTTCACACTGCGCTGTATCCCCAGCTCCTTTGTTATTTCTTTCTCTGAGGCAAGGACTCCCAAAGTCACTAAGTTGCCCAGGCTGGGCTTAAATTTTCGATCCCCATGCCTCAGCCTCTCACAGGCATTGCCACCACGGCCAGCTTCTGCTGCCTTCTCCCTGGGTCACTTCAGGCCAGTCAGGACCCTCTCTGGGCCTCAGTCTCCTCCTCCACTGTACAACGGGGGAAACCTTAGCAGCTCCTGCTTCCCGAGGCTACAGGGCCATGGGGTCAGGGCGTGGTGCTAAGGTTGCTCAGGAAACGTGGCTCCCTTTGCTGGGGTGCAGGGATGTCTCCTGCACACAGGAACCAGAGTCAGTCACCATTACTGGAGGGGAGGGTGGGAGAGAAGCCCGGGAGCTCAGGGTCCTGT
>NW_022900924.1:15052740-15057103 GCF_012274545.1 Fukomys damarensis | reverse complement strand
GGGGTGCCGGGGGTGGGCCAGGTGGGGTGGGCGTTGCTGTAGGCATGCAATGAAAGTGGAGGCTGGGCTATAACCCACAAGCATCCGTCAAAGCAGATGAAGGGGCTGGGAGCTCAGTCCCTGAGGAGTCTGGGAACAGAGCTGGGAGTGAGGAAAACATGCCAAGGAGACCAAGGTGCCTGGGAGTGGCCCCCTGGCCCTGCTCCCTCCCTCCCTCCTCAGGTGGATGGGTGACCCAGGACCTGAGTGACAGATAATTTCACATTGCGGCCGGCATGGCTGTGACTCAGAGCTTTTGTAACAAGCGTGACACTGGTGTGGAGGGCTGAGGGGGGCTGACTAGGAGACAAGACAGCTGGAGACCCTTCTGAGAGGCGGCTGCCCGGGCTGGGAGGTTGGGGGACGAAGCCTCAGCAGACAGAGCTGCATGGGGAGGGGCGGTGGCTCTGGCAGCAAACACTTTGCTTGCAACTTTCACTTAATTCATTCAACAGATCTTTACTGAGCAGTTATTATGTGCCATGCGCTGGGCTAGGTGCTGCAGGGACAGCCAGGAGGGAAGGATGCTGGGCCTGTGCCTTGGGGCTTCTGTTCCTGTGGGAGAGAGTAAGCAGCCCAGTGGATGACGGATAAGTTAGGTTTTAGATCGTTAGGCTTCTCTGAAGGACAGATCAGGTGACGAGAAAGAGTGATGGCGGCTACTTGGCAGGAGGACCCAGGACGGCCCCGCCGAGGAGGGAGCACGGGCTGAGAATGAAGGATGAGAAGGCCCGGGAGTTAAGCATGAATGGTCAGGGTCCTGTGAGGATGGTGCCAGGGGCCACAGGGAGTCCCGGAAGCCAGGCTCCAAGGCCCCACTGACTGTGGCAGGGTGCCTGTCGGTAGCGCGAGCTCTGTGCCTCTGGGCCCCTGCTTCGGTTCCCCATGGTGCTTCTGGGACTGTCTGGTCCCTTGGAGAGGAGGAGGAAGAAGCTCAGGTCACCCCTGGTGCAGACAGCTCTGCAGCTGCACACCATGATGAGTGTTTCTTCTCTCACACAGCTGTGGGGCTCAGGAACCAGGAAGTGGTTCATGTGCGGGGTTCTGGGCTAGGTTCTCTCTCATGAGTTCACAGTTAAGTTTTCGTCTGGGGTGTGGCCACCTGGGGGTGTGACTGGGGCTGGGGACCTGTCTGCTTTCAAGGTGGCTCAGTTGCATGCGGACAAGGTGATTGCTCTCCACTGTGACCTCTTCCCAAGGGTGCTTGGGTTGGCTCACAGCATGGCGGCTGGCTTCCCAGAGTGAGTGAGGATAGAGCGAGAAGTTTAGGGGTGTGGGAGAGAGAGAGACAGAGAGAGAGCCATGGTGTCTCTTACGACTTCACCTGGCCAGGCACACAGTCACTTCCTGGCCGCCATGAGGTGAGCAGTTTTCCTCTGCCTGCCCTGATTCTTCTGCCTCCCCCCAGGCTCACAGCAACAGGGCCAGCTGACCATGGGCCAGGACCTCTGAAGTAGTGAGTCCAAACAAACCTCTCCCTCTCAAAGTTGCTGTTCTCAGGTGTTTGGTCACAGCAACATCAAGCTGACCAGCACAGGTGTCACGGAAGGGCCCACACGCCCAGCCCTGGCAGAGGACTCTCTCGTGGAAAGGTCCACCTCCTGCATTCCATGAGCGAGTTCCTGCCTCCCTTCCCAGTAGCAAATGCTCATCAGTGAGGTTTGGAGGAAACTGACTTGGGGGCCACACAGCCGTGGGTTCCAATCCTGTGTGTCACGGGCTGTGTAATCTTGGGCTAATTGTATAACCTCTCTGACCTGAGTCTTCTCCTCTGTTAGAAGAGGAGAAATAATTCCCATCTCTGGCAGAGCTGTAAAGAGGCTTGCAGGACACTCGCAGGTGACACACTGGGCACAGCACAAACGCTTATAGATGCTGACTTTCACACTTGCTGGCCCATCTGCGGGGAGCTGTTTCTGCTGGCAGCCTTGCCTCACCCTCCCCTGATGCTCTTCCCTGGCCCTACCTAGAAGCAACTCTAACTTAAGGACCCGCTTGAGAGAACCTCCCAAGTCCGCCAAGGGACAGGGCTGTCTTTCTCCCTCTATCTCCCCTCCTTGCTGGCCTGGGAGGGCTGGCCAAGGTGTTACCTCCCTCAAAGAAATAGCCCTGGCAGCTGGGCCTGCAATCCCTGGGCTCAGGAGGCTGAGGCAGGAAAATTGCAAGTTCAAGCCCAGCCTGGGCAACTTAGCAGCAAGACCCTGTCTCAAAATAAAAAATAAAAAGGACTGGGCATGTAGCTCAGTGGTTCAACACCAGCACCACAGACAGACAGACAGACAGACAGACACACACACACAATCAGATTTCCGGCTCCTGTCCCACTCCAAGGCAATTCTGATACAAGTTCAAGTTTGAGAAGCCTCCCTCTCCTCATGTGCTCCCCACTCTGCGACCAAGGCATCCTGCCACTTTTACGGCAGCGTCTGCCTTTCCCCCGCATGCAGACAGCTTTGGGCACGCGGTTGCTTTTCCCCACCTCTCTCTTCTCCCCTGAGCCCCCTTTCGGGCCCCCGGGTGCCTGTGACAGCCACAGACGGTCTCACTGGCTCCCGGGGTAGGGGCGCCCAGGGCTGAGGCTTGAGGTCAGGGGTAGGAGTCCTGCCTCCTCCTAGGAAAACCTTCCAGATTCACGTAGAGAATTACGGTCGCGATGTCACTTGGAGCTTGGAGACAGCCTCTCCACACCACCTGTGCATCTGCAGCCTCGGGACCAGAACAGCACCGTGCCCCGCCCTTCCTGCAGCTCCTCTCCAGCCCGTCCCTCCTCCCTTCTTTCTTCCCCTCTCCGCCTCATCCTCCCAGGCCTCCTTTCTATCCCTCTTGCGTTAGGCACATTACACCCTCACCAACCCTTCTGACATTAATTTTGTGCTCTCCCTTCTACTGAGAGTGACACCGAGGCTCAGCGATGGACACTGCTGGCAGGAGATGTGCAGGTGCAATGGGGGTGGCAGGCAGCTACCCAGCTGCCTCGATGTCTGAACACCGTGACCATGCAGGGTCTGTGTCTGGTCCAGGGTGGCCAGAGGACACAAGGGGGCCCAGAGGGTTCACACATGTCCATTTTACAGTAGGGGAAGTTGAAGCTCTTAGAAGTTATGTCCCTTGCTGGGTCACACAACAGTCAGTGGCAAAGCTGGGATTCGAACCTTGATTTCTAACTTCCTCTAGTTCCCTTGGGCTCAGCTTTCCTGGACTGATGAAGGGGAATTTCCAGAGCACACAGAACTCAGCTAATGTGTATCAGTCAGCTAATGCTGGGTAACAACTGATCCCAAATGCAGTGGCTTCCCACAGCAGTCACTGACTACAGTTCATGCTTTTGTGGGTTGGCTGGGTTGAGACAGGCTTGCTCACACTGTGGGACGGGACATTGGCTCTGAGGCTCTGCCCTTGGGCAGGCTTGGCCACAGCTGAGCAGCATATGCCATTGTGTCCATCCCTCTATTCCTAGAAGAGCACCTGACAAATGCTCAATAAACATTTGTTGAATGAATGAGTAAAATTCTCACCCATCCCATCAACTAGATACAATTATTACAATTATTCCCATGTAGAAACAGAGGCTTAGGGTTCTGATGACCAAACGAGGACCGTGGCTAGGAAACAGCCAGCTGGCTAAGGTTAAAGCCAAGGTTTGCAGCTGGGCACAGTGGTGTAAGCTGAGGCAGGAAGGTCGCAAGTTTGAGCCCAGCCTGGGCAACTTACCAACTTGGTGAGACCCTGTCTCCCAATAAAACATAAGAAGGGCCAGGGATGCAGCGAAGTGTGAAGGCCCTGGGTTCAATCCCCAGACACATACACACACACACACACACACACACACCCAAAAAGTTCCAAGATTTTCTTCCCCACGTCGAGTGGCTGCCCCGTGGTGATACAGACAGGGGCTGGTGCCCACAGTGCAGCCGAGCAGGTGCCACTGCTGCGAATCAACTCCCAGACCCTTTCACCAACCCTACTGCTCTCATTTGCCAGACGGAGAAACTGAGGCCCAGGGAGTTTGTCCAGGTTGAGCATCCGCAGGTGGCCGGGCGCAGAGCACGTTCGGCTGGGTCCCTTCTCCATTCTCGACCCCTTCTGGGGACAGGCGCAGCTCTCCAGGGCACCGCATCGGCCCAGGCCTCCCTCCGGCTGCGGCCTCTGCCCTTCCGGTGTCCTTGACCCCGTGCGCCGAGGGTCACGTCTCATCTGTATGGCTCCGCGGAAGCTGCGCGTCTCCCAATGCATCACGGAGAGGCAGCCACGCTGGAGCCGGCTGTCATTTCCATCCATCTTTCCCCAAAGCCGGCTGTCAGGAAGCAGGGGCTGGGGGAGGCCC
>NW_022900924.1:15033648-15052436 GCF_012274545.1 Fukomys damarensis | reverse complement strand
GGAGATGGGGGTCCGAGGGCAGAGACTGGCAGAGGGAGGTGGGAAGATGGAGGGCAGGAGGGAGGGCAGGAGGGAGGCAGCCTCTCTGCTTCCTTGGGGCTCCGTCCTGGCGGCCCTGTGCCTTCCGTAACCGTATGCGAAGTCTGATGCCAGACATCTTCCAGCCTGCGGTCCTTCAGACCGGCCCTGAGCTGTGCCCTACTCAGAGGGGGACCCGGAGAAGGAAAACGGGCGAGGTGGGTACCCCACGAGGGAACCCGGGGCCTCTGCCGGGAGTGACCATCACCCTCCCCTGCCCCCGGCAAGGCCCACTGGTGCCCCGGTCACTGCCGTCTCCTGACTCCTCCACTGGGTGGGCGAGAGTCCCTGGGCCTCACCACCCGGCCCTGGCCTGGGCCCGTGGTGGAGGGTGGAGTTCCCGCCAAAAAGGCCAGGTTCGAGGTGAGGCGAGCCAAGCAGAGAGCAACAGCAGAGGCGGCCGTCACCCACATCAGGGCGCTAGGGACTCGGCAGAGTGCGAGACGGGCCACTCACACCAGGAGCACAGGGCAAGAATTTTCTCTGAGGTCACTGGCCCTTCGCTGTGCCTGGTCTGTGCACTCACCCCTGGACTTGGTCCAGGATTCCCTGCTGTGCCGGGAACCCCCACATGTCCTCTGGTTGGCTCAGCTCCACAGAGGGTACTCGAGGCTGGGCTCCGGGAATCAGCAAAATGAACTAGTGGGAAGGCTGGGGTTTAGCTCAGTGGTTCCGCCACCTGCCTCACAAGTGCAAGGTCCCGAGTTTGATCCCTGGTACTCACTCTCCACCAAAAACATCCAGAAAACAAAAAATTTAACTAGAGGGATCAACGGAGTGGCAGACTCTGCATAGCACAAATAACGATTTGTGAGTCTCCCCGCTACAAGAAGGAGTATTGAGTCCAGGGCTTTTGCGCATATTAAGAATCTCACATGTTGGCTTCCGTGTGAGGCCAACAGCTACCCAGTTCACGTTCTTTACCTCTGTTTCCTGCTCAGTAAGTCAGGGAAATGGAACAAAACCAACAAGCCTGCCTCAGGATACCAGCAAGGTGAGTGTATCAGTTAGCCTCTGCTGTGTAATAAACAGCCCTCCAAAGTGTAGTGTTCAGAACGATACCTGTTTTAATGAGCTCCGAGGCTGTGGATTGGCTGGGGTGCTGGGTGGCTAGAGAGCTTTTCTGGTCTGGGGGGCTGAACTGGGCTGCATGACTAGGGATGGCTCCGCACACATGTCTGGGGGTCCTGGCCCATCTAGCTGATTTGACTGGGTTTCTTCACATAGGGTCTCAGGATTCCAAGGAGAAGCGAGATAGGGCGACCTTGTGCCCAGGAGAGTTTTTAAGTCTTTGTTCACACAGCAACTGGTGTCCCATTGGTGAAAGCAAGTCACAGGGCCAGGCCTACATTCAAGGCCCGGGGCAGTGGGAAACCTTCGCTTGGTTTCTGTGATTTCGCGACTGGCCGTAAGAAGGAAGGAGTGAAAGAGAAGAGGCCTAAACGTGGTGCTCCTGGAGCACGATCCCCCTCTTCATTCCTCTAAGCACTGCAAGTGGTTTGCTGCCCCAGGGCCTTTGCCCTGGCTGCTCCCTCGCTTTGGGATGCACTTCGATGGTCCTTAACAAGGCTGATTTCTTCTCATTTTCCAGCGGAGACATCAGCTTCTTGGAGTTCTTTCTGACCACTCTGTTTAAACAGAGATTTGCCATTGTGAACCCCAGCCTCTTGCCCCTTTCCTTGAGCTTCTTGGTACATTTTAGGTTTACAGTACAGTTACATCCATCATTGGGATCAGCTCATCATGATTTATTCATTGCCTAGATCTCCGTCCCTTCAACTCACCATCAACTTCACAAGGTCGGGAACTTGGTCATCTCCACGGTACCTTGTGCATAGTAGGTGACCAACAAATATTTGCTGGATGAAAGGAATGATTTGTAGCAAGAAACTAGCTTCGTAAATGACATCATCCTTATATTTACAGAACTGTTAAGGATGCAAAGGGAGTCCTGAAGCATTTGGCTGTCCTCATGCATTTCAAGGGAGAAATAGGCTTTTATCTGTAATGCTTCCCTGCCCACCACTGTAGGATATGAGCACTTCTGGGTGTGTTCTGGGGTCTTTCTGCTACACTTTTGAGGAAGAGAGACTAGGTAGTCTCAGCCCTGGTTGTCCAGGATGGGTGGAGGATTTGAAAGTGCATCGGCTAGCTTCCGCTAGGTAACAAATTTACCCAGAATTTACACTTTCAAAACAATGACCAATCGTCACTGCTCTCTACTTTATGGGGCAGCTGTGCATTTCCTCTGGGGAGGCTCCCTGGGGCAGCTGCAGTTCAGGGTGTTTCCAGGTCTCTCACACCTCTGGGGACTTGCTAGCATAATGGGGCTGCCTCAGTGCTGGCCACCATGTGGGACAAGAATTAAACCAAACTCCTGGGCTCGGCCCACCAGGTCCTCACTGCCCGTCCTCCTGCTTCTTCTTTACTCTTTGCCCTCTCCTGTCTCCCTCCATGCCGATTTTCTTCCTACCTCAGGGCCTTTGCACTTGCTGTTCCTTCTGCTGGGCTGTGTTCCTCTAGCTCCTTATACCAGAGAGGTCTTGAAGCCCTGCCTTAAATGTCACCCTTCAGAGAGGTGCTCCCTGTCTACTCCAATCCCCTTTGTGGTTTTTAAAATTATAGCACTGGTTTCTTTCCATCATGGCATTCATCATAATTCATTGGTTTGTGTCCGTCTGCCTGTTCTTTTTTTTTTTTTTTTGGTACTGGGGATCGAACTTGGGCCCTTGCACTTGTGAGGCAGGCACTGGAACCACTGAGGTAAATCCCCAGCTCTGCCTATTCTCCATCAACTGTTAGGTCCACGAGACCAAGAACTATCTTGTTTCCTGACAATATTCCTAGTGCCGAGAAGAGTACGAAGCACATAGTAAGGGCTCAGTAAACCTGGCTGACTGAATGCGCGAATGAATGAGTCAATGCAGGGGTGGATGTTCACGTTTTCAGAGTGTGGCAGACATTCTGATGGTTAAAACCTCTGCTGGTGCTGGTTCAGGCCAGGCCACGGGGAAGCAGAGAAGGGGCAGAGGGGAGGCTGGAGGCTGGAGCTGTGGGGTGCCTGGCTTGGGGCTGCAGCCTGCCTCTGCCACCTTGAGCGGCGTGTGCCCTGGTTGGGGTTCGAGAGACGACGTGTCCTCGAGGAGGGGAGGATGCCTTCCTCTGGGGCCTGGTTCTTGCCACTGCGAGCTCAGCTCCTGCAGTCGTCCTGCGTGCTCCCTGCTTACGAGGTCCTGGGGAGAGAGGAGGGGGCTGGCATCCCTGTCATTGCGCCCGTCCCCAAGTCTGGTGCAGGAGGCCATCAACAGGGCCTCGTCCCCCAGCCTCAGAGCCCCTGTGGCCTTGGTCTCCAGGCGGCAGGTGGGGAACCATCCAGAGGCAAAAGTGCTGGGGCTGGGGACGCCCAGGGGCATCCGGTGATGGGTTTCCTGTGGAGGTTTGGGGACTTGTGAGAAACACTGCTGTCATCTTCGTACATCTATCTTTTGGCCTCTGAAGGCTTTTTTCCATAGAACGAATGTGCGGTGTGGGCAGTGTGTGTGCGCGTGCGTGCATGTGTGTGCGTGTGTGCGCGTGTGTGTGCAGCATCGAGGGGTGCCAGTCGACTGCTCTGGGCCATTCGCTTTCTGTCTCTGTCCTGCTCATGGCCCCGGACGCTGACCTAGGCTTCCCAGGATCCCTCGCTTCCTGGCCACACTGGGCTTAGCCCCGGCGAGGGTCCCTCAGAGCTGGAGGCTGGGAGGGGCAGAGGCTGGAGATCCCCGCCCTCCCATTCTGCAGTGAGGCCGTGGCCGGACTCCAGCCTGCACACCACCTTTTCCCGCAGTTTTGCAGCTTTCCTCACTGTCCCTGCAGCGTGGGGGGGTGGTGGCAGCAGGAGGGCCCGCGCCAGTCTCTGGATCTCTCAGTCTTGTTTCTCTTCACTCGCCCAGCATCTCCACGGCTGTCCTTTCAGTGGAGTTTTTATTTGAACCGCCTGGGGTGAGCCCGTTTCTTTCTTAGACGGATCTAAGGCTGGGTGACATCCGCTGACGGGCTTTCCCGGGATCATCCTGCAGGTGGGTTCCACCCACTGCTGCCCCCTGACCTTGCTGTTCATGGACTTGACTGGCGCCGCTGATTGGCATCTTTGGGGTTTGGGATGTTCAAAAGTGGCATAGAAGTTGTAAATAACACTGAGTTGTTGCTGTTGTTGTTTTTCCTTTTTTCTTTTTTTGGTACCGGGGATTGAACTCAGGCCCTTGTGAAGCCGGCGATGGAGTCACTGAGCTAAATCCCAGGTCCAACACCGAGTTTTAATTTGCCCTCTTTCATGACCAGCAAAGCTACACATAGTGTTCGACCAAAGGCACTTTTGACCCCAGATGTTTAGTGACACCTGGACACATTTGGGGTGTTTGCTTATTTGTGATCCTGGACGACGTCCTCACCAGCTCAGAAAGGCCTTCTTCCTCATCCTGTGTTGCAGTCTGGGGCTGCGATGTCCCCTAGACATCGTGTGAAGGCTCGGTCTCATCGCTGCCGGTGCTGAGGTGGCAACTGGGGCAGTCGTCGTGCGGTCAGGGTGCCACCTTCCTCAGGGATGAGCGAGTTCATGGCAGAACAAGCTACTGGGAGGCGGGGCAGTGACTGGGGACGGGTCTGTGATTTGCTAAGTGTGGAAAGAGACTCCGCCCCTTGGGGGGGGGAAGCATGAGTGTCGGGAGGGGGTGAGGACTCCATGGGGGCCATCTTTGGAAATAATCCGCCTTGGTGCCTGCCGAGTGGGACTGATGCTAGGATTGAACAGTGTGATATTGAGGGTGCACACAGTTAACACTCTGGAAGTGTAGGCTGATTGTTACTGAAGGGTGTTTCAAGAGATGTGATATAAATAGTGTGTCCCATATTTTGAAGGCTGATTGTTTTAATGGGAACTTCCCCAGGTCATTAGCTTCTTTTCCAGTCTTCGTGTACAACCCGAGCTACCAGCATTTCAGATTTTGGCCTTCAGAGGTAACAATACCAGCAATGCCAACTCTTTTTTTTTTTTTTTTTTTTTGGTACTGGGGATCGAACTTGGGACCTTGCGCTTGTGAGGCAGGCAGTGGAACCACTGAGCTACATTCCCGGCCTAGTAATGCCAACTCTTACAGAGTGCTTTCTATGTACCAAATGCTTTATGTATATTAGCATATTCAATCCTTAAACAACTCTTTGAGGTAAGTCCGATTATTACTTCTATTTTACAGACAAGGAAGCTGAGTCACCAAGAAATAAACGATTTGCCAAGTTTACACAACTAGGAAATGGCAGAGCCAGGATCGCAAGACAGGCAGGCTGGTTCTATGGTCTATGTTCAACAGTGGTATAACAGGTTACCACAAAGATAAATGGCTTAAAATGATAAATATTTATTATCTCACAGTTTCTGTGGGTCAGAAATCTAGGAGAAGCTTAGCTGGGGCCTCTGGGTCAGAGACAATCGTGGACTACAATCAACATGTCCTCCAAGGGGTAATAGCCATGTCAAGGATCAGAGAGGAGGAGGCTTACTTCCAAGTAAGCTATCAGCCGGGTTCAGGTTCTCACTAAGGCCTCTTCACAGGGTTACCCACAACATGGCAGCTTGCCTCCATCAAATGAAGGAGAGAGAGGCAGAAAGAGAGAGAGAGAGAGGGAGAGAAAAAGAAGGAGAGGGAGAGAGAGAGATGGGGAGAGAATGAGAACACAAGTCACAATCTTGGATGATGTGGATGTTTATTTCTTCTATCCATTAGAAGTGAGCGGAAACTATACAAGGCCATGCCTACTGGGAGGTGAGGAACACTTGGAGGTGGCCATTTTGAAGCAGCCATCTTAGAGGTGGCCATTTTAATGTGGCCACCTTAGAGGCTGCCTGTTGCAGGCATTCTTCTGTAATTTTTTTACACCCCAGCTGCTCTCAGTGATAACCGACACTTGCTTAAATATTCTGGCTTTATCTCATATATTCATTACAACATCCTTGAAGGCCAGGGCAGATGTCCTGAGTGTCCCACAGAGTTCCTCTGGCTTTGGTCCCTGTCTTCCAGAGATCATAAGCAAATACAGAGACTGTTGACTCAGGATGTGCACGGATTGGTTGCTAGAGAGAATGTCCCAGAGAGAGGTGAGTGTAGTTTGAAAAATTAGTAGCATGTGAAAAAAGAGCTGAGTATGGTGTTTCCCTTACACAATGTATAAGAGAGAAAGATGACCAGAATTTCCTTGGTTTGTGGGGACGCATGGGTGGCGGGGCTGGAATCCTCGCCTGTTTGCAGGATGGCTGTCTTATATTCCCGGGGAAGGAGGGAAGGAGATTTCTGTGCTTTCAAAAGCCCGAGAAGCATACATCTCACCCTGATTCTTCAGAGTGCTACCGTGGTTTCCTCTTGTGTGTGAACAAGGTGATCTCTCCCGGCTCACAGAGAGGTGGCCCTTGCTCAGGGAAATCAGGGTCACTTCCTATGCCTTGGTCTCCTCAGGTCTGGGGCCTCCTCTCGGGGACATGGGGCAGCTGGGTAACCTGCTATCCTGGGAGACTATGCCGTGATGACTGGAGAGAGGAAGAGGGTGTCGCTGCTGCTTCTGCATTGAACGGTGGAAAGGCTGATGGATCCAGAGCAGTCCTCACAAACGGGAGAGGGATTTTGAAATGACAGCCTGCTTCCCTACTAGCTGGGCTGCAGGAGGGAGGCTCCTGAGATGGCTTCTTAGGTCAGGCACCGACTGGTGCAGTTTTCTACCTCAGGGGCGTGGACAGCGACGTGGGCCCAAGAACGTTAACAGCGAGTCCTGCAAATACTAATCATACTAATACTAACAACAAAAATAACAATAGTAAAAACAACAACCACAGCGGCGACAATGGCCAATTGGTAAGAGCACATACCGTGCGCCGAGTGTTAATCTGCACGACAGGCCGCAGGGAGTAACGGCGCTGGATGTTGTGCCCGGTTACAGAGGAACTGGGACGGCTGAGCAGATGAGGATTTCCCAAGGTCACGGAACTTTGAGAGTCCTGGGAACATGAACATCGTCCATCTGACTTCACAGCCAGTGCTGCTCACCACTGAGCCGTCCGTCCCACAGTGCCTTTCTTTCTGGAGTATGCTTGCTTGCTTGGGTTTTCTGCCAAAGGCTGGCCGTGCCCACATAAGTCCCCTTTCCTCACCTTAATCCTTAGCACATTGTGTCTCCGTGCTAAGCACCAGGCTCAGCCCTGTGTGTCAGCATCACTCTGAGCGTGGACAGGCGAGATCTGAGTGTCACGGACGCACAGCCATGTTGTGCACAGATACGCACAAGTCGGTGCCTAGAAAAACAGTCTTTCAAGGAAGGTACAGATGGCGCCTGCTTCTGCCTTGAGGTGGGCATTTTTGTCTTTCTGTTTGAACAGAGACTTGTTTGACGCGCTGGAACCCTCAGACACGGAGTGTGACATTCCACATTGGGCCCCAGTTTGGGCCCCTCGGCCCCCGGTCCTTGTTCCCCTGCCTCCAGGACACTGCTGTCTCCTTCCCCTAACGGTGGGGGGTGCAGATGCTCAGATGGGAGGAGAAGGGGACAGGATGGAGTTTGCTCTTCTGGTGACGACCGCAGGGCCACTCTGAGATTGGCCCTGGGAAGGGAGGAGAGTGCAGGTGTGACTGTCCCTAGGGGCCAGATCCCCAGGGGCCGGGTCCGCACGGTCTCTGCCCAATGTTTTGGTGAAATATTGAAGGTTTGCTGAGGAGGAAGAGGGAGAGAGAGAGAAGAGCAGATAGACTACTATGCACCGTGATCTACACTGAAGGCCTTGTAACAACACACACACACACACACACACACACACGCACACACGCACGCACACACAGTCTCCTCAACAAGGCTGGAAACTCGGATCTCCACAGATCCCTGATTGCGAGCCTGTTACAGGAACAGCAGTGTAGACCATGGAAACCAAGATGGCCCCAGGGAACTTGGGACACAGGCGAGGCGGACTCCAGGGGATCCTCCCGTGTGTCCTCCCCACCTGCGACTGCTCCCTCCTTCTCTCTCCCTGCACAGGGGAAGTCAGAGCGCGTGCTCGGTGGCTCACGTGCTGTTCCCTCTCTAGAGGGAACGGAGTCGCACACAAGTGTCCACGTTCTACATCCAGGCACACACACGCGTGTCTTCCCACAACCAGAGCACACCCATGGATTCAGAGCACACACAGCTCACTCTGGACACACACATACCTGCACACTTCTGAGTGCACAACCAGGATGTGCAAGGACTCAGGCACACGTGCATACATTTTCTACAAGTAACCCTCACATGACTAATCGCTTCGTTGTGTGCATGCATGTGCGTGTGTGCGTGTGTGTGTGTGTGTGTGTGTGTGTGTGTTCGCATGTGCTTGAGTATCCCAGCATGCCCCTGGCAGGCACACACCGGCCAGCCACCACTTGAATTAGCACCAAAGGATTATGGGACCCTGGGCCATTAATCTAGGTGACAAACAGGACTCAGAAGGCATATTTGCACCCCGAAATTGAAAAGATTAGGCCATATTTGTCAAGGATTGGTAGGGCTTTATCGCCTCCACGGCAGATGCTGTTAAATATTCATGAGCTGCATAGTGGGAGAAGCCTTAGCTGGACCTGACGACTTTCAGCTGCGGAGGGAGAGGAGGGGGAGATTTATCTGAACTCAGCAAGGGATGGAAGGTATGGGATCGTGTCCCCTTGCTCGCTGGGCAGAACGCACCACATTGCTGTTGGGGGAGGACCCTGGGAGGGGTCCCCGGGGGCTTCTTTGTGAGGCCCGGGCCCGGGCAGAGGTGAGAGGAGGAGGCAGGAGATCTCCTGAGGCTCTCATCTGAGGGGCTGTGATGCTTCGCCTGCTGCTGCTCCCACGGACAGGGGGCTCCCGCAAAGGTGCACCCCACTCCCGTCCCTCCCGCCTCCCTCCTCCCTCCTCCCAGGGGTCCAGGCTAACCGTGGAAACGGAGCAAATCCCTTCTTACCCTGGACACGCTCCACTAAAGAAGAGAAATGTAAGGGTCTCACCTCCGGATCCTGGGGCTGGTGCTGAGACGGTTCTAGAAGCCAGTCTGGGTGTCTGAATATGGATTAAGAAGCCAGCTCTGGAATCATTCAGGCCCAGGCACAAATCCTGGATCCAATCGCTTCTTGGCCATGGAGACTCAAACAAGTCCCTCTCCCCTCCCACGTGCCCCCTCCTTCATCTGGAGAATGGATTCAGTCAGAATCACGCGCACCTCCATGGGTTGCTGGTGGATTCAGTCATGCTGTTGGTGCCTGGGATTCAGTAAGCGCTCAGTAAGTAGCAGCGGTTATTGGAGAAGGATTGGTTTATGGTGGGCTCCTTTTGCGCCCATCAACACGCCTGACAGGGAACTCAGGTATCAGGTAAAAATTTGACGATGAGGCTATGCTGCCCAGTATAGTAGCTACGAGCCTTTCATTTGAAGTTAAATTAATTAAAATGGAAGAATCCACTTCCTGTGTTGTGCTAGCCACACTGTGGCTCCCGTGTTGGAAGCACAGATGCAGGACATTTCTGGTGCCACAGGAAGTGACGGTGCCACAGGGTGATGCCATGTGTGAGCTTCTCCAGCTCGAAAAGTGGGCCACGCCGGTGACCTGCCTGGCTTAGTTGTGCTGGATTTATTTAGAATCTTGGAGGGTAAAGATGTCAGGTATGTTTGCCAAGCCCTGGGTTGAACAGAGTGAAACTACTTTTCTCCCTGACAGACTCTTTGGGGCCTTTAATGTGTCATGGCTGCCAACAGGGCCATAGAATTCCCCGTGGGGTCTGACCACAGAACAGTGCTCACTTGGGAGCACCCTGTGGAAGTCGGGTTCCCCAGGATGTGGTCCAGGAAAGGCAGGGATAACACTCATCTCCTCAGGAGGTGTTGATGGCTGATTTTGACTAAAAAATGGGAGCGTTCGTATTTGAATATGTCACTGTAATATGTGTGCGTGAGTGTGCGCATGCGTGTGTGCGCCCATGCACCTTCCTGGCTAATAGGAACTCCTCGGTGGTCCTGTGCCACTGCTATCTCTTTAGAGCCCAGCACAGGCCTAGGCACACAGAATGCCTTCCATCTCTCTCTCCTTCCTCCCTTCCTTCCTGCCTGTCTGCCTTGATTCAATGAACATTTCCAGGCCCGCACAGCCTTTCTTTCTGGTGGGGCAGGAGGTTTGCTACCTATCTGAGGTCTTCCTCCTGGGGGTGACAGTTCATGACAGATCAACACTCAGCCTGTCCCCTCCTGGGGGCAGGGATGGTGCTGAGAAAAGCTCTCTATGGTCTTTTCTGGCTACTGGCTCCATACTGTCCCCTTTATTGGCTCTTCACTTTTCTATGTTATTTTTTCAACACCAGACATTGAACCCAGGGCCTTCACACTGAGCTACATCCTCAGCCCTTTGTCATGTTTTATTTTGAGACAGGGTCTCCTCAGATTGCCCAAGCTGGGCTTGAACTCACAGCGATCCTCCTGCCTCAGCCTCCCAGAGTACTAGGATTACAGGTGTGCGCTACCGCATTCGACTCTTGTCTTTGTTCTGCCCTCCCCCTCTGAGCCGGCCACCTCCCAAATTAACCACTAGTATTTGGGCCCCCCTCCCCAAAGGCTGACGTAAACCACGCCTTTCTGCCCTCTCACTTCCTACTGTGCGTCAAATGGGTCTGGCTGCCTTGGCAGGCCTCCAAACCTCTGTCCAGTGGTCCTCACCACCTTCTGGTGCTCTGGCTAAAACGGATTATTCTGCCTCCACAATGCTCCCTGCCCACTAGGCTGCTCTCTGACCGCAAGACAACCTCAGAGTCATCTGGCCCCTAGCGCGTGCTTCCCTGGGCTACAGCGGACCGTCACCTCCCCGAGTCCCAAGCAGGGGTCTCGCAGCTGGATCTGAGCTCCGTCCCAGCGCTCCTGTATAGGAGCTCGGGTTAGACGCAGGTCTTCTGCAATGGGAGATGGGGGCTTTTAGGGTGAGGCTTAGGGAGAGGGGAAGCTGGCTGCGTGGCGGCCCTGGCTGTGCAGGGACTGCTGGGGTTCCCCGCAGGTGTGTGGGGGAGGTAGGGCCTGAGGAGCCAGGTGGCTGGAGGTCAGGGCAGAAGGCCATGGAGGTCCAGGAATGTGTCCCCAGAGCAAAGCTTTTCTGGGGAGAGACACCCTGCAGCCTGTCCCTCGCCTCTTCCTGGGACATACAGTACAAGCGTTGGAAACCGAGATGGCCCCAGGGAATGTGGGGCATGTGGTTGCATTGAGATGGACCAGTCAGAGTCCAGGAGCTCCTCCCTCTGGTCCTCTCCACCTGTGACAGTTCTCTATTATTGCCACCTGTGCTAGGGGAGATAATCAGCTTAAATGTTTACCTGGCGGCACCCCCTCCTTCCCTCAGATGGGCACAGCGGGGAGGGAACGGGACGGACCATGTTGTTGACTAATGCCTTCTGTCCTGCTGAGCTCAGTCCCGGCTGCCCAGGTCCTCAGGTGAGGAAGGGAGCCCTGGGCAGAAAGGGAATGGAGTAGCAGGGACGCGCATCCCTCTTGGTGACACAGCCAGCGCTCTCACCAGCGAAATGTACCTTGATCTATCTCCCCTGGCAGTGATTTCAACAACAATAACAGAGATCCATCATCTCCTAGCGGGCAGTGGAGGGCGGTGGCGTTTGTTTTTTCTTCTGGTGTGGACAGAAAGCTCTTTATTCTCTTCTTGTTTGGGAAGACTTCTGCCTGAGGAGTGGGGGCCCGGCTCCCGAGGAGAGGCCGTGTGAAGGCAGGGCGGGGGCGCAGGAGAAAGTCCCATTGAGCCCAGCTGGGCCTCTGGCCTCAGTCCGCTCCTCTCACAAATGGGGAGAGCTGCCCAGCACAGGGAGGGGGCAACAGCAAGAAGCAGCTCGGGAGCTGAAGGTAGTGGCCAATGGTAACAGCAAGGAAAACGAAAATGAGTGAAAGCTTGTACAGGGCCTAGCATGGAACTTGTGCCTAATGATCACAGAGCTCCTGCTCTGGGTACTCGCTTTGTGCCAGGTGTTTCTGCATTTCTCCTCTTGTGAATCTTCCATTTAATCCTGCAGAGCAGCACCCTCTCTCTTCATCCATTTCCTATGCAATGAAATGGAGGTTCAGAGAGGGCAGGAAACCTGCCTAAGGTTACACAGCATGCAACTGGTGCTGTTAGGATATAAATGCAGGTGTCTTTGAATCTAGGTCTTCTGCCCTGCTCCACTCAGCTAGCTGTTCTCAAAATTCAGTCCCTGAGACATGAGCATCTGTGCCTCCATGGAAACCAGTTGGA
This sequence comes from Fukomys damarensis, assembly GCF_012274545.1. Taxonomy (NCBI): domain Eukaryota; kingdom Metazoa; phylum Chordata; class Mammalia; order Rodentia; family Bathyergidae; genus Fukomys; species Fukomys damarensis. The sequence continues at coordinate 15,040,056 of NW_022900924.1, read as the reverse complement.
AATGCAAATTCTCAGGTCTCCCCAACCACTGAAACTTAGACTCAGGAAGAGGGGCCTCTGCCCCAAGCCTGCCTCGGAGAAGGGACCATCCTGCCTCTGCTGCTGTTACCATTTCCGTATGTGGATTCCCAGCTGAGAAACTCAAGACCCCAGGGAAAGTGCAGACCCCAGCTGGCTTTCTGCTGGCTCCATCCCTGTTCTACCCTAATGAAGGAAGGTGCCTCTGGGGCTGAGGGAGAGGCTGGGCTGTGGTGCAGCCTTGAAGGTGGCCTCAGCCCACCTCCAGCAGCTCTGGAGTCTGGGTGACTTTTCAGAGATGCCTGCACCGAGCAGAAGAGAGACTGGGCTTTTCATCCCCCGCATTGAGTCCTTGGGGCTGTGCAGACCCTGGGTCAGGCCGTCCCTTCAATCTCCACTCCAGCTCCCGCAGGACAAGGGCCTCAGTGGGTGGCTGGCCCTCAGTCTGGGCATCTTCGCAGCGGACTCAAGGGGACAGTTTCCCCAGCCCACCACCCAGGACACATGGACCAAGTGACTAAACTAGAATAGGTACTGGATAGGTAATAGTGGGATGGTCTGTTGACTGCTATCCTGTGCTGAGCATTTCCTAAGGAACAGAGGCTCAGAGAGGTGGAGGAATTTGTGTAAAATCGCTCAGCTAATAAGGGGTGAAGCTGGGCTTCCTGCAGAGGTGGACCCCTTAACTACCGGAGCCACCGTGCCCTGCAGAGGAAGAGGCAGGTGTCTCCTCCCTGGGAGCGAAGGGGTGTTTGGGGGTGGCTTGTGTTTCTGTGTAGGTGCACGTGCTCTTGGGCTTTCTGATGAACCTGGCTTTTCTTCTAGGGGCCTCATGAGCAGTGGGGAGAGAGGCCGACCCCTGGCCACACCCACGGGCCCTGGCACTGCAGGAGGTCACACAGGGGAGCTGGAGCAGCCCAGGTGTAGCTGGCAGGGGCTCAGGAGGTGCTGGTCCTACTGTGGGCCCAGGGCCAGGACCCATCCGTGGGCTCAGGCCTCTGCCCTCAGGAGCTGGGCCTGCCTTAGTCTTTGCCTTCCACTGTCTCTTGGGCAGGAAGTGTGAAGTGGGGAACGTCTGTTCATTCTCTGAATAGGTCTCTGAGTAACAGCCAAAGGAGGACTCCACAGGGGCTGAGCGTCAAATCCAGCTCACAGTCTGGTTTATAAATAGTTTTTGTTGTTGTGGTTTGTTTGTTTTTGAGACAGGGTCTCCCTGTGTAGTTCGGGCTGGTCTGGAACTCATAGTAACCCTCCTTCCTCAGCCTCCTGAGTGCTGAGATTACAGACCGTACGCACCACCATGCCAGGCCTTGTAAATGAAGTTTTATTGGAAACCAACAATGCTTATCATATTTCTTTCTGTTTTCTTTATTTTATTTTTTTTTACAGGCTCAAGACTGAAACCAGGGTCCCCACAATGAGCGACATTTCTAGCTCTTTTTATTTTTTATTTTGAAGCAGTCTCACTAAATTTCCCATGGTGGACTCAAATTTGTGATCCGCCTGCCTCAGCCTCCCATAGTGTTGGGGTTACAGGCATCATGCCCAGCCTATCTTTCAAAGATCATCTTTCTTATTATAGCAGGCCAAGTTGAGTCTTAGCAACAGAGGCCATATGGTTGCCAACCCCAGAAATGTTTGGTTGGGGTCTTTGCAGGGAAAGAGAACTCACTTCCTGTCTATGCGAAAAATCCCACCAGGCCAGGACCGTGGTTAAAGCTTGAGTTGGGCTGAAGGAGGGGGGCACTGGAGGACGTGGGGACTCGGGAGTCTGGGAAACAAGTCCCGTCCTTCCCCGTGGCTAGGACCAGGCTCAAACCCTTCCCTCGGGCTCAGTGCCTTGCTCCCAACGCCCTCCCCTGGGAGTGTCTTCCTGGGGTGACCTGGAAGGTTGTGCCTCAGCATTGAGCAAATAAACACGTGGCTGATTCTCCAACTTACTCCCGACCTTCATTTCACATTGGTAGAATAATAGCGACCAAGGTCTCTTTTTCAAGCCTCTTATATATAAATCCTCTCTTATTCCTCCCCCGCTTGGGGGATGGATAGGGCCCACAGTCTGACTCAGGAGTGGAGAGGAGCTGCGGGCACCGTGCCCTCCGCCAGGAGAGGGTGGGGAAGAGTGGGGCAGGACCTGGGCGGGGCGGAGAGGGGCAGCGGAGGGGGAGGGAGGAGACAAAGGGGGAGGCAGATGGGGCGGAGTGGCCCCCGGAGAGCGTGGCCGGCGTAATCACAGGCCCAGCAGTGGTGGTGCGTGAGGCCACAGCAGAACCCCAGCTTTCCGTGGAGAATGAGCCCGGGAGCTAATGAGCTCGGGAGGTGCAAAGGACGCCTTTGCGCTAATTCCTGCTCCCTGGGACAGCCGGAGAGGGGAGTGAGTGAGGGCCGGGCCCGGGCCCAGGCGGGGCAGCTGGGCCCACTCGGGCTCAGCCAGCTGGTCAGCCGCCGGCTGGGGCTTCGCGCCAGGCCTGCCATGCTCTGGCAGCCGGCGCCCCCCCCTCGTGCCCTGCTGCCCCCGGCCCTGGGCAGGCTGAGTGAGATCGTCCCACGGCCTGGTCCCCGGAGCAAATGCGACAGCCATGTGCTCACCTGGACGGGAAATCAGCCCAGCGGCTTCTGTGAGCTCAGGCTTAGACCGCTGACTGAAATCTTTGAGGTTTAAAAAATATTCTGCTCTTTTGTGACTGTTGATGATTACAACAGTAATCCTGCCGTGAGAGACTGATGATAACCATGGTGGTGTTAGCAACAGCTTTCTCTTCTTTGGTTTTTGGTTTTTTGAGGCAGGGTCTTGCTGGCCTTGAATTCACTATGGAACCCAGGCTGGCCTCAAACTCACAGTGACCCTTCTGCCTCAGCCTCCCCATTGATTACTCGTGTGCGCTACTATACCTGGCTGACAACAGCACTCTCTTACCCACGCCTCCTAGGGCCTCACAGGAACCCAGGGCTTCTCAGGTAAAGTGTCCTCCATCCGACGTTTTGAGCAGGACCCTTCTGTATCGGAGGGGTTACCTTGGCCTCTCCCTGCTCCATGAGCACCCAACCACAATGACCAAAGCCTCTTCAAGGGTGCCTGCGGGGAGCCTCTGGTTATCCATTTCACAGACGGGAAAACCAAGGCTCGGAAAGGCAGATGCTGTGTATCTTTGTAGGCCTGAGGATCAGACTTTAAGCATCTCCTGCACCCTTCCCCCACTGTTCGGATTAGGTATTTATTTTTCAGTTCCGACTCTCTTTTTTTCTCGCATCTACTTACCAAATTGGGATCTCACACCCAACACGTTGTTGTGTAATCTGCTTTTCTCATTTAACGACTTAGCACTTCAGTGGCTGGGTGAGAAAGTTGCCAGTCTGTATATACAGCACGATACCCTTTGTGTCAAGTCTCACGTGTGCACACACCGCGCACATCTGCATACACATAGAGCTTAGAACCCCTCCAGAAAGGCCCGCACACCATCGTGACCAGCAGTGCCCTGTGAGGAGTTGGATCGGTACAGCGTGAGCTGCTCATAGGGACTCAGAGCTCCAGTCCTTAGCCCTTGTAGCCCTTGTAGGACTGGAGCTAGCGGGTAGCTCAGGGATGGAGCGCTTGCCTAGGAGGTAGGGAGAGCTGGGCTTGATCCCCAGCACCTCAGTAACCCTCTTTGACAGTCGATACCCACAATGTACATTTTTAAATCCTGGAAGAGATTTAGTGCATGGAGGTCTTGGCGTGAACTTAACCACGTCAAGCTATCCTGTAGCCACAGCCAAGGCCACCATGTACATCGGAGGTTCAGGCCTGAGCCTGCATGGGGCGGGCACGTTCCTCGCCTGGTCTTCGCCTGTCCTCTGGCCCCTTCAGAGGCACTTTGTAGCACCATCTCATTTAAGGCGCTCAGTGGCACTTTGGGTGGAGATTGCTGTGATCCCCACTGTGCAAGTCAGGAAACGGAAAGTCTGAGAGGCTCCGGCCAGCCGCACAGGAGATTAGCAGCCACCGGAGAGGTGTTAAAGAACAGTGAGTCCTCTGCCAAGACTTTCTCCTTCAAGTGATCAGGAGGACTGAGGGGAAATTCAAGCCACAGGAAATCCGCGTTTGACTCTCCCAGTTGATGGCAAATGGATCACCTGGATCCTGCAATCGGGAGCAGAGGGGTCCTAGAGGGGAACGCTGGTCCTCAGCTACTGTGGTGGCCTCAGGAACCCACCCAGGAGAAAGAAGGGAGATGAAAAGGAAGCACAAATGTATAAAGTAGAAATAACAAAGTAATGACTGGGGATTTAGCAAGTGCAAGGACCCGAGTTGGACCCCCCGCCACCAAAAAGAAATAACAAAGTAATGAATGCACCGAGGGAGCTGGGGGCGTTGGACTGCCTCCTCCTCAGTTTCCGGATTGGCTTGGAGCTGGACTAGAGTTTTGCACGAAGCCCACCCGCCCTCTCCAGATTCTTACAACTCACTGTGAATCTGCAAAGGCCTCAGAATACAAAGTTAGCGCCCAAAACAAATTCCCCAAGATCTGGGGGCCGCCAGGGATAGTAGCTAGTGTAGTGCACCCTCAGAACTGTACCTAGCCGGTTTGGATTGCGCTGGGCTGTAAGAGCAGAACATGCACTCACTGAGGTTTGGGGACTTAGTACAAGAAAGAGCTTGTGACATTTTTAAGTAGTAATTTTAAATTTTTGTCATAAGTTGAAATCATCTTTTGCATATGTTAAGTTAAATAAAACTGATGATTACATATGGTTTTATCTGTTCCTTTTTGCTTTTCAAAAATGAGGCTATTTGAAACTTTAGAACTGTACGGGTGGCTTGCTTTACATGTCTATCACACAGCTTTGGGCTCCAGCCCTGGAAGAGGCCTTCAGGAAGTGAAGGCAGCTATCAGCTATGGGTCCATTTGTCAGGGCACAACAATTCCCAAGAATACACTGTGTGGAGCTTGCAGGTTAGAGGGGGAACAACCCAGGGTTAGGGCCAATCCTGAAAGCAGGGAGAAAAAGAAGGATGCCAAGGGCCATCACAGTGTCACAGGTTGTGGGGACATCGTACGTAGTTCTCTTCCTAGCCTGGCTGCAGGCTGATGAGGTCAAATGACAAAGCCGATCATTTTGCCCCCTGCCCCCAGGCCTGACACTGGCTTCACCTGGAGCTGCCAGAGAGAGGCTCAGAGAGGAGTTTCCCGCCCCAGCTTGCACAGCTAAAGAGCGGCCTGACCGGGATTTGAACTCATCCACCGAGGGCAGACCTGTGTCCTACCAGAGGCGGGAGGCCTCTTCTCCTCTCGATGGTGCACTGTGGTGTGCAGAGAGCCCTCTCTGCCCCCAGGCCTGACACTGGCTTCACCTGGAGCTGCCAGAGAGAGGCTCAGAGAGGAGTTTCCCGCCCCAGCTTGCACAGCTAAAGAGCGGCCTGACCGGGATTTGAACTCATCCACCGAGGGCAGACCTGTGTCCTACCAGAGGCGGGAGGCCTCTTCTCCTCTCGATGGTGCACTGTGGTGTGCAGAGAGCCCTCTCCTAGGCCAGCTCTCCCTAGGGCGGAAGGGTGGACACGGTGTCCAGTTCCCGTCCCTCCCACCCGGCAGGTCACCTTGGCTGTGCCTTCTGTAACTCCTGTTGTTGGGAAATTTGACCCCACCCCACCTGCAGCCCCAGTCCAGCCCTGTCTTCCCTGGCTCCATGGGGCAGCTGTCCCTGTGGCCACAGCAAAGGAGGGACCTAGATCACTTCCACCGCCCGCCCCGCAGGGGTTCCCAAGCCCCCTTCCGCTTCGGCACAATTTAATGTCTCACCGAGCCGGCCCTATTTGACAAATAGGTGATTTTGCTAAAGAGGAATAAATGAGGTCCTCAGGAGAGAGGGTAGTGGCAGCTGTGTGAGGGCAGGGTGTGCCGAGTTTATTAAAGTAATACTGAGCCACGTGCCTGTGCTCTGGGTCCGGGGTGAGGTGCCTCCCCTCTTCTCAGCGCCGTCTGCTCCTCCCCGGTCACTGTCTTGTCCCTGTCCCCTTCCAGCTTCCTGAGGGTGCCTGGTCCCAGTTCCGGCTGGGCAGCTGGCCCCGCTGTGTGCCTTGCCAGGAGGTGGGAGGGGTGCGGGGCTGCAGCAGCGCCAATGTGAGTGTGCGCGCGCGCGTTCGCGTGATGGCGAGCCTGTGCGTGCACACGTGAGCCTGAGTGTGACCGTGTGCACACGTGTGTACCTGCGTGTGGGGCTGGCCCTGGGGGAGAGGTGTGATTCGTACAGAAGAGGAGAGAGTGGGAGTGGATGGGGATGGGAGGGAGACAGGAGGGGACAGGGAGCCACACGGAGCTGGCGGAGAGATGGGAGTCAGGAGGTGGGAACACAGGGAGGGAGGAGAGCAAGGCTCAGGGACCCTGAGGAGGAGGAGGAGGGAAAGGA
>NW_022900924.1:15009339-15033544 GCF_012274545.1 Fukomys damarensis | reverse complement strand
GAGGAGCAAGAATCCAGGAAGGAATCAGAGGCCGCAGGAGGGAGCAGACAAGCAGGGAGATGGGCCTCAGCTGAACAGGAAGAAGGGAGCAGCGGGCTCTGCTGTTGCCTTGGGCCAGCATCCTTCTGCTCATCCTCCCCACCTGCAGGGTGAGGACTGGACCCCATGCCCAGCCCCTCCTGCTTTACTGCTTGCCGAGTAAGAGAAGAGAGCAGAGCTGGGGTGGGAGAGACACTTCCCATGGTGAGGCCAGGGCATGGAGGGCTGTGGCCTCCTGCTGGTGGCTGCCATGTCACAGTGGCCCTGCAGCTGGACGCGGATCCCACGGACAGGAAGCAGGGGAAGGAGAGGAGCAGCGGCTCTGCATCTGGCCCTGCCCAGTGTGGCTCAGCCCCAGAAGCCCTTTCCTCCTTTCTGTCTGTGCCTCCTGGGCTCACCCTTGGCCAGGACCTCACACCAGCTCCCTGAGGCTGCCCCTCATCTCCACCCAAGGCACCAGCGTCCTCCTCTGAGCCCTGGGAGCAGCGAGGAGAGCATGGGGCAGGGCCTCCTGGAGAGCTCCCGGGAAGCAGGTCCGGAAGTAGCTTTCATAGGAGGCCCTGGCGCTTGACTTCAGACCCCAGGTCCATCCCAGGTCGGGGTCACTTACCCCGCCCTGTCCTCCAAGTCGCCCTGCCCTTTATGTGTGCAGATGTGGACCTGGAAAGGCAGTGTGTGGGGACAGTGGTCACTGCGAGGCCCGGGGATGAGCTTCTACCTGGGGTTTATCTTCCTGGGAGGCCCTGGCTGCGTCTATCATCAGCTTGTGTCGGGGAGAGAACAGGGTCCCCGGAGGCCCCATCTCGGAGCCTGGACAAGGTGGGGGTGGGAACAGGAGCGGGCAGGGTCTCCACCGGGGGCCTCTGTGCCCCGCATGGCTGCTGTCACCCTTCTCCCTCTGCGTTCCTGCCGCACACCATGCCCCTAGTTCCTGTCCCGCTCCACCTCTCCCTGTCCTTCCCTCCGGTGCGCCCCACCTCCATGTCTCTCCTCTCTCTCTCCTCCCTCTGACCAGGGAGCTGCGCTCCCCAGGGTCTGTGACCCGACCCCCGCAACAGGAGCGCCTTCACCTGAACCACCCTGGCCTCTGGGCAGACTGGTGATCACCTCCACCTTCCCCAGCGCTCAGCTCTGGGTCGGGCGACGCACACAGTAGGTCTTTGTGTGCTGTTCGAGGTATACTGGGCATGGCTGTTCTGTCTCCTGCCCTGCCAGGTGGATTCACCCGCACAACTGCACCCTCTCCCCTGGAGAAGAGGCAGCTGCCACCCCCTCCCCGGCCCTCTGTGCCTTCCCCGACAGTTCTCCCTTCCCATCCATCACGCCTTCCTCCCGCTCCCTCCGCCACCCCCCTCGCTCTTCTGCACACTCAGCCTCTGCCCTCCCCCATCCTGGGCTGCCATCGGCCCCAAAGCAAACAGTCTTCCCTCCTGGGCGATTCATCAGGGCCGTGATGGGGAGGGAGGGGTCTGGAGGACGGAGATCAGACCTGATGACGGGTGCTTGGACAGCTCGGTCATTAGCCTGAAGCTCCCTGGGAGGATCGGGGACAGAATTTCCATCTGAGATGTCTCAGGCTTTGCAGGTCAGGGGCAGACCGCCCAACAACCTTCAAGAAGGGCTTCGTTTATTTCCTGAGACCCTACGGTATGTGAGCTGGTGACCATGCTCAGATCTTGCCAGAGAAAGCTGAAAATCTAATACAGAATGATCCAAACTGTAGCAAACATCAACAACGACAGCAACAAAAGCCCATGCATAGAAAACAGGGTAGGAAGAAATAAGCTAGAAAATAAGAATGGTGGGTTCTGTGAAGGGGGTGCTGTAAGTAAAATGAGTAACAAGTATACATGTGCACTCACACACATCCGTGTTCTCCCTTCCCTGTCTTCTGTTTCTTAATGAGTACTTTCAAATTAATTCACTGTTTTCAAGTGGCTGTGTTTACCCCTCCTCTATATACACTCGACATATTGTACACTGATTTAATAGTGCTGTTTTGACGGTACTTTATCTTCATGTTTGTATTTTATTTATGCGTAGGAAATACATCCCCATGGTTTATAATTCAAAAGGTACCCAAAACAGAATAAAGTGGGAACTGCTAGCTGTCCCCAGCCACCTGGCTCCTGTTCCTAGAGGGAAACACCTGTCCTAGGACACTTCCAGCCCCAGCGCCAGGCTGGGAATTCAGGAACAAACGCGAACCATTAAGAGAGGAGACACGCACGGGCTGTTTTTCTCTTTCTCACTGAGTTCTTGCTACCACAAGGGACTCAGTCCTGGTGGGAAAGTTGGACTGTCCCCAACCTGGGCAGGTGGTCTCTCTGGCCGAAGTCCTGCTCCAGAACTCTCCTGGCAGCCCTCCTGCCTCTTCCACTGACCAACACTCAAAGCAGTGTTTTTTCTTTTGTTTTCAGAGCTGGGGACGGAACCCATGGAAGGCCTCGCACACCAGGCATGCGCTCTGCCACCGAGCCGCACCCCAGCCCTCACACTCACCTTTTCTATGCAGCCATTCTCTTACTCCCGATTACAACACGGTGCCTAAACTAAAACACAGAGGTGTGATTAATATTGGAGCACTGGCTGTGATACCCTGCTCAGACATAACCCACAGGAACATTCTAGGCTGATATTGCCCCAGCCCTTTCTTTCTAGATCTATGAAGGAAGAGGAACCGTCATCATGTTAGGGGACTGCTCACCCTTTCTGAGGGGCTGGACCAGGAGAGGTCTAGGCGGGTGATGTCAGCAGCCAATCAAGGGGACCCAGGGTACCCAATGCCTCTCTCGGAAGGAAGGAACCTCTTTGTGTTGGAGTAGAGCAATGCCCTGGCCTTAGTCTGCTTTCCATGGCCATAATAAAATACCTGAAACAGGCTGCCTGGTAAGCAAGTGCTTTATGCAGCTCACCACTTCCAGTGTGGGCTGTGGCCTGGTGGACGTGGCCATATCAGGTGTGGGTGTGGGAGGAGCAACACGTATAGAGCCAGGAAGTAGGAGGGGGGGCGCTGAGCTTGCACAGAGGGTCACTGCCTTCTCCTGGGAACCACCTTCTTGTGGGAGTGTCCCCAGTGACCTAAGGACCTCCCACTAAGCCACACCTTTTAAAGGTGCTGCACCCCTTAAACTCCGCCAACCTGAGAATCAAGCCTCCACCACGTAGAGCAGTCCCCCTGCCAGCGGGGCACACTGATTTGGCTGAAATGATGACAGGCTGCCTTGGTCCTGCCCAGCAGCCGTGGTCCAGGTTCACCCTGGCTCAGGAGCTGCAGAGGCCCGGAAAAGACCTTTGTCTCACTCTGCTGGGGCTCCCACTGAGTCTGGGGCTGCCAGTGCTGACCTGGATCTGGAAATCTCAAGAGGAAGTTGGCCTGGCAGCCAGGAGACAGGATGTACGGAGAGCTGATGTGAACACCTCCCAGGCGTCCTGTTTCCCCTGGGGCTCTGCTTCCCACCCCAAGTGTGAGAAGGAGGACTGAGTGTCAGCACATGGCTAGGGCTTCGTAGGTACAGGTGCTGCATCGAGCTCTTTCCAGCTGATGATCTCATCTCATCCCTAGACCAACCCCACGGGCAGGGGCTGTTACCGTTCCACTCCCCAGAAGAGGGGCCCAGACTGAAAGAGACAAGATAATGGCCCCAGTGCCCTTCAGTAGTACCTGCAGACCCAGGGTTTGAGCTCCAGGTGTCTGACCTCGAGCCCAAGATCTTGCCTCTTCACAAGGACCCAGTGGCCCAAGGTTCCATGGCTTAATCTGCCTTTCCACTAAGACAGCACCCATGGCTTGGGCATGTGGACTTGGGTTTGGCTCTCTCTGCTGTGATATTTCTCAATATTTTTTACATTCTTCTCTGGACTCTTGGAGACAGTGGTTTGGATCTGACTCTGTCTTGGTTCTCTAGCATCCTGTGCATGGCCTGGTTAGGAAGCACTTGACTTTGGGCATGGTGGTGCACACCTGTAATCACAGCAGCTTGGGAGCCTGAGGCAGGAGGATTGTAAATTTGAGCCCAATTTGGGCAACTTAGTGAGACCCTGTCTCAAGATTAGAAAAAAGATAATTGTTTTTTTTTTTTTGCAGAAAAAAATAATTTCCAAAAGAGCTGTGGATGTGGCTCTGAATGCACGTATGTCACCTTGTTCAATGTAACTCCTAAAACCACCCTAGTAAGCTCTGAATGAGGAAAGAGCTCACAAGTCAAAAACTTGGTTGAGGGTGTGTGTGTGTATAGCTGGGCATGGAGGCCACACCTGTAATCCCAGCACTCAGGAGGCTGAGACAGGAGGATCACCCTGAGTTCAAAACCAGCCTGGGCTACATAGTGAATTTAAGGTCAGACTTAACTACACAGTGAGACCTTATCTCAAAAAGCCATTTAAAAAAAAACCAAAAACTCTTGGTTACCAAAACACAACTTCATAAACCCACCTTCAAGCACCAATCCCAGCTTGAAGATGGGCTTATCAGCTCCTAAATATTCATTTCTAGGTAAAATTAACCCTATGTATACTTCCAGGTGTTTGCAGTAGTTAGGTTATGGGCACCAATAACTAAATCAAAGATTTAGCTAATTTTGGACTAGTACAACCACTATGGAAATCAGTGGAGGTTCCTGAAAAAAACTAAAAAAAAAAAATTAAAAACCACCTAAAACTAGAAATTTCATTTGACCATGCTATCCTCCTCCTAAATATCTTCCCCTGAAGCATTCAAATTATCGTATGGTCGGGATACGCGCATACCCATGTTTATAGCAGCACAGTGTAGAAAAGCTGGATCTCAGTGAGGTACAGAGAACAATGGAAGAATTTGTTTGCACAAAGTTACAAGATGAAGAAACTACGGTGGCTGGGGAACAAGAAAGCTTTAACAAAAGCACAGTAGATGCACAGATGGAATTTGTATCCACAGAAGCTGCAGGGAAAGAGACTCGAGTCAATTGTCGAAAGCTGGGAAATTACAGAGCAGGTGCAAGCAACGGATGAGGTGTGTTTCCTCACAGGTAAAGTGGGGGACCAGGAAGACAGCAGTCATAATGCCCAAGTCAGGGTCAGAGTCAGCCCCGTGAATTTTGTAGGTAGTCAGCCATATTATATTTGCACACTGACACATTGGTGTCTTCCTTCCCTTGTGTCAGATGCCTTTTTCTTTTCTTGTCTTATTGCTTTGGTTAGTGCCTGATGTACAATGTTGAACAGTATGTAGTGGCAATCCTGGATTACTTCATTTCAGTTCTGCATGTCAATGAGGATGTTTTAAATATGTCACCAATAAGCATGCCACTGATGTGTTTCCATAGCAATGGACATCAAAGCCAACCATAGCAGGCACATCCATGAGCCTCATCAGCTTCTCTTGGACTCTCCCATTCCCTGGAACTCACTTCACCTCAGCGCCCAACAGCACCCCCACCGACAGTGTGCGCCGTGCAATCCTGTCCTCCAGGGCTCACCCGCCATGAGCCCAGAGTCTCTGGCTTCCCCTGCTGCTTGGGGACTTTGGAGAAACACCACAGCAGAGAGACCAGCTTCCTAGGCAGCTGACAGGGGACTGAGAGAACGACCCAGGAGGGTGGGTGAGATAACACAAAGGACAGCGAGGAAAGTGCAGATCAGCTTCATCCTTCCTCCTCTGAGGCCTGCTTGGAGGCACAGGCCGGGCAGCCACACCGGCCAGACCGATGTGCTATGTTCTTCCAAGAAGTGGCGAGCAGCTTAGCCGTCTGTGAGCTGTGGGGAATCGTGGTGATGTTGCCATCATTCGTGTCAAGGCCTTATTGCAGCGGAGTGACGAGCTGGACCATGCATCAATTCTATCCTGAGCCCCCAGACTACCAGCCCCAGTGAAACTTTGCTTGTTTATCGATTTCGCCCGGAGGGACTGGTTCTGGCAATGCTGTCGAAGACATCAGTTTTCAAACAACGCCTGGCTCCCCTAGGTCTGAGAGGGATGGACACCGGGACAGCACATCCTGAAGGAAGTGTCCTCAGGGTTCCTCGCTGGGGTGCGGTGCCCTCGTTGTGGAGAGAATTTGCAGGCTCTCACCTCTCCTGGACTCCTCGACTGTTGGTAAATTCCTTCACCACCGGTGTACCCTCCACAGCACAGCGGCCTGCTTCCCGTCCTCTGCAGCCTTGGGTCTGTGTCTCCAAAGGAGCGTCCTGCTTCTGGGACCCTGGGCCGGGCATCTTCCATGTTCTGTGTTGTAGCATTTGCTGCGGTGACCGGATGGTTTTCCTTCCTCTGGATAATGTTGTGAAAGATGCTGTGACTGCTGTAGCTTACGCCTGCACCTCTGGGACAGAGCCCGCAGGTTGGGAGGGCGGTCAGCACACCGCGCCGAGCGGACCTGACCGAGGCCACCGCAGGTGCACACCTGGGCCCACGAGGGACCGTGGTCGGGGTGCGGGAGCCAGCGCTTTTCTCCTCTGCAGATGGAGCCCGGCAGCCTGGCAGCAGCAGACGATGGAGGTGGGGCAGCTCTGGGAAGAGCCGGGAGGGGAGACTGGGAGAGGGAGGTAATTAGGAACAGAGCGGTATCACAAATCTCCCGGGCACTCTGACACCCGGGGAGAGCGATCGCACACTCAGAGTCAGCCCAGACAAGTGTGAAAGCCCTCACTCCATCTCCGGGAGGAGAGGACGCGAAGGCAGGGCTTAGGGACCCCATGGCAGCCCCACCCCCGCGCCTGAACCAAGAAAGCCAGGAGGTCAGCGTCCCCCTCGGTCTCCCCTCCCCACGGCGGGTGACCCGGGTCGGGCAGCTGTGACTCAGGGGTGCAGAGGAGCAGCTAGCAGCCCTCCAAGACACCGGGCAGGTCCCGGGATGACGCGCAGGGGAAGGCGAGGTGAGGAAGGGTTTCGCCGTGGCGTCCAATCAAGGCCGGGCGGGTTTTCACAAGCCCTCGGCAGGCTCCAGCCGGCCCTCATCAGAAGTGGCAAAGCTGCTTCCCCAGGTTGAAAAATTAGTCCCCGAGGAAATTGGAAATTAATATGGGCTGAAAGGCTCCTGTGTGCCAGGGATGAGATGGATGCGATTTCTCAGCAGTGCTGCCGTTGGCTCAGAGAGGCTGTGCCCTTGGCCCAAGGGCGCACAGCTCTGCAGAGCTGGAGATGCGATCTGGCTGTTTTGGAAACTCCAGCTTCCTTCACACCATTTATCTCCTGTTTCCCCCAGAAAGAGATGAGACAGCTGTCCCTCTGTGGGATGGATTCTGGGAGGTACAGCTGGTTCCAGAGGCAGGGAGATGGGGCTTCCACTGCAGATCAACAGACGGCAAGCCGGTCTCCCACCCAGCATCCTTTGGGGCGGGGACTGGGCCTCACCGGGATTCCAGAAGCAGGGGCTTTCCCCCTGTCTGTTTTCAGCAATTCCCAACTGGGAAGAAGGCCAGGGCTGTCGCCTTTCCTGGCCACAGCTGCTGTCCTGAGGCAAGGCAGGTGTCCACAGCCCTCACTCCCACATTCCCTGCCTCCAGGTGGAGGATTACACCCAAGCTGTCTCGATCCTGCCAGGGCCTGGCATACAGTCAGTGCTCAGTGTGACCTTGGTCAAGTTACTTAGCTTCTCCGTGCCTCAGTTTCCCCACCTGGAAAGTAAAGGGAGGGGTGGTACTTTCTCCATGTAATTGCTGTGTGCGTTCCCAAAGAGCATGACAAGTAGGCGTCGTTGACTCCTGACATTCCTTCCTTGAGAAGCTAGCACTCAGTTCAGGAGTCACAGGGTGCCCTCGAGGAGCCTGGGTAGGCTCAGGCAGGGGCTGATCTGGACAATGAAAGCAGGGTTTCAGCAGAAAGCATCTGGCAGGTGGACAGAGGTGTCCCCAGAGAAACTTGCATGTGGGTTCCAGATAGGGCTGTTCTAACAGCTCTGCTTGTAAGAGGCAAAGCCAGGAAGTGATCTCAGTGCCCTAAATAGGAGAATGGAGCTAAGGTTGATTTTCAAGGGCGTGAACTTAGGCTCCCTGCATGCAACTTGCTCTGGCCTTGAACACTGACAAGCCCGGGGAAGCCCGGAGTGGCCAGTGGCCAGTGGTTCCCAGCAAGGCAGCTGTCCCTCCCTCCACCTGGGACACTTGCACTGCCTGTCACATCTGAGTAGGGTTTTGCTACTGGCAACTACTGAGCAGGGACCAGGGACACTGTCACTCGCCCTGCAGTGCACGGCGTGGCCCACGACAGGGGCACACCCAGCAGCAGCTCATGGGATTTCTACAAAGCAGCAACAGTCGTTAAATAAACCAGGCGTTTCAAACATTTTTAGCAGAGTAAGAAGATGCATGACTCTAGGCTGTTCCCCGAGAGTAGGACTTTTGGGGGATTTCCAGTGTCAGATACCCCATAATTGAATGAAATATTGACGATAAAACAGCAAATTCGGGACAGTGATTATTTCAGGGAGAAATAGGATGGAATGTGTGCCTTAAGTATTTTATAACAATAAAAAATGTCCCTCGGGCAAAAGGGGCGAAACAAGCAGTGTTTTAGAGATAGAGGCATCTCACATCTGCTGTTCCACTAACTTGGGGACCTGAGCATGGGGCCTGTTTGGAGGGGTCTCGGTTTTACTGATCCACAAACGTTTGGTTTCACAACTCAGAGAGGGAGCACAGCGACCTGGGCCGCCCCAGAAGACGTGGGTGTTACTGCCTTTGTTCCTCTTGACCCCCACTTGGCCTCCAAGCCCCCAGGTCCAGGTCAAGGATGGGAGGGTGTCACCCCTGGTCCTGCAGCAATGTTCAGCAGGCACGCAGATGCCACATGCGGGGTCTGCAAAACTCGAGGGAGAAAGGTAATGGTTTTGTGGACCAAAGGCAGCCAGCAGTGAGGGAGAGTGCTGGGAGCGAACAGGCTGAGTGTGTGGATGAGAGGGCGTGCGCCATACGTGCGGCTGTGTGTGTGTGCATGTGTGTATGTGTGTGTGCGTGCGCATGCACGTGGTCTGCGAGCACGTGTGTGTGTGTGGTGTGTGCATCCTTGTGTATGGGACTGTGGGTGAGTGCGGCTCTGCTGGTGGGAATATGAGTGGAAAAGAGATGCAGGCAAGCACAGAAACACAAATCCTCATCACACCCACACACTTCCACACACATCCTGGTGCTTACATATTTGTGATTGTGTGAATGCAGGGTCTGCACTAAAGGTGTTCGTCAGAGTCTCTCTGCCACCCTTCTGTCTGCCTCCCTCCCACCTCCCCCACTCCTCCCCTCCTCCTCCTTCTCCGCCCAGGTGCGCTGGCCCCAGAATGGCCACCTCAGGTGAGCCTCCTGCTTCTCTGTCTTTGGGCATTCTCAGCAGGTGGGGCACACTCTTAGCAGGTGGAAATCCAGCCCCAGGCCCCCGCTGAGCCCCAGGGAGAAAGGAATGACCCCTAGGCTCTTCCCTAATCCCTCCAAGACCCTCCCCCATTTACCTTTGTGTGGGAACAAAGGACCCCTCTGTGCCGCCGGTGGCCACATTCCTGACAGCTTGGCTCAGAATGGAGGGGAGCAGGGTTCCCGGTCTCCTTCTGGCCTCAGTTTCCTCTTTAGTAATAGGAAGGCCAGCAGGCAAAGCGGGTTGCAGCCGGCTTCTGTATGATCCACCCCCACACCTAACACTTCAGAGGCACACTTGGCATATACCTGCAGACCTACTGTGTGCCATGGTGTCTACCTGAGGCCAGAGAGAGGAGCTGGAGGCTTTTCTCCGACTGGGGAAGGCTGCAGCAGAAGAGGACCACAGTCACAGCCGTGAAGGCTGGCGGTCAGGATTCCTGGTTGTCTCGTTTATGTTTGACGATGCCGGCAAGTATCTGCTCCTGCTGTCACCATGAGGCACAGGCTTATCTTCCCATGAGCTCTGCCATTTTCCAGCCACCCATCCGGCCACGCACCCTGCCACCTCTGTCCTTCTACCCTGAACAGTCCTGGCACAGGCGCTGGTCCACTCTCTCCCCTTTCACCCACCTGCTGGTCCGTCTGCCCACCCGCTCGCCCACCATACAACCCTCGCCCTTCGCCTCCTCCCACTGTTCACTGCTGACTTCCTCATCCATCCGTCTGTCCACGCCTCAGTAACCATCTTTCGATGTCTACCCTCCATCCTCGTGCAATCCGTCAGTGCCTCCCTGTCGCTCACCCACTCCCGCGCTCCATCCAGCCACCGTGAACTCACCGCCATGCCCACTGCCTCCCACCCTCGCCTGCATATTTACCAACACCCCGTATCGATAGCCTTTATTCGCCTACCACCACCCATCTCCTCCACTCACACACCCATTACGTTCTCTCACACAAACACACCCGTCCACACATCCATCCAGCCCTAAACTACCCATCTATCCATCCACCCATCCGTGTGACCTGTCAACTGTCCACCCAAGTGCTCCAGTGACTCCTTCTTCCTAAGCTCTCATCCACCCACCGGGGTGTCCTGCCCATGCCTGAGAACTGGACTGGGCAGACCGAGCCATGCGGTGCTATCGACTCTGAGACTCTAGCCTGCAAAGAGGCAGCAGGTGACCGTCACTCATAACCCCTCTCCACTGGATGATGAGATCACCTGCCTGCTCCTTCTCACAGGCCTGGGGCTAAGAGTTTCGGGACTTAAAGGAAAATGGAAAACAGGGAGACAGAAAACTGGGGGAAAGGGTGGAGAAGGGAGAGAAAAGTAGACAGCGGAGTGGACTGAGGAGGGTGCTAGGCAGAGAGAGAGAGAGGGGAAGAAACGCAGAGACCCTTAAAGGGACAGATGGGGAGCCGAGCAGAAGCATTCACGCTCCTCCTGGCACGTGGGCGAAGGAGCAGAGTCATGGGGTCCCCAGTGTCCTCGCACCCCGTTGCCCTCCCTGCAATCTGGAGGGACCGAGCAGCACCCACACGGGCATGCGGCTCCAGACACCGCGTGGGCCGTGGGCTCCGCCAGCTGCACCATCAATTAGGCAATCAGCGGACCCGGCGCGTGGCAGTGCCTGTGGAAATTACCTTTTAATTCCTTAATTACATTGTCCCCACCTGCAGCTCAACCTGCCTCCGTCAGGCACTCAGAGCTGAGCCTCCAGAGCTCTCTCCTGGGTGCCCCCAACGAGGTGCGCGGACGCCCCCTGCCCACCCCAGCGCACGGCTCTTGGGCTATTTTTACCAACCCCACAGCCTTCAACGGGGGCACCTGCTAATTTCTCTCCCACACTGCCTCAGCTCCCAGCTCCCCCACAGCAGCACCCCAGGCCGTTCGCAGGCACAGTGTACCCTGGCTCTGACAGACCTGCGGATGCTTGCTGCTCACCCTGGGCAAGCGCTGCCGCCCAGAACCTCAGTTTCGCCATCTGTGAAGTGGGAATGAAAAAATGGCTCCCATTTGTCCAGGCTGTGAGGCTTAGGCGCCTGGTCCCGCAGCCCTCTCAGGCTCTGCTGTTGTTCCTTCGCTCGTGATCGCTTGCCAGGCACCTGCGAGAAGGAAGGGGAAGAACACAGAGGCAGTGTCCTCCTGGCCTAAGCAGTGGATGGGGTAGTTACTGGCATTCTCCTGTGCTCAAAGGGTCGCCAGCTTTGTGAGTCCGGCCACAGGAGCGGGGTGCTTTGGAAGATCGGGTAGGATGTAGCTGGAAAAATTGTCCCACTCAGAGAGTCTGACAGATGGGGAGTGACTTCTGCAGAGCCCCTGGGCACTGGGGAAGTGTGGGTCGCACTCTAGGGCAGTTTTCCGCAGAGCACAGGGATTCTCATGCTGTGGCTTTCCCACAAGAGCCATTGGCATTGTTTGGGAATTTAAAAATGCAAATTCTCAGGCCCTCCCAGAAAACCCACTATCACAATCCCCTGGGTTAGGACCAAGGGATTTGTTTTAACAAACTCTCCAGGGGGGTTTTATGCCCACTGAAGGCTGAGAATTACTGTTATAGCTGAAGCAGTTTCCTTTGTCAGCTGCCTTTGTCTGAGAAAATGGATCACCGGGCGTCCCCCTATTTTTTCCAAAGCTGGGGATGGGACCCAGCCTCATGCCTGCTGGGCAAGTGCTTGCCTTACCACCGAGCCACAAGCCCCGCCCTGACACCCCCTTCTATGAGAACCCAAGCTGCACCAGGCCGAGGCATCCCACGTGAGGTACACATGTACTTTTGGGGGCCCTCAGGCTGGCTGGTGCCCAGGTTAGAGGCTGTGCCACAACCTGGGCTCACACGGGGATCGCCCGGGGAGCACGGGGAAGTGGGAATATGCAGATGCCACTTTAGAGCAGCTCCGCCTGAATTTCTGGCACAGAGTCCTGAGTGCTGCCCTCTCAAAGCTGCTGGGGGGAGCCTGATGTTCAGGTACAGGCTATGGCCACTTCCAAGGTGGAAAATGATCAGAGCAGAAGTCAGGAGTCCCGTTTCCAAGTCGATAAGTCACTGTTTGGGGCCAAGGGTGTGATTCTCTTTTACAGCCATCTACACAGAGGTGTATCAGTTTATCAGATGCCAGTGGGAACGGATGGGTACAGAAGGCAGGTCCTACATGTGCCCACATGCCCAGAGCTTGTCCCTATGTAGGTCAGAGGCGAGGCCTGACTTTAACTATATGCATAGTTAAAGAGCAACAGGTAAACTTTGTCGCAAAAATCCAAGCTTTGAGAAATTCCCACGAGAGGCAGTGGAGAAACTAGTGCCCAATTTTATCTCACATCCTAAGCCCTATCCTCACCTTTTCATCATTTTCTTACCTAATTTAAGTCATGTTTTCGTCCTTTTTTGAGTGTGTCTAAATAAACCCTTTTAAATTCACATGCCACCCTATTTCACATTGTAGTTGGAGGGAAGGCATTTTGGTTATGTATTGCTACTTCTATCAAAATTCTCAAAAATATACATACTAAGTTTCTGTTTCCAGAGAAGGAAATGTAACAAAGACTAGATTTACTCTCCTGCAAAATATTTAAAACCCACAGCTTCGGATATTGGTCAATAGCTATCCCAGGACTGTGATTCTGAGAAAAGAAAGCAAACAAGAGGGTTTCCCACCCACTGCACAGGGAAGAAAAGGGTAGAAGTCTGTAGCATTCAGTACTGGAGAGGAGAGGAAACTCCAGAAATCAGTAGAACAACGCTCCCATGTCTTTGGCTCTGTGCACATGTGAGATGATTTCATGAAGGCAAGGAAAGAACCACTAGAAGGAGTTGGTAGACTAGCTCTGGACCTCACACAGGGCTGGGAATAGTTCATATTACTGTGGAAAAAACACAGAAGAGTCAAGGTATTGGGTGGAATCCTCAGGAAAGTATTGCTGGAATGGTGGGGATAAATTATCCTTGTTTCAGAGGCTGCTGTGAAATTGATCCAAAAAAGCTTGAAAATAAGATGTGAAAAGGTACAACTGATTCTAAGTATCCTGAGTATGTGCTAAAACAAAACTCAGCGCTATTTAAAGGAGTACAATGAAACTGAGCAAACAAAAGGGAAAACACATGATGTTCAGCATCTAATCAAGAATTCATGTGTAATAAAAATGATGTGCAGCAGTAATTCAATACAATTCAATAAGAAAAGAATAATCTTTTTGGCAGATGGTGCTGGGACAATATGCAAAACACAATCTGTGTTAGTCAGGTTTCTGGTACTATAACAAATACCCGAGAAAATCAACTTATAAAGAGAAAAGGTTTATATCAGCTCATAGTTTTAGAGGTTTCAGTCCGTGGCCAGTTCACTCTGGCTCTGGGCCTGTGCAGCACAACATGGTGGGAAGGCAGAGGAGCAAGGCCACTCACCCCATGGTAAGAAGTAAAAGGGAGAGGAGGAGACCAGGATCCCACAACCTTTTGAGCCCCACCCCCAATGACCCAAGGACCTCCCACCAGGCTTCACCTCTTAAAGGCTCCACAGCCTCTCGATGATGATACCATGCTAGGCACCAAGCTTTACTCCACATAGCATTAGGGAGCGCTTACATTTCAGACTGTAGGAGGACTTCAACCCTTGGCTCGCAGCACTTTCAAACGGTAGCCCGAAAGGCCCGAAAGGGTTTATTATGCTTAAAAATGAGCTCACTACAATAGTTTACTATGGTGAACAATTACCTACAGATGTAAGAACTAAATCCATAAAATTTCTTCACTTTTTTTCCCCTCTTCTTCCATTTTGCAGTGCTGGAATATAGAACCTAAGGCTTTGCACCTGCTAAGGATCTGTTCTACGCCTGAGTTTGTCTGCAGCCATATGAAGTTTCTTTTAGCAAACACAGGATCATGTCTCTGTGGCCTTGGGTAGTCAAATATTTCTTAGGTAGGACACAGAGAAGCTTGCAAAGAATATATGAAAAGTGATAAATTAGCCATTATCAAAATTCAAATTTGATTTTCAGAAGCAAATAGAAAAATTAGGCTAGAAGGTAAGGAAAATGTTTTTAAGAAACAGAAAAACAACCCAAAAAAGCCAGTTTGAGGAAGCCGTTGCACCAAAAATACATATGTTCCTGCCTCAAAAGGACAAGGTCTTAAATTCAATCCCTGGCACCCCCCAAAAAAAATCCGAATAAACAAAATACATAAAAAACTTCCAACTCAATAACTCAAAAAATCCTAACTCAAATGTCCTTTCATCACTGAATGGATAAAACATGTGGCACACCCGTACAGTGGAATATTACTCAATAATAAAAAGGAGTCAACTTTTGACATACGGAAGAAGGTAGATGAAAAAGAAGTCAGAGGGGCTAGGGTTGTGACTCAGTGTTACAGTGCTGACCTGGCATGTGCAAGGGCGTGGGTTCAATCCCCAGTGCTGCAGAAAGAAAAGAAAGTCATAAATAGAAGATTATAGGCTGTATGATTCTATTGATACTAAATTCTAAAAAGGCAAATACATCCATAAGGGCAGAAAACCAAACTTGCTTACGTGGGGCCAGAAAGGGAAGGGCCAGTCTATGGCCACAGCACCCTGAGGGCAGCTGACCTAGGGAGCAAAGCAGGTTCGGGCCTGCTTAGTACTTGGATGAGAGAAAGGCAGGGTCCTGCCCAAGCACATTGCTGGGCACTGGAAGTCCCTCGGTTAGGACTGTCGCGGGGGGGCCGAATCTGTCAAAACTCAATGACTCGCTCACTTACAATTGGGTGCTTTTATTGTATGTACATCGCACTTCAGAAAAGTGGACTTTCAGCCTCGCTCAGGTCTCCTGTGTGCGTGATGTCACGTCTTGGAAGGTGTCCTGAGGAATGCACGCAAGGCTTTGTGAGCAGGAACCACCTTCAGCGAGTTGGAAGAGCGATGCACTAAGACAGTCTCCAGCTGTAGGCTGGGCGATGCGTGCCTAGAACGGGCCGCTGTGCAAACTGTTAACAGAATTCGACAGCGTGGGGAAACAACCCTGACAAGAAGCCTCCTGAAACACGAAGGCAGGCTGTGGTCCCTGGAGGCCAGAACCTGTGCTGCCTCCCAGCTCTGCCCTGTGCCTGCTGCGGAACTGCTCAGCCTCTCAGGCTTCAGTTTTCTCCTCCGTGCAGCGGAGATTCCAGGAACCGCAGTCATTGTCGGGATTAGATGAATAACACCAGTGAAATTCTTAACATCAGCCACATGGCAAACGTGTGAGAAGTGCTAGCCCAGGTGGTGTCCTGTTGTCAAAGTCTAGATACGGTACGACAGTGCTGTTGAAATTCTGTGGAAAAAACGAGGCAGAAGTACCCAAATATTCTTCTAGCGGCCGCCTCTGGGATGCGGACTGCAGTTCCCACTAACTCTCTTCCTCACATTTGTCTTCATGTTCGGATGGTTCTAGAGTAAGGATGCGCTGTTTGTTGAGGTCAGAATGAAAACAATAGACATTGTGCAGAAGACTTTCCTTTGCATTCTTGAAATCCAACAAACACTCCCTGAGACACCGTGTCATATTAAAGATGGGAGGGGCCTTATACTCTTGTTGTCAATGTTTTACAGTTTATGTGGGAATGGACGATTGGAAAACAGAAGCAGAGAATGCGAAAACAAGATGGGCAGGCGAAGAGACTGCAGCAACGGAGGGAGGAGTCGGGTGACAGGCTGTGAAAATACTGCAGGGGAAAATGGTAGCTGGGGCAGGGAGGCTTCCACGAGGACAGGAACAGTGCTGTGTGGCATGCATGGAGCCCCAGAGGTGTGGAGCTGGGGGTCTGTGGTCCGCTGTTACAGAAGGAGCTGGCGTTGAGCTTTGATAAGGGTGTGGGATGGAGGGTTTGGGGGAATTGGGGAAGGTACAGCCAGGTGAGCTCATAAAAGTTCTTAGCTCACTCGTCAGGAGCATTTTACCATGCTCTAGTATGTTCTGAGCCCTTCCATGTGCTACCACACTAACGTCTGTGCAACTCCAAGGCTGGAACGAATTCAAGTCCCCATTTTACACCGAGGAAATGGAGGCATGGAAATATGAAAAGATTTGTCCCCACAGTCAGGAGGTGGTAGAACTGGGACTCGAACCCACGCAGTCTAGCTCAAGAACTCCGACTTCTTGTCACTCTGCACAAGACAGGATGAAAAACTTGGGCATCATTTCTCAGTGATAGGAAGCTATGGATGGTTTCATATATGAATTAGACAGTAGCTTCAATCAGGATGCAATCCAGTTTCTAACTCAGAATTATTGCAGTCTGCTCCCTTCAGCACCAGAAAACATTCAGGAAGAAGTCAAAGGTGTCCATTGGCAAGAGGAGAGGGGTCTTGGATATAGCCTTGTAACTCTGACCCTCTGGCAAAAGCAAGACATTTCCGTTCTGCACTGCAGATTTCTTGTCTTAATAAAGACAGAGCTGGGAGGGGAAAGAGGAGAGAAGAGAGAGTTCTTGTAATTGGGGGGAAAAAAACCCTGAAATTTCATCTCAGCCTCAAGTGGAGATTAACCATGTCAAAATATCTGTATTATTGATAACAATAACGATGGTGATTATTATATTTTATTTTTCAATCTTGGTAATTATTGTACATTAAATCATTAGCATTCATTATCCCCACAATGTATAATTAGGACAGTGTTGGAGAGGCTGCTCTTTGACTGTAATGAAGTTTTTATAATTGTAATTTATTGGCATCAAATTACCTTTCTTAAAATGGGTCTGAACATCACTCTCTTAATTCCGGGGAGGGGTGGCAATTATTTTTAATTAATGTTTCTTGTTTGTGCCACACAGGGGGAGCCGTCTGACCAATCCAGCACTCTGTGTGCCTGAGGAAGTTAAAGAAATATATGAAAGGATTCCCGAATCAGCCATCTATCGTGGGACCACTTTCCTCTTTCCGTCCCCCAGCCTGTTTCCATCTCCCTACTTCCCAAGCAGTGGCCACAGGAGGGAAAACACCCAACCATTTACCAACGTGATTAGCCGAGGAGACAAGAGACAATGACATAGTTTATTTAAGCCAATGTGTTGCTAAGTGTGACAAGAATTTTTTTTCTTTTTCTTCAAAAAAGGCCAAATTGTCAGCCTTGCAAAAAGGACGGGGACATTGATAGTGGCTGTTGGCTCTGTCATCTATTGATTTTATTGTGATGTTTTACACAGAGTTGCAAGGCCTTCCCCTCACTGCTCCCAAACTCTGGTGAGTGGCTAAGGTTGAGTTCCCCAAAATATGAATCCACATCTTGCTTTTAGAAAGGCTGAGTGAGAAAGCTCGGAGCATTTGTTCCTGCTGTTGTCATGAGATGCTGCCTACAGAGGACTGGGTTTGACCCACAAAAGTGGCAATTCAGTGGCTGTCATGGCTCTGTCCATTGGGATGGTGAGCAAGGAAAGGACTCCTTCCAAGATGTGCTGGAAAAGCTACTGGTTTTTAGGTCCTTGAGTGAGAAAAAGGGTGTTCAGAAGGGGCACAAGGGAGACAGACTGAGTGGCCCAGGGAGACGCAGTAGCCCGGAGAAAGGAGTGACTCTCCTGTCACCTGTCTCACCCAAGCAAAGCTCAGGTCATTTCTGCACAGCTGCCCAAGGCTATAACTGGTATCAAACACCTGAGCTCCCTGCTGCTCCTCTCTGCTCAGAACCGGGCTGTACCACCCATTCCCACCCTAGGCCACACGTAGGACCAGCCTTCTCCATTCTCTCCAATAGTTGGTCTCAGTTTTCTGGGAAAGGATCACTGTAGACCTTGAAGTCCTGAGGTGCTGCTGCTCCTACACCAGACCAGAGAAGCACGGGGGCTTCCCTTCTCTGGCTTGAACAAGGATCCTCTTCTTGGCCGGAAGGGACCTGGGGCTATGTCCACGTTTTGGCCCGGGAGACCCACAGCCTCTGTGTGCGAATGTCCGTGCCTTTCCAGGAGCCTGGTGAACGCTGTGAGGGGAACGGACACCAGCCTGGACCCTTCCGTAGGTGCTAGAGGTGGAGAGGGCCTCGGGGCTCCGGTCAGACTCCAGGGATCCTGGCAAGTTTCTCGAATGGGTACTTCAGGTCCAGATTAGTTAGGCGGCAGGGGCTGGGCTAAAGTTACTGCCTTGGTTCTGGGGCGCGCTGAGCTTTTCAGCACCAAGGACAGGGGCCGGGCACCGCCCCTTCTAGGGGGAGCGCACTCAGTCCCAGGGGACTCCTGGGGCCACTTTGTCCACTGTGCTGCTTCTCTGGGTGGCCGCCTCTTTCTTTCCCTTTTCTGGACAAGAACTCTAGCTCTGCACTGCTGGGGATGTTATTCCTGTGTGGCCACTGACGGCTTGGAAAAAATGAGACAATGGGTTAATAATAACAGGGTTGTTTTGAGGATTAATGAGATCTTACTTATAGAACAGTACTCAGCAGAAAGCACTCAATGTGTACTCAATGTTGTTACTCTGGAGGCGGGGTTAGTAGCCATTCATAACAGCAATGACAAGAGAAACCTTCATTTATTGAGTCTTTACTATGTGCTTGGCTCTGTCCTAAATACAGCAGTATGAAAACAACCTTGCTATAGACTAGAAATGAAAGCACAGAGAGGTTAAGGAACGTGGTCAGAGTCGCACAGCCGGTAGGCGGCAGAGCTGGGACTTGAACCCAGGGAGGTGCAGAATTCATACTTCTGCTATTATGCCACGTGGCATAGTTCAGCTATACAACGGAACATCTGGAAACCGTCACTGTCATCACCATTGCCCGCATAGCTCAGCTACCGGTACCAAACAATACAGTGACATTTATCATTTGGATCTTGCACCGTCACATGATGTATCTTGGTCCTGGTTCTTCCTCCTCTCTTTTTCTTCTTCCTTTGCCTTTTCCTTCTCTTTTCTCTCCTCCCTCTTCTTCCGCTCCTCCTTTCTCTACTTACAGCCTCCATCTTGGAATTGCTTCATTCACCCACGGACTTGCTGTTTGAGGGAATCACCAGGGGCCCACAAGAGAGCCCTGGGGAGACTTCCTTCCTCTCCAGGCTGCAGGGGAGAAGCAAGCTGAGCAGAAATCAGGGCGAGTTGTGTGACAGGTGCCCAGGCCGTGTCCCTTCCGAAGTACCTGGCTACCATAAAATAGGAGCAAACTGGGATTCTTTCCCCAGCGTTGTCAAGAAGGTTAAATGAAATAATCCACGTGAATGTGTTTAGCATGGCGCCAGCACATAGTAGATGCTAAAAAAGTTCGCTCCCCACCCGCTTTGGCTAATGAATGTCTATATTTAAAACGGGGTCTGTAGCTTCGGAGCAGGAGCAGCTCACGGTGGGGCTGGGTGGGTGGGCGAGGCGGGGGGGCAGGAGAGGAGGCCGCATTCCCGATGGGGTGAAGGTGGGCAGTGTGAATCTAATTTCTCAGCAAAAGCTGCAATTTGCCCGCCCTTTTAATTATTATTTTTTATTATAGATACAAATTAAAAATAAACTCAATCACAGCGGGGTTTGAAGTCATTCCCTAATTGTTATCTTCGAATCAATCTAGCTTCCATTAGCTCCGCTTCCCGAGGTGTAATTGAGGTGTGCGTGCGTGTGTGTGTGTGTGTGCAAATCTCCTTGATTTGCAAGGAAGGTGCCTACCTCAGTCAGTGCACCCAGTCGTCTCTTGCCAAGTCCGTCTGTTATCTTTGCCAAAGACTTTCAGGGGGCATTAGGGTTGAGGGATCTTAAACAATACCATTCTTAATTCTATCTCACTATTCCTCTTTTCCCCCAAAAGTCAGCGTACCATTGCCTGTAATCCCAGCCCTCTGGGAGTCTGAGGTAGGACGACTGCGAGTTCCAGCTTAGCCTGGGAAACTTAGCAATTTATTGAGACTCAGTATCAAAATAAAATAATTTAATAAAGAGATGGGGACGCAGCTTGGTGTGAACGCCCTGGGTTCGATCCCCAGTACTGCGGAAAACAATCAGTGTACCGTGGACTTTGCTAAGGGTGACGAATCAATACACTGGTCCTTCCTAAGCTCAATTCCCCCCTAAATACACAGCGTGGACAGGGAGCTCTGGAAGGGCTGGGGATCTTGTCTGTCTTGCTCGATGTTATATTCCCAGCACCAAGAACAGTGCCTGGCACAAGGTTGGTTCTTGTTCTTTTTCCCCTGCTAGCTAGGGGTTGAACCCAGGGCCTTTGCACTATGTCCTCAGCCCCTTTTACAATTTTAATTTGGAGACAGGGTCTCACTACGTTGCTAAGTTACCCAGGCTGGCCTCCAACTTGCGATCCTCCTGCCTCAGCCTCATCCGAGTGCTGGGATTACAGGCAGGCCACACCAGTCATCATTATTATTATCATCCATGGTCTTGTAACATCAGAAGTGATCCAAATAATTCCCAGCAGATGATTGGTTAGGGTGAAATGCTAATCAGCCAGTGAAAGGGAGAAATTCAGGCTCAGAACTTTACATTAGAGGAGGCATGTGGTACCCTATGCTGTCACTTGTGATTTCCTCTAATGGAGGGGATTACAAAATATTTGTTTATTATGTGCCTAGCTCTATGATTTCAATTGTCTGCAATGACTATATATTCTTTTAGAACAAAAATTACTACAAATTTGAAAATAATTGCTTTAAAATAGCCTTAAAAAGAGACATAGGGCTGGAGACCGTAGCTTAGTGGTGGAGACTTGCCCAGCATGTGAAATCTCCAGTTCTGCAAAATGAATAAAGGATAGAATAGGATAAGGTAAAATGAGTGGTCTTTTTTCCCTTCCCAGTCCTGGGGGTTGAACCCAGCACCCTACACATGCTAGGCAAGCATTCTACCACTGAGCTACACCCTCGGCCCTTTTTATTTTTCATTTTGAGATAGGTTTTTGCTAATTTGTGTGAGCTATCCTCAAACTTGAGATCCTCCTGCCTCAGCCTCCTAAGCAGCTGAGATTACAGATGTGCATCACCACACCTGACAGATAAAGTAAGTTTACATAAAGATTTTTCTTTGTGCTGAGTGAAGGAAACAAGGTCCAAGACTGTGTCCAGAACAACCCAAAACACCTATGTCCTTGTAAAAGACAGACCCAGAGGGAGTGCACTAGAATGCTGCAGTCTCTGGGGAGTGTGGTTTAGAACGCAGTCTAGAAACCTTTTTCCCTTGAATCTCTCCATCTTCTGTAGTGAGCATGCAATCGCTTTGTAACAAGAACACAATACTTTAGTTTTTTTTTGTTTTGTTTTGTTTTTTTTTTTTTGAGACAGGTTCTCACTGTGTAGTTGAGACTGACCTGGAATTCACTATGTAGCCCAGGCTGGTCTTGAACTCACAGTGATCCTCCTGCCTCAGCCTCCCAAGTGCTGGGATTACAGGCGTGCATCACCACGCCTGGCCTTTTTTTTTCTTTTTTTTGGTACTGGAGATTGAACTCGGGTCCTTGTGTTTGTGAGGCAGGCAGCTGAACCACTGACCTAAATCTCCGGCGCCTGAACACAATACTTTAAAAGCCAGGGCCAGAACCAGTTTTGATGACTTGCAAAATGCCCCTGCCACTCCTGGCCACAGAGCCCTCTCTCCTCTATTTTATTACCTTATAAACTCATCCTTCTCAGAAATCGAGTGGATCTACAATGAAACACTAATTTGCGGTGTCTCAGTCTTGACTTGGCTCTCTGGAAAGATAACGTCATTTTCCTGAAAAACAGTCTTAATAAGAATTACATGGTTTCAACCCAAAGGCAAGAACACAGACGCACCCAGCCAACAAGGCAAGGACCAGCCTGGACCCATTGCCAAGTCTGGTGACGTTTATTCCAACGATGCCATGCTTTTCCCAGATGCCACTGTGGCTGGGAGCATGGCTTGGTGGTCACATTTACTTAGTTTGAGCAAGGCCAGGATTCTGTTCCTATTACACAGTATATACTCATCTGGTGTTTGTTGAATGAATAACAGAAGGAAAGAAACCCACTTGAGCTGCTTATTCCTGACATGGTGGGAAGAAATCCTAGCTTCCATTTTCTTCCTCTTTAGCCAGTTTGTCTTTAACTCAGGGCCTCATTGTGACTTTTAACAGTTTCTGTCTTTGGGAAGTCTTCCTTTCTTTAGGAAAAAGAAATTGCCTGTCATCTGGGCACTGTGGGAGGTTGAGGCAGGAGAATTCCAAGTGTAAACCCAGCTTGGGCAACTTAGTGACTCGGTGAGACTCTGACTCAAAATAAAAAGTGAAAAAGGGGGTGGGGGATGCAGCTCCATGTAAAAGCCTCGGGTTCAATCTCCAGAACTGAAAAAAGAAAAAAAAATACAAATTTTGTGATTGTGTTATATAATTTCAAAAATAAATTAATGCTAAATCATTTTCACGGCCCTAAACTCTGTGTTTTGTGTCATTTCTGGCCCACCCCGTTCATTCATTCATTTGCAGGAATTTCTAGAGCAGCATCTCAGTGCCCAGGCTTGATTCAGGCCCTGCAGACCCTCGGTGGGTGGGAACGGGCTGGTCCTAGACCCTAAACCCCTGATATTCAGGTGGGGAAGATGAACACTGAACTAATGCACCAGAAAGCAATGTGACATTTGTTCACACATTGCAAATGTGTTCACACACGTGTATTTATAAATTTATTTATACCTTATGAATTAAAAATTGCAAGTTTCACACATTTATTGTGCATTACTGGGTTTTGAGGTCTTTTTTTTGTTTTTTTTTTACAATTTCTCTTTGGTACTAGGGTTTGGATTTAGGGCCTTTGCACTGAGTTACATTCCCAAAGATGGGCTCAAATCTTTGCTCTTCTTGCCTCGGCCTTCCAGATACTGAGATTACAGGCATAGGCCACTACAGCTGACTTGCAAGGCCTATTGAAAACTAGGAAAAAGAACATGAGTCTGGGGAAGAGGGAGGATCAGTCTGGAGAGGCTATCCCTTGGGAGCTTCAGGGAACTTTATAGAAAGGGTGAGAACAGTGTTCTAGGCAGAAGCTGGCATGAGCAAAGGTCCTGGGGCAGCCAGGAGCCAGCGGGCATCTTTGAGAAGGAGGGAAGGACAGGAATGGCAACCCGTTTGCAGAGCGGCTCTCCTTCAGGAAGCTTTCTTCCTGGTCCCAACCCAAACCGGCTGCAGGCCGGCCTCCCTGCTCTGGGCTCAGTTTGATTAGATCACTGTCAGTCAGGGAGAGGAGGTTAATTGCTATTCTCTTGTGAGTTTGGCTTGGCCTGGCGGCCCTGCTCCTTGGCCGTGTGTGTAGGGGCGCATGCGCAGGGTAGTTCAGCCGGGGCCGGGTCGCCCGCGGTTTCTCCGCGAGTCCAGAGCTGTGTGTCTTGTCTGGTGCGCCGCAGAGGAGGAGTGCTTAACAAGCATTAAGAGACACAAATAATTCCCCTTTTCTCCTCTCCGCCTATTCTTCCCCCTCTCTTTTCTTGTAAATCCTCCTTCTTGCATGTGAATAGGGGAACGGCTTCATCTGGGACCTTTAATCAGATCCCTGGTAGGCTCCGGGAGGGCAAACTGCCCGAGGGATTACCTTTTATTTCAGGGCCTCTCTCCTCTGGTTCTGCCTTCCCCTCTCCCCTCCCCCGGCTGTGTTTTCCTCCTCGCGTTTGTTCTCGGCAGAAGTAAGTAAGGAAGGCTTAGGGCGCGGGGAGGGGGCTTACAAACTTAAGGGGATCGGGCCCTATTCAGCGGGTCTTGTGCGACGACTTCGTGCCTTTGTTCCCCGTCATTCTTCAGCTGATTTCTTCACTCCAGTAAAAGCACTTTAATTCCCCTTTAGATACGGAGAATCCGTCCTCTTCCCCTGGCTGCCCCCCTCCCTGTGTCCACCCCACACACCCCATTTCACTTTCTCAGACCCTTTCTGTTACACCCTCGTCCGCCTCAACAAACCGACCCTCC
>NW_022900924.1:15002029-15009297 GCF_012274545.1 Fukomys damarensis | reverse complement strand
AGGGAGGGGCTTCCGAGGACCGGGCCCCCAGGAGCCCGGCCTGCGGAGACCTCAGGCTGAGCCTGCGCCCCCCTTCTGCCCCTGCCCCGCGGTCGGAGTGGAAAGCGGGCACGTGTGCAGGGGGCAAAGTGTGCAGAAGTGTGAGGGTGACAGGTGCGATAGGGACGTCCTGCTTTGCTGCCGGTTGGCGTCAGCCTGGAGAGGAGACCACGGGGCAGCGCACTCCAGAGCCCCCCTGGGAACATCCAAGGGGGACACCCCAGAGGACCAGAGGCCAGGAGCCCGCGGCCATGGGTCTCTCAGCATCCACGAAAATGTTTGCGACTTGGAGAGAAATGGTCGGCTGCAGAATAGGCTAAGAAAACCCTTACCTCGACATTCCTGAACCCCGAATTTCCAGTCTGCGCGACCAAGTCCGCGGGAGGGGCGCCACTGTCCCGTTGGGCGTCATAAACCCGTGCTTGCAGCCGGAACCAGCCGGTGTCCTTTTGGAGCGTCCCATGCTTCCTCCGGGCCCCCGTTGCTTCTGACCCTGCGGACCTTGCACCCAGACCCAAACGCTGGGCTCCCTCCTCAGTCCACCCCTCCCCCAACTCGTGAGGGGAACCCGCACCCTGCGTTTTATCTTTCTCCTTCAAAGGAGTGTTTATGACATCTGTATACAGCAAAGCAATCTTCTCTTTAGTTTAGACTTTTTTATTCCACCAGAAATTCTGGAGCAGGCCTCCTGGGAACGACTATGGAAATGCTCAGCAAGCGTTCATCCAATGAGTCCCCGGAGCGAAATCGCAAATGGAAAAATGTGAAAAGTCCACTTAATTTTTTTTCTCTTTTTGTGAAACGAGATAATGGGTGTATTGTGCTCTTCACAGGTTTTGATGTGAAGGGAAAGTCCAGGCGCCTATTCTTACCTGAAAACGTTTCTTCCTCCAATCCCCTCTTTGCTGCAGGATTAGGATGTGCGGTGGATTTCCAGCCTTGTTTTCCCCATCTATGAAATGGGAGCAACAGGTTAGTCTGGGTTTCTTTAAAAAAAAAAAAAGTGAGAAGCAATCTCACTGCCTGCATCCCATAAAGACAGAGCCAGCCTTTCTGTCTTCTTTTTCTGTCTGAGGCTGAGAAAGATGAGTTCCCTCTTCTTACAATGCTGGCCAATCCACCAGGACAATTTCAGGGAAAGTGGGCCCGGCGGTAATAGCCCAATTGGGACTCTGAACGGCGGTGGCCGGCAGGGCCGGCTCCCTCTCCGTGCCAGAGGACAGGCAATTACTGCCAGGCATTTTTCGGGGAGAATAGAAGGCAGAGAAATAGCAAGTAGGAGCCACAATTATCCGGCCTCATTCTTGGGCCTCAGACTGCAGTCAGGCAGCAGCAGTTAGAGTAGTTAGGGGATGGTGGAAATTTCGTGGGAATAAATGTGTGGCCTTTCTGAGCCTCCTGGCCTGCTGTGGGGGGCGGTGGGTGGCCTGGTGTCCCCGCAGCTTCTGCATCTGCCTTTGGGTTGGTGTGGGCCAGGGCAGGGCCCCTCTGTGGGCTCCTGACACTCAGATGAGAGAAGGAGGGGGCACCTCCGGCCACCATGCACTGTTACGGAGCTAGCCACCCCCAGAAAAAAAAAGTTCTGTCTTGTAGGTTGTCAGTTTCCTGGATGTAAAGAGCCCACGTGGCTGAATGAATTGGCGGGAACCCACTCTCGGATAGTATTTCTGCCTGCCACACAGATACAGTGCACAGATGGGGGCAGCTTGCATGTCTGTGATCCCAACACTCTGGGAGGCTGAGGCAGGAGGATTTTGAATTAGAGCTCAGACTGGCCAATTTAATGACTTAGTGAGACTCTGTTAAAAAAAAAAAAAAAAAAAAGTAAAGGGCCAGAGATGTAGCTCAGTGTGAAGGTCCTAGGTTCATTCCCCAGTAGACACACACACACACACACACACACACACACACACACACACGATAGTAAAATAGAATAAAACAATCCAGAAGTGGTGCATTTTGAACACTTGGTGCCTTTCAAATGAAGATTCATTTACATTCATGCATGGTCGAGCTCCCAGATGCTGAATTCCTGTGAGCTTGACGGTGGGCGTCTGGGAGCTGGTCTGAGTCCCCCACGGCACACCCCACCTTGCAGGGTGCCCCCCCCCTTGCTCAGGGCCACTGCTGCCTGTGTGGTCACCATTGCTACCCAACATCAGACCTCAGTCAACAAACCCATCACTGAGATCCAATTAACAGGAAGTTGTGAGGTCATTCAACAGGAAGTTCCCATCCTCCCGGAAACTGGCCCTCCTTCCGGGACAATGAGACGTTGTGATTTCAGGCCCTGAAATCACATTCTCTGAGCTCCCAGCCCCGAGCTGGTAGTGATACAAAGCCCTCAGGGACTGTCCCATCTTGTGCCCACAAGTTGGGGAGCAAACCCTGAAAACCTACAAGCCAGCTGCCCCTGGGGAGAGGCAAGGTCCCATCCCAGGTGTCCTCCCCTCCCCTGAGGCAAGTCAGGGACCCCAGCCGGGAGCAGCTGTGGGACAAGATGGTGGCTCCCACTTTGCTGGGTTCTTGCTGCCCTCTACTAATCGGGGTTCTCTGGGAAGCTCTCTTTTGAGGTACTGGGCTCCACTTTTGCAACTTCTGCTTTCTAACAAGAGTTTCTTTCCCCCCTTAATTCCTAGACTGTACTTAAATTAATTGCTAGATTTAAATTGGAAAAGGGCCCTGGAGCTTAATTATAGAGCTACTAATCACCATCTGTTAGATGGACGCAAATGAAAAAGCCGAGTGATACAAGGTGTCGGGGATGATATGGGGACATAGGAATCCACCTGCACAGCACATTCCAACAGGACGGCATCCAATTAGGTACACAGGTGACACTGCTCCTGGGCAAATGCCCACACAGGTGCCCACGGGGACGCACACAAGGTGCTTATCAGAGCATCGATATGGTGAAGGAGTTGGGGGCCACCCAGAGTGCAGGGACAGTGTGCGGGGCAGATGCGGGTGCCTGTGTGTGTGCAAGTGCTCATGCCGTACCCCTTCCCTCCCCACCCCGCTCTGACTGCTGCCCACACGTGGCTGGCTCAGACTCCCCCACTGTTATGGTTGAGGACTACATTGTCCCCCCAAGATCTCATATATTCAGAGCTGGGGCTTTTGGAAGGTGATTTGTCATGCACCGGGCTGCTAAACTCATGAAAGGATACACCCACTGATAGATTCAAGGCTGATTGTGCAGGGAAGAGGCGGGGCCCGGCGGAAGGGCGGGACCCGGCGGGGGCGGGGCCCTGTGGGGTTTCTTTCCCTCCGCCTGCCAAGCCCTTCAACCAGGCCATTTCTGCCGAAAATGTGAGTCCAAATAAACCTCACCTTTAAGTTGTAGGTGTCGAGTATTTTGCTCCAACGACAAGAAGACAAAGAGAGCAGTATCTATGGAGCACCTGCTGTGTCCCATGCGTTGTCCCATGGAGTTCTAACCTCTGCCCTAAGAAGGGGACAAATCACTCTCCATAAATCAAGAAAACAGGCTCAAAGAGGCATCACGGCCCAATGTCACACAGCCGGGAAGCCGTGGAGCCTGCTAGGGCCCCACACTCCTTGTCTAATTAGTCGCGATTCTCTGTGTATAGATCTGTCTTCGGGGAGGCTACTGAGGACGGAACCCAGAGCCTTCTCAGTGGGCCACATTCACAGCCATTTTTACTTTTTAGTTTGAGATAGGGTCTTACTAAGTTGCCCAGGCAGGACTTGAACTAGCGATCCTCCTGCCTCAGAGTCCCAGGGTACTGGGATTGCAGGTGTGCGCGCCTCCACAGCTGGCTCTGCGCTCTGGTTCTGAAGGGCAGCATCATTGCCTGGCCTGGTGCCTTGCACACTGTACGTGCTCAATAAATGCTGAGTTGGTGGAGGCTCGAAAGAGAAGCTGCTGGGAGAAGTAAAGGAAACAATCCAAGCAGCAGGCTCAGCACCGGTGCCCAGCGGAGGCTACTTATGTCTGTGTGCACAGTGGGCTCACTGTAACCATTTGGGGCGAAGCCTCCAGCACGGGGTGCAGGGAGGATCTAGGGAGGAGAAAAGTGTGAGGGTGTGGGCATCTTCAGCCTACAAATCGTGGGAAGATCCAGGCCCTCACACTGGCAGATGGGGAAACAGGCTGGAGACCAGGATGGATACGGATGGCTCCTCACATCTACGGGTCTCTGCTCAAATATCATCTTGTCTTCTTGGGTCTGAAGTCGTCTCAGTCCCAGCGCTTTCTAGCATGTCATGCTTTCCACTGCCCTTGCAGCTCAGGGCCATCCATCTGCTGTGTGACCCTCGGAAGTGTCTTAACCTCTCTGTGCCCAACTTTTTCATGAGTATGACCATGGCCCTGTCTTGTAAGGCTGCAGTGGTGGTAAAATGAGCTATTCGTAAAGTTCGGAGACCACTTCCTGGCTCAGAGTAGATGCTATAGAAATATTCGCAATTATGATCAACATTATGATTTTGTTTGATTCATTTATTGTTCCTCCCCATCCAATTAGAATCACAGAAGGTGTTTGTTGTCCTGTATTCTAATTTCCAACACAGTGTTGGGGCCACAGTGGGTGCTCAAGAAAAAAAAACTGCTTGGAATGAGCACATAAACACAAGTTCTAAAAGAAATGAAGCTATAGGTTTAATGAAACTAGACAACAAGTATTAAAAGAATTGGAGTTTAGCAGGGCATGGTGGTGCATGCCTATAATCCTAGCGCTCAGGAGGCTGAGACAGGAGGATCACCAAGAGTTCGAGTCCAGCCTGGGTGACATAGCATGACCCTGTCTCAAAAAACCATTGATCAATCGATCAGTCAATGTATCCATACAGCAGGGCGGCCTGCATGGAGTCCCCCTCCTCCCCACCTCACCCCCCAAGCTGTCCGGGAACTGTGTGGGGGCCCGCAGCCCCTCCCAGGCCCGGCCACTAGGCCGTTCACCAGGGTGCAGGAGCTGCGTGTCAGACGCTCCCCAGCCGCTCCTCCACCCCTACCTCCCGTGTTTGCTGGGCAAACACCACTAATTCCCTGGTCTCCTGGCAGTGCGGCAGCCCCGAGCAGAGCAAGGTGTGCACTCCGCTCCCTGAACAGCTCCGCACCTCACAGCCACTGCAGGCCGGCCAGCAATGCTGGACCCTCCCTCCAAACCAAGGCCCCAGAAGACCTTGAGGCTTTCTGTTTTTCTTTCTCCAGAGCCCCTCCAGCACCCGGTGCCTAGATACTGAGGGCAGGGAAGGGACTTGGTTCTATTTCTTCTTCCTTTTTTTTTTTTGTTTTTTTTGTTTTTGAGACAGGGTCTCACTGTGTAGCTCACCCTGGCCTCGAACTCACTGTGTAGCCCTCGAACTTGCAGCAATCCTCCTGCCTCAGCCTCCCGAGTGCTGGGATCACAGGTGTGCACCACCTCACCCAGCTCGGTTCTATTTCCTGAGCTTGAAGGAGTCTGGGCAGCTCTTCCATCCACTGGTCCTGTTCCATGGAGCCTCCAGGACCCAGGGAGCAATTCCTTCACTCTCGGGGCCAAGTGGGGCTGGGTGCTGGGGACACTGTAGCACCCTCCCCGGGCTGACATAGTACAGAAGTTGGCAAATAAACCAATAGGGCCATCTGAGGAGAAAACAAAACAGGGAGAGAGGGCACTGCTAAGAGGGTTTATAAAAGCCCCTCACAGCTGAGGTGTGTGAGCATCTGGGAGGAAGAAGGCTCACCTTTGCTGTCACCCTAGGCCCCGAGGGCACAGCCCAGCACTGTCCACACCCTGTCTTTATTTAAAATGTTGCCACAGATTTTAAAAATTGAAATGAAATTCACATACGCAAAACTCATTTTGAGCCTTTCAAAGTGTCAATCCGGCACAACTGTCACAATCATCCAACTCCAGAACATTTTCATCACCCAGAGAGAAACCTGTCGGTCAAGGCCCCTCCCTGCTCCCCTCCCCCCACAACTGCTAATCTGCCTGTCTCCACGGATCTCCTGTTCACGGAATTACATCCCCCGCGGCCCTTTACTTGTTTTGCGTTTGCAGTGCTGGGACTGAAGCCGGGGCCTTCACATCTTCAGCCCTTTTCATTTTTTATTTTGAGACAGAGTCTCGATAAATTGTGAAGTTGCCCAAGATGGGCTTGAATGTGTGATCTTCCTGCCTCAGCCTCCCAGAGTGCTGGGATTACAGGCGAGCCCCCCAAGCCGATGTGGTCTTTGATTTGGCATCATGTCCTCAACTTTCCCCTCTGTGACAGCAGGCGTCAATCCTTCGTTCCTTTTCATGACTGAAGAATGCCCCGGTGTGGACAGACCACATTCCGCTGATCTATTCATCTATTCTCTGATAACTGGGTCACCAGAGTTCTTCGTATTCTGATTTTTCTCAATGTTACACCAGGATTTTATTGATCAATGGAAGAGGGTTCAGAGAGAAGGGAGGGTGTGTGAGGACCCTGGGGCCGGAAAGAGCGTAAAGGTGGCGGGCAGGGAAGGGTGCACGGGCTGAGGTCGGTTTACAGGAGTAGCGAGCAGCGCCCCCTGGCGAGGAGGCCAAGATGAGGCCGGAAGTGGCCTGGGTCTGGGTGCCGGACGGAGGGGCGGAGCATGGGTTTCTATTTCCTTCCCCGCCATCTGCGTGACTATCAAACCCAGGGTCTCACATATGCTAGGCAAGCATTCGATCGATCACTGAGCAACGTCCCAAGCCCTTTCAATTGTCTTAGTTATTCTGAGACATGGTCGGCTGAGTTGCCCAGGCTGGGCTTGAACTTGCGATCCTCCAGACTCAGCCTGCTAAATAGCTGGAGTTTCAGGTGTGCGCCTCCATCCTTGGCTTAGGTTTTTGACATAGAGAGAAACGACCCATTCATCTACTTGGCAAACAATTATTGAGCACCTGCTGGATGCCAGGTAGTGGTGGATGCTGGGAAAGTAGCGGCGACAAAGCCACACCAAGTACTGGCCTTTCCAGAACCGGTTTCTTGATCCACCGAGAAATCACAGATGTCTTCAGGACCGAAGACCAAACTGAAGGCGCCCTAGATGATCCGGACCTGTGTTCAGCTCCAGGAATGGAAGTCCCTGGTCGGAGGGAGGCCCGCTGCGGTGGGGAAAAATGCCATATCAAGTCCCGCTCTCCAGAGGTGTCGAGCGCAGGGCACTGTCCCCAGCCCTGCCGTAGGGGGGCGCCCTCGGACGAGCGCGGGGCTGGCTGAAGGGAGCGCACCCCTGACTGAATCTGGGGCTGTGGGCGCAAAGG
>NW_022900924.1:14994626-15001918 GCF_012274545.1 Fukomys damarensis | reverse complement strand
GCTGATTTGGAAGAAACGAGGCCGGGAGACCCCTCCGCGCTGCACCGGAGACACTCCATTAATCTTTAAGGAACGCCAAGTTGCCCGAGGCCCGGCCCTCAGCTAATGAGGCCTGCGTTCCCGGGGACTCCCCCGGGGGAGAGGAATTAACCACCAGAGGGGCCCAGATCAGAGCTGGGAGCTGAGCTCCGGACAAGGCCCGCTCCCTGCATGCCGCGGGGACGCCTCGAGTGCGCACTGACTACGCCACAAACACCAGGCTCCTTCCCTGCGGCCCTCTCCCTGAGCTCGCTTGGAAAGCCTGCTTAACTGCGCTGTGTGTGACACGCAGTAAATCTTCGATATTTAAAGCGCGCAGTTTAGTAAGTTTCCACACTTTAAATAACCGTGGCGCCGCGGACAGGAGACGTGGACGCGCTGTCACCTGTGACTTCCTTCTGGTGTCTCCCTCTTACCTCTTTCCCTCCTCCCATCCCCAGGACCTGATCCTGTCATGAGAGACGAGTTCTAAAACTCTTGTATAAACGGAACTAAACAATGTGTTGTTTTGGGCTCTCTTCTCCAGTTCAGCCTAATGCTTGGAGACGAAGCAGGTGCCGGTGGGCATCCAGCCACATGTTTCTATTTTGTTTTATTTATTTTGTGGCATTAGAGATTAAACCCAGGGCCTTTGTACTGAGCTACACCCAGGCCTCAAAGTTTTTTCTAAAAAAAAAAAAAAAAAAAAAAGCATTTTGAGACAGGGTCTCCTCACTAAATTGTCCAGGCTGGATTCCACTTTTGATCCTCCTGCCTCAGCCTCCCAGAGTGCTGGGATTACAGGCATGTGCTGCCATGCTGGGCTGTCCATATTTTTTACTGAACAATAGTATTCAACTGTTTGGGTAGATCACACTTTGTTTATCAATTCCTCTCTGCACAGACAGTTGTAAACTCATTCTCGGTTTTTAAAGAAATAAACATTGAATTTTAGAGGTTGTAGATACACAGAATTGTGGCAACAGGGCAGAGGGGCTCTGTACCCCTCACACTCTGTTCAGATCAGAGACCTGCAGTGGCATCGTTAGAATTACTGAACCGATGTCGATATGCAGTTCCTGTTATCAGCTAAGGATCCACGCTTGAGTCCCACGCTCTGGTTTTTACGCAGTCTTCTTCCTCTGTCTTGGGACGCTAGCCAGGGTCCCACCTTACCTCTGGGGACGGCAGCCGTCGTGGGACTCCCCACCGATGGCAGGAACCTTGGCCCTGGGCTGAGCGCCCCTCACCAGACCCTCCACCGGAAGTCACTCTTTTTTCATCCTGTAGTCCTTGAAAGCAAGGCACTGCACTGGCCACACTGCAGGACCAGGGGTTACGATCCCTTCCCTGGGAGGCAGAGCAGTTCCACAGTTACTTGGAATTCTGCGTGCAGATTTGTCTGGTCTTTCCCATGAATTTATCTGTTTCATCAGTGATTTCTCTGTAACAGCAGGAACTCATGGGTACTTATTTTATGCCTCAGATTACAATCCGATTCTATTTTACCGATCTGGATGCTCCAGTCATTACAGGTTGGGCCATGGGAAACTCTTTCCGTTGCATCCTGTGTCCCTTTGTCCCCAGCATTAAGTGCGTGTCCTTTCATTTTTCGAACACTTCATTTTGTTCTGGCACAACGAGATGCTTTTGGTTCATTCTGTGTGTTTCCTTGTGCAGCCGCAGAATGAGCTGTTTTCTGAGAAATCCTTGCTTCCTTTATTGAAATGGTATTAAACACTGAGTGTGCTCATAGCGCATGGATGATAGGGGGTCTTGGCTTTCAAAACCTCTTGGCTTCTGGAGCAAGGAAATGCATGTGTGTGCTGGGTCTTCCATTTGCACACATCTCTTTATGTTTCTTATGCCCAACTAGCCCTATCTATCCATCTGTCTGTCCCTCTATCCAATTTATTCATCCCAGGCAAGTTCTACCCGATGCATCAAGTACCGAACGAATACCAAGTCAAAATTTGAGTCCCGAATTGAATGAGTTTCAAAGCAGTTGAGTACTAAGGAGTGTGTGTGTGTGTGTGTGTGTGTGTGTGTGTGTGTGTGTGTGTGTGTCTGTATTGTTCCAGGGCTGGAGACCAAACCCACCTTGAACTCGCGCGGGGCAACGCTCTCCCTCTGAGCTCCGCTCCCAGCCCCGACTGGGTCAGCATCAAGCTGAATCTGAGTTTGCAGCAGCGTCTTCAGGTCAAACCCTTCACTCCCTGGATCCTTCTGGCTTCTTGCCCCTTGTTTATCTGTAACCTTTGCTCCAGCGGTGAGAACCTGGCTCCCCAGACCTGCCCTTCTCCGCTCCATTCCCATGCGCATGAGTTACCAGCCCTACTCCGGTGGCAGACAAGTTCATCAGCCAGAGTGCTGTGCCTGGGTGGCCCTCCTTTCACCTCCAGCCTTAGAGACACGAGTCGTTTCCACGGTAGACACACTTCTGCACCACTGCCCCGGGCAGGTGGTTTTATGCATTTTGAATGCAGGTGGTTTATTCTGCCATATTCTGCATTCTTCCTAGGATCCCAATAGCCTAAATCATTTTAAGGGTCACTTTTTATGCGGCAAAGTTGATTGACTTTTGACACACACACACACATGTCACATCTCCACCCTTGTGTATCATACAGAAGAATTTCACAGCCCTAAAAAAATTCCCTGTGCTTCACCTACTTAACCTGAACCCCGAGCCCACGGCTACCTCTGAGATCTGTTTACCATCTTCACGGTTTTGTCTTTTCTGGAATGTCTGTATGTAGAACCCTGTGGACTATAGGGTCCCACATGTCTCCCAAAGGCTCATGTGTTCCGAGGCGGAGCCTTTCAAAGGTGATGGGGTGCTGACCTCATCACTGGACCGATGCATTGAGGAGCTGTTGGGGGGTGGGACCTGGTGGATGGAAGAAGCGGGTCCCTGGAGGCTGTCTTCGAAGGCTATGCCCTTCCCCCTCATCTGCCTCGCTAAGCTGTCTCTGCTTCCCTGCTGCCATGAGGTGAGCAGATGTCCTCTGCCAAGCCTTCCCGCCAGGACCGTCCCACCTCCCCACAGGCCTAAGAGCAGGGAAGCTGCCGAACATGGACCAAAACCTCTGAGACCCCAAACCAGAATGAACTGTTCTTCCTTTATACCTCGCGGGTCAGGGATTTTGTCCCACTGATGAAAAGCTGGCTAACGCAGATTGACTTGCTTGGCAAGGTCGTGGGCAGATTCCTAAAAGAGGCTGTACATCAGCTATAAAATATAAAGAAAGATTAAAAAGGGCAAAAGCGGAATAGTCACCAGGATGATGTGGAAGTATATTGCTTCCTCCTCTTCATCCAGGAACACAGGAGGTGTACTCCCCTCCCACTGACCCACAGATGACAACTGCCTCCCCCAGGGAATGTGAACAAGTGACAGATGGCTCGTTCTCAGCAGAAGACCTCAGAGTCACACACACACACACACTTTGGGATAGTCTTTGTCCTCTATCACAGTTGCCAGCTACATTTCAGGGAGCGTCTGGTCAGGATCCTGGAGGCCAGAGTGGACTTGGGAGTGAAAATGCAGGACACCCTGCTACCCATAGTCACTGGGTGACAGGATGAGATATAATTCTTTGCTGGGTTAAATCATCAAGATGTGTGGGTACGTTTGTTAGGCAGCACCGCTTAGCCCATCCTGAGAAATACAGCTATGAAAGAGAGGCAAGGTGACCTTTCAGACAGAGTAATAGCTTGAGCTTATGCCCAGTGGGAGGCATGTGATGAGAATGAGGGTCTAAGGCCAGTGTGGCCCAACAGGAAGGCAGAGAAGGGTGGGACCCAGATCACACCAGGTCCTCCTAATTTGGTCCTAAGAGCAGGCTGGTCCATAGAGAGTTTCCTTCCTTTCCCCAGACTGGTCTTGAACTTTTGAGCTAAAGTGATCCTCCTGCCTCAGCCTCCATGTAGTTGGGACCACAGGTGTGTGTCACCATGCTCAGCTTGCTCTTTTCACTTTCTGTGTCATCTGCCATATCTTACTTATAATCAACAAGCATCCAATTGTATACTTTCTCTGACCTGAGAATCTTGATCTTTTATTGGTAAATTTAAACCATTTACATTTATTGTGATTTATATCGGTAAAATTATTGCAGCCATTTTATCTTTTGATTGCATGTGTATTCTGATTATTATGCTTTTATTTTTTGTTTACCCTCTTTCTCCTCTTCTGCTATCTGTTGGATTGGCTGAGATCATTGATTTCCCTTTACTGATTTGGGAGCTTACACTGTATTTTCCTTGTAGTGATTCTATTTTTTAAAAACTGATTTGTTTGCATCTGTTGCTTGACACCTATTCTGTGTCAACCTCATTGCAGTGGTACTATGAGCCAGAGATTTCTGTCAGGGTCACTGGAGGAGAAACAGCTGCCTTTGGTCAAAGGTGAGCTAGGCTGAGCTCTAAGTCTGCACGACTCCAACATCTTAGTGTTATTCTAAGACTTTGAAATTCAGCAACTCTCACTCTATTTTAACTTGAGTCTTTTCATTTACTTTTATAAAATTCTGTGGATCCACGATTGTACACAATTCTAAAACTTCAGAGATATGACACCCTACATTTAGTATTTATAAAATTAGTTAGCTTCATATTCTAGAATTTTTACTCATTAGATTTTCTAACATTTTACGATTCTTAGGTTCTCAAAGTTGAGAGTTCTTAGATTTCGGATGTTCAGCTTTTAAAGGTTTCTGCAATTCTAAGATTCTGTGGTTCTAAGTTCCTACAAAGCTAGAATTTCAGAATCTCTTTGTCTACTATTGTAGAATTATAAAGTTTTAAGTGATTATTTGGGAGCATTTATGATAACGCAGTTCTGAGTATCTCTTGGGGTGCTATTCTGAAATTCTGCCACTCTAAGAGTCTGTTTTGAGCTTGGGCTCTTGCGGAGCTGTGGCTGATGGGACATCTTGTGTGTGGGGGGGGTCCCCCCAAGGCCGACTAATCCCCTTGCCAGCACTTGGTCCCAGTGCAACCAGCACTGTCCTTGATTCCTAGGCCTTGGGCCTGCAACAGCACTGGAAGACCGACATCCTTAGGGTGCTTCTCCATTTTCTTTGCTCCAGAGCATCAGCTCCTCACAGATACCGGAGATCCGAGAGCCCTCACTAGCACAGAGGCACGGACTGGTCAGGTGATGTAGTCAGCATCTTGTAGGTGACAAGTTCTTCGCAGCACTTTGCGCTGAAAGATGCTTATAAAGCCGGCTCTTGCCTGGTGTGGATGGGGCTATGACAGGTTTCTTCTACAGCCCTGTCCTCCTCCTCATTTGAAATATCACCTTGAGTCAGCCCCTGCCAAAGGCCAATTTTCTTCCCCATCTACTTAAATTCATTGTCCTTGCAGATGGCTATAATAGAGATGAGAGAACAAGGTGGGTGATAATCTTAGAGCAAATAGAAAGGACCAAGCCCTTCCTCCCGGTGCTGATATTTTCTTTCTCTTGCTTTCCTGTAAAGTGCATATCAGGCAGGGGGTTTTCAGTTGCAAACACAGAAGCCCGCTCTGTCCATTAGGGTTTTTGGGTTTGGCTGCATGTAACATAAATGTGAATATAAGAGTTTAAATTCACCAGGTGTTTATTTTTGACAGATAACTAGAAATTCCAACGTAAGCATTGCGTTTGTAATCCAATCAGAAAAAAAAGATGGCAAAGATCTTTCTCCTGGGGCTGGCCTTTTTTTGGGGGGAAGATGTTTCCCCCCAGGACTTGTTGCCCAGGACTGAGTCACACAGCCATTCAAAGCTATGAGAAAGTCTGGACAGATCCTTTCAGCTAGCTTCATGGATGCCTCAAACGGAATCAGGATCCTGTTGCTAAGGAACAGAAAGAAAATTGATGCTGGTAGGTGGTCAGCAGTATCAGCCACAGTAATGAAAACCTCAGTAACCAAAACCAAAACCAAGTGTGCACAGGCATCAGGCT
Organism: Fukomys damarensis; assembly: GCF_012274545.1. Lineage (NCBI taxonomy): Eukaryota > Metazoa > Chordata > Mammalia > Rodentia > Bathyergidae > Fukomys > Fukomys damarensis. The sequence goes on along the minus strand of NW_022900924.1, from coordinate 14,995,947 downwards.
CAGCTGGATCCAGGGGCTCGAGGAATGCTGCTGGGTATCGAGGTACCTCTGGGGGTTCCATTCCTGGTGGCCACCCAGCTCCCAGCAACTTCAAGTGGGCATCCTAGGAGCTCAGGGATTCCCAGGGATTGAGAACATGTCCTTCCTGATCGTCCCTGCAGAAAGCCTAGACTTGTGTCTCCTCATCCTGGCTTGGGTCCCTGGCTCATCCGTCCCACCTGGGAGCAAAGCTCACGGTGGGAGGAGGACTGTAATTGGCCAGGCTTGGGCAGGGCCAATGCCACTGATGCCACAGGGATGGGGACCAGGTGAGGACTAAGCACCACAGGGGGAGGGACAGGAGGCAGGTAATTAGCTTACACCTGGGATGTGCCTGTGGCTTCCCCATGACTTCCGCGAGCAGAGCCCTGAGTCACGAGTGTCTCGGGTTCTGTGTCAGTATTCACTCGTCCACTCGTTCACGCTCCATCAGAACTTCCTTCCTTTCCCTGTGTGGCCTGCAACTGACCATGTCCCTTTCCAATGGCCTCGGCCTCCCACCTGCGACAGGACCAGAGCCCTAAAAGAGCTCATCGTTGTCCAGAGGGTGGGCTGTGGGCTCCAATGCCCGTATTTCAGTCGCTGTTCTGCCACTCGCCAGCCCTGTAGCCTTGGGCAAGTCTCTTCCCCACGGAGAACCAGACTGCCCCGGCTCCGGGATCCCACAGTCACCCGCAGTTGGCACAAACAAGGTCAGAAGTGAAGGACGTGGCTAGGTGGCCTGGCCTGCAGCTGCCACTGCCCACGCAGTGACGGTCATCAGCATCAGTGCCATCCTTGGTAGTGTCGTGTCCCAAGACAACGTCCCTAGATCTGAAATCGTGGTGAGGTCAAAGACAGTCCCCAAATGCCAGGGCTCGGTATCCAACGCCACCCTCTTTCTGCCCCGGCCACCAGTGGAACTCCTGTCTACTTCCTCCCTGGGCTCCAAAGCAGGGTCTCCCCGCAACGGGAGCCCGGCGGACGGCAGGCTGACCCCTCGCTGAGTCCATCTCCCTCCGTGTGCCACGGCCATGCCTGTTGGAGAAAATGACTCTCACAAAAGATCCCTCCGCACCAATTATCTAAATGGGAGGTTGGGAGGAGGAGGCCCATTTAGAATCCACTTCATTGAGGGATTAGCTAATTAATTAACGGTTTCACTGACAGCTCGTCGGAGAAGTGTGTGTTAAACAGGAGCGCAGTGGGGTGTGATTTATAGACTCTGACACCCCCCTCCCGGCCTCTCCACCGATGCCCCCCTTCCCACCCACCCGCCCGCAGCCCCGGCTTTCACTCGCCC
>NW_022900924.1:14986818-14994565 GCF_012274545.1 Fukomys damarensis | reverse complement strand
AGGGAGGCTGTGGGGATCCCTCTCTCAGGGTCCCTCCGGAGCTGTGGGGCAGGGCTGCGGGCTGTGGGGGTCCGTGGAATTAACAGAAGGGCTGCCGGGAGGGGCTGGACTGGGGACACCAGAGGACAATGAGGGGCTAACGAGGCAGCTGAGGCTCAGGGCGGCCGCAGCTGCCCCTGCCCCCAGCCCAGGGCCCCTCCATCTGGGCCCTGCAGGCACCGCTGGTCATGCCTGTCCCCACCTTCCAGAGTCCTCCCATCCCTGCTCGGAAAGAGGACGCCGAGACCCGGCTTTGACTTTCTCTTGGGGAAGGTGTTTTCAGAGAGCTCAAAATAGGTGGGGACAAGGGCGGAGGTAAAGCCACCGTGCAGGTGCGTGGCACAGTGACGTCTGCACTGGATGTCCCAAGCCTCGGCCCACGGCCACCCATGGCCACACGCAGGTGGGGCGCAGGCAGAGTTCAGCCCCAGCTCCCGTGTGGGGGCGGGGCACAGCTTCTGGTACCCGATTCTGATCTTTTTTTTTTTTTTGGTTCGAGCCCAGGGGATTGAACGTGGGTCCTTGTGCTTGCAAAGCAGCTGCTGGAACCACTGAGCTAAATCCTCAGCCCTGTACCCCGATTCTGAATGCCACCATCGTTTGAGAGCTGGACCTCGGAGCTGCTTACGCAGGAGGTTAAGTTGGTGTCTGCCAGGCCTGTAGCAGGTGCCCAGCTCTGGGGCCCTCCCCACATTGGGGAGGTTCTGCCTTGGGCTTTGGGGGTGCTGGGAAGGGTGGAAACCCCTGAGGCCGCGAGGAAAATGTTCTGTGTTCAGAAAAGCTGAGCAGCTCCCTTGGGAGGAGGCACACGGGCTTCCGTGTAATCTTAAAGGGGTGGGGGCCCCAAAGCCTTCGAATTAGCTTCTCGGGGCTTTGTCTCCTCTTCTGCAAGCCGCTCCCTACCAACTGGGGACTCAGCCATCTTGGGTCGGCAGGAGCTGGGGGTAGAGGGGAGTCCGGGCCGGATGTGTCACCCAGAGAAAATCCCTCTCCCGGGACACGGGGACTTGACAGAAGCCACCTGCCAGGGGCTCCCACGACAAAGGTGGATGGAGCCCAGGTCTGCAGGAACCCAGCCGGAAGGGAATTCATGGTTCCAGGGGGCAGAACCACTGCCCCGTGTGCCGGGAGCGAGCCGGCCAGAGGGAGGAAGCGTCACACTGAGGGGACGTTTGGCGCTCCGGATGCTTGAGGGCACGCGGCGCACCTGGTGTTGGTCTCAAGCACTGTGCGTGTGTCGCCCAGGCCCCACGGAATGAGGACCTGGTGACAAGGAGGTGGCACTGTGCTCCCGTGTGCAGTGACAACGCGGAGAGGCCAGCGGCCCTGCCTTTACAGGGTCAGCCTCGTGGAGCCGGGGGGCGCCTGCCGTTACCTGCTGTCCCGGGCTGGATGCATGGGAGCCTGGGGCTGAGACCCCGTGCGGCCTTGAGCCCCTCTCCTGCCCTCCAGGCCCAGCTCAGCCTCCTGGAGGGGCCGGGCGGGGAATCCACCCCTGGTGACACAGAGAGGACGGGGCCTTCCCCGGGTCGCATGGCAGGCGACTGTGGGGGCTTGACCTGGACCCCACGAACGCCCTCTGCTTGGGGCCCAGGACGGAGAGGGTGGCAGGGCTTACACTGGCTGCGTGTTGCCCCCTGCTCCGAGCCCCTCCGTTGCCGCCTCTGGGCCGGGCACAGATTCGAGTTCACACCGCACACAATGGTGCTCACAGCGGCTGCCACATCGTCCTGGCCCCGGCCACCTCTGTGCAAATAAACTGTCACTCTGCCTTTGTCGCCAAACGCTTCTCGAAGGCTACAGAGGTGCCAGAAAACCCTGCTGTCTTCCCAAGGTGGGGAGGGGACAGGAGGAAGGGGACACACACAGGCAGGGTGGGGGCTGAGCAGAGGGTTGAAGGGGCAGAACAGGCTGCACGTGCGGGTGTGCGCGTGCGCGGGACGGAGACAGGGAGCCCAGGGAGGGGGCGGCCGGTGGGCTGGAGCAAGAGCGAGGTCGGCCCATGCTGCCCTCATCTCTGCCTCCTGTCTGCTTCCCCCCGTGGTCTGCCTCTCTTCCTGTCTCTGTCTCCACCTCTGTGTCTCTCCTCTGATCTGGGGTCTCCTCTCTTCCTCCAGCTCTGTGTCTTTTTCTCATCCTGTCTGCCTCTCTGTCTTCAGGTCCTTACTTGGGAGCCCCCCGCATCCAGGCTCCCCAGACACGTCGCTGGCTCCCCGGGATGGAAGAGGCACTGTGGCCTGTCCTGGTGACTCATGACCGCTTGGATGACGACTGAGACCAGACTGTCCCCTAATCTCTGGCTACAGTGCCCGCTGGTCTCTGAAGTGTGTGCACACTCACACACACACTCACACACACACTCACACACACACTCACACACACACTCACACTCACAGAGCTTTGCTTGCCTCCCACGACCCCAAGTATGGGCATGGAATGCACCCACAGTGCTAGCTGTTTACCTGTGCTGTCACCTGCATCCCCCGGACCTGAGACTTGGGTGTAACGGGGCTTGTGATGCAGGCGCTGAGTCCCCACTGTGTGCCCAGCCAGGTCCTGGGAGCTTTTGCACGTGGGGAAACTGAGGCACGGAGCACCTAGGTAACTGCCCCGGTCACCCTGTGCACAGGATGAGGTGGACAGGGACCTGCCGCATGTATTTATGTGCCACAGCTCCAGAGGTCACAGACATGTGTGTCTCGGGGCTGCTGTGCTGTATTCAGTGCTTGTAGGCGAGGGTTTATCTGTCTGAACAACAGACCCATACTTCGGGCCACTGTGGCCACTCAGAGCCTTGGAAGGCGTCTGGGTCTGCTGCCCCAGGACTTGCGTTTTTCTACCTCCTTGATGGACGACAGCCTGGGAAGTCCCTCTTGGGCCCTGGTGGTGGCCGGGATCTCCCCAGGCCAGGCCCACGAGGCAAAGGCAAAGCTTGAAATTTTCCGGTGAATTAAGCTGTCCCTGTGGCCCCCGGGACGTGCTGAGGGCAGCGAAGGGACGGGCTTCCCCGGGAAGGGGGCGCCTTCACATCAACGCCACGTGGCCTCTTTGTTCCTCGCCCTCCGCTCACATTTGGGTCAGGGAAGGACAGAGGGAAGCGACCTTCTGGGTCTGGCCTCAGTTTACTCATCTGTCAAATGGGAAGAACGGGCCCTGACCCCACAGGGCCATTTGGGGATTAGAAGGAAGGTGGTGGGCATCCCAGAGGCTGATGCTGGTTTGAGGGGCCCCTCCTGCTCACCCTACCTCCCTGTCCTGCTCCCCCCTTGTCCCTTTCTGGTGTAGCCAGGCGCCGCCCCATCTTCTCCCTGAGTCCGTGTTCATAAAGCACACAGTGTCCAAGGGCTTCCCCCTTGTCTTCGGGTGTCCCGGGACGCCTGCCTTCCCTGGCTGTGCCTCTGCTGCCCTGGGCAGGGCAGTCCCCAAGTCCCCAGTCTCCAGTCACCCTCCCCAGCCCCCAGGCTCCGCCGCTGCACCCCGCTTGGCTGATCCTGCTGGGGAGGGGCGGGGCAGCTCTGTCCCCTGAGGGAGGGGGCCCCAGCCAGCCTGCTGTGAGCCAGATAAGGAGGCCCAGGCCGCAGCCGCCTCCTCTGTAATCTGCTCCTCCCCCGCCGACTCCCCACTTTTTTTTTAATATCGTCTTTATGGCTTTGGAATTATCTGGGAGGCACAGCATTCATTTAGCCAAGGGCAGGCGGGGTCGCGGGAGACAATTCGCTCACACGAACTCGGGGGCTGATAAGGGACCCGGCCCCTCCCCGGCAGGGAGAAGGGCTGGGGACCCGGTGACAATGTGGGGTGCTGGGGACACTGTGACAGCAGAGGCCTAACGCACCTCCTCGCTCAGGACAGTCATCTAAGGCCAAGGAGGGACAGCGCAGCGGACGAGTCGAGATCGTTCCCACACCCTCCCCAGCCCCTCCCTCCCTTCCTCCCTTTCCAGGAAGCCTTGCGTGTGCGAGCACAGGCTCAGTCGTCTCGGGGTTTGGATCCCAGCCTTGCAGCCTATTTGACACCACACGATGGCTTTCACCTGCCCGAGCCTCGGTTTCCTTGCCTGTGAAGTGCGAACAGTAACAGCCCCCTGTACTGGGAGGAAGGAGGCTAAGAGAGAAAATGAGAGTGAGCTCCCGCGTGCGCCGAGCAAGGGTGGTGGCGTTGGAGCCACCATTGTTCGACTGCTTGCGGCATGGTTCTCGTGTGCTGGAGGCACAGCCCCTGTCCCCAAGCACGGGCAAGCACGGCCCTCCTCAGCACCCAAGCTGTGCCTTTAACTAGTACCCTGTTTCTGGGCAGGAACACAGCCGTGCCTCCAGGGCTGCCAGGAAAAGTGACGCTGGGCTTGAGAAGCAGATAAATAGGGGCGATTGTACCACGGCCCCTGCGATCTTCTAAAAACCTATCTTAGTTTCCCAGACTCAAAACCCTCCCATGGCTTCCCCTGTCCTCAGAACTAAATCAGAGTCCTTAGCTGGGCCTTCAAGGCTCTGCCGGGCTTGGCCTGGTTTATTTTCTCTTCTCCACTTCCTACCTGACTCACTCATTTCCAGCCACACCAGCTCTTGCTGACCTCAGGGCCTTTGCACTGTCAGGAACACTTGGCCCCCGACTTAGCTCTTCCTCCTAATTAAATTCCTAGGTTAGTGCCACCACCCTGGGGCCACCCCAGCTAATAGGCAGTGAGCACTCCTCATGCTCTCTTGGTTCCACCTTTATTCTCTTCCTTGTACTTAGTGCTGTTGGGTACTGTTTCACATCTGCTTGTCCAGCACCCGCCCTCCCACCAAAGTGCCAGCTGTGGTCAGGGATGGCTCTGTCTTGCTCACTGCTGGCCTTTCAGTAACTTATCGGGGGCCTGAAGCATAGTAGAGGCTCAGTGGTTATTTTAAAAAATTAAGTGTTGAATGTTGTTGCTTCAATGTATTTGTTCTGTCATTTGTAACCGGGTGATTTTTTTTTATTTGTTTGTTTTGCAGTACGGAGGACTGAATCCAGGGTCTTCATACTGAGCTACATCCCCAGCCCTCTTTTAGTTTTGATTATTTTGAGACACAATCTTACTAAGTCACTAAGTTGCTCCAGCTAACTTGTGACCCTCCTGCCTCAGCCTCCCCAGCAGCTGGGATCACAGGCCTGGGCGACCGCACCTGGCTCCTGGTTTCCTACCTCTTGAAACCTTCAGTGTGGTGTGAATCCAGTTGTGACGGACACTGTCCCTGGACACCTGCTCACATGCTGGGGTGCTGCCCTGGAGCGGACACCCAGCCAGCCCCGGGGACACGACCCCCGACGCATGTCCTCGGGACCTGGGCCTGCCCGCCCTGCGTGCTGTGAGGGACAGATGGTCACATCTTGGCCACCTGGTGCCAGGGGTGACTTTAGCCAGCCGGGAAAGCAGAGACGCAAAGCGGAATGAAAGCTCAGAGCGCGGGTCCGGGAAGTGCAGAGGGGCCTGGGAAGCGACAGCTGCTCTGACACAGCCATCTGGAGGGACGGAGCCGGGGAGGCGGGAGGAGCAGCGGCTCACAGAGGCCCGCGCGGGCTTGTGGGAACTCCAGGCGGGTCTTGGCTCTCTGACTATCCAAAGACGTGCCCTTGGAATGGCCGTCCTGAAGTGGGGGCCAGCAGGGATCGGGTTTATCGAAGGCCTGCTGTGCGTCGGGCTCACAAAAAACACATCGCTGTGTCCCTTTGTCTGATTGTCATGACAGCCGCTGCCAGCCAGGTAGTGATGCTCTCATTTCAGGACTGGCTCAGAGAGGGTAAGAGACTTTCCTAAAGACACACAGCTAATATGTGCCGGTTCTGGGGCTCCACCCCAGTCTGTCTAACTTCAGGGCCAGCGTTTGCTTTTCTCACCACACTGGGACACCTGCCAAATTCTGGGATGGAGACGTTGGCCAGGGCTGGGTGGGGAGCTCAGGCTGAGCACCGTGACAGCCAGGATGAGGTTTCTGAGCAGGAGGACAGTGAGGAGGGCGGGTGGGGCTGGGACTTCAGGGAGGAAGGACATTGCCGTCCCTAGAAGATGTCCTGCCTCGTCCTCCCGCCCCCCACTCTGCCGGGTCCTCGGCCCTGGCCGGGAGCCTGGGGGAGGGGAACTAAATGACATGTAATTGCCCCGGCTCTTCTGTGAAATTTGTTTCGGGACACATTAGTTCCAGTGAATTTAGCCGAGCAGCAGGGAGCCCGGAGAAATGATTTGCAATTAGCCGTGGCCCCCGGCCCCCCGTGGGGACGTGAGGCTCGGGCACTGCGTGGGGAATAGCCGGGGTGGGGAGCCTCGGGGAGCAGCGGGCAGGCGGCCGGGCGAACCTGGCATCTCAGCCCTGCTCCTCCTGGGGCTGCTGGAGCCAGCGGGAGGGGACAGGTTCCTGCAGCTCAGGTCTCCGTCCACTGCACGCCCCGCCTGTGTGGTGCAGCCACTTCCTGCCCTGTGTGTCCCCCTCGGTTATGCAGGAGGCAGGGACAGGACCCCTCGTGCACCGGGAGGAGACAAACACCTGGGTTGTGGCGGGAGCTGGACCCTCCTGGTCCTGGTGACCGGCTCCGAGGGGGCGCGGACAGGGCGGCTGTGAGGGGTCCAGAGCCAGGTGCGCCTGGAGCAGGGCCCAGCCGGGCCCCACTCTCTCTGTGCCATCTGGGGCGGGTCACTTCCACTCTGAGACTCAGTTTCCTCAGCTGAGCAATGACATTGATGTTGAATGAGGAAACACAGGCTTCTTTGCAGTGCTGGGGATGGAACGAGGGCCGGACCACGCCGGGCAGGAGCAGGGCAGCGCCACGGCCTGAGGAACGAGCTGTCCTGGCCTGGAAGAGCTCCCGAGTGACCGCCACCGTTGTCATGGTCACTGCATCCGGGTCCAGCGACACTGAGAGGGGGTGGGGGTGGCAAGGAGCCCCAGGTCCCTGCCCGGTGGCCGACGTGGCACCCGATGAGCGTGGGTGCGGCCTGCACAGGGTGACACAGGCGGGTCCGAGGGGGCTGGGCAGTGGTCACCTGTCCTTCGCGGCACGAGGAGGCCTCTGGACGGGGTCACCTGGGAGAGATCCTGGGGGTGACCTGTTCAGGGTGCTGGGGGCCCCTCCTCTTCCCTTCTCCTTTTCTCCCCTTCCCTGCAGGATCTGGGGCAGCCCTGAGCCCAGTTAACTAAGCGCCCCGTCCCCTCACCCCGGAAAGGAAGCAGGTGTCTCTCAGCTCTGTCATTCCCGGGTCACTACAGAGCTGAGGTGCGTGGAGAGCACGGCAGGGGCGGGGAGACGCCGGCGCAGCTGTGGCCAGGGCGGCCAGAGCCCTCAGCGGGGGCCACCCTGTGGCGGCGGAGGAGGAAGGGACACGGCCTCTTTGCTCTTTTGCTTCCGGGTGAGAAGCGGGGTCACGGCAGGAGCTGCCCTGGGCCGTCGCCGTGCCTGTGTGTGGCATCGCAGTCACCGTGTGGCGAGGCAGTAGAGGTGCGTCTGCGGGGGCGGCAGCCCACACTCACCACGGGGACACGGGGGACACGGCAAGCTTGCGCCCCGCCTGGACAAGGCAGGAGGGGAAGAGGATGAGAGAGAGGAAGAGGTAGAGGAAGGAAGACGAAGAGGAGGCGGAGGGAGAGGTCGAAGGGGAGAGAAGCAGAAAGACAGGGAAGAGCGGGAAGGAGAGAGATCCCTGCTGTTCGCCTGGGGCTGCTGGGCCAACCCTGCGCACAGTCCACCCTCGGCG
>NW_022900924.1:14976283-14986443 GCF_012274545.1 Fukomys damarensis | reverse complement strand
GCCACCGTTGTCATGGTCACTGCATCCGGGTCCAGCGACACTGAGAGGGGGTGGGGGTGGCAAGGAGCCCCAGGTCCCTGCCCGGTGGCCGACGTGGCACCCGATGAGCGTGGGTGCGGCCTGCACAGGGTGACACAGGCGGGTCCGAGGGGGCTGGGCAGTGGTCACCTGTCCTTCGCGGCACGAGGAGGCCTCTGGACGGGGTCACCTGGGAGAGATCCTGGGGGTGACCTGTTCAGGGTGCTGGGGGCCCCTCCTCTTCCCTTCTCCTTTTCTCCCCTTCCCTGCAGGATCTGGGGCAGCCCTGAGCCCAGTTAACTAAGCGCCCCGTCCCCTCACCCCGGAAAGGAAGCAGGTGTCTCTCAGCTCTGTCATTCCCGGGTCACTACAGAGCTGAGGTGCGTGGAGAGCACGGCAGGGGCGGGGAGACGCCGGCGCAGCTGTGGCCAGGGCGGCCAGAGCCCTCAGCGGGGGCCACCCTGTGGCGGCGGAGGGAGAAGGGACACGGCCTCTTTGCTCTTTTGCTTCCGGGTGAGAAGCGGGGTCACGGCAGGAGCTGCCCTGGGCCGTCGCCGTGCCTGTGTGTGGCATCGCAGTCACCGTGTGGCGAGGCAGTAGAGGTGCGTGCGGGGGCGGCGGAGGAGGAAGGGACACGGCCTCTTTGCTCTTTTGCTTCCGGGTGAGAAGCGGGGTCACGGCAGGAGCTGCCCTGGGCCGTCGCCGTGCCTGTGTGTGGCATCGCAGTCACCGTGTGGCGAGGCTAGAGGGGCGTGTGGCCAGGGCGGCCAGAGCCCTCAGCGGGGGCCACCCTGTGGCGGCGGAGGAGGAAGGGACACGGCCTCTTTGCTCTTTTGCTTCCGGGTGAGAAGCGGGGTCACGGCAGGAGCTGCCCTGGGCCGTCGCCGTGCCTGTGTGTGGCATCGCAGTCACCGTGTGGCGAGGCAGTAGAGGTGCGTCTGCGGGGGCGGCAGCCCACACTCACCACGGGGACACGGGGGACACGGCAAGCTTGCGCCCCGCCTGGACAAGGCAGGAGGGGAAGAGGATGAGAGAGAGGAAGAGGTAGAGGAAGGAAGACGAAGAGGAGGCGGAGGGAGAGGTCGAAGGGGAGAGAAGCAGAAAGACAGGGAAGAGCGGGAAGGAGAGAGATCCCTGCTGTTCGCCTGGGGCTGCTGGGCCAACCCTGCGCACAGTCCACCCTCGGCGACGTGAGCTTGGCCTGGGGGAGGGAAGCCGAGCTCTCCTGACGCCACCATCTCGGGGTTGCAGAAGACAGGGCCAGGCGGGGCCGTCTGGGGGCAGAGGTCCCGGCAGGGAGGGCCGAGCGGGAGGTGGCCTTGCTCCCGGCGGATCCTGCTCCTGTGGGATGCTCCACACCGCACAACTCCAGGGCTCTTTCAGCCCTCACCCGGGCCGGGAGGGAGGTCCACAGCCTCGGGTCTAGAGAGGGGAAACAGGCCCAGCGCCCAAGGTCGGACGGCTAAGCCACAGGGTGAGGTGACCTGGTGGGCCCGGGGCTGCCTGGCTTCCGAGCTGCAATCCCACGCCCTGGATCTTCTGCCGGCTTGGAGCTGAGCCCGGCCAGCGGCCAGCGGCCAGCGGCGGCCTCACAGCCTTCGTCCCCAGCACCGCTCTGCTCTCTCCGACTGGGCTCCTCCTCCGTCTTCTGCATACACAGCTCGGTCCCCCAGGACGGCCCGTCCCGCTCCCACGCCGGTGCAGATCCCCCCGCCCAGGGCTGCTCGCCCTCTCCCTCTGTTCCTTATCTTTTCTTGTCTTCTCGTGGAGGAGGAGATAAAAGGAATTCTCATGGCCACGTCTCCACCGGCTGCGACCGGCCCTGTCCCCCTCCTGCCTCGTTCCCTGGCCCGGCCAGATAAAGGGTTAGGCCCAAGCACATGTCATTTTCTTTGTGTGAAATCAATATTCAGCAAAGTTTATCTGCCCAACATAGCAGGAAGTGCTAATTTCATCCGCGTCAATTATTTTGATGAATGTTCATAATGCCCAGGGTGTGAGAGGAAGATAAAAGAATTACCGCAGTCACGCATATGTACTCCTTGCACACACGCGCGCACGCCCGCTCACAGTTCACACGGGGCACACACAGGCTGGCCGGAAGGCAGCGAGTGGCAGCTGCCCAGGCCGCCCAGCTGCTGGGGTGGACACAGGACGGGGTTGCTCTAGGTGCTGTCAGCTTGAGTTTTAAGATGGGCCGCGATTCTGGCCCAGGGGCGACTTTGACTCCCAGGGGACATTTGGCGAAGGCTGGGGCCATTTTCAAGGAAGGGGGTGGTGTGCTGCTGGCCTCTAGAGGCAGGGGCCAGAGCAGCCACTGACTGCCCCTCAACACCCAGGACACGGCCTGTAGAAAGGGCCACATCTTCGGGCCTTCCAAAGATGCCCGTGCCGAGCTCCACGCTGAGGGTTAGGGTTAGGTTGGTTGTGAAGCTTTCTCTATGGGTCTTCTTTCCAGCAGGAAATATTTGCACGTTTATACGTGGCGGTTTTAAAGACAGGATTAGAAAACCAGAAATCAAAACATAAGAGTAGAGTGTATTTTTACTTAGGCAGTTTTCATCTCCCAGTGAGTTTCCAGGAGATTTAGGGAGACGAAGGTGGAATTAAGACAAATCTGGGTTTTTAAAAAATCCTGGCCCGGCCCACATTCTCAGGGCCCAAGACACCCCTGGCCAGGCCGGAGTGGACACCTGTGAGGCTGCAGATTCCATGGGCGAGGCTGTGGCGGGGGGACCTCGGCAGCTCCCGGGGGACCCTGCCACACGTGTGTTGGGATCACTGTGTGCTTTTGTTGGTGCAGGACCGGGAGGACCCCTGACTTTAACTTCAAGGCACCTACATTCAGGTGCCTTGGCGAGCTGCTGTGTGTGAGAGAGAGGCCGGGGACTGATCCTTGGGGTGCTCTACCCCTGTGCCACAGCCTCGGCCCTTTTATCTTTTATCTTGAGAGAGGATCTCAGTAAGGCACTAAACTGTCCATGTTGGGCTCAAACTTGCCATCCTCCTGCCTCAGCCTCCAGAGTAGCTGTGATTACGGGAGTGTGTCACTGAGCCTAGCTGGATAGCACTTCTCAAACTTTCATATGGTCGCAGATCACCTAGAAATCTTAGCCAAATGCATATTCTCATTCAGCAGGCCCAGAACGGGTCCGAACTGGCTTAGCCTGCCAGCTCCCGCCCTTCCGGTGTAGCCGAAACCTCGTGTCACGGACAAGAAACTACAGGCCGTGCTGCGCTAGGGCCAGTCCAGCCTCTAGGACCTGTGGGAATCTCTTCCCTTTCTAACAAAAGCCAGTGGCACTTTTTTTTTTTTTTTAAACAAATGTATCTGAAGAGGCTCCTTCTAAGGAGAAATGCTGAGGAGTATCGATCACATAACATGCGATGTTGTGAGCAGGTGTCCCGATATTGCATGATAAAATATCATGAGCAGATGATGTGCTATTTATTATGAGCCGGTGATGTACGACGCCACATTACGATTATGGATGGTGATGTATTGTGCGTCCCGGCACACGCAGCAGATTATGTATTCACACGATCGGGCTCCGGAAGTCTGATTTAAGAACTTCCTTCAACTCTTCTACCTCTGGCACTGCCAATCAAAGCGCCTTCTGCTGACCGGGACCGAGGGTGGAAATGCCGCCATCCTCGGCACTAAGCCGTGTATGACATTTCTGGGGACTTGGGGCCACAAGATGAGACCACCCTGCAGCCTGGCCAGGGCTCTGGGTGTGCAGGAGCTGGTTCTTCAAGATGTTTGTACCACGCATAAGACAGAGCATGTGATTTCCAGGGCCAGCGGCCGGCCTGAGGTCTAGAAAGAAAAAGCTGGAAATGCGACCTTGAAACTGAATTATTAGCAGCCAGAAAGGAATCGTGGGAGAATCTCTGAGAGTGGGAACAGGGACTCTCCAGAGTTCATTTCACCCAGGCAACTGGCAGGGGAAGAGCGACGCAGGTCGATCTCTAGCTAAACCCTCCTGCCCGGCCAATTGGGAGGACGCAGGAAGCAAGAGGAGCCTGAGAGTAACAGATCTGAACACTAAGTATCTTCCAACCAATGGCGATTTCCTTTACGTAAAATTCTAAGGCCAGCCTTGCAGAGCAACTGTCAGGCACGGTGTGCTAGGGCGCGGACAGCGGAAGCCGGGGGCCAGGTTCAAATCCAGGTGGCACCACTCTTGGCTGGGTGGCCTCACGCAGGTTGCCAAACCACTCTGTTTCCGATGTGTGTCTGTAAGATGTGCAGAAGGGCAGTCCTGTCTCAGGGGAGTGTGTCGTACGTAGGAGGCACTCAGTGGCTGCCCAATTCTTATATTCTTGCCAACAAACTGATTTACTCAGTGATTAAGATGCTAGACCCAGCTGGCATGGTGCACACACTGGCAATCCCAGCACTCTGAGAGGCTGAGGCCGGAGGATCCCAAATTTGAGTCCCACCTGGGCAGCTTAGTGCCTGTCTTAAAATAAAAAATAAAAAGGGCTGGGGAAGCAAAAGCATCCTGGGTTGGGAACCACTCCGCTCAGGACTCCCAAGGTCTCAGGGACCCATTGTGCCTATTCCACAGGATGCTGTGTTCCTGAGCTACACACAAAGAGGGCTCTCTGTGGCTGGGTCATCACCCAACAACTGCAAAGGAGGGCACCAAACCCAGTGCTTTCCAACTTCAGCAGATCCATCAGACGGCAAAGAGAACAGAGGACTCGAATTACCTGGGTGTCCGTGTCCACGAAGGCAACAGTGACTCCTGAGTGGATGGAGACTTTACACCTCAGTGCCTGGCCTTCCGAAGTACTCGGCACCAGAAGGTACTGTGACAGTGTTATCAACACCTGTGCCAACCTCTGTACCTGCACAATTGCACGCGGGTTGTATAATCATCTCTGCCACTTGGATTGGACATCGGTCTCCCCAAGAGAACAGGAGCTCCCAGGAGCAGGACGCACAGTGGATGTTTTCACCACCATAGCCCTTGTCCTAGCGCGGGTCCTGTGCATGGTTGCTGTGCTGGGTTTGCCGAATGACTATATGAACTTTTGACAGCTCTCAAGAGAACTCCCAAGCCTGGCGTCAATGCCAGCAGTTAGGATTCAGCTCCTGTGCTGGGCCGGTTAGGTGGCGGTGTAACAAATGCCATGCAAACTGCACTTAGTATAAAGTGTAGTTTGACATCCCCTCCACCACTTGAAGCTGATAAACAAAAAAAAAAGGAGAGAAAGAAAAAGAAACTCACTGCTCTCCTGAAGAACAATCTCATTAGGAGACACTTTAGAATCCTATAATTACTTTCTTGCTTGTCTCAAAATCAAAAGATGCTAACAGAATTTCAAGGATCTGATTGCTGGCTGTTGCTAACTAGCTAAGTCCTTATGTACAGACCAGCGTGGCTCTTGGCAGGAACAAGATGTCTGTTTTATTTGAAAAGAGGGCTGAATTCTCCATGGCATCCTGTGTGTGTTGATGGTTTTTGTTTTGTTTTGTTTTTTTAAAGCATTTACCACCAATACGTTTCTAGGCTTGAGTCAGATCATGCAACATTTGGCAGGAATTTGGTGCAAAGAGAAGGAAGTTTGGTGAATTCTTTCTGTGAATCTTGGTCTTAGTTTCCCAATTGGAAAAACGTCACACACAGCCTTTGGAAAGGATAAGCTAGGTTGTATTGGTCAGTACAGGCTGCATCATGCTGTGTAACAAACAGCCCACACATCTTAACAGTTTAAAGTAAGGAACATGAATGTCTTTCTTGTCTCACTTTCCCCTGCAAAGTAATAGGTGCCCTTTTGCTCACTGAAGTCACCCAGGGACACACCTGAGGGGTACCGACCACCGTAAGACCCTGGCACCTTCATGTGCTAACACAGCTGTGCAGCAGAGGAAGAGAAGGGTGGAGAGTCCAGGACTGGCAATGAAAATTTTGGCCAGGAAGCACAGTGAGTTCGTTGTTCATATTTAATTTGGCCTAAACCAGTCACATCAAACCAGTCACTAAATTCAAAGGGAAGAGGATCTGCCAACCCCCCCCCGCCACCAAACCTGGAAAGAGAGGCCCAGATGTGGAAGAACATTAGCAATGTCTGCCACACGGACCCTGAAATGGTGAGGAGACAAGAGATTGTGGCGGCATGGCTTCCCAACTGATGGGAAGTTTATAAGTTATCAGCTTTACCACAGTCTTCCTCACTGTTTCTATATCACTCTGTGGTCTACAAAGGGTATCCGGGAACATCTTGTGCAATCTTTATAATGACAGCTGGCTTTATTTTTAGACCATTGACCAGGCACTTTCCCTGTGTTCTCTCACCTGATCTTGGAAGCACTGTATTACGATGGATTCCATTTTACAGACAGCAAGTGAAGATCAGAGAGGTTAGGTGACTACCCCAGGTTGCAGAGCAATGCACAGCTGTGCTTCCAGCTCTGGCCACTCCTTTCTCTTGGAGAGGAAGGGGAGGTTGAAAAATTGATGATGGGAAATTAGATACACACGCCGGTTGGAAAACCTTAGCTGTGAAGAGTCAGGTGACTCAGTGAGCAATCTGGGCCAGTTCATGGCTTCGTGAAAGTCATATCCTGGAGACAGATGATCCTGATTTGTTTCTAACCTGGCGTTGATGCCCAGAGCAGGGGTTGGGCTAGTTTTCTGGAATCAGTGTGGTGGAGAGGGAGGTCAGGGACACAGCAGTCTGAGGCCTCAGCCTCTGCTTCCTGGCTTCCTGCCCTTCTGTCCCGGGGGCTCTCATCCAACCCCTCAGACCAGCACCTGGAGGAAGATGGGCAGAGCGCGGCAGGATGCCCCGCCTGGAGGACAGACTTTTCTTCACTCTCCGTCCCTGTGGAGACCTTGGGATTCGGAGACCCAGGAGTAGGGAATCTGCGGCCTCACTGAATTGAAATGATTTTTTGGGTTTTTTTGGGGGCGGGTTTGAGACAGGGTCTCACTACGTAGTTGAGACTGACCTGGAACTCACTATGTAGCCCAGGTTGGTCTTGAAGTCACAGCGATCCTCCTGCCTCAGCCTCCTGAGTGTGCCACCGAGTGGCTGTGGCTCCACTTTGGGACACACCCACACCCCCGGAAGTTCTCAGTCCACAGTTCCACAACGCCCTTGAAGCCCCTTTCCCTATTTCCTCCCTCCGACCTTGGGTTTCCAGCCAGCACCGAGTCCCCACTGCGGACGGGCCTTTAACGCCTGCCCACCAGGCTCAGCTCCCGTCCCCACAAAGGGGAGTGGCCTGGATCCTCGCAGGTAGAGGAAGCCTTGGCCTGTGGAGCAGCAGCCTGCCTTTGTTGTTTGTCCTTGATCTTAACATGGTTATGGCCAGTCTGCAGTGAGAGAACCTGGTTTCATTGTTGATTTTTAAAATAAAATTTAAAAGTTAAAAAATGAGCTCACTACACTGAAAATATTGAGCCAATGGGAAAGTGCACACTTCATCTGCAGATGGAAATAGTGTGTGAGAGTGGAGCTCTGGTGGTCCGACTTCTTCCTGAGCCAGTGTTTTAATTCTTTCTTTCCTTCCTTGCTTCCTTCCTTCCTTTCTTGGCCTTGAACCTAGGGCCTTTACAGTGAGCTCCCTCCCAGCCCTTTAAAAACCTCTTGTTTTTGGAGACAGGGTCTCTCCAAGTCATTAAATTGCCAGCTGGGTTCAAACTTGCAATCCTCCTGCCTCAGCCTCCCAGAGTACTAGGATTACAGGTGGGCACCAACACGTCCACCATTAAATAAACTTCTAATTCTGGGCTTGCTTTAGACTTACAGAAAAGTTGCAAAGATAAACGGGGGTTCGCCGACACCCTCCGCACACCCTTCCTCAACATTACCATCTTCAGGGCTGGGAATTTAGCTCTGTGGTTCCACCACCAGCCTTGTAAGCACAAGGTCCCAAGTTTGATCCCCAGTACCAAAACAAACAAACAAACAAACAAATTACCATCTTGCACAAACACGAGAATATTTGTTAAAATTACGAATTTGCACCCGAGCAGCCTGCTGGCTAAGCTCAGGTTGTGGCTGGGCCTCACCAGCTCTTCCACACCGGTCTTCTGTCCGGAAGAAGCCAGCTTCTGCCTTCTGACCTTTCAGCTGCTGGGTGCCTGGCCTTCCTGGGGAGAGGATGTCAGAAGGTCACCCGGAAGTCGCCTGGCACAGCCCAGATTCACGCCTGCGGGGCTGAAGAGGAGACCTTGGCTCTGCACTGCCCTGGGTCCTCTGGTGGGCCAGGTTTCTTTCTTCTCTTTCCTTCGGGGGCCATTGGTTCCAGGAGCCTCAGGAAAAACACTGATTTCCCTTCTTCTTGCCCATCGGCAGGCTGGGCTTAGAGAAGGAAAAGCTCAGAGGGGAAAGAGTGTAGTAGCGCACACCTGTAATCCCAGCACTTGGGAAGCTGAGGCAGGAGGATCGCTTCAAGTTCAAGGCCAGCCTGGGCCACATAGGGAGACCCTCGAAAAAGCAAAGGAGGTAATCCTGTACTGGGGCAGGGGCTCACCCTGAGCAGCACTGGCATCTCAGGCTGGGCGAGTCCTCGCTGTGGGCCTTCCCAGCCGGACCTCTGGGCTACCACACCCTGCTAGTCTCTTCTTTTATGCCTCCTCGGTAGGTGGCCCCCTAAAAAAATCCTGTGGTCTTTTTCTTCCACAGACGAAGATGATGAGACGTCTCCACCCCCACCACACAATCGAGGGAAGAGTCTCAAGGCCTGCACACTCTCTGGGTCTGTCTCTGTGTCCCTCTGCCTGTCACTGCCCTGACACATGTCATCTCTGACCCGACTTGCTAGAACGGCTCCAAAAGAGAACAGCTATAGCTGCAAAGGACTCCAGACACAAGTAGGAGTCAGGGGTGGTGCATACACCTGTGATCCCAGCACTCTGGGAGGCTGAGGCAGGAGGATGGAAACGTCAAGCCCAGCCTGGGCAACTTAGTGACTTAGCAGGACCTTGTTTCAAAATAAAAAAATAAAAAAGCCTGGGATGTAGCTCAGTGTGTGGGCCCCGGTTCAATCCCCGGTGCCACAAAAGCAAACAGTGAAAGTCCCCAGGTGCGAATGCTGTCCTTCCTGTTTCTTTCCGTAGGGGGACAGCTGTGAGCCTCACCACGGCCCCACGGGGTGGGTATGACGGTCTACTTTCGGATCACACAGTGAGGGCCCACAGGGTCACCCTGGGTGACATGGACCCTGGGTACCCTGCCCAGCTCACTGGACTGGGAGGTAGAGAAGCCCCACCAGCCTCCTGGCCTCCTTCCTGGGCAGCGGCCCCTTCGCACCCAGCGCCGGACGACCTCCTGTAAAGCCACACAGGTCCTGTCTGCCCCAACACCTCACTGGGGCAAACGCTTCTCCGCAGGGCTCCGAACTCAAGGTCGCCCCGGGCCCCTGCCCGCTCCGGGGTCCCTGCTGCTCCTCCCCTCAGACCTTTCCTCTTGCGGGGCTCCGCTCTGAACTCCGTCTCAGCCTCGGGTCACAGCCTGGGACACCTCCTGCAGGCTGCCCACCCTGCCTGCTCCTCTTCTTAGCCTCTGCCCCAGCGTCCTGTTTATGCCGCTTATCAAAATCTCAGTCTGCCCCCACCTTGTTTGTTGACTGACTCCCTGTGTGTGGGAGAGTTGATCCTGCTGCACACAGCATCCAGCGAGAGTTGTAAAAAACAAACAAACAAAAAATCACTAACAGCCTTTGCTTTTACTGATCCTCATTTAACAGATTAGAAAATCGCAGTTTAGAGGTCAAACAGCTCCGTGAGTGCGTGCGTGTGTGCACAGGTGTGCGTGTGTACGGGATGTGGCCTCAGGTGGCCGGGGCCTCTACCTCTCCGCCTGCCTGGACAGCTGTGTCACCTGGGGTCACCGCCACAGGGCGGCACAGCCAGAACAAGGGAGGCCGAGCCAGGGCCGGGGGCAGAGGGGAATCCGGGAATCTGCCGCGCCGAGAGGAGTCCGAGGGAGGAGACGGCCGGGAGATTTTTCCCATCAATTAACACAGGCTGCATGGAAACGGAAAGTATTCCTGGCGGTCTCGCCCTCTTTAATACATCATATCTCTAATCCGCGCCCTCTGACCTCCCCGTAATCCCCGCCTTTGTCCCCTGCCCGGCCCGGCCCGGTGAGGGTGTGGGGCGCAGGCCGGCGGGGCGGGG
>NW_022900924.1:14971680-14975686 GCF_012274545.1 Fukomys damarensis | reverse complement strand
TGCCGCCCCGAGGGTCCCTGCGCCTCCACACACGGCCCGAGGCCCCGCCTCCCTGGGGTCCCCCACCCCGGGCCAGACTCAGAGTCAGGACCGAGGAGGAGCCGGTGCCCCGCGTGGTGGTGGTGAGGGGCTTGGGGACCCCGTGAGGGCAGGGAGCCAGGCAGAGACTGCTGACACTGCAGTCCTGGAGGAGGCTTCCAGCTGTCCAGAGGCGCTCAGGAGGCTGAGGCAGGAGGGCCACAGTGAGTTCAGACCAGCCCGATCTACACAGACCCCTCCTGGGCCATCCTTCCCCTCCACCTGGCACACCACATGGCTCTCCCACGGAACCTCCCGCCTCTCGAGCCCCCACAGTTCCCTGTGCTTTCCCACTGAGCACGTGTCCCCTGGTGTCCCCTTGCTTGAGTAGGAGCAGGGAGCACATTGGGGGGGGGCATGCAGTAGGTGTTCAATTAAAATATGTCTGCGAGAGCAGCTGGCTTGGGAGAGCGCTTCACGGTCTCAATGGCCCGCAGAGCCCCTCTCAGAGGGGGCAGAGCATCTCAGGGTCCCCTGCCTGACCCTGACTTCATTTCCTGGTCCCTGGCCAGCCCCTGCCTCCTCCTTGGAGCAGCCTCCCTGGATGCCCGTGTGATGGGAACCCTTGCCCTGGGTGGTGCTCATTCTTCTCTGTGCCCCCCGTGCCCCACTTAGGGTGGTGCTGCTGGTTCCTGTGTGCGGCAGAGAACTGGGTCCCTCAGCTTCCGGAATAGATGTCGGGCCTGGGGCTGGAGCTGGTTGGCTGGAGGCCTAACTGTCTGTGTTGTGTGGGAACAGCGACCCCACTCTAGGGTGGCTGGGCATTCCTGGGCCCAGGTATTGCCATGCTTAGCAGAGTAGGGTCCCCACAAAGCTGGGTGCCCTGAAAAAGCCATCTTTTCATAGCTGTAACTCTTGTGACAAAACAGTGCCCACAGAATGCACGGGTGCGGGGAGATAAACATTTTCTAAGCAGGTTCTCCTGGGCCAGGTTCTGAGCCTCAGTTGCTGCATCAGCTTTAAAAAAATGCAGATACTAAAGCCAGGAATGGTGGCGCAGGCCTGTGATCCCAACACTTCGGAGGCTGAGGCAGGAAGATCCCCATGAGTTTGAGTTTGAGGCCAGCCTGAGCTGCACAGTGAGACCCTGCCTCAAAACTGCCCCTATAAATTGGGATACTAGTTGTACCCACCTTGCATTGTTTGGTGTGTGTGTGGGGATAAGTACACCATACAAATAAAACGCCAGCTCAGGGGAGGCCCGAGATGCACTCTGCTGCCGAGTGTTTGTTTCCTCCGCGCAGAGCCCTTCCAGTGTGCAGCCAGTGCTCCTGCAACCCCAGGAGAGGGGTGCATCGTTCTATCACAACGCAGAAAACGGAGGCAGAGAGGGGGAGCCACGTGACTAATGCGAAGACTGGCTTGGCCCTGAGGCCTGCTCCTACCCACAAAGCACACGCAGCCGCCCCGCTATTGCCAGCATCCCCAGCCCAGGGTGGAATAGGGGAGGGGTCTGGGTGCCTGCCCAGGTGGAGCCTGGCTGTGTCGGTGCTGGGTCCCCATCCTGAGTCCGGGGCATGCCGCGTGCCCTGCCACAGGCTTCGGGGCAGAGCCCTGGCGACACCGCATGCTGCTGTGTGACCTGGCAGGAGTGTCCTCCCCTCTCTGAGCCATTTCACACCGTACAGCAGGGTGGGAGAAGCCACCTCCCCGAGGGCCTGGTATGGGCTGCAGGTGACGCAGTCCGGGTCCCGGGGTCCCGGCAGTGGGTGTGGCCCGGTCACGGGGCCCCTCCCCATAGGAGGCCCAGTCCCAGTCTCCTGTCCTCCTCGGCAGGATGGACAAATCCGAGGGTGAGGAAGTGTGGAAGGGTCTCTCCCAGCTCTCTTCAAATTTTTTAATGTTTTGAGACAGGGTCTCGCTATGTAGTTCAGGCTGGTATTGGACTATGTTACTGGCCTCTAATTCAAGGTGGTCCTCCTGCCTCAGCCTCCTGAGTGCTGGAATTACAAGCCCGGGACACCATGCCCAACCCCTAGCCCCTTTCAGAGTTTCCCAAAACCCAGCTCAGTAACTTTGTTGACACCTCAGGGCCGTCCAGCTCCTTGAGCTGCCCAGGACAGATCTGGGCTCTTTGGTTAGAAAAGACCTTGGTGGTCAGTTACTGTCTCCACCTCGGTCCTCCACCGTGAGCCCCCACCCAGCCCTGGTGATGTCCCTTGACCCACAGTGGCCCCCACACAGCCCCACCTGGAAAAGAGGCCGTGTGGCCACCCATCCTGCGGAGGGGACAAGCAAGGCACAGAGCCTGGGCCCCAGGGTGAGGGAGGGAGAGGAGACAGGAGGCTGGGATTGTTCTAGTGGCTCTGGGCTCCCCATGTGTCCTGTGATCTCAGGGGACAGTGGCCCACAACTCCGGACGTCACTCACTGAAGGTCCAGTCTCCGCAGGCCCTATGCTCCTCCCCAGCCAGGCCCTTGGGGTTTGGGATGTGCCCTCCTCAGGGCAGGCACCCAGCTCCCTCCTCTGCCCCCCTCAGCGGTGAGACGGCTGTGAGGACGCAAGTGTTGGCGCAGAGAAGAACCAGCTTGTAGTAAGTGCTCAATAAACGGTCCTCCTGCCCTTCTCCTGTCACCATGGCAACACGTGCACAAACAGCACCCTGCTTCTGGGGCACTGTGTGGCTGAGCAAGGCCCCTAAGTAATGTGCTCAAAGCGCTGCCCGCCTGGTGCTGCTGGAGACTGCAGAGTGGCCCAGGTCCGTGCCTCACCCCTTGGCGTTTGCTGACCTGTGGGCCCATTGCACTTAACTGCTGGCTCCGGACACACAACTGAGTTCTAAGCACCGACTGTGCACAGGACTCACAGACATGCAATCCCAGTGCTTGGGAGGCTGAGACAGGAGGATCACTCAAACCGAGAGCAGGACCCTGCCTCAAAAAAGGTGCAAAGAAACTGGTGAACTTAATTTTAGTGACACGCACCCCTCAGTATTTCATATTTTCATTCCCATCTATCACCGAGATAGATATAGATGTACTATATTTTGCCTTTTTTCTTACTGAATTTTCAGAATCTGGTGGGCATTTTGAATGCTCAGCACATCTCTCTGTAGACTGGCCACGTGTGGCCACTGGCTACCATCTTGAATAGTAAAATTCTAGATAGAAATGTTTTTAATCACATAAGTAAGTAATCACATAATTTAAAAAATCATAACCACGTAATTTAAAATACATACATTTTATATATACTATGTACATGGTGTGCTTTTGGTGGTGGTACTGGGGTTTGAACCCAGGGCTTTTGCACCCCAAGGCCTTTAATTGTTTTTAAATTTTGAGACAGGGTCTCCTTGAGTGGCCTAGGCCGGGCTGGAACTTGCAGCCCTCCTGCCTCAGCCTCCCAGAGCACAGCCCCACATCCGACCTATTGTAGTTTTGAAGGCTGTGCTGCATTCTGTTGCCAGTCTGCCTGGGTTTCTCTTTAAACTGTTGGTCTGGAACATCCTCGGAGCTGACCCCGAATGGTCGGGCCATCTCCATATGTGAAGACACAACCACAGGGCCGCTCTGGGGAGAAGCTGGGGTGCCCTGGCTGCCCCCATGCCCGAGGTGGTGCCCGCGCCCCTCTGGAGAAAGAGGCATATAATGCGCCGAGACGCTGTGAAATTTGCCGCTGTGAGAACAGCTAATTTTTCACACCTAGACGAACTGGCTGGGTTTGTTAAAGCCCAAGATAATCAAATAATCATTATAACTCATCTTCGCCCCTCCTGTCTCTCGCTCTTTGTACCATTAATGTCCCTGCGGGGTGCAGCTCCGGGTTAGAGCAGACACAGCCTATTTAGATAACCTTCCGGTTGGTCTTCTGAGAACAAAATATCCCTCCTGGAGAATCGCACAACAAATGAACCAATCCTCTCTAATCTTCTTATCGTGTCGCCTCTGCTCCAGGCCTGGTTATCTCGCTGGCTTGTGAGAGAGGG
>NW_022900924.1:14926671-14971617 GCF_012274545.1 Fukomys damarensis | reverse complement strand
AGAGCGCGCGTACAGGACATGTATGTCTGCGTCTCCTAGACAGTTGTGCAAATCTGTGCGTATGCATGAAATGAAACGGCAAAGGAGGAGCCTCCAAGCTGGAGCCTCAGCCCTGTCCCCTGCCCGGGGACGTGGTGGCCCTGTCCCCTCCTCTCCTCTGGCCCCTGCTCAGGGACAGGGGCTGCCTGGGCTCAGGGTCTCACAGGGTCTGTCATCCTCTCCGCTCTTCCCTCGTTCCCACTCTCTCCCTCTTTCTCCTTCCGTGTTTTAAACCTTCCCAGCTTCGTGTTTTTCCTTTTGACCTCTCTCCTCAGTCTGTTGCTTTCCTCTCCCCTGTCATCCTGTCCCTGTCTCTCTCTCCTCTCTCTCTCTCCCTTTTTGCGGTGCTGGAGATTGAACTCAATGAGCACTGAGCCACATCCCTAGCCTTTTAAAATTCAGTTTTCATTCTAAGACAGTGTCTTGCTAAGTTGCCCAGGTTGGGCTTCAACTTGCAATCCTCCTGCCTCAGCCTCCTGAGGAGCTGGGAAAACAGGTGTGCACCACCACATTTGGCCCCTCTTTCTCCTGTCCCCTCCTCCGCCCTGGCCTCACTTCCCTGCTCTTCAGACCCGAGTCCCCTCCCTCAGCCCCTCTGCTGACTCTGTCACCTGCTGTCTCCTCATCCCTTTCCGGAAAACCACGGTGCCATCTCAGCCCGCCCACCTCATTTCTGATGATGGGGGAGAGGCACTGTGGGAGGGCTCTTAACTCCATCCCTGAGAAAGAAAAGCAGGAAGACAAAGGTAAGGCTGCTTAGGCCCTGAGCTGGGCCCCCCCCCCCCCCAGCACAGTGCAGGCCTGCAGCCAGCTGCCACCGTGGAGTGCGTCCCATGGGGTGTGGCCCTTGGCGTCCCCACCTGGACTCCCTGAGCAGGCGTGCTGGTCATCTAAGGGGAGCAAAAGTGATTCATTCTAATTTCCGAAAAAGAAGTTTCAGAATCAAGATCGAAAGCAGCGGTTGAAGCAAAATGACAAAGTTCCTTCCGTGTGATTTTTTTTCACAGAAGCTATGTTTAATGTGGGAAGTGATCCTGGCACTCTAGGGAGGCTGAGGCAGGAGGATCCCAAGTTCGAGCCCAGCCCGGGCAGCTCTTAGTAACTTAGTGAGACCTTGTCTCAAAATAAATAAAGTGGGACGTGGGGCCTCTGAGCGTATACGAGGGGCTGTGGGGTGGGGCCAGGACCCTGGGAGTTCTCCGTGACCCCACTAATGATAACTCCAGCACCAGTGGCCACAGCGTTTTCTTCCCTTTGTGGGTGTGTGCGCCAGGGCCCCTGCTCTGCACTGCTTCGGGTTTCACGCGTTTCATTTCTGCGCGGTGGGAGCCAGTGGTTTGCAGGCCATCAAGCCTGCCCCCTGCAAGCAAATCCCGCCTTGAGGGCGAAGGGGGATTCAATCCTGGGCTTGTTTGCTCTGAACTGAGCCCTGGCTCCCTGGGTGTCCTTGGTTGAAGAGTAGGGCCTGAATCTACTGGGAGACAGCTCTGAGGCCACGATGGCCACCTCTGCATCTCATCTGTGAAATGTCCCTCCTCACCGGGCTGAGCTACAGGGGCTCGCTATGTAGCCCAGGCTGGCCTCAAACCCCTGGTGACCCTCCTGCCTCAGCCTCCTGGGTGCTGGGAGTACAAGCCTGTACCACCTCGCCCAGCTACTGAAGGGCTTTTGATTGGCAGTTTTAGAAATACGTGAAGAGTAGCTGCAGCAACACCGTCTGCCTCTGCAGGTGCCACTTGTCCCCTGCGGACAGCTGGGAGGATGGTTGTCGACCTGCTGAGGGCCTCCTTCCCTCAACAGCTGCT
This sequence comes from Fukomys damarensis, assembly GCF_012274545.1. NCBI lineage: Eukaryota > Metazoa > Chordata > Mammalia > Rodentia > Bathyergidae > Fukomys > Fukomys damarensis. Next base: position 14,969,773 of record NW_022900924.1, on the reverse strand, counting down.
CTGCCTGCTGGGGCTTTCCAAGGCCACAGGTGTGAGCTTGTGCAGGCCAGATCAGTGCCCCTGGGGCTGGGGAAACCGTCCTGCCGGCCTGGGCCTTGGAGCTGTGTTTCTCCATCCCCAGGTGTCCCCCAGCTCCCCCGGAAGTTGCCGCTCAGCAACACACCGGATTGGTCTCCTCGTCCTGTCTCACCGGGGGTGCACTGCCTTCGCAGACACCTAATTCCTGCCAGTGGCAGCAGCAGTATTTTCTCCATCTCTACCCTTTGAGGTGTGTGGAGACTTTCAAAAGGTGGCCCTGAAAGGAGGGGGCACTGCCAGGAGAGCTGAAGGAAGAGGGAGGTGTGCTGCTCAGCTTTCTGTTACTGTGACAAAATGCCAGCGACAGTACATGTAGCGAGAAGGAAGGTTTGGTGTAGCTCACAGTTCACAGGTTTTAGTCTATGACCAAAGGTAGCACAGAATAGTGGTTGTCCCTGGGGCATCAAAGCCATTCACTCACCTTGGGGTGGCTGGGAAGCAGAGAGAGAGAGAAAGGGGGAAGGACCATCACCCCAATCCCCCTGCAAGGAGACAGCTGTGAGGATGACCAAGTTGCTGCCACCTGGCTCCACCCCCTATGGGCCCCTCTACCTCTTAATAGAACCAAGCTTTGAACAAGCAGCTTTTGGGGAACATCTAAGAGTCAAACTATAGCGATGAGTTTGAAAAGGAGTGAGGCAAAGAATAGTCTGTGCAAAGGCCCTGTGGTAGGAGCCCACAGTGCATGCCTGAGCTGCCATTTCTCCCTCTGTGAAATGGTCCAAAGAATGGGACGAGGGGATGTAAAGGTTCGAGATGATACAGGCGGCCTCAAGATGTGACCCGACAATGCAGGAGTTCTGCCAGGGGCCACTGGTTGAGCACCTACCAGTGAGGCACTGTTTTGTTCACTTTCTTCTCCAAAGCCTCTGCCCTGTGGGTGTTATATCTAGAGAGGCAGAGCACCAAAGAAACAAACAGAAATACCAAGGAATTTATGAAGAAAAGGAGAGCAGACAGAGCAGGGCAAATGACATATTTTAGATAAGGGCTCTGACAACAGGAACTTGAAGCAGGCAGTGGAGTCCACTATTTGAAGGCTGGGGGAACAGCAAGCCAGGAAGAGCCAGAAGCAGGTGCAAAGGTCCTGGGGCAGGAAGGAGTTTAGTGTGGCTGGGTCACAGCCCACAAGGTGCGGCAGGGCAATGGTGGTGGAGGTCGGACAGGTTATGGGGGTTCAGATTCTACTCCGTGGGCCCAAATGAGTTTAGCTTTTAACCTATGTGAGAAGGGATCGAGGGGGCAAGGTTGGACGGCCAACACTGTGCATTACAGTCAGGCTCATCGTGGTTGCTGCACAGCGAGAAGCCCAGCAGAGGCAAAGATGGAGGCAGCAGCCTGACTGTGGGTCCCTCCCCTGCCTGCTGCGTTGGAGTCTGTGCCCTGCACTCCTTTCCCCTCCATGCGGGGTTCCTGGCCACCCAGCCAAGGAGGGGCTGGTGGCCACGGCAGCAGCAGTGGGTGCCTCTGATCTCACAGGCGCTGTGCCATTAGGGCCGAGCTTTGAGTGCACGGGCAGCTGCATTTAGATGACCCCAGCTCGAATCTGCAGGGTCTAAATTTCTCCTACGAGGCTGCAGTCAGCACGGCCCGCTCCGCCCACTTATTCAGTTAACTAACTGCTCCCGCGCTGGGGACTTGGTGACCGCTGGGGGCATCCCCAGCCTGAGCGGAGGGCCTACGGGGCATCCTGAAACAATACTTGCACAAGTCCACGTGGTAGGGCTCCATGTGCACTTGGGTAAACTGAGGCACCGGGCAGAGAACCGGCTTGCTCAGGTTCACAGGGCTACAGAGTGCCACGGGTGGGCTCGAACCTGGGCCTTCTGTGTGCAGCTAGGGCTGCGCCGGGGACGTGACAGTCACGGTCAGCTCAGCGGTTTCTCATCTGTCAGCGGTGCTGTCCCCAGCCCCGTCCCTCATCCTGACCCCTGGCCCAGGTGGACTTTACGGGTCCTAAGGGCCGGGCTTCAAGCCCAGGGGTGGCTGCGAGTTCGAGGCCAGCCCGAGCTACAAAGTGAGACCCTGTCTCCAACAAAACAAAACAAGAAGAACTATGAAAAGCAGGAGCGGTGCTGCAAACTGAACAGCGAGTCTTCAGCTTGAGAGAGACAGCGGGGCTGGGCGAGGGCCGTAGACCCCAGGTCCCGGTGGGCCGCGTGGGTACAACCACAGTTCAGCGGGGGCCAATCACTGACCCCCAAAATGTAGGCCCACCGCCGCCAGAACCCGGGGTCCGCACACAGAACCCATCGGAGCTGCTTCTTTCTCTTTGGCGGACCTGGGGCTGGGACCAAGGGCATCACGCACGCTATGCAAGCGGCCTACCGCCGAGCTGGACCTCCCAGCCCTCTGCAGAACACCTGAGACAGGGCGTCGCTCTATTGCTCAGGCCAGCCCGGAATGCGCAGTCCTCCTGCCTCAGCCTCCCAAGTAGCGGGGACCACAGTTGTGCTCCACGGCACCTGTCCGGCCCGAGGCCTGGGAAGCCAGATGGGGTGGATTAGGCCTGGGCAGGGGCAGCGTTCATCAGAGAGGTCAGGCGGGACTTGAGAGGCAAGCGCAGGTGAAGTCAGGCAGCCCGCCCCGCCGAGGCCCTCCTGCCTCTGCTTCCCCGGTCATCACCATCCTGCACGAGACCCTCCCACCCCACCTTCACTTACGGGAGGGGAGGGGGTGCTTCCCTGTGGACCTTCATCCTGCCCAGCATTTCCTGCTATGTTACAGCGCACTGCATTTTTTCCTTTAAACTGGCTCTTTTTTCCTTTTTAACCCAAATGCATTATTTAAAAAGAAAACTTAGGATCAGTGCTGCACACGGAAACACACTTTTGTCATAAAGGAAAAATAACAAGAGGCACTAGACGGTGAGAACAAGTCACCGATGTCACATTCCAACAAGACACAGCCTGGCAAAAGCTTCCCTCTTGACACTTGCTCTCCCTTTGTTCAGAATGGAGCTTAGCAAACACGTGCCCACCCAAGGACCAGCCATTTCACAGCTGGCTAGATCCAGCGGAAACAAAGTCACCACAGGGCCTGAGAAAGAACAGTCACGGTGGCTTTGTTCAGACAGAGCCAGAGTGAAAGCCAGCCAGGTGTCCAGGAACAGGACAGTGGATGGGAAACAGGCGTGAGTGAGGGAATATTACACAGCAATGAAAAAGAATGACCTGTGAACATTAACATGGACAAAGTTCATGGACATAATAGAGAGAAGAAAATTCAAAAGGTATATATTTGTGTATCCAAACACGGAATATGATTCAGCCATTAAAAGGAAAGAACTGTTGATATGAGTTGCAACACAGTTGAGCCTTGCATTATCCCAGCGAAAGATGTCTGCAACAAAAGGCTACCTACTGAATGATCCCCCGTGCGAAACACCCTGCGTAGGTCAGTCCATAAAGATGGGAAGCAGATGAGTGGTCGCCAGAGGCTGGAGGACAGGGGGGCTTTGAGGTTGTGGCTGGAGGGTACCAGGTTTCTCTTAGGGAAGACAGAACATAAAATTGTGTTGAGGGCTTGGGGGCCCCGGAGAGCTGGAGATGTCCTATATTTTCCTCTAAGTGGTGGATGTGTAGAATATTATTGAGTCCAGTGAACCTATTTATTCAGTGATTAAAATGTTGGACTCCGTCTGTCATGGTGGCTCACACTTGTAAACCCAGCTCTAGGAAGCTGAGGCAGGAGGATCACAATTTCAAGCCCAGCCTGGATAACTTAATGACTGAGTGAGATCTGTGTCTTTTTTATAAAAAAACAAAAAGCAAAACAGGTGAGGGGCTGAGGATGTAGTTCAGTTCAGAGGCCCAGGGTTCAATCCCCAGTATTGAAGGAAAAAGCTCTTGAGCTACGAATCTAAGATGTGAACACCTTGTGTACTGAAGTCATACATCAGTTCAAGAAAGAAGGAACCGAAGCCTAGGAGGTGTTACAGACGGGCGGCAGCAGCCTGAGCCTTCATCTCTGAGGGCTCAGCAGGACGGAGGGGACGGAAAGGGCCGTCTCTGTCACTGTGCCCCCTCTGGTGTGTGGATGCCCCTGTGGCCTCTGCAAAGCAGACCCCAGCCGTGTGCACACCTCGGGAGCGGAGGTACGGCCTGGGGGCCCCTGGGGTCACCGAGTTCAACAGCCAGGCAGAGGGAGGGCCCCTCACCACCCAACACACCCTAGTTCACACCCCAGCTTCTGCAGGCTGGGCCCCCACCCCAGCATGTGCTGCCTGGGACATCTGGGGTCCTGCGGCCTCCCCAGGAGCTCCTCAGTTTGTAGAGAATTGCTCCCCTCCTCGGCCTCAGTTTCCTCTTAGCGGCAGACCATGAGGGTCACATAAAACCTGTACAAAGTGCCTGAGCTCTCCCTCTCTCTCTCTCTCCCTCTCTCTCTCTCTGAGCTTCTAAACTGGGCATGGTGCTGCAGGCCAGTACTTCCAGCTCTCTGGGAGGCTGAGGCAGGAGGGTCACAAGCTGGAGGCCAGCCTGAGCAATTTAGTGAGACCGTGTCTCAAAATAAAAAAAATACAAAGGGCTGGGGATGTAGCTCAGTGTGAAGGCTCTGATTTCAACCCCAGTACCACAAAAACAAAAAGCCCAGCTTCTGATTCCCTGGGTTTGGGGCTGCGGGTCCAGGCGTAGGTGCTCCGTACACTGCCACTGCTCAATAAGCGCCCGGCGTTTTCAGCAGACACAGCCGGCATCTACGGCCTGGCACTTCCGGGGTCTCCCCTCTTGCCCAGCACCCCCCACGCCGCCCCTCCATTCCCTCCCCTCTGCCCGGGGATGCCGTGGGCAGGTTTTCGGGGACAGCTGGTAGCAGCTGTGCCATAATGACTGCCTGGAGAGTCGTTAGGAGATGATTAATATTTGCAGCACAGAGCTGTGACTGCCGGGCCTCTCCCGCCCACGGAGCTGGGCCTGCAGCCTGAGGACCCAGGCCCAGGGGCCGCACAGCCTCGGGGCAGGAAGAGCACCCCGGATTGGGGGTGCGGCGTGGCCCTGGGGTCTGTCCGGGGCTGGGGGGCTCTGCTTCTGCCCGGCTGGCAGAGCTGGGGATTTCCGGAGCCCACCGGCCGGGCCGCCGTCAGCAGTGGCCACACAGGGCCGCGGGGCTGGGGCTCGAGGTGGTCACAGCCCCTTCCTGCACCTGAGGCCGACTGGCCTTTGGCGGTTGCCATGGAGACGGCTGTCCCCAGCAGTTGGTCAAGGACGTTGCCGCGGAAGCAGCTGCGTGTGCCTGTGCTGTGCGAAGGAAGATGTCCGCTCTGGCTCCCCCTGGTTTCCTCGGCGCCTCCCCCAGAGCCTGGCTGCTCTCCCAGCCCGAAGGACGCCAGGCTGACCTGGCACTTCCAGGGCCTCAGTCTGCAGGCCCATACAATGGGTTCTTAGAGACGACATTGTCACAACCGGCGGGGCGGACCAGGCATCGCCGCAGCCAGGGGTCTAAAAGGGAAACTTCCGTGACGAGGGCTCGGTCGTTCACTGAGTGCCCACTGTGATCCGTTCGTGACGCCCAGCCCTTCTTTCTCACACTGCGCAAATCCCGCCTTACTGCTCCCCCTCTGCAGGCCAGGGCTCCGGGGATCAAACCACTCAGATCCCCCGGGGCGCTGCCGTCCCTGTGCCACTCCCTGTGCCCCAAGGGCCCTTGTCATTGGCCCCCTGCTTGCTGGGCCGCGGCGTCCAACTCCTGGCTCCCTGGTGACCTTGGCCCAGGATCTCAAGGTCAGGAGGAGGGCGGAACCCTCACTGTCGCTGTTGGTGTGGGCTTGGGCCCCGGCACCTCCCGACCCAGCACTGACTGAGTGGGATGAGGCGCCCCTGGCGTCTGGCATTTCGGGGTGAGCTGGCCCAAGCGGCCCCTCCGCCCGGGTTCCCGCAGCCTGAGTTCTAATCACCCGCCTGTTCCGGCCACGCGGCATTAGGTCGGCTGCGTGAGCGTGGAGGGGGGCTGGGGAGGGGGGGCGCCTCGGGGCGCCCCTTCCTGCGAGGCCGCCTTCTGTCGCTAGACAAATAAACACGCGGCGATCGATCGGAGCGAGGTGTTACACACAAGCGAGTGGCGGGGCTGCAGCGGAAGGCTCCTCCCTCTCGGCCTCAGCGACCCGGTGTCAGGGGCGGGCACTGCCCAGCTGGAGGAGGGTACGACGGGGGCCCTAAATCCAAGGGCATCTCCAGGCAGGAGAGCTCTGTGGCCACAGGTGGCAGGAGGCTCCCGTAGGGGCCAGCACAGGTCAAGGACGTTTCTGACACCACAGGGCTCTTATCTTCCCCGGTCTGTGGGTCACACTTTGAGTGGCTGAAGTCTGCAGCTGGGCTTCTCAACCTGGTGGCCCCCAATCACCCATGACTGGTGACCTTCAAATGAGACAACTACAAAGTGAGATTTATGGGAAGAGTAAAATACAACCTGGATTTCAAAGACTTGATGACAAAACAAAAAGAATGTAAAGCCAGGCCTAGTGATCCATACTCAGCATTCAGGAACGTGAGTTCGAGGCCAGCCTGAACTGCATGGCAAGACCTTGACTCAGGAAAAAAAAGATCACATGTTGAAACAATATTTTAGATTTAGTAATTTGAAGGTTACATATTTGGAAATCTATTTTCAATTGTGTTCTCTTACTTTATCTTTGTAATTTGTGTGTGTGTGTGTGTGTGTGTGTGTGTGTGTGTGTGAGTGTGTGTACTGGGGATTGAACCCAGGGCCTTTGTACGGAGCTAATCCCCATACTTTTCTTATTTTTAATTTTGAGACAGGGTCTTCCTAAGTTGCCCAGGCTGGGCTTGAACTTGTGATCCTCCTGTCTCAGCCTCCCCAAGTGCTGGGATGGCAGCTGAATGCCACCACGCCCCACCTACAGGCTGACAGTAGGAAATTTGAGGTCACACGTGTGGCTCCCACATTCTGCGGGGCAGTACTGATCTAGGTCTTTCCATGTGCTATTTATGAGCTGTCTCATTTCACATGTGGTCTTAATGAAATATCTTCACCTCTGTCCTTTCTGTTTGTTTTACCCTGGCCCGGAATTGCTTCCTAGGGCTTCTTCGATCAGATGTGAAATTCCTTGAGAGGTGGCGCTGTATCAGCCTACACCTTTGACTCATCATGGCGCAGGACGTGGTCACCGCCACTTACCTGAATCGCTCCAGCAGCACAGGATCCTCCCAAGAATCAGCATCCAGCCACTTTGGGGAATCGCCCCTCTCCCATACCTGCAGGCCTTGTCTTGAATGGATGAGATTTCCCCCCCTTTGAGCTCTGTGATTGGTCAGGCCATACAAGTGTAGCCAATCAGAGCTTCCCATCCCACTTCATTGATTGGCTCAGGGAGGTCGCGTGACCCGAGGCAGACCAATGAGAAGCAGCCTCAGCATATTGTTGGGATTGCCAGATTTTGAACGGAACCAAAAGACACAGCAGGCAAGAGTTTCTGAGCCCCTTGTTGAGTAAATCACGTTGAGAAGGAAGTCTGCGAGGAGAAAGGAGCTCGTTGAAAGAGGCTCGTTCCTGGTCCTCAATCCAGCCTGCTAGCGCATCTGGCTTTTTCAGCCGCACGAGTCACTAGATGTTCTCCGCTTTTTAGATTTTAGTGGGGTTTGAGTTGTGTTTCTGCACCCAGAAGATTCTGAGACCTAGAGACTTCGTAGATGTCAAGCTACTCAAGAGCAAAATAAACGTTGGGTGTGACCCAGGCACTGTGTGTACACCTAGGGCAGGTCTCTCCTCCCACCTCCCAAGGCCTCTGCCCTCCACACCTCAGACACGGCTCTACGGGGGCGGGTGGGGGATGGGGGATTATTTTTTTAAATTGAGGTGAAATTAAATTTCATAATAAGATGACTCATTTTAAAGGCACCAATTTGGTGGCTTTTAATACCTTCTCAGTCGTCATGTTGGCTGGAGAAAGGAGATGCAGGAGGGGTGTGTGTGTGTGTTCATAATGAGGTAGCCTAGGTATGTGGGAGTGACTGTGTGAGAAACTGTGCTTAGCACACTGACAGAGCCTGAGTCCCGGGGCCTGTGCAGCTCCCTGCTGTCCCGCAGCCCCAGACCTCAGTCTTCCCCGCCCCTCCGCTCCCTGCTGTGTCCCCTTGGGGTCCCCTTCTCTCTGATAGGCTCGGATCCCCCAGCTGACCGGTGGGTGGACGACCACAGGCGTCATCATGTCGGACACCGAGGACTCCGGTGCCCGACGCCACCCTTGGCCTCTGACCCCCGCCCTCCCGCGCTCCTCCTGCAGCCCTACCGGATGGTGCTGCCCCACTCCCGCCTTAGTCTGTGAAGCTGAGCCTTTAGGAACCGGGCCCCTTGGCTCCTGCACACAGGCGAACAGACCCCCTCCTAAGAGCCCGGCATTCGGTATCTCCGGCTTTGCAGCCATGCGGTCTTTGCCACAGCAGCCACGGGAGTAGGTGGACAGCGGGTGGTCGCTGGTTACATTGGCCAGCTCTTAGCCCACCTGCAGGAGTGACTTACATGGGATTTCAGACCCTACGGATGCCAGGGGGAGATGGATTCATTGCCTGCCCGTGAAGTCAATGTGGCTGGCTCCATGCAGGGACAGAGGTGAGCCTTAGCTCTTGACATGGGCACGGGGAGATGGGGCACAGAGCTGATCCAGGCAGCAGGAAGGGGAGAACAGCTGGTGCTCAGGTGGGGCCTGTGGGAAGTGTTCAATGGAAATTGGAAATGTAGTTGGGGCTCTGTAAGTCTCAGCTGTGGACTTTACTGGAGGGTACTTGGGAGCCATGGAGGGTTTAGGCAGGCAATTCCGCCCTCCCAGCCTTGACCTCCCTCATGAGCCTTGGCCTTGACCATTCACTGCATCCTGGTGCTCCTATCTGCACCAACACTTCCTGGCACTCACCGAGCCTGCACAGTGTAGGGGTGGGGGCAGTTATTAATGACGTGCACTTATTTTTGTGTCCCCAAGCCCGCCACTCCCAAACATCAGCTCTGCAGCCCCGGCACCTTGCCCGACTGAGTCTCCACTTGGGTGAGATCTTCTGGCCTGTCCCATTAAGGACCTTATCTTCCCCTTCCCCTTGGTCCCCAGAGTTAAGTGCTGGCCTGGGTCCCCAAATCCCCTTCCCCACTAAACTCCAAGGCATGTCACTTTTCTGTGATGGTTGGCACACAGTAGGTGTTCATTTAACTGAGGCGTGAGACGGGATGTGGCTGGGAGCCTGGAAAGGAGGCCGTGTGGTTGGCCGGAGGGAGAGCACGTGGATGTAAGTGCCCTCTGCTCCCATGCAGGGTCACAAACAGCTGTGACCAACAGGCGGGGCATGGACAGACTGGCCTTTGGCGTTGCTTCTTTGGGTGCCTGCGTCTGTGCGTGGGAGACGAGGCCTGTGTTGTGACCTTTTTAGCCAGTCGCCTTGGAGCGCGGTGGGGACGTCAGCCTTGGCTCGAGTCCTTGGCTCAGCTGGGCCATGTCGGTGGCAGCTGGCCCGAGCCAGAGACAGCAGGTCTCAATGTCCTTGTCGCCGCTGGAACGCAGAGAGACACCGAATGGAGGGCAGGCTGGCACACTTGGAAGCCCGGCCACCTGAGGTCCTGCAGATGGGGCACAGCGTGGGTGGCACTGACGTCCTCTCCTGGCCTCCCCTCCTGTGGCCTCGGCCCCAAGGGCAGGTCCTGCATCCCGGCAGGGAGGGGCTTTGTGACCCAGGCCCTGTCCAGCCCTGAACCTGCCATTTGTCCCTTCGTCCCGCTGTGGGGCAGGCGATCGCCCTCAGTGGCCCCCACAGGTCCCAGAGACTCTGTCACACTTGTGCCTCGGTGCCTCTGGCAGTGTCCTCCCCATTCATCTGCAAAAGGGGCTGTCACAGTCTGAAAGGAGAGGGATCGTCCCGAGGACTTCCTGGGCAGAGGCTAGGAGCAAAGCTGGGTTGGGGCGGTGTACGGGTGGTTTGCTCGGGCAGTGGGCTCAGAAGAAACACCTCAAAGGAGCTAGGTATGGTGGTACAAGCATGGAATCCCAGCACGCTGGGAGGCAGAGGCAGGAGGATCTCAAGTTTGAGCCAGCCTGGGTAACTTAGCAACTTAGAGAGAACTTGTGTCAAAGCGGGAGGGGGACTGGGAATGTAGTTCAGTGCAAAGGCCCTGGGTTCAATCCCAGCACAGCAAAAACGAAGGAATGAATGAAAGAAACCTTAAAGGGAGGGGCACGCAGGCTGGACAGAGAGGAGCTGAGCGAGGGTGTCCATGCCTCCAGGGGTTCACGGTCTTGGCCGGAGCCAGGGGCTCAGGAGTGTCAGTCAGTTCACCGACTTGTCCCAGCTTAGCCGGTGGCCCCTCCTCTGCGTCCCCAACACGCCCACCGCCCGCACACCAGATGGTCAGCAAAACAGCACCGCGCCCCCGACGGGCAGCACCAGGGCCCCCGCCTGGTCCTTGCTGCTGGAGCGGATTCTGCCTTCTGCCTGGAAAGATGCCCCCAGCCCAGCGGGGGGAAGGCTGGGGGCTCCCAGGTCTGCCACGTCCAGCCCCTCCTCTGCTCTGGCCGGTCCCCCAGCCCCAGGAAGTCTGTGTCATCTGCCAAGTCTGAGGAGCTGAACAGACGGCCCCGTCCCCCGGGTCACAGGCTGGGGCCAGGGTCACCGGGTCCCTCACACACCCACCCCGCAGACTCCTCCGTAGCTGGCCCCGGTTCCCAGTGGAACACGGCTCCCTGCGGCCACCGTGGACCCTTTGGCTCCTCTTGGGGTTAAGAGTCCAGGCTGGGCTGCCTGTGTCTGACCGCTGATCCAGGCAGAGGCCTGTGGGAGCCCTGGGGAGTGGCTGTGAGGCAAGGGTGTAAGGACAAGGTGGTCATGCTGACCACTAGGAACCGAGCCCAAGGCCTTTGCACTGAGCCACATCTCCAGTCCTTTTTATCACTCATTTGTCTATTTATTTTTGAGTGAAGCTCTCACTAAGTTGCCCACATGGGGCTTGAACTTGCAATCCTCCTGCCTCAGCCTCCCTAAGTGCTAGGATTATAGATGTGTACCACCACATTGGCCTCGTAGAATCTTTTTTTTTTCCTGGTATTCACCCCTTCAAGAAAGTATGGGGGTTCTTTTCTCCTAAAGCAAGTGTTTGGGGCCTTTATGTCCTCATCCAAAAATGTGCATACATGAGCTTGCTGCCCTTGCCACACACATCCTGCAGGAAGGCTACTGACCCATTTTGTGGATGGAACAACTGAGGCACCCAGGTGTTTCTGGAGTAGGGCCTGGTGGATATTATTAAGCATCAGGATTTAAGGAATTCTGGATCCAAACTCTTGCTCTGCCCTTGGCCAATAACTACCCTGTACTAGGTCTGAATTAGGCATGGCCCAAATGCAGCCCTCTGAGATGGGTGTGACCTTCAGTTTTCACAGAGAAGGGGAGGCCCAGAGAGGCAGAGGGACTTCCCCGCTGTCACACAGCCGGCGGACAGAAGGGATGAAGTAAAAACTGGGTTTAGTGTGTGCCGAGCCTGTGCTTTGAGCCCCGTCTCTGGCCCAGTCAGAGCCAACGACACCAAGGTGGCTGCCTGGGCTGGGTCCGTGCTGCCAGGGGCAGTGATGGGACAGATGTGGGCGCTGCCCTCATTTCTGTGGGTGTCCCCACGGTCGGGCATGCCTGGCCCTGGTGCTGCCGGTGCTGCTACTAAACACTCACTCTGCGGCTTTCCTCACAGGCCTCCTGCCCCGGTCGGCGCCCTCCAAACCCCGCCAGTGGCTGACTGCCAACGCCGTGCTTGTGCCCAGGTGCACAGCCTTGCTCCCTGTGTCACAGTGGCACAGACACCTGCAATCTCAGCTCTCTGGGAGGTTGGAGCAGGCGGACTGGAAGCCCAAGCCCAGCCGGGGTAACTCAGCAACTCAGTGAGAACCTGTTTCAAAGTTTAGAAAGGACTGGAGACGCAGCTCTGTGTGCAGCCCTAGGTTCCGTTCCCACCTCCCCGTCCCCCAAGTGGCACAGACCCACAGCACAGTCTGACCTCCGGAGCCCCCTCGGGGTCAGACGGGGACTGGGCTTCAGCTGCAGACCCCTCTTGGCTAGGCTGCCCCGCCCATCCTGTGCCCTGGTCCTTGGATGGTGTCACAGTGGCCTCTCTTCCTGGCCTGCGTAAGAATCCTCCTTGGGGACTCCGCTTCTGGGGAAGTTGCCCCCAGGTCCCTAGAACATCAGACAGTTCTGCAAACCGCTGATCATCTGACCTTACTCAGGCCTAAGGCCGTTGGGGCCAAGCCTCTCCCGAGTCATCCCAAGAGGCCCGGAAAATGTCTCGAGATTCAGAAGCAGCCGTCAGTGGTGACTGCACCTCAGACTGGACCCAGAGCGGACTTCAGTAAATATTTGCCGTGCGACAACCCGGATGAGCAAACACTTCTGGTGCTGGGGACCCTGGGGTCTGGAGGAGTGCTAGGGCTCAGCGCTCAGATATTCATGGCTCTGGCAGGGACCCCGGGGGACGGCTCTGGGCCGTGATCACAGCGGAGATTATGAGAGCTTGTTAATCAGAAATCCCCCGGCAGATGGTCCGCTGCTCCCTGGGTGCAGACGTGGGAAGGAAGGCTGGCTTCTGCTGGGAATCGCAGACGCCCGGAAGCCCGGGGAGGACACCGTCCTCACGCGTCAGCCCCAGCAACCATGATGGAAATGACAATGAGTGTATTTAGCAGGTCCCGCCGCTGCCACTGTGCCGGGCTCACCGTGCACATTAGGGCTCCTGTGACCCCCGCCAGGCACCCGCGATGGATCCCATTTCATAGACCCGGAAGCCAAGCCCCTGAGGGGACCCGTGTGTCCGAGGCCGGCCAGACGTGGGGCGGGGACGGGCTGGGCAGGAATGTGCAATGGTAGGAGATCTCTGGGTGCACACAGGAGAGCAGTCGCCGGAGTCCGGGCTGTCAGACTTTGGTGTGCCGGACCAGAGGGGGCGCCCAGCGGGTGCCCCTTGGAACACGCCCACACCTTGCTGGGGGGGGATTTCCTAGTCTTCAGCCACTGTCATCCTGGCCGGGGACTGTTACGCAGCATTATCACGACCCTCGGTAGCTGACACGTGGGACGCACGCCCCTGCCGCCACAGCGCCGTGGTTGGGACTAAAGTGGTCCATGTGTTTGGGAGGGTGACTGGACAGCTGACTTGCTTCTGAGGGTGGGGACTGGTTAGAAGTGGGTTACTCTTGGAGCCACCCAGACTCTCTCCTCCTACCCACACACACACGTCCTTTACACTCGACTCTGGTGACTCCGTGCAAGCCATTTCTTCAAACCCAGATTCAAACAATGACTTTTCAGAAACCTGCCGCCTTCCCCAACTAACGCCATGGCCTTGGCATGGCTGCCAGGCGGATCAGTACCAAGAGCGTCTGCTGCCCAGTTGGTGCCCAGGCCGGGCGACGTGTGGAGCCCTCTGCCAGCCCCATCTCATTCCGGCAGCACAGTCCCTGTGAGGTGGGGGCCCCTGTGGTAATCGCATTACAATGAACCCTCAAGTTACGACCGGCCCGACATACAAACAACCTGGGTTATGACCGGAATTTTAGTTGTAACTTAGGACCAAAGTCTTGGGTTACGACCTGAATGTCAGCAGCTTGTGCTTCCAGATGGTCTCCGATGCAGATTTAACCCCAAAAGCGTTCTGGAAGGAGCGTTAATTACCACATCCTTTCCTGTGTGGGGTTGAGAGATCCTGGGGCCAGTGACTCTCTAAGATCTGCCTGTGTACAGGGGAAGACTTTGAAGGCTGTGTGGAGGAGCCTGAGCCTTCAGTGGACCAACCTGAGTTATAACCGGCCCTTGGGAACGAGTTGAGTTGAGTGCATCTGCCAAGGGTCCGCCTTTCCGTCACTGGGACACACAGTGCCTGGCTCCTCAGGAGGACAGGTTCATTCTGGCTCACGGTTTCAGAGGTTCCGTCCATGGTCAGCTGGCGTCAAGGCAGAAGCAGCACAGCAGAAGGGCCGGGCAGAGGAGAGCAGCTCACCCTACGGTGGCCAGGAAACAGGAAAGGGAAAGAGCCAGAGAGAGAGGAAGGGGCTGGGGACCGGAAGACACCCTTCCAGGGCACCGGTGCCTCCTTCCTTCCCCTCCTAACAGCGCATTCACTTGCATTTTCAGCGATGGATTCAGCCAGGGGTGAGACACACGCACCCACGGTCCAGTCAGCTCTGCCACGGTAGGCTCTTGGGGGGACATTCTTGATCCAAACCACAACGGTTACTGCCAACGTCCAGACTGGAGGCTGAGGCCAGAGAGAGCCACAGTTGCTGAACGTCACACAGAGAGCTAATTTCCGAGCTAAGAGTCAACCACACAGCAGCCCAGCTCTTGACTCTGGGCTGTCCCTTTACGGCTTCTGCCATCGGACCAGCCTGGGCTTGAGTAGCGCGTTCCCCTCTCATCCTCAGAATGACTCAGCGAGCAAGGACCTGGGGAAAGCTGAGAGCATCCATCCTTTCAGAGATAACGGACTTGTTCGTAGCTGCGTGTCTCCTCCCTCCTCCCTTCCTAGTTTACCCCACAGATCAGCATTCTTCACCACCGTGCCCGGCGCCTGCGTGCCTCTGGGTGCGTCCTCCCCAGACCTTGGCCTTCTCTCCCGAAGTGGTGAGAAGACGGAGGCCTTGCCCCTGTCCCCCGACTCACCGAGGCGGGACAAGCTGGTGAAGACGGAGCGCAGCAGTTTCGGTCGGTACCTGCGCTTGGCCTCTTAGCTGGCCGGGCTGCCAGGCTGCTTTCCCAAGCCCTCTGTGTCGTGGGTCCCCGGCTGGGGCTCACCGCTGCCCTTCAGGGGTGCTGCGAGAGTTGATAAGAGTCATTGAGCTGTAGCAGTAGCCCAGGACCCACACAGGGCAGGTGCTGTGGCCCATGTGAGGAGCCGGCCCCACGCCCCTCGCCAGCCTGCAGATCCTAGGCCCTCTCCAGAGCCTCTCTCGAAGGAAGGAGCTCTGAGCGGAAGCCAGCTGCAGCTGCTCCTGCTGTCCACCCTGTGATCGGTGCCTTCCCAAGGCCTCCCCCAGCGGATGCCAAACCTGGGGACCTGACGTGATCACTTGGCGGGTACCGCTGCCTCAGTTTCCCCATCCTGAACAAGGACCAGTGAGAATGCCTACTTTTAGGGCTTGTAATGTCCCTCGGCGTGGCCTCGCCATGCCAGGCCTCTCGCATTTCCTCTGGCTGTTTTCTCCCTCCTTTCCTTCCTGATTTTTCCCCATTCCTCACCCTCCCGTCCACGTCCCTCACTCCACAGTCAGAGATCGGGCGCTGGTGGCGGTGCGGAATTATTTTAAGACTCGAATGCACGAAATGGGAATGTGCTTTCCAACACCAAGATCCATCTGTCACCGAAAGGAGGAAGTGAGAGATTCACACCGGCTCGCAGAGACTTCTTTTCATGCTCATTTTCAACTAGGGTCATTAATTTAGAGCCTCAGCCAGATTTCTGTCTTCTGCCACTGTGGTGACGTTAATTTGATATTCCTCAACTACTTGGGACATCATCGCCAAAATTAGCATTATTATTTGCCGCTGTCACACGCCACACACACACCTGTGCTTTATTTAATATTTTCTTTGGAAGTAGCTTTAAAAAAAACAACTTGAAATCAGTTATTACCTACCTTATGCTATCCATAAAACCAAAGTCTAGATGGCCTGGTATGGATTCAACACTGAGCTATTAAATTAAAAAAATTAAAATGTTCCTAGATGAGCCCAAACGCCGGTTCTAACAGAGAGTGGCCAGAGTCAGCAGCTTCCTGCTTATCAAGCGCCACCTCCTCCGTCCCAGCCTAGGGGTCCCTGCTGCGCGGCTGCAATGACAACCCCTCCACAGCCGCTCCTCAGTGACCTGTGTCTCCTCCCCATCAAACAGCAGATACAACGGGGCAGCGAAGGCCACCTTTGGTCTTGAATTCCTTTCTCTCTTTCCAGCTTCAGGGGAACCCCTACCTCAGCATCGTACACGTGATGCTCCCATGTTTGGGCCACTGCTCCCACTGACCAAGTGTCACCCCCTCTTTCCAAGCCTTGAAGTCTCACAAAGGCACGGAGAGGTCAAACCCATGCCCTGAGGGCTGCGTTCAAGCCCAGATCCCAGGAGTCCGGCCTGGACTCAGCTGTGAGGTCTTGGGGCGCCCCACTTCCCGGCCCATGTAAGGGCTGGGGGCTTGGCTTCTCCCCTCTTCTCTCCTGTTTCCCTCTCTCCTTGCTGGAGCTCAAAGACAGAGAAAGGGTTAACATTCATCCTGGCTCTGGCTGACACAGCCCACCCTGGGCTCCTGGGGATAATCCGGCTTCCCTGGAGCAGTGACCTTGCCCCCCGCTGTGGGGTTACCCCAGACAGATATAAACACCTCAAAGTTCCCAGCCAGCTCCCTTAATTGGCACCTTTCTGTTCTGCTCTAAATTAATCAAAGCCAGTCCGATATTAATACTGTAGGGGGAATTAAAATCATGCAACGCATTAAAGATGTAATTTAAAATTAATAACTCATAATTATTTATCATGGCGTATCAGTGGAGCTATGAATTTTCCCTTCTAACCCAGCGCACATTCCCGTCTTGGCTTTTAATAGCATCTGGAACATTACTGCACCCAGCCCTGGTTCCTGCAGACACCCAACCTGAGAGACGTAATTCATTTAATTTAATTTTGGGGGGCTTAATTGTGGTAAATCACTACTTAAGAAAAGACATCTATTTGAAAGGACAAATTGGGATAATTGAATAAAAGCTGGAGAGCGGAAGCCCAAGGACTTTAATGATGTGCTGTGGGTTTTGACCAGAGAAACCCCCTCCTTTCCGATTCATTTATGAAGAGATGTTAGGTTCCGTTTCAGTCTTTAAAACAATGACAGCATTCAAAAGATTTAAGGAGCAATGGAGATGTACACAAGCTGTCAATGTGGGATCCAGCAACTATGCTTTAATCCACCCAGTGGAATACTATGCAGTCCTATAAAAGCATGAGGGCAGACGACAGATGTGACTATGAAGGATCACCAGGATAGGGTAAAGTAAAACAAATGAAAAGCATATCGTGATGGTAGAGGAGTATGTAGCATGTTAGTATGAGAAAAATAAAAACAAACCCCATGTGGTAGTGCATGCCCAAAATCCCAGCTACATGGGAGGCTGAGGCAGGAGAGTGCAAGTACAACTTTAGTGAGACTATGTCTCAAAAAATAAAAGTAAAAAAATAAAAAGGGTTGGGGATCCAGTGCAATGGAAGTGTGCCCCGGGTTCAGTCCCAATACTGCAAAAAACAAACAAAAAACAAACAAGAAAACAACACCCATACCCAAATCCACGATGCTCAAGTCCCTTATGTACAATGGCGCACTCTGCATATAACCTGTGCACCTGCTTATGTCACACCTCCGTTACCTGTAACACCTGGCACAACGGAAACGCTATGTAAACAGCTGCTTCCTGTGCTGTTTAGGGGGTAACGCCCAGGGCTAAACTGTACGTGCTCAGTACAGAAGCGTTTCCCCCCTGAAAATCCATGGCCCACCACTGATTGAATCTGTGGATTTTGAACCCTCACGAAGTTGCTAACTTGCCCAGGCTGAGCTCAAACTTTCTATCCTCCTGTCTCGGCCTCCCAGAGCACTCGGATGGCAGACGTGGGCCAGCGTACCCAGCTAGGAGGAAGGAATCGTCCTGTCAAGTCTTGCAGTGCTCTGTGTCTCTACCTGTGCCCGTTCCCAAGGCTGGGGTCCTCTCCCTACTGGCCACTGTGCTGACTCCCCCTAAGTCCTTGAGTCCAGGTGGGTTTTCCTGACTCATTCCGTCCAACATTCCATCGTGAAATGTTCCATGGAGGCAAAAGAACTTTTGAGCAAACACCCACATATTTGCCATCCGGATTCTCCCATTAGCGTTCTGTTGTTATCACAGACGGCTTCATCCCCCACACCCATCCCTCTGTCAGTACATCTCATTTTTTAATGCAATTCAAAAAAACTGGCGGGCATTTCCCCCTAATCCCTTCAGCACACCTTTCATTCACTGGTAGCAGTATTTGTTGGGGTCCATTTCCATTTTTTGTAACATTTACAAACAGCAAGGGTACAACCTGATGGGTTCTCACAAATATCAATGGAGCAGCCCAAACTCCAATAAACAACACAGAACGTTCCCATCTCCTTCCCAGCCAATCCTCAACCCCCAGAGGCAATGGCATTGCTATGTCTTTTTTTTTTTTTGGTACTGGGGATCGAACTCGGGACCTTGCACTTGCAAGACAGGCGGTGGAACCGCTGAGCTAAATCCCCGGGTGACACAAGCACTGTCGTTCTGAGGTTCTGCTCAGCATCCGCTCTGCATGTTGTGTCCTGGTGCACATTCCCAGCCCTCCCTCGTTACTGCCCAGTGAGTGGTTCCCACTGCAGGGTGTTTATCCCTTTGCCTGTGGAGGACCCAGGGCTGTTTCCACTTTGGGGCCATTAGGAGTAAAGTGGCTATGCAAATCTTTCTGTGAACATAAATTTGCATTTATCTTTCATAGAAATACCTAGGAGTGAAATTGCTGTCTCACAGGGTAAAGGCAGGTTTGGCTTCAGAGGGCGTCATTGCGCACATGTCCAAACGGCCCACTCTGCCTTCCCAGCAGCCTTTCGCCAGCTGGTGACGGAAGAGTCCGAGTGGATTCGTCACCGAGTGCAGGTTATTCGGTTTGCCCCACACTCTTGCCGGCCCTTGGTGTTGTCAGTCTGATTCTAGTCTTGCTAGTCTGCAGGTGACGGGGTCTCCTTGCAGTTTTAATTTGCCTTTTTGGAGCCAAGTAACTCCACTGTGAACATCAGACAATGAGAGTTTAGAGTGGCTAAGTAATCCACTCCAGGTGATACAACTACAGTCTGAATGTTTGCATCCCTCCAAAATTCCTGATTTCCAACCTAAGCATCGCTGTCCTGGCCTTAGGAGGCGGGGTGGAGGGAGGTTAGGTCATGGGTGGGAGCCCTACTAACAGGGCACTAACTTCTGTAGTGTGTAACCCCCCCCCCCATGTATGGTATTTTCTTACAGCAGCCTTAACCAATTAAGATACCCACTTCTCTTGGCTTTAAGACTATATCACAGCTGGGCACGGTGGCACACGCCTGTAATCCCAGCATTCTGAGAGGCTGAGGCAGGAGGATCATGACTTTGAGCCCATCCTGGGCAATTTAACAAGTACTTGTCTCAAAACGAAAAACTGGCTGTGGATGCAGCTCAGTGGGAAGGCCCTGGCTTCAGTCTCAGTACCACACAGACACATAAATTATACTGCTCAAACTACGAAACTGTCCTGGGTCTGCCTGCTGGCGGCTTCCCCAAATCTCTAATCGCAAGGTGTCTCTATCTTACTCATACTCGTAGGCTGAACTCACACTCCACCATTCCCCAAAGAGCTGAAGGACATTTACAACACGATCATAAAGATAATAAAATTAAACAGCGCCAGAACCAAAGTTAGAAAAAGAAAAAAGAAAAGGTGATGCGGGTTCCAGACCCTCAAGGTCACTCGCAAACCAAGTTCTGAGCTTTCTGCCAGCCTGAACATCAACCATCAAAGAAACATGCTATGGAAAAAGAGGAAGGGACCCTACAGGGAGAAAAAAGAACATTTATATTTTTCGTATTTGAGAAAGCTATTATATTTTGAACCTAGGGCCTTTACACCGAGCCACATCCCCAGCCCCTCAAAAAACTTTCTTTTAAATTTTGAGATAGGGTCTCTCTAAGTTGCTAAGTTGCCCAGGTTGGGCTTGAACTTGTGATCCTCCTGCCTCAGCCTCTAGGAAGCTGCTAATTACAGTGTAGGGCATTTTAACAACAAACATCCAGGGGATTCACTGTCTAAATCCATTTGCTGCAAACAACTGTACCCGATGTTTTGAGTCACACGATTTGGGGTTGTTTTCTGGCCCATGTGGAGGCCGGGATGGCAGAGCAGGGACGGTTATTTTGTTAGACATCGCTGGCTCTGCAGCTTGTAGGATTCAGGGCCTCCTCCCATCAAGCATCCCTGTCCTGCTGTGTTTCTGTTGTTTCCTGCAGCTTCTACCTTGGCAGGGGCCCAGATGGCCTTGGGGCTCTGGGCTAAGCGCAGACCTCCCCAAGTCTTATGTTTATAGCTCTTACTTTGTTTGCAAACAACTGTAACTGAGCTTCCCACAGCGTTTTGCCCTTGACAGTGTTTCGTGAGCTTTTGGGTTCCAACTCAGGAAAATGCGTGATTGCAAAAGATTTATGGGTTATTCCGGTGGTCCCAGCATTGCTGGTCAGCCTAGGACCCACCCCTTCTTAATAGTTCTCTGCCTCTCAACCTTTGGAAGAACTGCCTTGTTTCTCTCTCAGTTGCTATAGCTCAGGCACAGCTGTTCATTAGTGTCAGGGGTGGGCATGAGGCCAGCTCCAGCCAATCAGAGCATGTCATATCTTGCCCACAATGATTGGTTAAAGATACGCACATGACCTGGCTGGGCCAATAAGCTTCTAGGCTGGTACTTCATAGGTGAAGAACTGGTCTGTAGCTTGCCCAAGTGCAAGGATGTCAGCCAGTGGCTAGTGGCCGTTCTTGTCACCATGTGAAGAGAGCCTTCGAGGTCAAAGCAAGTAAAGCAGACCCAAAGGCTGGAGAGAAACAATTCCAAGGAACATCTCCTGGGTCCAACTGTGCCTGAAGCCTGAACTTTTGCGACTCTCTTCAATTTTGTCATCCAATCAGTTCCTCTTATGTCTTTAAACCAATCTGATGTGGGTTCCTCTCACTCACAACTAGATTCTGACCCATCAGTCTAGGTGGTAGTAGGATGGGGATGGAGAGGAAAGATAAGAAAGTAGAAAACTAAGAACAAAAGACCCTGGGCCCTCCCCTTGCCCTCTCACATAATATTCTGTCCGGCCTCCCAGACAGGCCATCGGGCTCTACCTTATACTTGTGACCGTGGGGACTCAGTCTCCCCGGGCAGTGCACTGTAGTGTAGCCGTGATAGCTAGAAATTAAGGCAGTGTCTGCCAGTAAAGGAGTGAAATAAAAACACACCCTGGCGTGTTCTTCTCTTTCCCTGCCTCAGACTGTTCTCTGCCGGCAGCCAGAGTGTTCCAGTTATAATTTGTCAGAACACGTTGCATCTCACACTCGAACCTCCCACGCTCCCCTCTCAGAGCAGAGGCAGCACACCAGTCCTCACCAGGTCACGCTGCGCCTCGCAGGGTTTCGCCTGTGACTTCACCCAGTTTGCCACCTGCCCCCCTTGGTCCCTCCAGGAGTACTGGTTTCTGAGTATTCCCTAGAACTCAGGGCCTTTGCACCTGGCGCTGCTATTTCCGCTTCCGCTTGCACTTCCGGCCCTGGGCTTGCACTTCCGGCGCTGGCTGTCGGGCCCCACATTGCCAACAGCTGCCTCCTCTCCTCGTCCAGGCAGCTCCCTCCCTCTTCCAAGTCTGCTCACATAACCACCTTTGATTCAGAGGCTGCCCTGACACCGTCAGAAAACTGCAGCCCACCGCCTCGCCATCCACTGCCTTCTTTACGTATGTTCTTTTTTGCCTTTGCATTTATCATCGCTCGATACACTACACTGTGTAACTTGCTTAAAACTCTCCTTGTTTCCCGCTCACAAGGGTCAGCGATTTTTATCCGTTTTTCAGGCCTGTATCCAGCTCAGCTGGCCCTTGGTATCCGTAGGAGTTGGGTTCTATGACCCCACCCTTCCGTGATCTCTGAATGTGCAAGTTCTTTATTTCGAATTGTGTAGATTTGCATAGCACCTAAGCACAAATCATCTCTAGATTACTTCTAATACCTGATTCATTGTCAGTGCTGTGTAAATAAATGCTACTCAGGGAATAAGAAAACAAACTGCACTTGTTTAATACAGATACAATCTTTTTTCTCTTTCTTTCTTGTTTTGAGGTGCTGGGGATTCAACCCAGGACCTTGCACTGAGCTACATCCCCAGACTTTTTAAATTTTGAGACAGCGTCTCACGGAGTAACTGAATTGCCCAGGCTGGGCTCAGACTTACCTTTCTGCCACAGCCTCCCAGAGTGCTGGGATTATGGGAATATACCAATGTACATGGCTTTTTAAAAATTTTTAAAATTTCTCTGGTGGTGCTGGGGAATCAAACCCATAACTTCACACATGCTAACAAGCCTTAGTACTAAGCTATACCTCTCAGCCCTTTCTGGAATGTGTTTGCTCTGTCGCTGGTTGGATCCACCGCATGTGGAACCTGCAAATAGAGGACTGGGTGTTAACTGGAACAATGCCGGCACACAGTAGGTGCTCATTAAATATTAATTGAATGAATCGCCTACTGATGGAGCTTTCGGATGGAGCCTGGGTACACTAGGCACTGAGGCAATGCTGAAGGCATGGAAGAGTGACTCAGCCTGCTCCGAGGGGATGCTGGAAGAGAAGGGAGCTGGCACGCTTCTCTCTAGAGCCCCAGGGTGCCTGTGCCAGGCGCCAGGCCTTGTAGCCTGACGTGGCAGCTGCTGGTGGTGCTGTACACCTGAGACCACAGCTCTTAAGCAAAACGACACTCTCAGTCTCGCTACTCTGGCTGGCTGCAGCTGCAGGTGGAGGTGGAGAAATCAATATAAAGATCGGCTTTGGAGGAGAGGGAGAGAGGAAAGGGCCTCTCTACCTCATTGAGGAGGTGGCTGCAGAAGGGACGGGTGCTGGGATGCCACGTACCGATCTCCCCATCCCTGCCCTGGGTTCTGAGCCCTGAGGCTGGGTGCAGACTTCTATGCCCAGGCCTCGTTCCAAGAGCTGTCCAGCCCTCTGCAGGCCTCTGCAGAGCTTAGGGTTTCCCATGGGCAGGTAGAAGCTGAGCCACTCAACAGCCCCCTGGTGTCTGGCCCCAGTGTCTCTGTGGTGCAGAGAGAGGAGAGCAAGTTAGAATCTCTGCCTTCACAGGACTGATGTGCAGGAGAGAGAGAGAGAGAGAGAAAGCAAACAAGATAAAACAGTAGAATGGGTAAGGACGTGTTTGACCGTTGGGAACACCCGGGAGTACAAAGAATCAAGGAAGGGATAAGAAATGTTGGGTGTGGACTTGCAGTATCAGGTGCAGACTTTGGACAAAGGAGAAAAGCGCATGGTCACCTGGAGCAGGAGTATGCCAGGAACAGCCTGTGTGACGGCCCTGAGGTGGGCACATACAGTCACGTGCCATGTAACGTCTTGGTCAAGGACAGACTGCATGGCGATCCCGTAAGATTATAATGGAGCTGAAAACGCCCCACTGTCTATGGACACAGCGGCCACTGTGACGTCACAGTGCCAGGTCATGTGGCGAATTAGCAACAAGGCTGGCTTCAGATTCTTCTCTCTGATTTTGGAGTCAGAAGAAAGTAAAGCTGGGGAAGGGGAGGCAGGACCACTGGTAACCATGAAGAAGAAGCAAAGGAAGCTTCCGCCGAGGGACTGGGATAAAAGAATCTAGAAAGGGGCCCGGTCTTGATGTTCACAAAGGAAGCATTAGCAGTCACGGGGGCCAAGTGATGAGCTGTTTTACCCAGTGGGTGAGAAGTGAATCCCTCCCTCACACCACACACATCGATTCCAAGTGGGTAAAGAATTAAATGTGAAAAGGCAAAACTTTCATATGTTAGACAAAAATACATTAGTTTTCTCATCACGAGGTAGCTGGATAGATTTTCCTAAACTATTCATGATAAGCACAAACTCTAAAGGAAAAGTGATACATTAAAATTTTAAAACTACCTTGCAACTAAAGACAAGTGAAAACAACCAAGTGAAAGGGTAGGCTACAGCCTGGAAAAGATATTTACAATGCAGAGAAGCAAGTTTTGTTGTTGTTGTTTTTGGTACTGGGGATCGAACTCCACACCTTGCTTGAGAGGCAGGCAGAACCACTGAGCTAAATCCCCGGCGATAAGCAATTGAATTAGTATCTAGTTGACCCGGAAGGCCGGGGGTGTGGCAGGGAGGGAGGGGCTGGCCGACAGGGGCAGAGGGAGGCTTGGTCTTCTCCACGCTGAGCCCTTAAGACCTGCTCAGCGCTTTACCAGGTTTTGATCCTGACCCCGCCATCTCGTGCCCATGTTGCAGCTGGGGTAACTGAGGCTCAGATGGGTACCGTCCCTCATGCAAGGTGGCCCGTGGGAGCAGGTGGCGAGCCCCAGGACGCAGGTGGCTCCTGACTCTTTGCTTCCTTGCCCTCTTGGTTCTTTGCTTGTTCTGCCTACAGGAAGTCGGAGTTGGGCAGCAGAGATCCCAGCTTCTTCCTGCAGAAGGAGGGGCAGGGTATGGTACAGGCTGAGATTGGGATCTGCCCCTCCAGGTGGGCTCAGAGAGCTCACTGGTAAAGTTTCTCAGGGTAAGGACAAAGTCCTGCTGCCCCTGCCTCCCAGCTGCACATTCATCGCTGCAGGGGAGCTGGCAGGGGGACTGGGGCAGGGAGACAGCGCCAGGAGGAGGAGAGGAGAGAAGCACTGATGGGGTGCAAAGGCCCTTGAGCACAGTGTTTGATTTCCAGAGCTGACCTATTTCCGGCACAGGGAGACCGTGGCTAAGGCGCTCGTGTCCCTGCTTGAACGCGGAAAATCACATCAGTGCCAAGCAAGCAGCTTCTGGGGAGAACCTGCCAGCAGGGGGTCAGAAGCCACAGGTGTGACCCCCGGTGTGTTCTGCAGGGAGGGGACCCACGGCGGTGGTGAGGAGGAGGCGCTGGCCCTCATTTCACACGATTCTAGGGACACTGACTGAGCACGTATTTCGTGCCAGGCCTGGAGCTTGGCATTTTATTTCCAGCAGTTCATGCACCTCCCACCTTTTTGCCTGTACTCCGTGTGTGTCTCATGTAAATCAGTGGGGGGGGCCTGTCCCTCCTGCTGCATGTGTGAGGCACACAGCATCTCACAACATCCCGCAGAGGTGACCGACGTCACCTTCTCTCTGCCTGCTGGGGTTCCCTTGACCGCCTGCCTTCCTCCTCAGCCTCATTCCATGAGGCACCCACGAGACTCACTGCCCCCATGTTGCAGAAGAGAAAGCCGAGGCCCAGCCTGGACTGACTCCCGAAGGCCGCTCAGCTAGCAGGTGGCAGAGCCGGGTCCCGGCTGACCCCTGTGCCCCGAGTAAGATCCCAAACGTCAGGTGACAGCTTGTCAGGTGACACTGCTGTGTGGGCACATGCCGTCCTGCCCCTCCCCCACCCCCCCACTGCCCACCCCTGACGCACCTCGAAAGCGCATGGAGTTGGCCTTGGGAGGTCCCTTGGTCATCCATCCATCCATGCATTCAGTCAACCAACCACTATAGACCGAGGGTCTGCTGAGTGCCCCTGGTGCGGGGGGCTCAGCTCTGAGCAACCGGACAAAACTTCTGCCCCGCCAGAGCTCACGTTCTCACAGGCAGAAGCCAGAGACCAACAGTTAGAACCAGTTAGAAACTAAGTGCTCAGGGGAACGCACAAGACAAGACCGGCTGTGTTTTTAAAGGGGGTCAGGGAAGCCTCGAGAGAAAACAGGATCATAGCAGAGATCTGAAGAAGGTGAGGTGTTTGCTCTGAGGATAGCCGGGCAGAAGGAAAGAGCCAGTGCAAAGGCCCTGTGGAGAACAGCGAGGCCAGTAGCAGCTGCAGAGGAGGGAAGGAGTAGTGGGTAGAAGGGTGGAGTCGCCAGAGGGGCTTATGGCTGCTCGTACAGAGCCTTGTTTGACCCAGGGTGGACTCGGGCTGAGCAGTGGGAGAATTTTGAGCAAAAGTAGGTCTCGGTCTGATTCTTTGCTTCAATAGGGGCCCTCTGGTGGCTGTGGGGAGAGTGCACTGTGGGGGCCCTGGTGGGGCCGGAGACAGGAAGTGAGGCTGCGGCAGTAGACAGAGCACAAGAGGATGGTGGTTTGGATCAAGGTGGTGATGCAGAGGTGCAGAGTACGGGGCGGGATTGGATCTGTTCTTGATTTTCCTCCCATCCACCCACCCGTCCACCCACCCACCCGTCCATCCCATTAGCCATCGAATCAGTGCATATTTCTGGGGATGGGACATTCCTGTCAGGAACCAGGCTAAGCCAACACTAACAACACAGGCAGGAACCCTGCTCCAAGGAAGTGGGAGTTAAGTGGAGAGTGATCCAAGCCCAGTGAGCATAAAATAAGCCTCTCGTTACCACTGTAAGACATACCAGCAGGGGAAGGAGGAAGGCAGAAAGAGGAGCGGCAGAGCAGCACTGTGCACACGGAGAAACCGAGGCACACAGCGGGGACACGACAGGCTCGAGGTCACACAGCAAGGCCCGAGAGGGCTAGGAACAGACCCAGCCCGCGTCTGCTCAGCCCCAGGTCTCCCAGAAGGAGGCTGTCAGTCCCCCGCTGGGTCTCCCCCGCCATGGCCGCCCATGCTTTATGAGCCCCGGAAGGCCTCGAAGTGTCTCATCAGCATGGCCCTGGGCCACGGGAGACGGGCTGTCCCGGCTCGGGCCACGCAGCGGCGGATCGATTGTGCGTGTGCCGCCCTGATACTCCATCTCATTAGGCCTTCGTTTTCATCTCCCGGCTTCCTGGCAGCCTTCAAATTATCCCATAAAATTTATTTACTATTTCATGAATACATAAGCAGCAGGCAGGCACAAGCTTTTTATATATTTACACTGTATATATTTCACGGGAGACTTATAGCTGTCTCTAAGGCAGAGAGGGGAGAGCGAGAGCAGACGGAGCCGGCAGCTGGCGGCAGCGGGAGGGAGGCGGCAGGCGGGCATGGGGGTGGCAGAGCCCGGAGCCCTCGGTGCCCGTGGCCATGCCCGGCCTCGCCAGGCTCACCGAGGCTGTGGGCAAGGGAGGGACGCCCGTCCCCGGGAAATGAGGCAGGCCGATGTCCCGGGCACTGAGGGTGGGCTGCAGGTGGATGTGCTGGGTCAATGCAAGATTCAACCCCAAAGAGGCAAGCAGGTGTGTGCTGATGGGCCACAGGGGAGGCCTAAGCCTGCTCAAGGTCTGAACCTCAGTCCTGGCTCCAGAGAAGCCCTGCTGAGCCCTGATCCCCATTGCAGACTGAGCCCTGATCCCAGTTGCAGACTGACTTCTGATCAGTCACAGTCTGAGCTTTGATTCTTGTTACAGACCAAACCCTGAGCACAGCCACAGACTGCCTGAGTTATAACCTGAGCCCTGATCCCAGCCCTCGGCTGAGCCCCATCCCCTCGCTGTCTCTGCATGGTCCTCTCCCCAGCCCTGGGCTCCTAGGTGGCACCTGCCTCTCCACAGCCTGTGTCCTGACCGCGTCTCAGCTGCTATTCATGGAATGACAATTATAGGTGCTTGGTGATCCCTCCCAGTGCACTGGCACTGCACCCTGCCCCGAGCCAGTGACCCACAGATCTGCACCCGCGAGATGCAGTGCTCCATGCACACTGGGGGACTGCAGACTGCCAGACACATATGCTTGTTCGATTCCCGGCTAATCACCCCCCTCCCATCAGCTGTACAGACCTGGGCTTGCTTTATTTTTCAACGTTTGCACAGGCCAGGAAAGCACTCCCTTGGAGTCTTAGCTAAGTACAAGGAAGATGCTGTCCTGGTCCCCGGGTTTGTCTAAGCCAGTGATTCTCAGCCTTGAGCATGCGCACAAATGCCCCAGGCATCTGGCTCAAATGCAGATTCTGATGCAGTAGGCCTGGGGCCCAAGAGAGTACACGCCTGACTATTCTGGGGGATGTTGGTACTGTGTACCTCCAGGGGATGACCCGCGCAGCAGGACCTGGGTGACAGCTGACAACATTCACCTGCAAAATCAGTGGAGGTCAAGAGGAGGATGTGGGAGAGATGAGAAAGAGCACATGCTCTGCTGTGTGACTTCAGGCAGGTGACTTCACCTCTCTGGTCCTGTTTCGTTAGAAAACTCAGAAGATGTTCTCTACTGCATAGACTCCTGGTGTTGGTTTTCACGAGATAATGAATGTGATCGCCTCGTGTGTAACTGGAGGTATTGGTGTCCTTCATTCTTCCTCCCTCCCTCCCTTCTTCCTTCCTTCCATCTGACTCTTATGCCCCACTTGTGTCCAGCACATGTCACTTAGAGCCCTTAAAATGGCTCAAATCCTCACCGCCTTTTACAGGGACAGTGACGGGGAGGGTGGGCAGAGAAGACTTGGGGGCTGGGGATGGGCTGGGCTTTGTTGTTCTGTCCTGCAGTGCGGGGCATGAAACTTGGGGCCTCACACCCTCCAGGCACTACCAAGGTGCAGGCCCAGGGTGGCTTTTCAGATACAGGAGGCCCTGCTGAGCCTGGTGTCCCCAGCCCCAGGAGCCACTGTTTCTGCATTGCCTGCCTGTCTGCTTGAGCACTTTCTCCAAGGTGCCCAGGGGAGCCAGGGGTGGGAGATACGGCGGGAGTCCGGAGGTGGCAGATCCAGGGTGGGAGTCGGGGGGGGGGGACTGTCCTCAGTGGGACAGTCCCGGACAGGGTCCCCATGGCCACACAGGGCTCCCCGCATCAGGAACCTGCTTTTAACCCAGACAACACTGGTTTACCCTTGTCTTACCCACACCCTCCTCCCACCCCAGACTTGGACCCCCAGCTCAGGCAGACGGTTTGGAGGGGGACAGGAAGTCAGTCCTTTGGAGGTCTCAAGTGCACAGAGCATTACTAGTACTTCGGCTGCAGCTTGAATTCTGTGGTACTTAGAAATAGGAGTCTGTCTGTCAGTCTGTCTCTGTCTCACCTCTCTGTATCTGTCTGTCTGTCTCTCTCTCCCCCTGTCTCTGACACACACACACACACACACACACACACACGGCCCTCTGACCCTTCCAAATGCTAAGAGTCCCTCTGCTTGGTTTGCTCTGCTCTCAGAAGGACCAAAGTTTAAATTGCCTCAAAGGACAGACAGCAAGCTGGGATGGCCGTCCCTCCCAGGTCACAGACGAGGAGCCTGGGGCCTGCACGGGTTTCACGCCTTCAGTTCATTTGGGCGGCATCTGCTCTGTGGTGTGGCTGGCCCTGGGTTACTCGGCACCATGGATAGAGGCTTCTTGGCCCTCAGGAAAGGGCCGGATGCCTTGCAGTTCCCAGGCTCCACCCACAGGGAGCGACTCGCGAGACCTCAGAAATCTGCCTATCAGAGCTGCAGAGACCCCAGGTGAAGGGTCCTCCCTCCACCCCAAAACACCTTGAGGAAACACCAATTCAGGATTGGCTGACCTGGGCCTGGACAGGGAGTGCCCAGGGCCTGAGGACACAGCCACCCTGGACCCTGGCACCTTGTGCCCGCCCTCCCTCCTGGTTTTCCACCACAAGAGTGCCACAGCCCCTCTTTTCCTTATGCTGAGCTGAGAAACCAAGGCCGCCATTTTCAGGGGACTTGGGCCGGGCAGGGACCAGAACCAATGGGTTTCAATTTTACAAAGTCCTTCCTGGCTTGCTAGCACTCTGCAGTTTGCAAAGTGCCCACATTTCAAAGCACTTCTCAGTGTGCAGAGAGCACTTTTCAACCCTCCCCCACGGGGTTTATCTGCACTCTCTGAGGTGGAGGAGGCTGGGTCTGAAGTTCCCAGTCCAGAGACCCACAAGCGAGCCAGAACCAGCACCCTTGAGCCCGCATCCCAGTCCCCACAGAGGATGAAGCTCCAGACTACCGATGTGCCGCCCACTGGTGGAGAAAACGCCCCAGCCTGGGGCCATCTGCTCATCTTGCCAATGTCCTTGGGCTCCTGAGAGCAACGGGTCTTTGTCACTAGGTGAGGCCAGCTGCCTCCCTCCCTGCATTTTCTCCATGGAGTCCCTGCAGCCTCATAACACCGCCATCTTTTTTTTTAACACCACCATCTTTATTCAGTTCCAAAAAGAAGAGACAGAGGGTCCCGCAGGTCCAGTCCTTTGCCTGGACTAACATCTGCTAAGCCAGGGGAGATGCAAGCCTGGATCCAGTTCTAGGATTTATGTTCTGCATGGCTGGGCTCCAGTCTCTGCCCCGTCCTCGATGCGGGGACCCTGGCCACCATCCTCAGCACCATCCACAGGTGAGCAGAGACACGGGCAGGCCTGGCAGCCACACCTGTCCCCAGGGCAGAGGGAAGGGGCCTGTGTCTCATCCTTGCCACTGCCACCTGGTGGAGCCCACAGTGCTGGGAGTCGGGGGTGTTGTTATTGCTGAATCCTGTAGCAAAGTAACTGCAGAGGAAAACGGGGGGCAGAGAAGGGAGCGTGCAGGAGGGAGGAGGGAAGAAGCGGGAGAGATGGAGACAGGGAGAGAAAGGACGGCGCTGTGGGCAGCATGGGGGTTAGGAGCAGGCTGCAGGGCCGAAGCTAAGATTGAGACCGAAGATTTATCCTAAGATCAGGTTGGGACACAAAGTGACCGCCGGTGACTTTGATCCTTTGTGTCCCAGACAAACCGTTCCTAGAGGGGTCAGACAAGGCTGCCAAAATAGATGGGCAGGGTGGTTCCTGAACAGAGGTGCTTGGCCAAGGACATACCCGGGTCTCTGCTCAATGAGCCGTTGTCCCTGGCCCCAGGCAAACCCCACCTGAAAGACTGGAAGTTTTCCTGTCACTGGCACACAGGAGGATGTTCCGGGACCTGCTCAGAGAGAGTGCGAGCCTGGTCTCAAGCTAAACACAGCCTGCAGAGAGAAGGCTCAGTGTTCCCCGAATCGCAGGGGGTGCCCAGACTCCCACAGGGGACAAACATGGAGCGAGGAAAGCAGGAAGTAGTGATCATGGTGTTTTGATTTTCTAAATAACGTATTTGCTTAAAGGTCAGAGATGAGAGATTATTGCCAGGCAAATGCTAGTTTTGTTTTAAACTGTCTTCTTTCATGATGAGACTTGTTTCAGTGTCGATGGGAATCATGTTTTAAAGTGGTTTTGTTTTCGCTGGAGAGTTTTCTTTGAAGGTTCAAAGTCTAGAATAGGAAAGCAAGCCCTTCCCAAACCTTCTGGCTGTCTAAAATTCAACCATCCATCCATCCATCCATCAACCCATCAACCATCTATACCCATCCATCTACCACCATCCACCCTTTCATACATAAATCACCGTCCATCTTCCATCCACCCATGCATCCACCCATCCACCACCTGCCATCCACCCATCCATCCATCCGCACTCATCAACTGACTTAACCAATATGCACTGAGCACCTACTGGGACCAGGGCCTCTCCAGGCTCCTGCAGGCAGGATCCCTGCCCATAAGGGGCTGACATTCCAGCAGGGAAGGTCAGATTATGGACCAGCCAGCAAGTGGGCAGTAGCACCTTAGCCAGAGACAAGTGCCACCCAGGGTGCAGGGACTCGGGGACGTGCTGGGAAGGGACAGCTGCTAATTGAGACTGTGTGGTGCGGGCCTGTCTGGGGGAGCCACGCAGACGTGACCCTGCCTGGCCAGCGGCAAGCTCCTCCGTGCAGATCACCACCACATGTTTGATGAGGGCCATGTGACACAGCGACGCCTCTAACGGTAAGTCCTGCAGGGTCTTTCGTAAAACTTCCCTTCTTCTGCGGCTGCCTCTTCTAATCCCTTTGACTCAAGCTCCAGGCAGTAAGGTGTGGGAGATCTGAGCTGTGTCTGTCTCTGGCTCTTTTAAACTGTGGGACCTTGGGCAAGTAACTTTGCCTCTCTGAGCCCCAGGTTCCTCATAAACTGTGTTTGATCCTAAAACGTGTGTGTCCCCCTCTGTATCTTAGAGATGGTGAAATCGAAGTGTGCTTTGTAACCGTTCCTCCTCAGCTTTAATGTGCAGACATCCCCCGGGGGTGCCAGTAAAATGCAGACTCGGTCGGTCTGCCTTTCCCACGGTCTGCGTTTCCGCCGAGTTCTCAGGTGATGTGGGTGTCGGTGCATCCGCGGACCACCCCTCGAGCAGCCAGGACACAGTCGACTTCTAACATTTAATGTGGTTGATATTCAATGGAGGGAAAAAAGCCACAGTTGATGGAATTTTCGATCTCAGAAAATGCATTAACCCTGTGTTTCATTTTTATTCCCCCAGTAACCCCATAAAAATGTTTGTAAAGCGCCCAGCGCCCTGCCCGGACGCCGAAGAACAGTAATGCATGTAGGCTCACTCCTCCGGAAACCCCGGAGCAGGCGCGGAGTGAAGGCGACGCCGGACTTCGAGGTCCGTCTGTAATTGGAAGCGATCCCCGCGAGGCCGCGCGGAGGGAGGAGGGGCGGGAGAGAAAAATGTTAATTCCCCTCTGCAGCCCCACTGCCCCCAGCTCAGGGACGTGTTTGCTCAGGCCTGCATCAAGCGGCGCATTTGCAACAAGACAGAACGGAGGGCAGGGGACCTGAGCCTGCCTGAGCCCCCTCGCCTGGGAGCAGCCCCTACCCCGACCTCCTCCTGCAGGCAGACGCTGCAAGCGCTTGTTTCCAGCCACAGAAACGGACGGAAGGCACCTGGACAGCTCTGCCTGCCGCTGGAAACAGAAGGGGTAGGTGGGTGGGAGCTGAGGAAGTCACACAAAGTCAGGTGGAACTTAGGGGCCCAGAGCAGAGGAGCACAGAGAGGAAGGGGCCAGCCGGGGAGGAGGTGGAGAGCTCTGTGTTATATGTAGGCCACGGCCACAGCGGAGATGCAACCTGCAAACAGCGAAGCCCCGTTCGCCCCTTGCACCCACGTGCTGGGCGGAGGTGGTAAAGACTCTCCTGCCTTTTATTTTCCAGCAGTGGAAACTGAGGCTTGGAGACGGGAGCAATGCATTCTATAGACTCAGGAAGCCCGGGCCGGACCGGGACTCTGCATTTCTAACCGGCTCCCAGGGACGGCAGAGGGGCTGAACCCTGGGCTGCTGGTGGAGCGACAAAGACGCATCACTTTACACTTCGCAGGGACACAGACCGGGAGATGGATCGCTGCCTCCCTGGACCGAGTAGTTTGTTTCTCCTGCCCATGAGCAGTGGGTACTTCTCGTGCCCGGGTGTCCTATTGAGATAACACCAGGGGACAAGGCAGGCCTGCTCCCTGGCCTGGTGGCGCTCAGCCCCAGAGCAAATAAATCAAACTGCTGCAAATTCTAACAAGAGGGGTGATGTTCAGGGTGCACTGAAGCTGGGGGGAACCCCAGAGTGACCGTTGCAAGGGCCCAACTTGGGTGTGGCAGAGGCAGGATGTCTGCCCCTGGCCCTGGGCTTTCTCAGAGCCCTGTGCCTTGATGTCCTGCAAAAGTGATGAGAGAACCAACCACGGCCACAGTGCGGACAACACCTTTGTTGGTATAAATAAATATATATATGTACATCTCCTATGCAAAATGTGGGACATAGCCATACTAGGAAATTCATTCACTGTCTATCTGAAATTCAAATTTAGCCAGGTGTCCTATATTTTATCTGGCAACCCTACCTGGGCAGCTTTAGAAAATTCTCAAGCCTGGCCTTCCTCCTGGGCATTGAGGCTCAACTAGCCCTGGCCTCGTTTCAGATCTCCTGGGAGGGTTTAATGGGCACCCAAGAGTCAGAATGACTGATTTGCAGGGACAGGAAGCTCTGAGTTGGTGGCAAGAGCCCATTCTAGGCTGCTGTCATCACCTACCTTCCTGCTGCGACCTGGAAGGGCCTGCGAGTCTCCTCTTTGATTTCAAAAGTGGTGTGGGGGTTAAACATGCATTGGATGTTTTTTAACCCTTTGCCACTCTTTAATAAGCATTTTTTTTTTTTTTGTAGAAGTGAGGATGGAACCTAGAGGTTCTTTACCACTGAACCACATCCCCTGCTCCCCCTTTTCAGACAGTCTTGTTAAGTTGTCCAGACTGGCCTCAAGCTTGCAATCCACCTGATTCAGCCTCCCCAGTAGCTGGGATTCAGGCTCAGTAAGAACTTTTTTTTTCTTTGGTATTAAGAATTGAACCTAGGGCCTTTGCACTGAACTGCAACCCAACTCCTTTATAATTTTTAACTTTGAGACGGGGTCTCCCTGAGTCACTAAGTTACCCAGGCTGGGCTCAAACTTGTGATCTTCCTACCTCAGCTCCCGAGCCGCAGGGATTAGAGGCATGTGCCACTTTGCCCAATGTAATAAGAGCTTTTGGTAGATTGGCAGCTATGAATGAGGGCATCAGGTAGGAGGGATGTGGTGACCCAGTCCTGGGCCTATTAGGGAACATTATTATTATTGTTATTATGGCTAATCTTTATCGAACCTTTACTCTGTGCCAAGTACCATGTTGAACACTTTTGAAACATACTGTTAATTTAGCCTCACAGCAATCTCATAAGACCTGCATTGTTACAACTCCCATCTCACAGATGAAGAAATTAAAGCCAGAGAGGGTAAGCATCTCACCCAAGGTCACACAGTGCTCTGATAAACCTTACCTCCTAGGGCAGCCTTATGTGACTGTCATGGAGAAACCCAAGGCAGAGGAGCAGCTGCAGAGGGGGACGCAGCTCCCCAAGGCTCAGGGCTTCCCTGAGAGGGACAGACAGAAGCTGACGCCACCTGAACATAGCTCCAGCTTCTGCAGATCTGTAAGACTGACTCAAAACCCCCTTTCCCGAGAATCCTAGAAGAGAGCCTTGCAAAGGGAGAAGGCAGATCCTTGGCCCTAGGGAGGAGGACAGGAGAACCTGGTCTTGGGACTCTGTCAGGAGGGAAGGAGTGGGGCATCGGAGCCCTCTCTTCTGTCTTCCCTGTCTGTCTGTCTCCCACCCTGGGCTTCTCCGTGCTCATTGCCACCTCTCAGATTTGCGAAGGACGGGCTGTGGCCATCCTGCGGCCGCTGAGTTTACACACCCTGGATCAGAACAGACAGCATAATGTGAGGATCAGGGCCTGGCGGGAGTGTGAATGATGGTCTTCTTTCATTCTGTCCTCTCTCCATCCTTTTCGGACCAAGGCAGCTGTGTTTCTGCTAACCCGTGGTCTCAGAAGCCGTGAGGGTTTCCCAGGATGATCATGGGGATTCCCTGCTCCAGACAAGGGGTTCCTCCCTGGGTCCCTGCTGTGACAACTGAGGATATCAACACATCCCATGCAAACCCCTCTGTAGGACTGATACTGTGACCCGTGGTCCTTCTGGGGCACTGGGAGGATGCCTTCCCCCGTGCCCCTAGCTTTCCTCCCGGGACATCCTTCCTCCCCTACAGTGAGCTAACCACAGCACACCCTGCAGTCTGGACGGGTGGAGGTTTCCCCAAATCTTCAAGTCCTGTTCCTTCCTGCCTGCTGCTTCTTCCCCGCGTCCATCTCTCTTCTCCCACCTCTGACCACAGCACCATCGAGAGACCAGGCTGCGCTTCTGACACCTTGCAGGGAAATCTCAGCTGAAATGCACAAGCTCATCTCTCACAGTTCTGCTTTCCGGGTAACAACAGGGCACCACCCCTGCCCTCTGCCTCCACGGGACAAGGGTCCCCCTCCTCTACTTTCCAAGAAACGTATTCCTCATTTCCCCTGAGCCTTCAGCAGCCGCACCTTCCACAAAGAATTTCAACCCCCAGTCTGCTGATGACTTAGGTGTTCTCAGAGATGAGCTACACTCTCTCCACAATTCCCGAGTCTCCCAGAAATACCCCTGACTCCCACATTTCTACCGTCCAGGCCTTTTCTATCACGTGGCATCAAATTCTTCCAAATTCCAAAGTTGCTTCCACACTTTTAGGTATTTGTGATCGCAGCACCCCACGTATGGCACCCAAATCTGTGTTTTTTTCCTCCCCCTGCCCCTGTAATTGCTGTGAAGTGACCACGTAGTTAGCAGCCGAAAATGACACAAATGTATTCTTTTGGAGCTCTGAGATTAGAAATCTGAAATCAGTCTTGTGGGGTTAAAGTCAAGACACCGGCAGCAGGGCTGGACCCAGGGAAGAGCCTGTCCCTCCCTGCTTCCTGCAGCGGACACAGCCTGGCCGTTCCCGGCTCTGGCTGCATCCCTCCCATTGCGCTCCCGTCTACACAAGGCTTCTCCCCCAGCACGGATGCTTCCTGTATCTCTCTTCTAAGGCTCACGCTGAAGTTGGGAGTGTGCATCTGGGGCCAGTGGCATGTACTCGTCTCAGCCACTGAGCAGTCTGAAGTCACAGAGTCACTGAGCCCAGGAGTTTGGGGCCAGCTGAGCGACCCAGTAAGACCTCATCTCTTAACTAGTATTAAGACCACTCACATGATGCAGGGTAATCTCCTCATACCAAGGCCCTGCATACTCCTGTTTTCAAATCCCTTCTTCCATATAAGGCAGCACTCAAGGTTGCTTGAACATTTGGGGGGGGTGCGATTCAGTTTGTTACAGAAGGGAATGCGAGAGATTATAAACTGGTTATAGGGTTAGACATGGTGGAGTGAAGGTAAGAGAGAAAGTAAGAGAAAAGAAGGGGAGTAGAAGAGTGAGAAAAGATGCAAACAAAAACTTGTTTTTCATGTGAAAAAAGCTGGCCATTTTTCAACCATCATGTATAATATAAGCCTGTTCACTTCAAATTAGAGTTATGTGAAATTAGATGGATGTGTGTGTTTACACGGAGAGACAGGCATGAAAGTATGGTCAACAAAATATGGCCAACACGTCAACATATGGGTAGTGGGGTTTGAGGTATCTTTATCATCTTTCTATTTTTATGTATTGCACAGCATTTTTATAATTAGTATGTATTATTTATGTACTCTAAAAATAATAAAACTACTTCATGTGACAAATATGTTTAAACTTTTTTTAATGAAAAAAGATTAGATCTTCAATTCCCATATTTCTATGACAGAGGGTCTGATTGGCCTATCTTGGGTCAAGTGACCATCCTCGATCCAATCAGCCTGGGAGGCAGGGTCACATGACACCAACATGGCTGCCAAGAGGCCTTCCCTATTAGAGGATGGGGGAATGGGAAGTTCTCAAAGAAGGGATATCAAGTACTCTGTGTTAAGGGATTTTATTAGGGAAAAACTATGTGTGGGTCACAATCCAAGTATTGTGACCTTGAGGTGCCATGATGATGGGAAGGCATCAGCCTTTGGTGCATGAGGTGCAGGAGAACACTGGAGAAGGCGTGGAAGAGGGTGCAAAAAGAAGAGGAAAGATACTGAGAGGCAAGAGAGGAGACAGAGAGAGGTTTAGAGCCAGAAAGAAGGGGAGAGAGAGACAGAGGAGTGATACCGAGGGCGAGACGGGCGGTGCTCCCCCTGAGCCAAGTCCCCCGGGAGGGATGCCCTGTGGATCTGTGTCCCTGCTCTGCCTGGGCACCCCAGGCTCTCTCCTGGAGAGGCCCAGACTGGTGCTGTTCGGAAAGGCCTTGATTACAGCCCTGCTCTCCATCTTGCCTCTGTGGAACCATGATGAAGTCATTTAACTTCTGATCCCCCGTTTCCCCATCTTCCAAGTGGAGACAGTCATAACTGCTTCTCAGAGTATGCACAGACGATTTGTGGAGATGACAAACACTCAGCATAGAGGAGATTCCCGATGAATTCTCTTTATCCTCCCCATTATTCCTATTGACAGTATAGTCTGCTTGGGTCCGGGAGAATTGGCGCATGGATCTAGGGGTGAATGCAAGTCAAGTCCTCACAGGTCCCCTGGGGCTGGGTGAGGACTGAGTGGTGAATGGGAGCCAGTGTAAGGGAAGAGTTCAGAACAGTGGCCCGGACATATGTGTGCCCAAGAAATGCCAGCTGCCGTGTGTGTCTACAGAGGAGGGGGGGAGCGAGGGTACACAGAGACAAGGGATAGACCTGCCTGAGAAAAACAGAGCAAGACCGGGACGGGGAAGGAGGAAGAGAAGGAGACAAAGAGACAGAGAGACCGAAAGGAAGAGGAAGAAGAGGGAGGGGAAAAGGAGAGAGGAGAACGGACAGAAGGGAAAGGGCACCAGGACAGAGTCAAGCACAGAGGGGAGGAAGAGGCAGAAGCAAAGGCGAGGAGGTGACGGGAGACCAGGAGAGAGGCAGACAACGAGACCGAGCCTGCTCCTGTCCCCAGCTGCTGCCCAAGCTGCTTCTGATGCCTCGCTCTTTCCCACCTTCCGCAGGCCTCCCCATCTATGCCAGATGTGTGGTGCTGCCCAGCTGTCCCCTGCCCATGGACCAGGGACCTCGGCACGGCCCGTCACCTCCACTGCCATCTGTCTTGGACCCGTCCAGATCCAAGTGACCATAAGCACCATCCACTGACCTGTCTGCTGGCCCCCACCAGCCTCCTCCAGACTCCTCTACTGGCCAAGCGGAACTATAAATGTCCTACTGTCACCCGCTATCTGTCTGCCACCCCTCCCGCTCTGGGCAAGGACAGCGGGGCCGTAGAGCAGACACCCTTTAACCACATCTCACACCCACGCCCAAGCTCGAAGCATCCCTGCCTATGTGGTGAGGGGACATCTGGGGGAGGAGCTTGCAAGGGGCACTGTCAGGGGCTCCACGGTGGCTCTCACTCGGGCAGCAGCAGTGGCGTTGATGGACGAGTAGCCGTCCGCCGGGCTCTGCTCCATACTCCTGCAGTTCATACTGGGTGATATGTGGGACCATCAGGGCACTGAAGGGGCGTCGACCCAGCCTTCTGCCCTCAGGGCCGGGACCAGAGACTGGGCCTGTGCAAGCATCTCGAGACACCTGTGCTCCCAGGACTTGTCTGGGCCACGTCGCACGTGCCAGGCCCTGTGCTATGGAGGGAGAGCCAGGATCTACTGGACTCACCTCACGCCCTCGGGCAGCCAGATGGGACAGGGAGAGGCTCCAGACGTGAGTGAGGGTAGGGGGGCAGCTGTCTCTTGCATATTCTTTAAATGCTCAGTATGAGACATCCGGAACCTTCTGCAGACCCGGACTGGGTGAGGCTGCGGAGCAGGCCTAGCACAGGGATCTTCAGGAAGTGACGGGAGGTCCCGCTGGGGTGAGCGCAGCACTCTTCCTTCCTTCCACCTCCTCCTCTGTAAAGTGCGGGGCTCAGGCGGCTTCTGGGAGGTTGGCTGGGGGTGAAACATGTGGCCAGGGATGCACAGCTCCCGGACTTCTGTCCCAGCTGGACAGGAAGCGCAGGCTCTCCACGTTACCACGAGGCGGCTCTCCCTCTTCCACCCCTCCATGCGGCAGTCCCTTGAGAATACGAGCTTTCAACCTGCGAAATGGGGGTGACACCGCTCAGGGGGTGAGGAGCGACGCACACGCCACCCCCAGCATGCTCGACGGGCCCACCTTTGTACCTGCCGGGCCTTCTCTCCCTGGGCCCAGGGGAGGAACACACTGGGTGCCCTAAAATCGTACAAACTTGCGCTCACATGGGTCTGGAGGGCCCAAGTTCTAAATCAAGCCACCAACGGTGTCAGCTCCTGGCCGAGGCCCTAAGGGAGACTCTGTTCTCTGCTTACTCTTTTCAATATCTGTTCTCATTTCTTTCTTTTCTTTTTGTATTTGTTAAGATGCAACTCTTCTTCTGTATCCACA
The DNA here is from genome assembly GCF_012274545.1 of Fukomys damarensis. NCBI lineage: Eukaryota > Metazoa > Chordata > Mammalia > Rodentia > Bathyergidae > Fukomys > Fukomys damarensis. The sequence continues at coordinate 14,930,363 of NW_022900924.1, read as the reverse complement.
GGCTGAGGCACTGCAAAGTCCAGGGCACAGTACTGGCCTCAGGTGCGGCTGCATCCAGGGGCTCAGAGGAGCTTCCCAGGCATCGGCTCTCAGCAGCTCTCCGCGGATGGCCGTCATTGTCAGGTAAGTGCTCCTGTCTTGCGTGTAGGGTGGCTTCATCCCATCAGCTCAGCAGAAAGAAAGCCTCTTTCCGAATAGCTCCAGGCAAAGCCCTATTACGGGTCTGGCTTGAGGCACAGGGTTCCCAAGAGCACACAATGGGTGGTGGGCAGTGAGGAGACTTGGAGAAAGGTGATAGGGAGAGAGGACTACCCAGTGCCAGGAGGTCCTTTTTGGAGCACAGGAAGTGTCCAGATGAGAGACACTCCTGAGCACAACAAGCCCATTATCCTAAAGGTGGAAATGGAGAAACTGAGGCCCAGGAGGGGAGGGGACCTGCTTGGCCTGGGACACCCTGTGAGTCAGTGCAAAGCAGGAACCAAGACATTGGTCCCAGATTCCCCTCTGGCCTTCATTTCCCCTTGGGCCACATCAAACGGCCCTGAAGGGTGGGCAGGCATCCTCCAGGCGGACGAGGAGGGCCGTCCAGGAACCCAAGCCCCTCCGTGTCTCCCTCCCTTCCTCCATTTTTTCCTTCCTCCTCTTTTCCCTCCTCCTTCGTTTCTTTCTCTCCCCCACCGTCCCTCTCAGGTGACTATGGGACGAGGCCAGGAGTGGCGGGGCCGGGAGCACCCTGGAGACACAGGCACCCAGGGAAGATGCAGCTTCCCCAGGCGGAAACAAAACACACAGCTGGGCCTCGCAGCTCCCTCTCCCGGGGTGGCGATGGAATGCGTCTGACTGCGGTCGTCTTTTCACAGGGCAGCACCCTAAACACAGACAACTTTTCTTTGTCAGTTATACCTCTCCGTAAAGCTGAAGAGAGAAATGAAGAAAACTGAGAGAAAACGGGGCAGCTCTTGGGCTCCAGGGTGGCTCCCCGGGGACAGCAAAGCTTGTGGAAGAGAGGTGACCCGGGAACTGGGAAGCCACGGGACAGCCCCCGAGTCCTGCCCTCCAACCTGACCCGGTCTCCATGGAAACCGGCTCAGCCTGCCCCCTGCTCACGGCCTTGGGGTGGCTTGGCCGAGCTGGGTGGCGGCGGTCCGGTCTCACACAGTGCTGAGTGCTTGGCTCTGGGGGGCCTCCTGTTGCCCTTCTGTCCCACTGGGTCCCGCATTAGTTCTGGTGTCCTTGCTTGGTTGGCCTTCTGCTCAGAAGGACAGTGCCTGAATTCCAAACGGAGATGACAGGCGTTGTGGCCTTGGCAAGTCCCCTATCCTAAAAGTGGAGGTGGGTTTTCATCTCCCAAGTGACCCAGCCTCATCTTCACCCTTCCGGGACTCCAGCAGCCTCCTGCACTAGGAGGGCTCTCAGCTCTTGTCCTCCCGATGCCCTCTGCCCCCTCCCAGCGTGCGCACCTTTCCCGCTGGTGGTCCTTGTGTCCGCTGTGTCCCCGCTGCCTGGAACACCACTCCCTGGGCTCTTCCTCCTCTTCCTCCTCTTCCCCACTCCCCTCTTCTTTAATGGTGGTAGGGACTGAATGCAGGGATTTTTGCACTGAGCTACATCCCCAGCCCGTCTGTTTGATTGACTGATTCAGACAGGATCTTCCTAAATCACTAAGTTGCTTAGGCAGAGCTAGAACCTTCGATCCTCCTGCCTCAGCCTCCCAGGCTGCTGGAATTACAGGTGTGCACCACCACGCCCAGCTTACCCTGAGTTTATGTCACCGTCTCTGGAGCGTCACCCAGTTAGTGCCTGCCCCGTCTGGTCCCCTGATGATCCTATCCCCTGTCCCGCTGTCTTCGCAGTGCTGGCCCTGTCGGTACCAGTCACAGAGCTGAATGGAGATGCTCCCGTCTGCTCCCTGAGGACCCAAACCAGAACAAGAGCCAGGGTCCCCTTTCCGTCCTCAGGCAGGAGCCTTTAAAATGCACTGCCCCGAGGAGGCTGTAAAACCCAGGACAGCATGGTTTATCACACCCATTCCAACACGACCTGGGTCAAATCCAGCTTCTCCCAAATCATAAAATCCTAGAATGTCAGAGCTGGCGCGACCAGGGGCCGCTGAGCTCCCAGACCTGGCTGGTCATGAACTCATCTGGGGACAGTGGGGGAAACTGACCTGGCAGGGCAAAGAGCACCCAGCACCTGGGGACAGAGAGGACAGGGAGAGCTCCGGAGCAGAGCGGAGTCCCACGCTGGGTGGGGTGACACGGCTCCTTGGTCACCCTCGGCACCCACCTGCTCAGCCCTGGCCCGGGCCCAGCGTGGGGACTGTCCGTCCTCAGAGAAAGCAACAGTGCCGAGCTGGAGGCCATCGTGTGTCGCCCTTGCACCCTGGAGGGCAGCCCGAGGCCCTGCCTCCCTCTGGGGCGCTCTGTCCTGTGCAGGCTGCTGCAGACCAGCGGCACTAGAAGGCCTCGCTCTGCGCTGGGGGCTGCGCTGCAGGCACCGTGGAGAGAGGCAGGCAGTGCAGGCAACACCGTGGGGGACCTGAGGGTGGTTCAGGCCCCGCTTCCCCACCGAGGGCAACTGAGCCTCTGTGAGAGGTCTGGCTGGCTGTGTTGGGGGACATTCTGGTCATCACCTCTGGGCAGGTAGAGGCCGGGGGTGCTGGGAAACACCTCACACCATCCAGGGCAGCCCTTACCATGGAGAACCATCCACATCAAGATGATTGTCCCCAATTTAGTGATGAGGGGACAGGGACACAAGAGGGTAAGTGACTTGTCCAAGTGACAGCTCCCAGGTCTCACGGGAGGGCGATGGATGTGCCCACTTGGAGAAGGCGTTTCCAGGCTCGGTGGACCCACGGACACCTGTGTGCGTTATGACCTGATGGTCCCCCGCAAAGGCTCACAGGACAGAGGCCAGCTTTCAGGGACACCGTGTCTAGGGAAACACCGGTCACCTTCCTCACCCTGCTGCTTCCTTGCCCAGCTTGGTGCTCGCTTGCTAGGGCTGCTGTAAGAATCCACCACAAACCAGGAGCTAAAAACAACAGAAACTTACACTGTCAGTTCTGGAGCCGGAAGTCGGAAGCCAAGTAGGGCCATGCTCTCTCTGGAGGCTCTGGGGTGGGGGTGGGAGGTGCTTCCTGTTCTCTTCCAACTTCCGGGGCCTCCTGGCTCCTCGGCTGTGAGGATGTCGTTCCAGCTCGGCCTGTATCTTTGCACAGCCTCCTCCCTGCTAACTGTGTCTTCTCCGTTTCTGTCTTTTATAAGGACAACCCCCCCCCTGGATTCAGAGTTCCTGCTCAGTCCAGATGATCATGATCCCACCTTGAGGTCCTTAATTACATCTGCAAAGACCCGATGCCCACATTGAGAGGTGCCAGGAGGTAGGGCTCGATACTGTGTATCTTTCTGTGGAGGGCGGGCACCTTTTACCCTACAGCAGTGGTGCAGTTATCAAAATACAGCACCACTAACAACGACAGTGAGACTCACCTTGTCCCTTCCGATCCAACCCCGAGCTCTTTCGACGTGCACTGACCTCGTGGAAGACTTCATTGGCGGTGTCTTCTTTGATCCTGAGACACCGAGGCAGGGAGTTTGCTTTTAAATGCAATTCCTACTCCCAGAAGATGCTGTTTCTTTTTCTTTTCTTTCTCTCTCTCTCTCTCTCTCTCTCCCCCCCACCTCCCC
>NW_022900924.1:14920137-14926550 GCF_012274545.1 Fukomys damarensis | reverse complement strand
TCCTGCTCCCTCTCTCCACTCCCCACTCTCTCATTAGTACTGGGGATTGAACCCAGGGTCTTCACACTGAACTATACTGCCAGCCCTTTGTTATTTTACTTATTTTTTTGTTTTGTTTTGAGACAGGGTTTCACTGAGTCACTAAGTTGCATAAACTGGGCTCAAACTTGTGATCCTCCTGCCTCAGCCTCCAAGAGTGATTAGAGAAACGTCATTTAGTTACCAGGTAGGGTCCCCAAAAGGAGAACAGAATTCCCTAAGCTGGCCCTGGCCCTTTTCTCCTCCAATCCCACCCACACCATCTGAACGTTTGAGCCTCACCCCATGTAAATGTTGGCGCCCCGCCCCCATACCAAGGCTTCCGGAGGCGGGGCCTTGGGTGTGACGTCGTGAGGGCAGAGCTGTCTTGAACGAGGCCAGTGCCCTCATAAAAGAGACCCCAAAGAGCGCAAGGGCCCGAGTTCGATACTTATTACTAAAAAAGAGAGAGAGAGACCCCCCCCCTAAGGGGCTACCTGTCGCTCCCATTGTGGAGGACACAGCCTGCCGGAAGACACTCTTTATGGACCAGGAAGTACCTGCACTAGACCAAGTCTGCCAGTACCTTCATCTTGGGCTTCACAGCCCACCGCCCCGCCCCCATCTCCAGCATTTCATCACCGTGGTGGAGGGGAGGGAAGAGGGTCTCAGGGACCCGGATGGGGTAGAAGTGGGGCTGCAGTGCCTGTTCCTCCCACAAGCCCTGTTCCCTCCTGCTCGCTCAGTGACCTGAGCTGCCCCTCTCTTGGCCTCAGTTTGCCCTCTGTGCCATGAAGGGTTGAACGAGAGCAGAGGCGCAGACTCGTCAATCTCACCTTCCCCTTTTCCGTCTAATCTGAGCCTGCTGCCATGTCTGGCCCTCAGGAGAGTTTACCTTCATGCAAAATCTGGATGCGTGGCCCCTTTGGGGAAGAATCAATCACGCCGGGCCACCCTGGGTCCCTCCTCCTGAGGGGAGCGGTCCGGTCCTTCCTCCATAGCAGGAAGGGAGGGATACGTGATGAGCCCATTTCCCAGTTTCCTGGGAGGGGAAGGGAAAGCTCCCAACTCCTCGAGACAGATTCCCTGCTCTCTCGGTCCCTAAGGAGATGGACCCTGGGCCAGGGTTGGCGTCAGGGCCTGCGAATTGGGTTTGGGCAATGGTATCAAGTGACACAGCATCTGTAGCGGCCCAGTTCTCCTCACAGTGCACAGTGTCACAGTTCATGGCACTGGGGCTAAGACCCAGCTCTGCCACTCCTGAGCTGTGTGACCATGGGCAAGTGACTGGACCTCTCTGAGCATCAATATCTTCATCTATAAGTCGGGGATCCAGAAAGTGCTTACCTCAAAGGACACCACAAGGAGTTAAATGAGACGATGAACTAAAGCCCCCAGCTCAGCGCCCAGCACATAGGAGGTCTCTGTGCCAGTCACCCACGATGCAATGCCGCCCTTCAAGGGGCACAGTCTATTTTCCCACCGAATGAAACTAGCCTGGTTTTGGGACTTGCTTTGCTCCACAGATACAGGGGAAGTTGTGCAGTCCCAGTTCTGAGCCTGAGCTGGAGTAGGTCTTCCATCTTCTGACACCTTCTCAGCACTCTGAGAGGCTGGGGCAGAAAGATCATTAAGTTTGAGCCCAGGAGTGTGGGCGCCTCTAGCAGCTGGAAGAGATGAGAAAATAGATTCTTCCCAGGGGCCCCTATGGGAACCAGACTGCAGGAGGAGTTCTGACCTCAGGAACTGTCACAGAATAAACGTGGGCCGTTTTCAGCCGCCGAATTTGTGGTCACTTGTTACAGCAGTAAGAGGAGACTCATACGGCGTACAGGTCCCTGGGCCCCTACACCGCCTGCCCTGTGATAAACAGCAGGCCGAGAATGCATTTCCCTTGTGAGTGAGGACCTAGGAGTCAGTAAGAAGCAGCCACCCTAATAATAAGAGCTAATCACTCTGGAGTTCTCACCCCACACAAAGCATATCAGGCATCTTCACAGAAGGCACACTTAGAAGGACTTTTATCTCCCCTATTCACAGAGAGGACACCGAGGCTCTGAGCCCTTCTAAGACGCACCCAACCCAAGCGGCACCACTGGAAGGTGGCAGGTCTGGGACTCACAGGTCTGTGTGGCCCCCAAATCCTCACCACTCCCCTCCCCTGGCTCAGCTCCTGCATAAGGGCCTCCCCCATTTGGGTTTGCCTCTTTCCTGAGAAGGGGGGCCAGCCCCTCACTTCTTTCTCCTCAAGCCTCAACAAAAGGTGCTTTCTCTCTTCATGGGCTATTTTATATGGTGGAGACGAGCTGGCATTTTTGAAAGGAACTTTATTTCCTTTTGGCTTTCCCTCAGCTTTGTGGCAAAGAAAACAGCAATTGCAAAAATTCAGACAAGTTCTCAGACTGCAGATTTCTGATCCTGAGAATTCCCTCCAGCCAGGATGGGCTGGCAGTGCTGACTGGCACCACGCCTGGCTTCCCTTCCTCCCAGCTCCAGACCCCCACCTGCTGGGCACCATCTTGTCTCCCATCCTTGGGAGACATTTACCTAAAATTAACGGGACGTGATGATCTGACTTATAGAGGAGCTCCGTGCCTTTTTCCTTCACTCTTTCTCATGTTAAAAGCGCCCCCAATTTTCTTTAGGAGAACCGCAGCTCACTCTCTCTGGATCCTATGTCCTCCATTTGCTCCTCCCACCCCCAGCGCCTGGGATAGGAAGTGACCCAGGGCAGGCCAATGAGATTCCTACATCCCCTCTCTCTATGGGGATTGGTTCGGGCATATGCACATGACCCAAGAAGAGCCAATCAGAGCCAAGGACCAAAGATAACGTGGGTGAAGGCTGCTGTCATTGTAGTTGCTGCTTCCAGTAGCTGGGGACCATCTTTGCCAATGTCTGAGGATAAACTCCCCAAGGATGAAGATAGTGCAGAGGAAACACAGCTGGGACTTCAAAGGAGGAAGATCTTCAATGACATTGCTTGAGGACCTGGATCCAGCTGTGCCTGAAGTCCTCGAGGAGAAAATGAGTAGGTTTTGCCTCAGCCACTTTGCGTCAGGTGGCTGTCACACTCGGCCCCACCCGCGTAACGGCTAACATCCACTGAACACTGTCATAGTTTGGGTCACCCTGAAAGCTGAGGTTGACTCGGTGCAGATAACTTTCATGACAGTAGTCTCTGTTAGTGTACAGGCTCATCTGTGAGGCTGTTGCTATGATAGTGAGGACTCCCTGTCTCTGGGCTCCACTGAGGAACGAAGAGGATGTTTCCAGAATTGTCTCCTGGACACCAGGAGGGAGCAGTAGCAGCCACTGATCGGTGAGGGGCAGGTGGAGTGAGAGCCCCTGTCTGAGGCCTGACCCTTGGGAGTTCGGACGTGTTAGGTCACCCGGCAAAGGGGAATTCAGAGGACAAAGGGGAATTGTTTTTAAGCATGAACTGAGGGTGTGGCTCAGCGGCAGGCTTGCCTAGGATGTGCAAGGGCCAGGATGTTCGGCCCCCAGTTCTGGAGATGGGGGAGGGAAACCAAAAGTGAGTGTGGCTGTTAAGGCTGCATGTGGGGTTCAGGCTGCTGGTTGGGAAACCCGTGAGTGGAGGGGAGAGCCTGGCTTCTCCAGGAGACCCCGGTACAGTCACAAGCGTTCTCACGGATGGTAGTGGGGGCGGAAGACGGGACTCCCGAGGTGGCCAGGGGAGAACTCAGCCCAGCTTGGCTGTCTTGGTGACGGAGGAAAGACTGTGACGCAGGGCATGTGGTGGCTTTGGAAGCTGGAAAGGGCCAGACGTGAGTCTCTAGGCTGCGGTAAAGGCAGCTCTTGATTTCAGCTCAGTGGGACTGTGGCAGGCTTCTGGCTCCCAGAATGGGGAGATGTTCCATGTGGGTTGTTTCCACCCGCAAGGGGTGCTGATGTCATAGGGCAGACACAGGAAACTGACTCCAGCCGCTGCCCAAATGTCCTGGCCCCCAGGGGTCTCTCTGTTGGTGGCAGTCCCAGCCTGAGGGGCCCTCTGGCATGATTCATCAGCACAGCATAAACAAGCAAACTATCGCGTCTGACTCAGCCTCTCTCCTGGGCTTTCCTGGGGGTCACTGCTCAGGCACCTGCACCCTGCCTCATCATGGGTAGGACCCAAAAGGAGGGTCGTTCTGTCCCCTGGGCCTGGAAATGTCCCACCTGGGGATGGCATATGAGTGAATGCAGCCCTGCCCACAGCAGACATCACTAATCAATTGCAGCATTTGTGCTCACTGCATCCAGACATGGTGAAACATCTTTCTTCACAGGGATCTAGGCAGGCGCTACCAGTGCAAAGGGAGCTGGGAGAGTGAAGAGGCCACTACTGGTTACTTCCTACATATATGAATCCACCATCCCCTTCAGCAACAAACTTCAAACTCTGAAAATCAAGATGGGAAAATTAGCTCAAGGGAAATGTGGCTTAAAGGATTCCAATCCCTTCCCTTTCTCTCTGTCTCCCACGATTGCCTCTTCTGTTGGGTCTTCCTATTACCAATGGTATCTGCAAAGATGGTGTCCATTCATTGAGCACCTCCTATGTTCCAGGCATTGTTGTAGACCCATTTCTGAGCCTTCCTATGATGAAAGTATGAGTCCCACTTCGAAGGTGAGGACAATGAAGCTCAGAGGCATTAAATGCTTTTTACCTGTCTGTTACGAGACCCTGTAAGGGAAAGCCCCTCACGCAAGGCCAGCTGCCTGAATTTAGTGAGACACCGAGGTCTGTGCTCAGATTACCTTAAAACACAGCAAAAGTCGGCGTAAGGAGCAAAAGTTAGAAAAGGAGATGGACTCCTCCATTTATTCATCAAGAAGTTTCTGAGCACTTCACCACGTGCCAGGTACTGTGGCTACAGCACTTCCTGCTCCAGACATAATGTTTATCCTGCAAAGAGAGGCCAAACATGTACAAGTAAACGACCGACCCACAGATGGTACAATGTGCCCCCGAGGGTGTGAGGAGGGTGCTGAGACGTCCCCACTCTCCTGCCTCACCAATGGCATCCTATCGGAGTCCTAGGCTTCTCCCAGTGGGCAAGGCCACCGTCTCAAATAGCTGCTACCCGTGTCTCCAGCCCCGTCGTGACGCCCAGGGCAGTCTTCTAACCACTTCAGCTCTTCTTCGTGTATTAAATATTGATCGGGTGCCTCCTGCATCTGGGGGGACGGCTGTCTCATCTGCTCTGACTGCATTTACTCACGAACTCTTATCCTGAGTGCCCAGTGCTGTGGGGACTTAGTGGTGAGGTCTACAACCGTGGTTTACGAGATTACTAGAGCCCAAAAGATTGTGGAGGTCCTGGGTAGAGTTTGAAAGACCTCGTGTTCTGCCAACACAGCGTGGCCACTGGTCATTTCCAACAAATGGCTGTCACGGAAATGCAGCCCCAGCATGGGCAGGCATTCCTACTTAAAAAAAAAAAAAAAAAAAAAAGCCAGAAATTAAATAGTTCTGTGAAGTCTCTCAATTTTATGTTATATTTTATTTTATTGGTACTGGGAATTGAACCCAGTAGGACCTCTTGCTCTACAATCCCAGCTCCATGTGTTTGTTTAAGGTTTTTTTTTTGGGGGGGTGAGATGCAGGGTCTTGCTTTGTAGCCCAAGCTGGCCTTGAACTTGAGGAGATCCCCCTGCCTCAGTCTCCTGAGGATCACAGGTGTGCACCACCCCACCTGGCTGTTTGTTTAAGTTTTGAGATTGAGTCCTGCTCATTTGTTCAGGCTGGCCTCAGTCTTGCAATCTTCCTGCCTCAGCCTGCAAAGCAGCTGGGATTACCATGTACGCCACTGCGTTCGGTCAAGTCTCCCAATTTTTAAGCGTTGGCAAATATATCACCTAAAAATATAAAAACTGAACAAAGGATACAGAATTCCCCTGCTGAGCCAACTCAGGCTTCTTGTTTCACAGATGGGGAAGCTGAGGCTCCGGGCAGCCAAGTCGTTCATCTGTGGTGTTAGGAAGTGCAACTCGGTCTGTTTTCTTCAGATGCTCATGGAGCCATGTCTCCAGGTCACTCAGTTCTGCCCAGGAGCCCCAGGCCCAGGGACCTCCCTGCGGGGGAGTGGAGCTCGAGGTGGGGCACAGCCTTAGCCAAGTGCACGCTTCTCCCTCCCCCTCCCCCTCCCCCAACACATACCCTGTGACCATTTCTGTTTCTTGTTCTTTCTCTCTCCCTCTTCCCTCTCTGTCCACCTCCTGTCTGAGTCTCTTTCTTGGTCTCTCTTCTCTCCGCCTCTCACGTCTCTTCCCCTCTCCCTCTCTGCTCTTTCTCCCCTCACCTGTCTCTCTCCATCTCTCTCTCCTTCCCCCCCACTCCGGCCGCTCCCCACGCCCATCCCCCGGGCCTGCCCTCCCTGCCCTCCAAGTCC
>NW_022900924.1:14907588-14920042 GCF_012274545.1 Fukomys damarensis | reverse complement strand
CCCCAGGTCCCCTTGCTGACAAAAGGCCTATCTTCTCTCTGCCTAAATGATTTAAATTCTAATCAAACATCATTTATAGTACATCTCGGAGCCGTCTCCTGGGAGCTGCTCCCACATGAGATGTTGCCATGGCAACCGGGGGGTCTTGTTTCAGAAATGTCAGATTGTATTATTGTCTTCACACTTCTCTGATAACCTGGTGTCTCTCTCTCTCTTTCCCCCGCTCACACCACCAGCCCCAGGATTTTATACCTCCTCTTTCTCTCTCCCTCTCTCTCCCTGCCATGCCGGCCCCTTGGCTTTCCCAGGACACCCGCAGCTTCCAACCCCAGGGCGAAAGAGGCCTGATGATTTCCTCCCCACCTCTCCTTCCTGGCCCGGGGCCTCCCCCGCTGGGAAAGGGGTCTCCCCTACCGCCCTTCATCTTGCACAGACGCACGGCCCCCTCTAGGGGCTTGCTGGAGGGCTCTGGTGTCATTTTATTTTGCTAGATATGAAAATGAGACATAGATTTTTCCCGGCGATGCGTGTGTGAAGTTCTAATCTGGCTTTTCAGGATTCTTTTTTTTTTTTTTCTTTTGGGGGCAGGGAGGGGGAGTGGCAGGAGAAACCGAGCCCCTGACGGATGCAGAAGGAGAGGCATGTCGGGGCGTGTGCGCGGGAGACGGCTGTGTGTTCCCGTGTGTGCACCTGCCTGCTATGCGTGTATGTGCCTGGTCACGTGCGTCTGGCCCCTGCCCTAGTCCTCCCTGGCTCTGGGGACACAATGGCCACATCCATGCTGGAGCCCACATCAGCCCCTGCCAGGCCGCGGGGAGACTGGCCCACTGTCAATATCAGAGCAGAAGCCACAGCGGCCCAGAGGGTGCTTTGAGGTCTTTGCCACTGCCCAGCTGGGATCTCACAGAGCGCTATTTATGTGGATTACATCATTTAATCCCCCAGGGGAGATTTTATTGTTATCCTCACCTTACAGATGGGGAAACTGAGGCTCAGGCAGGCAACATGAAGGAGAAGGAGCCACGTAAATGGCAGAGGTAGTTACAGAAATGAAGCTCCCTGCTCCCCTTTCTCCACTCTGTGCCAGACCTCCCAGCAAAGAAGGCGCAGGCGGGACCTTCCAACGCCCCTCTGCGTGGCACCCCTGCCGTGGGACCCTGAGACACAGTGTGTGGCTGCACAGCCCAGGGCTGTCGGGATGGGGGTCCTGGAGACTCTCAGTGACTTCTCAGCAGGGGACCTGACATTTACAGTGTCCTCGGACCTCAAAAAAGTATGTTCCGGGTCCTCACAGAGACCCGGACAGACACGGGACCTCCAGCTCGCCGGGGCTCTCGCTGAGTCTGCGTCTCCCAACGTGTCCTATGACCTATGACCTATGACCTATGACCGTTTCCCAGAACATGGACTCCAGAGAGACAGACAGGGAGAGACCCAGGCCCCGCCCATCGGAGCCGCCCGCGCGTGTTTGTCCAGGCCGGGCATTGATCGCGCTGCCTGTCTGCGCCACCTCTGATAAATCCTGGCCTCGGTAATGAACCTCCCTGCACACGTTCGCAAAGCACACACCAGCCCTGGCCCCAGCGGTTAATATTTAACTGAATAAGGGCCATAAATATGGAAAATGGGACTTTTAATTAAATAAGCAGCTTTTAAAAGGGCCCTTGGGCGGGAGAGGCTTTTGTTTAAATATGATTGATTTGACATGTCCTTCCACTCTCCCGAGCTGCCTCCTGACGTTAACTCTTGGCCCTTGGCCCCAGGAGCAAGTTGGCGAGGCCAGGCCCATCCTGCTGGGGAAGCAGGCCAGTGGGAAGCAGGGGTCCCATGGGGTGTGAGTTCCTCTGCAGCTGGGTTAACCCCTCGGGCACTGCTGGAGTCTCACCTTTTGAAGGTCAGGCCAGCAGGGAGGTCCCCCAGATCTCAGGGTGCAGGGGCCCCTGTGGGGGCTGAACCACCATTGTCTGTCCTCTGTGCCTCAGTTTCCACATCCGTAACATGGGAACAATCGGGCTGGGTGTGTCCCAATATGAGGGGGACGACAGCATGCTGTTCCCTTTCCTGGCGTCACCAGGAACATGACCAGGAGGTCAGGAGGGGGCCCAGGAGGGCCCAGGGCTGCATTCAGAGTGGACCCCATACCCCCCACTGGCACTGGGCCCCACAAGTTCTCAGAGTTCTGCCCAGACCCGTCACAGGCGGCAGTGACTCACCCAGCAGCTCAAAACCCTCCACTGCCGTCTGGAAGGAGAATTTGGCAGTCAACCCCGCCTGTCTCCAGCCTCTGAGCAGGTGGCCTTTAACTTCTAAAACTTTCCAAAAAGAGAAACCAACTCCAGTCTATTTTGAAGTCACTCTGTAGAAAGCACGTTCTACCGGGCAGATTCCGTGCACGCCTGGCCTCAGAGCCCTCCAGTCCTCTGCCTTCCTGGGTGAAGGAGCCCATCCCTGAGGGGCCAAACCATAGGCTCGGAGCTGCCCCACCAGGGAGCAGTGCAGTGGGGATTGGGATCCAGGCTGCTGTGTCCCCAGTGCATATCCTGGGCCCCATGGCATCCTGGTCTGGTCCAGACTTGGCTCCTGTGAGCAGGCATAGAAGCCACCACCTCTCTGAACAGTTAGGACATCTTTTATTACCGGAGGCCAAGCCCAGTGGGGTCGCACAGCTGCCCAGTTTATCAACACACCTCCCACCCTGCCTGCAGGCCAGCTCTTCCCCGGGAGGCCCAGGTGCGATTCCTTCCCTCGCTCCTCCTGTCAGTCCTTGCCTGCGCTTTTCGTTGCTGTCTCCTGGGGTCATCCACCCATCCACCCATCCACTCACATAGTCGAGAACCAGTTCCTGATGACCTTATTCTATTTCCCCAACTGTAAGATCAAACATTTTTTTTTCTTTTCAGCATTTTGAAACTGGATTATATTTCCTATCCACACCCATTTTTATTGGCTAGAAATGCATCCTTAAACAGAGGATTACCCCTCCAGCCAATCCTACCTTCAGACTGGAAGGAGAGTTTGTACCTCGCCCGTGCCACCAGGAGTGGGAGGAAATTGAGGGATCTCAGGCAGACCTGGCTGCTGCTCCCCGGAGCTCACTGCCGACTGCAGATTATACCTTAAAAAGCACCCTTCTTTCTAATTCCCCAAACACCCCGTTCTGACACATTCACTCTTTTACAGTTTTAGTGCACCCTCCCATTTCTTGTGTCTCTGTGCCCAGAAGGCGATTTTATGAAGGGAAGAGGTCAAGGGAACTGAGCCCTTACACTCTCCCAGGGACTGTTCTAAGAGGTATCGTGCACTCTCTCATTTCACCCTCGCCACAAGCCAATAAGTTGCGTGCCAGTGCCATCCCTCCTGGTTTGCAGATGAGAAAAACAAGGCCCAGAGAGGGTAAGAAACTGGCTCAAATCCACAAAGTCAGTGAGTGGTGCAGCCAGAGCCTCCCAAAAGGGGCTACCCTCAAAGGCACACACAGAGGAGCTGGAGGGGCCAGGGAGCTCCGCTGGGAGGCCCTCTAGAGAAATAGTGTCCCTGTCACAGTCACAGCTACTAAAATCTTTGCTTTTGGAGTGGCCAGTGGCAGCTCCAGGGACAGTTCACAGCTCGTGCCCCCTTCTCCCGGAAGCTGTGGGCTGGGCACAGGTCAGGGAGATTCCCCCCTCCCCCATCATCACAGCCATTGCCATGGCAACCCTTCCCAGGCATCCCCCAGTTTTGGGTCGGTTTCCTGAGCTCAGCGCTGGGAGCCAGGCAGGGCTGAAGCTGGTGCTGCATTGGGCTGGAGACGGCAGGCAGAGGTACTGAATTCCAGGCACAGAGGAGGGCACTGCGCCTGGCAGAGGTCCCTGAACCCCTGGCTTGTGAGCCCAGAGTAACTTGGGACAAAACTGAGGCCTGCAGATGTTTGAAAAGAAACCTCAGCCTGAGACTGTCTTTCCCATGCCCCTCCAGTGTTCCTCAGGGAGTCCTACACCTTCCACATGCCCAGGCCGGCCAGCTCCCCCTCCTGCCAGCACCTGGCACCAGCCACCTTCCTCTCTCCCCTGGGCAACTGCAGACCCTCTTCACTCGGAAGTCAGGGAGACTCCGCCAGCCGAGGCCTCTGCCTGCCCTGCCCGGCTCTGTCCCTTCTCCAGGCAGCCACCTCGGCCCATGCTGTGAGCAACAGGACCCCATCAAGCCCAGGAGACACTGGAAACCAGGGCGGCAGGGAGCAAAGGCCAGGGCAGTTCAACTCCTTTCGGTGTCAGAGAAGATTATGAGTCCGGCTCTCAGGGCTGAGGGCTGGGGCCCAAGTCAGCCCGTGATCCCAAGTGAGCGGAGGTCAGAGGTCACCAGCTGGCGCCTTTGTGTGTCAATATTAGCACGAGAGCCACCTAATTGGGGTGGGTCAGCCAGTGGGCCCAGCCAGGGCTCCGCAGAAGAGAGAGGCTGGATGGGCCCCCACCACTTGCCACAGTCAGCTCACACCTTCCGTAGATGGCTACTGAGCACCTGAAGGCGGAGGGAGCATCGGCCGGGTTTAGATGCTGCTCTTGTCATTAAACAGCGGCTGCCCTGCAGCCTCCCTGTGAGTCTGACTCCTCGCGGCCTCATCCTACTGCCAAGCAAACTGGGCACAAGACAGCAAGCAAGGCTCAGCCCATCTGTCCCCTCCCTGTGCCAGGACCACAGAAGACTGTCTGCATTGAATTCGGGAGAAAAACGAGGCTCAGAGTGGGACGACGCTTGTCCAAAGCCACACGGCTATCGGACGCGGGTATGTCCATCCCGGGGTCCACAACAGCCCAGCATCTCCATATTTTTAAACTTGTCCTGCCCAGGCTTCTTCTTAGGCCCCTTCTCTGCCTGGGGGCCACTGCTGCTTCCTTCCTGCACCCAGGAGACAGGGAGCTTCCCCTGGCTGCCCGACACAGACCTCCATCCGTGTGCTCAGGCTGACCGCCAAGACTGGCTCCGCTTCTCCCCCGCTGTGGGGTGGAGTGAAGCTGGAACGATCGCCTCTGGGGACTTCAGCGGAGCCACCATGCACCCTGACGCTGTGATCGGAAACCAGCCCGACAGCAGCGGGGGCCGCCAGGCACAGGGACACCGGGTGACAGGAGCCCGGCCCTGCTCTGCCCGCCCGGACCTCACATTCCAGGGTGGGAGCCCTATGGTGCCTGGAATGACACAGTCTGTGATGAGAGCCAGCAAGGGCAGGACAACTTCCGGGAGCATCTCTGTCAACAAGGGTGGAGGAGCAGCCCTGGCAAAGGACCCTTCCTGACTGAGGCGGAGATAGGGAGGCGGCAGAGAGGGGAGGGAGCGCCACTTGCAAAGGCCTGACAGGCTTCTGCCCATTGAGTCTGTGCTGCCGGGATGTGACGATGTGACTGGCTCCGTTTTACAAGGGAGAAAACTGAGGTTTGAGACTTGAAAGGCCCTTGGGTGGGCGGGGAGGGAGTGGCAGAGCCTGTAGGATGTTATACCTTGGACACTGGTGCCTGACATTGGCATCTGGTGCCCGTGGGAAGAAGGGTGTCCCCTGGGAGAAAATGCAAATGGGCCTGAGGTGTGTGTTCTACAGTAGGGCTTTATAGGTGGCTGCAGGAGAAACTCAACTCACAATGAATTAAACAAAAAGAAATGTATTACCTGAAGCAATGCGAATCCAAGAATGGATGGCTTCAGGTGCAGCTGGATCCAGGGGCTGAAATGTGTGTGTGTGTGTCTCTCTCTCTCTCTTCTCCAGGTTCTGCTTCTTAGGTATAGACCTGATTATTAGACCCTGCATGATTGTTCCTGTAGGCCTCTGAGGTCCTCTTCCTCACTCCTCTCCACCAATCCCACCAGCTTGGCCATGTGCCCATCCTAGAACTAATGAGAGGTTGGAATACTTTGTCAGAGAATGGTGATGAATGTATAAGAAGAGACTGTGGAAAAGGAAAAAAGAGACCCACAGCTGGATCCCCCAAGAGTCCCTAGATGGAAAAAGCCTTCCTCCCCTTTAAGAGTGAGAGCAGATTTTCCTTCCATGGGAGACCCTAGCCTCAGACCTTCATAGCATCATTTACAGTCAGGCTTGTGGTGGAATTGCCTGCCCTTCCGTCATCCTAGCATGGCCTCCACTTCTGAGAGCCGCCAATCTGCCCTCCCTCTGCACGGCTCTGTGGCACTTGTGATTTTTCTTTTAGCTGTTGAGGCCAGTTTATGGAGTGGGATATACACTACTTATAGCCTGTATTATCACACTTTGGATCCGAAGATCCCTTAGAGGTGGATGTATCCACTCATGGTAAATAAATGAAATGAATCTACCTTAGATATGAATCACTGGTTCTGCTATGTCCTCTATGAGAATTAGAGTCGTCAGAGTAGCTGTGCATGGTGCCACACACTTGCAACGCTGGAACTCGAGAGGCTGAGGCAGGAGGGTCACCAGAGGTCCAAGGCCAGCCTGGGCCACACAGTTCAAGGCCAGATGAACTACCTAGCAAGACCTTGTCTCATAAACAACAAAACCAGAGTCATCAGAGTATCTGGGTGGGACCGCAAAACAGAGACAAGGAGACATTCCATCTCCAGCCCCTTCAGAAAAATACTCCGACTGCTTGCTCTCCAGGGTGTCACGGTGATCACTTTTTCTGAAGCACTGTTTTGGTCTGCTTTGTGTGGCTATAAGGAATGCCCAAGGCTGTGTGGCTTTGTAAAGAAAAGAGATTCCCTGAGCTCCTTCCCCTGGAGGTCCACCTACCGAGCTCCGGTGAGGCCTCCTGCTGGGTGGTGATACACAGCAGGAGCGTCAGCCCAGGGCCTAGGGAGGTGCCAGGCTTTCTAGCTACTCTACCGAACCACCACCTGCCAGATCCCACCTCTGAAAAGTCTCATCCCGCCCCTAACATGGGCCCACTGGGGAGCAAGCCCAACATGAGCTGAGGGAGTGCAACCCGTATCAGGCACCTGCTCTGTTCCAAGTCCTCGCACACAATGCCAGCGAACCTCCCCGCAGCCCCATGTGGGGCTCTCACTGTGCGTGTGGAAAAGATGCGGAAATGAGGGGTGGACAGGCGAGGCAACGTGCCGACCTGGGATTTGAACTCCGGTCTGTCCCTACAAACACGCGACCGGTCTCATAACCAGGACCTTCTACCTCCGCTCAGAATGTCGGGGTTGTCCATGGCCGGCTTTCCTGAGTGGTCAATGCTCAATTGGCTTCCAGGGTTTTGTTTTGTTTTTGTTTTTTTCCAGCACTGGGGATTGAACCTAGGGCTTGATGCGATCTAGGCAAGCACTCCAGCACTGAGTGACACCCCCAGACCTTTTAAATGTTTTATTTTGAGGCAGGTTTCTGTTAGATCTCCCAAAGTGGCCTCTGACTTGCAATCCTCCTGGCTCAGCCTAGTGAGTAGCTGGAATTGCAGACATGCAATCCAGATTTTCAGCAAGGCCAGGTGAATACTTGCACAGCTCCAAGATCACAATCTTCCTTGGAGTTCGTGCCTTACGAGCCTCGTCCGTCTCCCCTGCTCGGGCCCTCTCTCCGGGCATCACAGACAGTAGTTGATTCACCTGGTCCTCAGCAAGTCAGATGCCTCAGCTAGAGACTGGCCACGCTTCCTACAACCCTCCTTCCGGGGCGCTGGCGAGGCAGGTAGCGCGGAGGGTGCTGGTCCGAGCCAACGGAACCTAAAGCTCATCGCGGGTCCCCACACGATGACGGGTCAGCTCCTCCTGCTTTCGGCCTTTCCACAAGGGTCAGCAGGGGGTGGGGATCATCTAGCAGCAGGAGGGTGGAGCAGAGCAGAGGACACTTTAAGGGCCCGGCATTGTCTGACATTTGGGTTTTACTCTCTGTGGGAAGTGCGCTAATTACTCCCGTTCACCCTGAGGTCCAGCGTAACGGCCACTTGGATTTTATGGAGTGCTGTGGGGCTGCCATTTCTGTGTGACTCCTCCAGACCGCAGTGGCAGAGAGTAGGCCCGCCTCCTCCCGGGCTCCGGCACAGCTCTGCCCCCCGCCAGCCCCCTGAAGGGAGGCACAGCGCATCATTCCCATTGGGCAGATGGGAAAGTCGAGGTGGGTTCCGAGGGGGAAGCGGGTGGCCTGCTCCCCCAGCGGGGACCGGAACGCTGGCCTTTTCCACTTCGATTTCCGTTTCTCTGGGGGCAGATACAGGCATGGGTTCAAGCAAGAAGAAATCATCCAGTCGTCCCCCCATGCATTTCATGGATGAGGAAAAGTTGCATTAACAACTGCTTGTTGGCAAATGAATAAACGAAGGGATGGGTCGCGCGTGAAGGGGTCCATGACGCCTGCCTCACCCCAGGTTGCCTGTGAGGTTGCTCAGCCTGTGTTTTACTCCTCGGCAGACGGCTGCAGTGGCCTTGGTCTCAGAGAGTCCTAAGGTGTCCTTGGCCACAGGGGACACAAAGACAGTCATTCCGCGTGTGAGGGCATCATTAACAGGAGGCAGCGCCCGCTCCTTGGAGAGGTCTGCACCAGGTACTTTTTTCATCTTTCTGAGGACCCTGGAAGGTGGGCGTTATCACCCATTGTGCAGATGAGGAAACGGAGGCTCAGAGAGGCTAAATCTCCCGTCTGAAGCCACACGAGGAATGGGTGATACAGAATCCAAACCCAAGCCCCAAACCGTGTGCCCTGGACCAGGGAGGGTCCTCCTCTCTCCAGCAAGAGGACGGAAGAGGAGGGACTGTGGGCCGGCGGAGGCCTCTGCTCTGGTGGCGGAGGCCTCTGCTCTGGAATTTGCGGTGCCCTGATGGGCCTCGGCCAAAGCAAAGTCCATCCAAGCCAGAAGTTTCTCTGAGGACCCCCCCACCCCCTCCTGAGAGGGGATTGAATCCCGGCTCAGCCCCTTTTGTGTGCATCTGGAAAGCGGATGTCCTGCCCCTGTGGGGGCTCCGGCTTCCGCCCCACCCCCGGCCTCCCCCGGAATTCCACCGGCTTTCAGTGGCCCACCAGGTCTTCCAGACAGCTGACATTTTACACGGGCCCGCGGTTTCCCCTCTGGTCAGCACCGGGCAGTGATAACAGGATTAACCCTGTGGCGGCAGATCACTTAATTAAACTTTGGGAGGAAGAACGCTGCCTCCTCTCGTCAGGGCAGCTCAGAGGAGGGTAGAGGGGGCTCTCAGGGGCCAGGCGGAGCCATTGTGCCCCCTGCAGTCAGTTCTGGGGCAGCCCAAGGCCAAGGGAATCCTTTCGGCTTCCCCGTCCCTTATATCCAGGAAGGTGACTGAGGTCATGGCACTGCTTGTTTCTGTGGATACAGAAAGGCAGCATCTACAGCCTCTCCCGTAGAAGGTGGAGCCTAAAACCCCTCCCACAGAAGGTGGAGCCCCAGCCCCTCCCATAGGGCGGGACCTAAAGCCCCTCCCACAGAAGGTGGAGCCCACGGCCCCTCCCACAGAGGCTTGGAGTCGTCTCTTACCCCTTGAGTCTGCGCTGGCCCCTGGCTTGCTTTGGTCAGTGGAACTTCGCAGAAGTGCCCCGTGCTAATTAAATTCGGGCCTCCAGAGACTCTCACCTTGAGAGTGATTCTCAGAGGGTCTGCTTTAGGATGAGCAACCATGTGGAGAGGAGCCAAGGCTTCTGGCAGTGGCCATTATAGACCGCTGGTCTCCAGCTACCTTCAGACGTGGGAGCGCAGCCAGCCTGGTTCAGCAGCGCTTCCTCCCATCCCACCGCTGCCACAGGCTGGAGAGAAGCCTGGCCAAAACTGAGAGCCATAATGCAGAGGCTGGTGAGGGAAGACTTCATGCTTATGGCAGGAAACTGCTGAGTGCGTGACTGTTTGTTTTGCAGCACTGTTGTAGCAGGAGCTGACTGATACAGCATTGCCCTGGTTTTGTATTACATCCATCCTCCCCCTGGACCTGTCATACACCTGAGCTGAGACCTGCAGGCTGAGTCTACCTCAGTTAGGCAAAGAGGGCAGGGACAGGCATTTCAGGCAGTGGTTACAGCAGGTGCAAAGGCCCTGGGACAGGTGGGCTATGCCAAGCTGGGAGAAAAGAAGACAAGCCAGAGGAGGGGTGCTGTGTTGACATGTTTAAAACGGGAGCCCTGGACCGCCAAGAGAGGATAGCTCATCCGTCTCTTGCACATCCCTACCACGAGAGGACCCGTGTTCTTCCTCCTTGGACAGATGGGACCTTGAAATTTGGCTGAGAGCTAACCACCCTGACACTCCTTTCCGGGTGTGCAACAGGCAGCCTTCACATCCAGGCTCACACCTTCCAGGAGGGCCACCAGGAGCTGAGTGGGCGCCGGGAACCATGGGAGAGCCCCATGGAGGGGCTCTTAGCAAGTGTCCGGTACTGTGACCGGGATGGCCACATGGTCATCCCAGCTCTCGGACTTCTCTGGCCGGGAGAAGCCAGCACTACAGCAGCTCTTCCCTTTCTTTTCACTTTTTCTTTTTCCTTTCTTCCTTCCTCCCATCTTTCCTTTTTTGGTACTGAGACCCAAGGCCTTCACATTGAGCTAGATCCCACCCCCATCCCTTATTTGAATTTTATTTTTTTTAGTTTTGAGACAAGATCTCAACAAAATTGCTACGTTGCTGGGCTCCAATTTGCCAGCCTCCTGCCTCAGCCTCCCAGAGTGCTTTGATTACAGGCTAGCTTCCCTTCCTTCTTAGCCTTCATGGCAATTAGCATTTATCTCAAAAGCAACTCTGTAATTTAATGGCTGCCTAAGGCAGAAAAGAGTACCACATTGATTAGTAATGTCTGCCTCAGAACAGGACAGGAGCATGATTGATGTGTGCTACATACTTTGCTTTAGGGAGTGCTCTGGTCGTTCTTTGAAAATCTCATACCAGTATTGGAGCCAACTCTTGAAGGTCAACTCCAAACTGACCAGCCAGGCAAAGAATAAAAGCATCCCCACCAGAGAAAATGTCAGGGAACATGGTGTTGGAAGACCAAATAGCCCAGCCAGGAGGCGGGCAGCAGGGAGGGACAGCAGATATGTGTGCCAGAGACAGGTCGTGAAGGACGCCCCCTGCTGGTCGGACACAGGCAAGTTGGGTGATCCCCCACCCCCGGTCCTCACAGCCCAGGGGTCCACCAGGTGTGCCCCACGGGACAGAGGTGGCCCGCACTCTCTTTTATAAAGCAGTGTGGGGGCCTGGCTCACCTTTTGCTGACCAGTTGCCTACACTGATGGAGGATCTGTGGTCACCTCCGTCCTGGGCAGGTCCCACTTGGCATTTTGAATCCTCCTACTAACCAGATGGGGGTGTGCCAGCTGCTTTCTGCAGATGGGGAAACTGAGGCCCGTGGGGGCCAAGTGACTTGCCCAGCTCAGGCCATGCGTACAGAGCTAGGATTCCACCCACTGCCTCACTCTAAATTCTGATGCTGGATGCAGTGGTGCACGCCTGTGATCCCAGTGCTCAGGAGGCTGAGGCAGGAGGATCACTGGAGAGTTCAAGGCCAGTCTAGTCTACATAGTGAGTTCAAGGCCAGCCTGAGCTAATATATCAAGACCCTGCCTCAAACAAACAAACAAACAAACAAAAATCTGCTTTAGTGCCAGAATAGCCTGTGAAAGCCTTTTTTTAGCACTCGAGAAAATGAGGTTCCCAGAACTCCCGTGGTTAGTTTGGGGTGGTGACAGTGTGGGTGCTGTGGGTTGGCCTCTGGGCATTTTCTCAATTCTTATACCAGTGCTGTGGCGATGACTTCATCCTCACAGAGTGAATCCGACAAAGTGGGTGGCTCTACCAGCCGGTTCACAGATGGGAAACTGAGGCTCGAACAGAGTTGCAGTGGGCCCCAGCCCTCCCTGGAACTGTGCTGGGATTTGAACCCTGGCTTGTTCCACTCCTGTAGGCTTTGTCTGCCTCAGTGGCCACCAGTCCTGCTGCCCTGCACCCTGGCTCAGCGTGGTTCCACGTCGTCTCCTGTGTGCACTGCGGGGCGGGTAGCGGGTGCCGGAGGAGGAGGAGGAGCCGTGCTACCTGTTTCCTCAGTGGGGAAACTGAGGCCTGTCGGGCTGGAGCGTGGGGCAGGGTCCAGGCGGGGTGGGGCCCCTCCTGCCCCAGCTGTGTCCCGGGGTGGTGCGGGACAGTGATGGAATGGCCGCCTCGGCTCTCATTTGCGTCCTGCGCCCTCCCTCCCGGTGTCTCCTCCTGCAGACAGATGACAAGTGAGAACGGCTGTGACCCAGAGAAATTATCTTCCCTTCTCTTTCACCGCATAATTTTCTGCCCTCTCGTCTGGACAAGCCTGGGTGATTTTTAGCTACAAAAAAAAGGGGGGGAAATTATCATGCAGGAAAAAAAAAAAATAGAAGGCGGCTCCCAGCTCTCCGACAGACAGGCTGTCTGCGGGTGAAAATGAGAATCTCCTGGCTTGTGAACTTGGGGGGCGCGCGGTGGGGCTGTTCACAAGGGAGGATGAGCACGAGCCGGGGGGGGACAGGCTCCAGAGTTGAGAATCC
>NW_022900924.1:14904122-14907575 GCF_012274545.1 Fukomys damarensis | reverse complement strand
GAAGGCGGCTCCCAGCTCTCCGACAGACAGGCTGTCTGCGGGTGAAAATGAGAATCTCCTGGCTTGTGAACTTGGGGGGCGCGCGGTGGGGCTGTTCACAAGGGAGGATGAGCACGAGCCGGGGGGGTACAGACTCCAGAGGCTTGAGACTCCTGCACATACTCTGGGGTGACCTGCAGTCCCCTTCATGGGGTGCACACTTGGAGGGCTTCGGGGAGCCAGCATCACCTGGCTCTGCAACCCCTGTGTCCAGGACCTGAACCTGCCCCCAGCCTGTAGCTTTTTGGAACCCACCCCATCTGATAAATAGGTACACACGCACACACACACACACACACACACACACACACACACGCACACACACACAGGGCCACACACACTGGGCCTGCTCCACAAATCAACAAACGACTATAGATTTATTTTTTTTTAACTCTATTTTATTCAGGTGTGATGACACACTGGGAGGCTGAGGCAGGAGGGTGGCTGTGAGTTTGAGGCCAGCCGGGCCTAAACAGTGAGATCCTGTCTCAAAACAAAACACAACTCTATTCTATTTTTCTGATTTATTTTCAAGCATTACACCAAAGAGTTTAGCAAATAAGGTTCCATTTATTTTCTTGAGCCTGTAAGTGATCACAGTTGGAATGAGTTAGAATCCATTTTTCCAGAGTTTTCCGTGCAAATACCATAACTTTACACAACATATCCACACCCACTGGGCTCCCTGATGGTCCTCACTGGCCCTGGCTCTTCCCCTGTGGCCTCAGGCAAATTCCTTAACCTCTGTGAATCTCTTTCCTCATCTGTGAAATGGGCACAGTTATGGATTGTATATTGTAAGAAAATTAAATACATGCATCTGTGTGCTCAGAACAAAGCAGGGTACACACGAAGAGCTCTCAGAGTTTTCAGGGCTCACAGTGTGGTACCTGGGTCTGCTGAGCACCTTGAGTGGGGCAGGGAGGGGTTGGCACACGCTCTCTGTTCACAGCTGTTCCCAGGCAGAGCTGGCCTCATCCTGCTGTGTGACCTTGAATAAGTAACTTTGCCTCTCTGGGCTCCAGTCTCACTACCTATAAAATGAAGAGAATCACAGCCCTCACGCTGTGATTCTCTTTGGACTCCACATCAGAAGCCCAGACCACAGGGACCAGGGGTTTTCACAAAGCCAGACATTGTGGCGATTTGCAAAAAAAAAAATACGCCAGGGGCCACTCTTCTTAGGATGTGCACGTCTAGGAAAATGTTCTTCGCCTCCCGTAGAAGCGTTCATGTTGACCTCGTTGTCGCTGCTTTAAAAATGAGTGCGTTCCCAGCCTGGCACGCGCTAGAGAAGTGCTCTGCGCTGATCTGACACTCTTCAAGAAGAGTCCTGAAAGGTCCGTTTTGATTTCTAACATGGTAAATACTGGTAGGTACTAGACGCAAGCAAAAGATACTGTGGGTGGTTAAATTTTTAAAGAAAATGTATCACACGGGTAGGGGATTTAGCTCAGTGGTGCCGCCGCCTGCCTCGAAAGCGCAAGGTCCAAAGCTTAATCCTCAGTACAAAAGAGAGAGAGGGAGAGAGAGAGGGAGAGGGAGAGGGAGAGGGAGAGGGAGAGAGAGTGTATCAGAGGAAGACACATGGCCGTGGGTCCCTCGAAGTTCTCCCCTTGTTTTAGCACGCTTATCCCGGCATCTGCGGACGGGGTCACACTGTGGGGTCCTGACACGCCTGCCTTTCTGCTGGACGACACGGCGGCAGCAGTCATCGTATTTTTGATCACACCTTGTAAACACACGAGAGAAGGGCTGGCCGAAAGTCGGGGAGGGATCCCAGGGTGGACACCCAGCCTCTCCTGGCCCTGTACTGCCGGCATGGCTTTGGCCAGCGCCCCCTGCTGGCCCACCTAAACAGGGACTCCCCTAGAAAGTCTTTTCCTTTTCCTTTTCCTCCCTGCTCCCCCGCAACAGAAATTGAATCCAAGCCTCCACCTTGGGCCACATCCACCCCGGTATTTAATTTTTTTTACTTTGATTTAGGTTCTCACTCAGTCACTTAGTTGTCCAAGATGGGCTTCTCCTGCCTCAGCCTCCCAGAGGCCTGGGATTACACCCACTCTGGCTCAGCCTCCCTTCACAGATGGAAGGTCTCCAGCACCTGCCCCTACGTGAGTTTTCACCGCACATTAGCTGAGCAGCTTGGGCACGGTCCGTTGGCATCTGCTCAGCCTGACTTCCTGTCACTTTGGGAACTCTCTTCCTCTCTTGGGGCGCAGGTTAGAAGCTGGGCAGAGTGGTGTCTGCTGTGCTACCGGGAGAGCTTGTGATCTACCAGGGACTCACTGCAGAAGGGGTGAGTACTCTGCTTTCTTGAGATTTCTCAGCGCCTAGCAATCCCTTAGTTTAGCGATTTCCGTACCTGTGTCCCCTAGCAGCCCTTGACACTAGAGGGTAGTACACAGCTTTGTGCATGCGCAGGGCTCTGGGGCGTGACTCTCGGTCCTGCTGTCCTCGCAGTGATGTGGGGGACTTGCGTGCGTGACCAGTGACCCAGGCAATGGCGTTCCCAGGCTGTGGCACCGAGGTGTTTTTAGGGTGTCCCGGAAGGATGGTGGAGGTGTAGCTGACCCTTCCTGTGTGTCCGGAACCCACCGGGCCCCGCCCCGGCCATGGGACAACACTCCGCCCAGAAATCTTCCAGCCACTGTGACCCCGAGGGTCGAGGCTGCACCTGGAAGTGTCCGGATGCAGACCACGTCCTGGTGGAGAGGCAGCTGGAAGCCCATCCTAGCAGAGAACGTGGTAGCCACAGTGTTTAATCTAGCTGCCTGAGGTCCATCTTTTATGATGATAACTCCTCGGCGGTAGGTGATTCCAGCACCCAAGACAGAACAGACAGAGCAGGTGGTGCACACCTGTGGTTCCAGCACTCGGGAGGCTGAGGCAGGAGGATTGAGTTGGAGGCCAGCCTGGCCTACACAGTGAGACGCTGTCTCAAAAAATCTTAAAAAAAAAAATTCATGCTTATCTTGGTTTCTTCCCAGTGAATATGGGGTTGAAGCACAGATATTTAAGCAGGCAGTAGATACACTTTACCATCCAAGAGGCCTAACATGGTATCCACCTTAGTATCTTTTTTCTTTTCTCCATCCTACCACCTCAGGGCTGCTGCTTTTGAATTCACACCCACCTATGTTGTTATTCACCCCTTCCCACCCCCAATCCTTTATTCCATAGGTCAGCTCAAGAATGCTTTTGAGGGCAAATAATGGAAAAGCCGATTAACCATGCCTTAAATGGGTGGGAGTCATTCTTCTTATATAATGAGAACTCTGGAGAGGTGGCTGGTGTGGATTAAATAGCTCATGTTTTTGTGACTCCTCTGGCCTTTCCTCAAAGGTGGCAAAATAGCTGCTGCAGCTCCAGACATCACTTCTGAGTTAAAGGCAGAAAAAAAAAAAAAAAAAA
>NW_022900924.1:14900450-14904000 GCF_012274545.1 Fukomys damarensis | reverse complement strand
TAAATATATTTTTTTTTTTCCACCAATGATCAAACTTGGGACCTTGTGCAGTGGAACCACTGAGCTAGATCCCAGGAGTGGGTGTCCTTCCCCTGGTGGCTGCTACCTGGATGCCATCCTCCTAAGAGTCACCTCCTATGAAGGTGCTGCTGTCCAACACCACCTTCTCCCACAGGCTGGAAGTGACTTATACTCACCCTCTTGACACTGCATTTTTTTATTTTGTTTTGTTTTGGGGGAGGTGGGAAGCACTGGGGATTGAACCCAGGGCCTTCTCACTGAGCTACATCCCCAGCCCTTTTTTGTTTTGTAGGTTGAGACAGTCTTGTAATCCTTAAGTTGCCCAGGTTGGGCATAAACTATGATCCTCCTGCCTCAGCCTCCCAGAGTGCTGGGATGACAGGTGTCCACCACCATGCCCGGTTCTGGACCCTACTTGATGCTCTTTCACACACAGGGCCTGCAGAAAGGCTGGCTTCACTCTGCAGGCCATGTGCTGGACCTAACCCACACTGCTGTGGGGAACTCAGGGCAAAGCACGGCTGCTGTTGGGCCAAGACGAAGCCTGCGGGAGAAGCTCTGGCCCCCACAGACTTGGGTGTGGGACACGGAGCATCCGGAGCTCATTCTTGTCCTGGAGCTGTGTCCTCCTGGCCCCTCCGGGACGCTCTGGGCGGCTCCCACTGAGGGGTCTCCAGGGCCAGCACAGCCCCAGCTCTGGCATGCGCACTGGGGACCTGCGGTGTCACTGCGGACTCGGCACCTCTGTGGGGCTGGGGGCCCAGGGAGGGCACAGTCCAGGCCTGGGCAGCATCTTCCTGTGGGGGGCAAGCGACTTCAGCAGAGCCCAGGAGGAAGCCAGAGCTTGCTCTGTCTTCAGGAGGACAATGGTATTAAAACCGGGGATGGGGGGGCACAGTTTCTAGGCGACGCACAGTCTGCTGGGGTCGCTGTCATACAAACCCTTTTCCTTTAAGACAGCGGGTCCCTCGGGGACAAGGGGTGAAGAGGAATATTTTATCAGCCGTGTACATGTGTAACCAGAAATGGCTAAAAAGCAAAACCTGCTCCCCTGGGTAGGAGGGGCAGGGGTGGGGGTGGGCGGAGGTGGCGGGAGGGACTCATCTGTACCACAACCAACACATGCCAGGACCCCGGGTCTCACATCTGTTGTGTTACCAAGGAAAACGTCTACATGAAGGGCTATTCTGGATACAAAGTTTAGCAGACATCTTGTGTTTGTATTTAGAAATAAGAATCCTTAGCTGGCACAGTGGCCCCTGCCTATAAACCCAGCAATCTGGGAGGCTGAGGCAGGAGGATTGCAGATTCAAGCCCAGCTCAGGCAACTTGGCAACTTAGTGAGATGCTGTCTCAAAAAGTCAGATGGACTCTGGGAACACAGCTTAGTGCCAAGGCTCTGGGTTCAATCTCCAGTAAAAACAAACAAACAAAAAACTATACACATAGAAGGGGAAGAGTAAGAATAAAAGGAAGAATAAGAAATATTTTAACCCCACACAGGAATGGGGAAGGGGCCTCTTCAGAGAATGAGATCCAGCTTGAGGTTTGGGAATCATTTGGCTCCTGGGGAAAGAAGCCCCAAGTGCCTGGGAGGTCTGACTTCCTTTGGGCCAAGAGGTGAGTCATTTCCACAGCACAAGTCCATGTGGCACTTTGCCAGAGAAGTCCAGCTTCCGGTTTCCGGTCAGTGAAGGCAGGAGTCCACCTCATGTGCAATGTGCAAGTACTTGGGGCCGAACATGCAGCCTCAGCTCTGCTCCCTAAGGCACCATCTTTGCCCTGCCAGGCCATTGCTCCCTAAGTGCCCCAAGAGGAAGAGGGAAGAATAACAGTGATACTGCAGGAAGCACTTGCTTTGCCCGCCAGCTCAGAGGGAATGCAGCCAGCCTTGCAGGTAGCCACCGCCCGCTCGCCTATGGGATGTGACCAACCGGAAGGCAAGTGCTGGAGGAGGCTGATTGGTCAACACTGACTTCTGTGTTCTGCAAATAGGGGGACACAGTGACCGAGACCATATCTGGGAGCCTGGTCTGCAGGCACCTGTCCAGCAACACAGCTGGAAGATGATCAGGGGCAAAGACCATGCACCCATCCCGGCTTCTCCCCGGGCTAGGGCGGGACTGCCCCTGTGAGCTCATTCAAGAGTTTTGGAGATTTAAAGAGAGAGAGAAAAAAAAAGTTAAGCAAAGAGAGGTAGAGAGAGGAAGAGCGAAAGAAGAGGAGAAGGAAAGGTGAGAAATCAAGAACCCATCTGGGCCATGCATCACATTGGAATTGCCCTGCATTAAAAATTCACCAGCCAGTGAATTTTCAAGGGATTTGTAGTAATTAGATGACAAAATGCTGGCAAATCTCAGGCTTGCCAAAGATGTTACTCAGGGGTCAAAGACTCGACACTTTCGGCTGGGTAATTTGTAAGTGTCAATCACTCGCAGCCATCGGAGAGAAGCTCCATCTCCGGGCTGCATTCTAACGAAGCAGCCTTGGCCAGCGGTGCCCTGCAGCCCGGACTCGCACCTGCTGTGCTTCCTCCGCGGCCCGGCTCTGGGGCCGGCCCAGACCCAGCTACAGCTTCCGCCTTGGTCTGTCCCCTGTTCTGGGCCCCTGGTGGCGAGGACACGTGGCTCTCTTCTGCCCATGAGCCTCATAGTGCTGTCCCCGCCTCAGTGTTCCCGTTGGTGACGTGGGAGTTCCAGGAGGAGCAGGGCTGGCAGCGTGTGCCTTTGCCTCAGGGCCTCACCCGGTGCTGGTGCTCGGCGGGCCCTGCCCTCGTGCCCTGGGGTCCATCCCCAGCACTGAACAAAGGAAGAGAAAAGACTGGCCACTGCCAGGGCCATCCTGAGGCTGCAGTGTGGGCAGAGGCGGGGGACACCGCCACGCCTGGTCCCCTTCTGGCCCTTGGACCATCCGAGGGCCCAGCCTAGGTCACCAGGGCCAACCCCAGGAGGCACCCAAAGGTGGCCCCGCCCCGCCGTGGCTTCCATCCCGTGGGGAGACCTGGCAGGAAGTCTCTTCCGCTGTGCTCTCAGCTTGACAGCTGGCTGTACGGGGGCCTGGAGTGCCAGGGGCTTGGAGAGCTGCAGGTAAACTGCCACTGTCCTCCAGTGGCCACCGTCCTCCTCCTGTCTCTCTGGAGCGAGCACTGGCTTTGCGGCCAGACAGCTTTGGAAGCCCAGCCCTGCCCTCCCTGTGTGAGCTGTGTTGTGGGGCCGTGGGCCAGGCACAACCTCTCCGAGCCTCCGTCGAAACAGCTGGAAATGGGCCTGAGGGGGAACCAGCACGGAGGCGGGGAGGCTGTGGACAGCAGCGCCTCCGGCTCTCGCGGCAGCCGCCTAGGGGGCATCCCCAAGGACAGACTCCCGCGGGGCCGAGCCATGTTTTAGGGAAATGAACCAGGGGGCAAAATTCTGCTTTAAAAGATAAAGAGCCAAGGGCCGGGGATTTAGCTCAGTGGTGCTGCCACCTGCCTCGCAAGTACAAGGTCCCGAGTTCGACCCCCATTACAAAAAAAAAAAAAAAAAAAAAA
>NW_022900924.1:14894622-14900314 GCF_012274545.1 Fukomys damarensis | reverse complement strand
AAAAAAAAAAAAAAAAAAAAAAAAAAGTGGGAGCTGGAACAGCGTGTGTGCAGTTTCCTTCTCTGTTTGCAAAACACTGGTCCCCAAAGCGGGATCCCTGAGCTGTGTGCGTTTCCATATTTGGCCACTGCACACGTGAGCTCTGCTCAGGAGTGGAACAGTTTGTCCACGGTGGGGGCAGGGCAGGCCGAGGGGTGCACACGATCGCCCTCCCCCACCTCCTTCTCCGGCCTGGGTCTCCATCCTGTGAGCCATTGCTGCGGTTTAGCTGCACTGTGAAACTACTCAAGGGGAAAATGAGAAACTACCGAGTGTGGAGTGTGTCTAGGAGGCAGTGCCGGGCCTCCGAGCTCCCAGCCCTCACCATTGGCTACCAAAGCCACAGCTGGAAGCAGGGGCTGCTGGGGCCACACCCTCGGTCACGGTCCCCCTCCTGCACAGATCCACATCAGCCGCAGTCAGATTGGCTCCTCCGCTTCCCAGGGCCCCGGCATCATCACCTTTGCAGTTAGGCTGGGGAATTTCGAGCTGAGCCGGCATCTGTGCAGGTCTGTGGGAACCGTGCGGACGACTCCAACAGCCCCGCCAGGGCCGCGTTTATTGAGCACTTACTGTGTGCTGGCTCCATGCTGTGAGCCTGCCTCCTCTGGCCGACTCAACTTTGCAGAAAGTGGACCAGGCAGCTGTGTTGGACAGGTGGGCACCTCTCTGCGGCCCTGTCCTTGTCCAGAAAAAGGACAGACACCAGTGTCGGCTGCCAGGGTGGCACTGGTGGCTGGATTTCTCCCACAGGCAGTGGGGTCACTGCTTCTGAGATCACTCGGGCCTCCCGGGCTGTTCCTGCAGGGGGTGGGAGGTGCCACTGCATGACGGGTAGGGAAACTGAGGCAGGGCAACCATGATCTGCTCCAGCCCGACCACGGACCCAAAATCACTGGCCTCAGCTCAGTCCACCGCCTCGGTCACATCCCGCAGGGGCCCTGGGGCTCGATCCAGCCCCTCAGCCCGGACTCCCAGCCCTCAGGCGTCCTGGCCGGGCCACTGATGCCGGCGTGGCTTGTCCAGGGCGAAGCAGATGACCTGGTCCCCTCCCTGCTGACGCAGCCTGGCTGTCCTGCAGAGGCTTGGGGGACACCGACTCCAGCCCCGCCGCTGCCTGCTGCTTCTCGTGGCCTGAACAGGGTACGTGGGCTCCAGAAGGTGAAGGTGACCACAGAGCAGCAGGGGCACGGCGTCCTGTCCCCTCACACGTGAGCACACTCACTCACACTCGGGCCGCCACAGCCGCCCTGCACCCCAAGCTCAGCACCCTCCACCCCCTGGAATCGCCCATGCAGCCTGCAGGCCAGCCAGGGCTCCTGGGACAGGGGCTGCGTCCACTGGTGTCCTGGGGCCCAGCCCTGGGCAGGGAAGGGCTGGTAACCGTCAGCACTGCCGGTGGACAGACGTGCGGGCCTCTCTCCCTGTCTCCTGTCAGGACCCAGCAGGAACAGTATGCCTACCTCTTCCGAGCTGTGTGACTCTGGGCATAATGGGCCTCAGCCCCTCCCCTGTCTGTGAAGGAAACAACAGCACTCAGGGAACTGCGGTGCGGACCCCATAACTGACCACTGGGCCCACGAAGCTCAAACTTGGCTCTCTAAAGAGGCGGTGCCTGTCAGCACTGGAGCCGGGGTCCATCCTGACCCAGCCTGGAGGGCTGTGGAGTCTTCTCCTGTGAGCTGGGGTCTCCCGGGTCCCTGCTATGGGGGGCAGGATGGTGGGTGTCCGTGGCCTGCGACCCACCTCTCTGGCGATGGCCAGGTGGCCCCCCGCCGTGGTCACCCCAGGGGCTGTGCTGCTCCAGTCGGGACCCCAGCCTGTGCCGGAGGACCCCACCCCCCCAGCTGCCTGGCGGCCCCAGGGCACCCCAGGCTGGCGAGGGAGGGAGCACGGCCACCCCATCACCCTCGGCCCTGCCGTCAGCTTTTCTGATTCTGGTCACATCACACCAGCACCTGCCGGCCGCTGCCACTCTTCCCCAGACCCAGTTTGGGGTGAAAGCCTTGCTTATTAGTCAATCTGGATCCCACTTACTGTGAATTACCGGGCCTGATTGATATTCATAAGCAGATTCACTGAAACCCCAGTCGGCCACCACGTGACCGCTTCCTGCCTCGGGAGGAGGCCGGCGAGGATGCGGACCTGGGCGGCCTGGCCTGGCAGGGCCTCGGTCCCAGATGGGGGTGGTGCGGTGCCCCGGGAGCCGCCCTGGCTGGCAGTGCCTCGTGCCCGGCTCCTCCTGCTGCCCGACCTCCTCACCCTTTCTCGTCAGCCCCTCTGGATCAGCCCCAGCGTGACTTCGGGGGCTGTGCTGTCCCCGCACACACGTCACGTGACATCAGTGTGTCGCTGTCTGGGTGCTTAGGGACTTGCCCTGGGGGCCCACCTGGCCCCTCTGCTCACTGTCTTGTGCCTGGCGTGGGACAGTGGTGAGTCAAACTAGGTGGGTGCTCAGCGCCTGAACCCCTCCCTGGTCCTGGAAACTCTCAGGAGGGAGTGGCCCCATTCGCCCTGGCTTCAGGGGAAGAAGCAGGTGCCGAGGTCTGGAAACAAGATGCAGTCTCTTGTGAGCCAGGTGGCTTTTCCTCCAGAAGCTGAGGCTGCCCCGCAAGACGCCGTCAGAATGAACACTTGATGGTCACCTCAGAGAACACTGAGGCTGCCTGCATCCCATCCCACACTCTTCATTTCCAAAGCTGCGGGAGTTCAGCGGAGTGGGGAGAGGCACCAGGACCTGCAGAGGCTCCCAAGTTCCCTGCGTACTAATCAAATGTGGTGGCGTACACCACACCTGTAACTCCAGCACTCAGGAGGCTGAGGCAGGAGGGTCACAAATCTAAGGCCAGCCTGAATTATTGTCTCAGAACCGCCCACCCCCAAACCCAAACCAAATCAAAGACAGCGTGGAGTTGGGACTGCTTTGCAGACACTGGTGAGTTTAAACCCCGGGCCTCTACAGCAGGAATGAGCTGGTTTTTCATCTCCTGGGAAATGAGGCCTCAGCAGCCCTGTGCGTCCTTGATTTAGGGCTCCTGAGAGCAGCGAGGCTCTGGGGGATTGTAGAGGAACCAGAACACAGAGAAATGGCGCTGAATCCAAATCTCTGACTTCTAAATTCAAAGTTTTCCCAGGGAAAATGGGGTTTGAAACAACCTAGCCCTGAGCACTAGAGTGAACTGGATCTGCTGCTCCAGAGCCCTGGGGCACCTTTGAAACTGGGGGTGGCACCGTTTCCAATGCACAGCCGATCTGAGGGTGGTGGTGAGTGGCCCGTGTAGGGCTGGCGATCAGGCAGGGTGGACTGCAGTGGGGAGAGGCAGGGCGCAGAGGACCAGACAGAGATGGCCTGGAGGCTGTGCTTGCCCAGGTTTCAGCATCAAAAGCCTCGGGGTGTCTCCTTTCTCCAGGGGCTGGGCAAGGGTTTCCCAAATATCAGCAAGTGCCCAGTGGGTGCCTCGTGGGCCCGATAACGTCCATGCCCTCAAAGGGGTGCTAGGGGGCAGCTTGTCCCAGAGGCCGAGGGTGAGCTCTGGAGTCGTGGGTGGCCAGTGGGACCCCCTGAAAGGAAGGGGGTCTGGACCAGAAGACAAACAGCCGTTTGGGGGAGAGGTAGGGAGATGGAAGAGGGAGTCGTCCGGGCGACAGGTGGTGGTCCCCAGGCAGCAGATGGGGCTGTGCTCAATGGCGCCCCCAGAGGGGGCTGGATGCAAGGTACATGTAAGAGAAGGTGGGAGGTGTTGGGCTCATGGGCTGTTTTCCACCCCTTTCCACCCTCTACATCCATGCCCCTTTATTTTTTGTAGTATTAGGGATTGAACCCAGGACCTTCACACTGAGCTACATTCCCAGCCCTATTTTTATTTTGAAACAAGGTCTCAATAAGTCACTCAGTTGCCCAGGCTGGTCTCAAAACCTGTAGATCCTCCTGCCTCAGCCTCCCAGAGTGCTTGTGTGACAGATGTGCACCACCACCCCTGGCTCACTCAACAGACTTTGAACAAGCTCCTCCTCCTTCCCCTGAGAAGATGTCAGGGCTGGATGCTGCAGAAGGGGTTGGTGCTGACTGCCCGGCTGAGCCAGGATGGAAGGAGCCAGCCCTGAGATGTCAAGGGGTCCAGCCAAAAGCTGCAAAGTCCCCGAAGGAATCCGAGGCTGGAGCACTTCCACTTACACAGCCTGAGCCAAGGAAGTACTGAGGGTTGTGATTTTTAAGCAACATTATTATTTTGGCAGCTAATAACAAACACAAGACAGGACTTAGGGTTTGTGCAGTACCTGAGAGTCAATGAATTTTCCTCCAGGCATAGCTTTAGCTGCTCTCAGAACCATGAGTGTTTCTATTGTTGTTTTGGGACAGGGTCTCTTGCATGTTTCAGGCTGTCCTCTAACTCGTGGTGACCCTCCTGCCTCAGCCTCTCAAAGGCTGGGGATAAAGGCATGCGCTACCATGCCTGACTCTGCTGTTGTTTTAAAAAACACACTTGACAACTGCAGTGTTTATTTAAGATAGGGCCTAGTTAGGATGTTCCAGCTGGCCTTGGACTCATGAGCCTCCTGCCTCAGCTTCCAAGCAGCTGATTAAAGGCACACACCACAGTGCCTGGCTGCGATTCCCCATCAGCCTGGGAATCAGGATTTTAGCAGCCTTTCCCCCGACCCCACCAGAGTCCCACGCGGATCCCTGCCCACACCTCTGAATAACACCGCTCC
Source organism: Fukomys damarensis (assembly GCF_012274545.1). Taxonomy (NCBI): domain Eukaryota; kingdom Metazoa; phylum Chordata; class Mammalia; order Rodentia; family Bathyergidae; genus Fukomys; species Fukomys damarensis. The sequence continues at coordinate 14,895,562 of NW_022900924.1, read as the reverse complement.
TTTGCCTTGTCTGTTTGCTCTGTTGTGGGCACAGCAAGGGAAGCTGAAGTCTCTCATTCCCTCCAGGAACAGCCCTGTGACCTTGGGAGTCTGAGCCTCTGTTTCCTCCTCTGTCCAAGGGGGACAACAGCTCCGTCCCTTCCACAGCACCCTGGTGTGTGCCTGGGTTTGGTCTTTAGGTGCAGGTACAGGCACTGGATCTCGGGCTTCTGTGCGGAAAACAAATGCCAGCCTCTGCTGTCTCTTGCAACCCCAATGGCACTTGTGGTTGAAATCGGGCCCGGGCCCCTCGGTCCTCAGCAGGTCGGGCAGGTTCCAGATTCTGTGTGCCAATCACTTAAGCTGCCGGCTGAGCCCGCTTCAGCCCAGCACTGGGCAAGGCTGGGGGCCCTCCAGCAGGTGGCAGCACCACAGTCCCTGTGGCTCTCACCCCCCTCAGCAGAGGTTACAGTGTGACCTGAGGACCTCCCAGGTGCCCTGGGGCCAACCCTACTGGGACCCAGGGGACAGGCAACTCCCTCCAGGAAGCCCTCTGTGATGTTTGGGGGTGCCACTCTCTGGTTCCCTGGTCATGTCTCCAGACTCTGAGCCCGCTGGTCTCCAGCCAGAGGTGGGGACTCAATGAAGGAAAGGGACCCAGACTGGTTGCTGTAGGCCACATGGTACTTTAAAGTGGCATTTTATCTCCTTGCATAGGATTTTCATGGACAGCTAACACCTGGAGCCTGGGGTGGGCTTTTTCTTAAGATCTGACACATTGGGTGTGGTGGTGCACACCTGTCATGCTCGCTCTCTGGGAGGCTGAGGCAGGAAGATTCCAAGTTTGAGTCCTGCCTGGAGAACTTGGTAACTCATCCAGACTGTCTAAAAAAATGATTGGGATGTCGCTCAGTGCAAAGGCCCCAGGTTCAGCATTGTCAAAAAAAAAAAAAAAAAAAAA